>NW_028145528.1:1792500-2417500 GCF_977016875.1 Pavona decussata | reverse complement strand
CCCAAACGTGAAACCTCCAAGTGAATATGAGGGTAATATCTTTCTGTTACCCGTAGTTGTACTTTTCGTTTCATTACCGTTTGTGAATTTGTTCAAGTCTGTATTGCACACAAGTTCTGAAGTTTTGGTTGTTAACGGCACTTGATTATTTTGGGAAACAAGAACTCTGAGGGAACAGTTCAGGATAGAGGTGAATTCGGAGAGAACAAAAATGAAGTGGACGCGACAAATGTGGCAGTGTAGAAAGGAAGCGCAAGAGAATTTAAAACGCGATAAACAACGAAGAGGGCTGCGAAATGTAATGTTTCAAAGCTGGAACGAGATGGGCTATGGGCACTTGACAATTGTAATAAAAAAAGGAATACTGATTATAGAAGAATTTAAGACAAATTCTCTGTAACTAGGCTGAGCCTCATCCATAAAAGATGTTCCAGAATGATCTGAAGTAATGTAGTATTCAAAGCTGTGAATCCCATTTTAATTGGTAGGGATCTCGGCGTGTCGTAAAACTCTCTTGGAAATCTAATTCATGTGCAAATAACGCCTTGACAAAGAATTTTCTGTTTAATTCCCACACTGACTTCATCTTTTGTGAGCTATTTTTTGTCCCTGTTCCCGCACACACTGCTTTGACTGGAAACTTTTAAAAGGGTATTTGGCTTGCGTCAAAAATTCGACTTTCTTGCAAGGGGCCTGGCAAAGGGTAATTCCAGAGTTTTTGCTCAAAAACGACCAATTTTTGAAGTCGGCATTTTTCACTTCCTTACATCCCTAGGGATCTCGGCGTGTCGTAAAACTCCCTTAGGGAGAATTTTCTGTTCAACTCTCACACAAACTTCATCTTTTGAGGGCTATTTCTTTGTCCCTGTTAACTTGGGAGTCCTGAAAATTGTCTCAGAGGACGTTTTCGGACACACTGGTTCGATTGGAAGCTTTTAAAGAATATTTGTCTTGCGTCCAAAAAAATCGACTTATTTCCAAGGGGCAAGTCGAAGGATTTTGGTAAAAAATGACCAAATTTTGAAGTCATGTTTCACTTGTTTATGTCTCTAGGGATCTCGGCGTGTCGTAAAACTCCCCTGGGAATCATTTTTCAGTGGAAATAACGCCGTGACAAAGAATTTTCTGTTTAACTCTCACCCTGACTTCATCTTTTGTGGGCTATTTCTTTGTCCCTGGTCCCTTGGGAGGCCTGAAAAGTGTTTCGGGGACGTTTTCGGACACATTGATTCGATTGGAAGCTTTTAAAAGAATATTTGTCTTGCGTCCAAAAATCGACTTTTTTCCAAGGGGTAAGTCGAGGAATTTTGATTGAAAATGACCAAATTTTGAGTCATTTTCCACTTGTTTATGTCGCTAGGGATCTCGGCGTGTTGTAAAACACCCTTGGGATTAATTTTTAAGTGCAAATCACGCCGTGACAAAGAATTTTCTGTTTAACTCTCACCCTGACTTCATCTTTTGTGGGCTATTTCTTTGCCCTTGATCCCTTGGGAGGCCTGAAAAGTGTCTGAGCGGACGTTTTTGCACACACTGATTCGATTAAAAGTTTTTCAAAGCATATTTGGCTTGCGTCAAAAAATCGACTTTCTTGCAAGGGGTAATTCCAGGGTTTTTGCTAAAAGCGACCAAATTTTGAAGTCGGCATTTTTCACTTGTTTTGTCCTTAGGCATCTCGCGTGTCGTAAAACTCCCTTTGGGGTCATTTTTAAGTGCAAATAACACGCCGTGACAAAGAATTTTCTGTTTAAGGGCCTGTTCACATGGAGGTGGGGGACCCCGGGAAGGTGAGGTACCCCGCCTCGGTGGGGTTACCACTCTCTCCATAGAATCTCTCTTTATTTCTTGATCGCGTTCACATGTGAAGTGGGGTACCTCACCGAGGCGGGTTGCCCGGTCAACCGAGACGGGTAACCCGCTTAGCTGGGGTGAGTTTTCTCCATGTGAATGCTGGAGGTGGGGTGGGGTGATGTTCATCCGGGAAATTGTCTCTGAATTCAGTACAAGCATGGCGAGCTTTTTCGCAGATATCACCTTCAAAACATCGACAACAATGTCATTGAAGAAAGGTCTGAAGGAGTTGAAAGTGCATTTGTCGAGTCTGATAACCACGCTGATCTACCGGTCTTGGATGAAGGTGACGTCGTGCCCGTAGAACAACGAAATGAAAAGTGTCTTCCATCCGCCATCTTTGTTGATATATGTACTTAGCGACCACGCAATAGCTTTTTAAACCTCACCCCAGTGCCCCGGGGTTGCATGTGAAGGCCTGTTTTCTCTGACCTCGGGTAGATGGGGTAACTCACCTTCCCGGGGTCCCCCACCTCCATGTGAACAGGCTTTAACTCTCACCCTGACTTCATCTTTTGTGGGCTATTTCTTTGTCCTTGGTCCCTTGGGAGGCCTGAAAACTGTCTCAGAGGACGTTTCCCACACACTGATTCGATTGGAAGCTTTTAAAAAATACCTGGCTTGCGTCAAAAAATCGACTTTCTTGTAAGGGGTAATTCCAGTGTTTTTGCTTAAAATCGACCAAATTTTGAAGTCGGCATTTTTCACTTGCTTGTGTCCCTAGGGATGTCGGCGTGTCGTAAAACTCCCTTAGGGAACATTTTTTAGTGCAAAAAACGCCCTGACAAAGAATTTTCTGTTTAACTCCCAAGCTAACTTCATCTTTTGGGGGCTATTTCTTTGTCCCTGTTCCCTTGGGAGGCCTGAAAAGTGTTTCAGGGGACTTTTTCGGACACACTGATTCCATTGGAAGCTTTTTTAAAATATAGAAACTGTGGAAAAGAACTATAAATTACAATTTATGGGCTTTGACTTCATGCGTGAAACACAATACCATATGAATCAACTTAAGTTACTGATGCACAAACACAACTTTATCATTATCTTTGTAATGAATAATTTCGCCTATGTAGCGTACGTTTGATACAAAGATGAAAAGAAAAAAGCGCATTTTTTTTTCAGAGGGATCATTGCTCTGTCGCGTTACAGACACGTGTTCTCAATAATAACATCAGTACATTCTCTGCAGCTGCATCGCTCATTAAGACCCTTGCTGCAGTCACAGAATCTCTTCTTAAAAGATACATCTCTGTTGTATCCGCGACCACAACACATAAAAAAGCAATCATCTTCTTTGTGGGTGTTTCTCTGGCACTTGCGACCACGTGTTCCTGGAATGCGGTATTCGTCTTGCCGGTAGCAGTACGTCGGGGACTGGGACAAAAACACTAATTCCGACTTCTTTGGTCGTTTAAAATTTGATCGATTTCGATTCCGCCCACTGGTCCGTAGGTAAAACGACCGCTTTTTTTCGCGTTTTGTAGCGACGACCTTGATAGCTCTGTTATATTTTGATTTAATGATTCGGCTGATTTTTTGCAGCGGTGGTAAAGTCAGCTGGCACCCCTTTACCTTTCCTGTTTTTCCCACTGTGCACTTGATCACTCTATTTTCCTTCAATACCTGATAAAAAGACAAGAAACGCCTTTAGGCCTACTGCATTGCTTTACCATGTTGTTACACATACAAGAGTATACATTCCCAATGCATTAATTAACAAGTTTAATTTCTTTGTTAGTTAAAGGGGAAGTATCACGCAAATTTGCTGTCATTTCAAAACCCAAAAATGTTTGTCTGTCAGGTAGAAACAAAACAAATAATTGTCAAGTTTGTTATAAATTATCCCCCAGTGCAATGAAACTGTCGATTAGTGTCTCTTGGCCAGAGACAGAGTAGGTCGGTATGGATTGAAACTTGAAAAATGTTAGGCTAATGTTTTTCAAGTTCTCGCATTTTTGTTTCCAAAATGCGCTAGAACAGATCACGAGTTGTTCCTTTGAAGAATTGAGTTGATTTTTGTCCTCTCGTCATTCTAGAATTATTTGGCAGCTGATTAAAGGTCTTATTTCATCATTTTTAACGAAAGATACCATAAACCCCATGATACTACCCCTTTAAGTTCAGTGACACCAGTCGGAAAACCGATGAGGTGGCAAAAAATACATATTTCTCTTCACAAACCGCTTAAAAGCAGCAAAGACATAAAACGACAGCAATTGAATGATTTGAAATTTTAACCCAAAGTTTGAAAAGTGAGTTTAAATCTATGAGTATCTTTATTTGAATTGTAATGTATTTTAAAGTTAATTTAGCGAGGACTTACGTTTGTCAGTTATTTTTTACTGTCAAGTGTATACCATCTCTAAGTAAACTAATTTTTTTATTAGTTTATATAGTTTTAAACAACTGTATGAAAATGGTTTCAGGATTTGTATCACAAGTCGTAAGCAGTTTCTTGTTATATTTCAATTGTTCATCTTGTCAAATTGTTCAAATGATTAAATAAAACAATGGAAATGTACACCGAAAACTCCGCTACTTACCTCCAGTCCAACTCTAACATTGTGCCTGGTCATAATATTGATTTGGCTGTTGTTACTTCTCCCACTCAGCATAAATCGTTCAGCCGTGTGGCAGCCAAAGCGAACGTTAACACTGCAGCCTTTCCATTGCCAGGAATGTCCACGCACAGGTCGTTTCATTCCTTCGCAGTTACATTCTGTTACATCTTTTGCTGTACAGGCGTTTGCTATGTTATATGCAAGTGCGGCTGACAACATTGCCGTGGTAAAAGCTGCTTCCTTGGTACCATCTGTAAAGAAAGATCGTTTACAACAAAACTGCATTCAGATTGTTTATTAGACCAGGAAGACCTTAGATCGGTGAGTAGAGCTCGAGATATTACATAGCCTTATTAAAAGGGGCTGTCAAGGCCTTCATTGCTTGGTTAACTTTATTGGCAAGGCCAGTGAATTAGGAACATCATATAAAAATATTAAAGTGTCGGAAGCCTATTAAAAGTTTCCTGGAAATTTTACTGGTTGAAGGTTTAAAAGTGTGGATCATACAAATTGAAGCGATTTTTTGAAGGAATAGGGACTCTGAACACCCAATCCGCCCTTTCTACGAAAAACTAGCCTCTTACAAACAATGCAAAATGCTAAAGAAGGCATCCCAGAAAGTTTGAATTCATTATTTCTCAAGGCAAGAAGGTCATGGATCATTATACAGCAAATAAGTGATTCTTTGTCCCTACTGTTCTTTGCAGCAATGACAATAAGAAAACCCGGACAAAATTTGACGTGTGAATAAAGATCTAAACCACCCCGACAAAATGAAGAGAGAAGTAAGACGTTTGTGGATTCAGCAAGAAGCCTCTATTATGAGAAACGCCTTCAATTGGCAACCTGATTAGGAAGAACTGCTAACTTAATTGTCTGTAGCAAATAGCATTTCAAGGGGTAAGAAGGTTCATGTAAGAAAAAACGTATCAGAATAGCCTGTTTAAGGTGAACAAGAGAACCCTGGGGCCGGGTTGTGATTCATCCACAGCGGAGAGATATATTCGAGTAGCTAAAGAGAATTTTTACTTGATGATTAACAATCTTTTCGACAAGCATTTAACCTAACAGATGAGGCAAAAATGACAAGAAATACTTAGTGAAAAACCAAAATGAGAGATATATTCGAGTAGCTAAAGAGAATTTTTACTTGATGATTGACAATCTTTTCGACAAGCATTTAACCTAACAGATGAGGCAAAAATGACAAGAAATACTCGGTGAAAAACCAAAACGTGTAGTATACAAGATCCCTTGTAACTGTGGAGGTGCTTTATCTTCACAGACTGCACTTGGCCTTTTCAAACAAGAAAGAAGAAACATATATATGGAACAAGTCAAACTAAGAAAAGACGACTTTGAACAAGAGAACAATTGGCTGAGAAATGAAAGGATCAAGAGGATGAAGGCTTGGCGGGAACAAAACGTCAAATTGGCGACTAAAGACTGAGAGGAATTTGCGGAAGAAACAGGTTCATGAGGGGATGGAATATAATTGCTCGAGAAGCACTATGAAGTGTGAGTCTTCGAGTAAGTCTCCCGATGTGTAAGTACCTTCTTGCCATTTACGGATGATCCCAATACATTTTAAGAGCTCTTAATACCATGCTTGTTGTGGCTGCCTCTCAGCGGTATTTTTAGAAAATTGAATTTTAATCGATACTTTTGGAAAATTTCGAATTAAGCATATATTTCAACATAAAGCCGCTCTGTAGGGGACGATGAAAATTTGAACGCTTTTTGTGAAACGACTTCGAAACAAAGGTTTCTTGGCACCGAAAATGTTCGGAATGATGCAAAGGAGAGAAGAAAGGAGAAAAAAAGAGTAAAGAAGAGGGGGGGGAAAAGCTACACAACGTTATGTTTTTATCGTATTACTGAGTTACTTTGGAGAAAATAAAGCATTCTCACCACACTTTCAAACAAGCATGACTTGAACGGGCCCGTTTTCAAAAATTCAGGTACAAATGTATTTAAGATTTTCATATTAAAAAAGTCCCCATTTCCCTATATGATATGATCAATCCCCAAAGATCCTTTCATTACTGCATTGCAAGGCAAATATTACAAGAACGAGTACATCAGAATTGGAAAAACAAAACGAACAATCGTATCTCTAAAAAATACGCCCGTCTGTGTTGTGGGAAGAAGAGAAATTCATGGCTTTTCCGTAAAATGGCAGTTGGTAGGTGAGTCGAATTGTTAGTCATCAACAGGAATTTAAGAATAATCAATAACATCATACCACCGAGTAATTCAATAACATCAATGAGTAATAAATGAGCTATCGTTTGTGAATTGTTGCTTGCTCATTGATTAATCAATGGGTAATCATTTCATAACTCATTGATTATTTACCACAATTACCAATTACTTGTTAATTTAACGGCTGTCTAGTTTGTCTTCTGGGTGATGAAATTATATGGCAGCCATTTTGAATAAGGTTCATAGTGACTCAGCAGATTTTCTAAATCGGCGGTTTAGCTAGTTTATGAATAACTTGACTTGCAAACATGATAACAGAAATAGAGTGATTTCCAATTAAGTGTCGTAAAACCAAAACCAAAGTAATTACTCTGGCCAAACTCAACAGATGTAAACAACACAACGAGCCAATCAGAATTCTAAGCAAAAACGTGTAACTGGCGTCAAGCGCGGGAAAACGCGTGCGGCGAAAACGATTGGTTTCGGTTTGGATTCCCATTGGTTTAGAAAGTGGTGCGAGTTTTGATAACCAATCACAAAGCGTAGTAATGCAAACCAAAGAAAAAGCGAAATTGCTTTCGACTCTCAAACAAAAATCGGTCCAAAGGATAAACTTGACAATAATGGTATAATTAGTTTTTGAGGTATCTCCGATTGTTGTCGCCTTGCGCTTAAATGTTATTTTGAACGGATTTTAACTGAATTGCATCGATGACTTTCTACATCTCAGGGGTGACATCGTCGATGTCTAGAGTAATGTCAGTTTGCGCTACTGGTTGAGAGGTTAAGGGAAAAAAGCATTAATTTCATGCAAAAGAAGAACGCCTTTCTGTTTTTTTATTTTTTTTTGTTTGCCTTTTTTCTATTCTGGCACCTTTGCTTGGGTCTTTGCGTCGGTGAAAGCACTGTGTGATTGTTACCTTTTGGTAGATTTCGCTAACGCTTTGTTCGTGTGGATTAACCAGCCTAAACCTTGTTTCTTTCTTGTGTGATAAGTATCAGTGCATAAGAAAAATCGAGTGTGTCTAGAAGAAGATTTTTTTGTCTTTTCCCTTAGCTTAATCCAGAAGTGACTCCTTTCCTGTCACGAGCGTGAATGGAGATGAGATAAGCAAATGTTCAGTCGCACCGCCTGGGCTGATATCGCTTTGGATTTGTTTGTACAAAGTGTAAACCAACTGAAAGGATAGTTGTCCACCAAACTATAGGTATACGGGATAACTACCCCCCCCCCCCCCCCCCCCCTTCCTTCCTCCTAAACTCATCAAAGAGAAATCTGACCAATTGCACTGATGCACATATTATTCAGATCTTTTGAATTAAGATGAGCCGGAATAATGGCCGAAATCTTTACTGACTGTCAACCAAGAAGAGAGGGTGCCTGCTTTCAACCGTTTTTACAAGGTGATAAGAGAAACTGCATTGAATTTGCTAGTAAATTCACCTCTAACACAAACACAACTTCAGGGTTAATGTGGCAATTAATGAGGGCTTGAGATGTTGTGTTATAACGGTTTGAAATTATAATGCTGAGACTATAACCACTACTACAACTATTTTTAAATGACTGACAGCTTGCCAAGCGGTTATGTCAATGAAATATCAGAAATATTGCAGATGTTAGGCGACCCCAGCTAATTAAGCTACATTCGTCCATTACTAAGGTTCATCGTATTATTGCTTTAAAAATTTAGCTCCGTAAAGACGGCTGAAATCACGCTATCATGAGTTCGTGAAAGAATGTATTTTCAAGATGATCACTGGGTGGATTGTGTGTAACTTTGTTGACTTAACAATTTTACGCTAGACTTCTCCTCACCATGTCGTGATGCATAGCCAAATATTTGTCAAATTACAGTCAAACCTGTATATAACGGTCACCCTTGGGAAATGGCCAGGTGACCGTTATATACAGGGTGACCGCTGTACACAGGTTTCCTTTAAACTCCCCAGAAGTCAATAAATAGCATTTTTATGTATAAATTATCACTCAATTTACGTTTTAGTGACAATAACGAGTAACAGCAAAGCAATAATCAGGATAAAAAAAAGGCCTATAAAATGTCCGTGGCGTACTTTTACGGAGGTGCAGTATACTCATCTAAGTTTCCTTGTAGGAAAAGCTTTTAACGTAATTATGGATTTAAAAAAAAAATCGGTTCTAGTTTTCTGATATTTCGGAGCTCGAAGCTTGATTTCATGTAGTATGTCATTGACTTTACTTAGTGTGAAAGAAAAAAAAAATAGTGTGAAAGAAAGTTCTTCATGTCCATAGTACTGAGCAAAGTCTTTCAGCTGCTTTGCAAGCGCGACTGCCTGTGCTACTGTCTTATTCATGTTGTTGTTCCTTCGCGTCTCAGGGGGGCTAGCTGCAATTTCACCATCTTCGCCATCAAAGAGATCGTTCGGACCTCCTCCCTCCAGTTGGGGTTAGAGTCATCGATATATCCCTGGCATTATTCGTTAATCAAAACCCAATTTCGTGACCGTTATATACAGGTAGAAGATAATGAAATTGTACATTCAGGAAGTCTAAAGGGTGACCGCGTCCGTTATATACAGGTGACCGCTTTATGCAGGTCAACTTAACAGGAAATATAAGGGACGATTTTTGGGAAGTTGTTCAGTGACCGTTATACAAAGGGTGACCGCTATATACAGGGCCGTTATATACAGGTTTGACTGTAATCGTACTTCCCACCCCCATCGAGAACACCGTCGAGAATCATTTTTTAATAAAGCTTTTCCGTTGCCTAAAATAACAAAATCTTGGAGTTAACATAAACAGCGTTGTGTTGTCTTAGAACTGAGCTGTTCCCACCTGGCGCTCGCTGAAGAAGGCTCTGTTCCCCAAGCAAAGTGCAGTTCCATCTGTTCCACTTGAATTCCCGTTCGCATTCTGAAAGGCCTTTTCCGATCCCTTTCCTTATTGCAACCTGAAGTCCAGGTACTCTATGACAAAGTTTGCGTTGGCCATCAGAAAGCCCTGGAGTTTTTTCGCACCACGAATTTGGACGAGAGCTCCTCCTGCCTATGATTGGTCTGCTAGGAATAAGAAAGACACTTGAAGTAGCTAACAACTCAAAAAAAGGAGAGGAGATGACCGCATGAATACAAGTGCGCGATAGGTGTCATGAAAACGTATCCGTACATTAAGTTGTTTTGCTTAGAAAACAGCCCCCAGGCATTTAGATAAGAATAAAATGGGAGTTGTTCCGTCCAATGAATCGGGTTGTCTCCGGTCGATGAATGGACCACTAATGTAAATCCAATTAAAGAGCTGTTGAAATGTCAGCTCCTGAATATAGTCAGGTCAAGCATATTGATTATTTAAAACAAATTATCACTCTCGGATTATATTTTCCTCTCTTTTATAACAGTGATGACAGAAGTATCTTAATTTTAGTATTGAGGTATAAATCTCAAAAAAGGACATCCTTCCAATTCCTGTCTGAGTATTTTTCGTTCAGTATGGCTATGAACACTGTCTTTGCAATCAAGGTGAATTGTCTTAAGTACATACTCAGCTAGCTAATACTTCAGTTGCTTGCTTAAGATTAAAGCACGACAAAGTACGAGATTAAAGGATATTTTTTTTATACTATCACCATCGCCTGCGATGATGTGAAATGTTTCACATACACAAGTAACGCTCCAAATCCGTTTTCCCAAAATTCTTCTCTCAGCGAAAGCAATTGTTATTAATTTTTGTAGGACGGGTTGGCAACTCTGTGATTTTCATATATTTTTTCAACTATGCTGCATTTGCATTCCGTGGAAAATTTATCTAATAGAAAAAGGTTCTTTCATCTTAATTACCTCTGTAAAGACGCTGCAGATAATGGTCGACGTGTGCTTGAAAACTCGCTCGCGTTAATCGACGATCAGTGAAATGGCTAAGTCGCTTAGAGCCTCTTTTTGTTACGTTTTGCAATCAAGGTGTAGCAATCTGCTGTATCAGTACTTATCACTCACCTTAAAGACAGGATAACAAAGAGTATAAGTGCTGTGAAATTCAATTTGATCATCCTCTGTGGCCAGAAAAACACGCTAGGTCGCTTCCGCTTCACTTCGACGAACAAACAAAGAAGATCAACCCTGACGTTGATCCGATGGTAGTTTTAGTAACTCTAGCTTGCTTTGAAAAACAAGTCTTTTACACAGCATGATAAATCAAAAAAATTTGAATGCCACGACTTTTTCTATCGAATGTTTGAAATGCCTCCTCGCGATGCGCGTTGTGCACAAGAATTTAAGATGTTCAACAATAAAACTTTGTCTGTGACGGTCCATGCTTTTAATTTGGCCCCGGTGTTAAACGAGCTAAACGTTGGTTGTGATTTTTATTGCCTTTAATCCATCCAACATTTGTTTACCTAGACAACGTCAGATCGGATATGGTTTCGTGAATGGATTATATTGCATGTTTTTCAGATACTCTTTATTTAAACGCACCACATAGGCAGCTCGTTTTCTGTCCAAATATATAAACAATACTCAGGTAACCACTCAAACCCTCGGGTGGGTGATTTGTGATCCTGAAAGCGGAGAAATAAGAGCGAACTTGTAAGTGTATAGGTGTGTATGTATGTTGGAGGGGGGGGGGGGGTGTAGGGGATTCTGAATTGTAGATTTTGTGCACGTGAATCACACTGTCTTTCGCTTAACTTAAAAACTAACTGTGAACAAATAAAGTAGTTGATTGAAAGGCCGCTTTGCTTTCTTGCTCTTTAACAAGAGGGCAACATACTTTGTCAACATACTCCCTATTCTACTACAGAAAAGTGCCTTTCAAGCTTAAGCTTGGAAAGAAAAAAAAAATGAAACAAAACTAATCTGATAGCACTTGGCAAAGTGAATAAAAATAGCTACTTGTTGCACATCTGCGTGTAAGCTGGTCTCGATATCATTTCAATACCGGGAGTGTCGAGAAAAAAACTATCGCTACTTATCTGGAGGCATGCAGGGCCGGCTGCAACCCTGACCCTGCTTCCCTTAAGGAATGTATTGAGCTTAAAGGCATTGGAAATGTTCTTCATAACCAAAATGTGTACAATTGCAAGTTATTGAAATTTCGGAAAGCTATTTGATAGTGGTGTGTCTGTCAGAAAGTACGACATCCTTTTAGCTCCAGTAGTTACCAGCATCTGTTATTTAGCAATACCAATAATTCCACGTGCGCTCGTTAGATATGAGATGATAGATGTACCACGAGGGGCCGGTAGCATAGTGCCGACTTGGCTGTAATCATCCCATACCCAACAGGTGTAAGGGGAACAACAGTTTTATTAGAAACAACCAAGATATACTGCTAGGTCCTGCTGATTTCTTTTTGCAAGAACCGAAACCAGAGAAAGATGCTGAACAGCCCCCATTTCTCGGGCTTGGTATAATAACTGCATGATATCCCATGGACGCTGAGCCAATCAAAACTCTGGAATTGTATTATCAAATTTTAAAATGATCCAGTTCCGTTTAATAATTCGACAGTCTATACATGATCAAACTTACTAGTCACTAGGAAATGTAGATGATCAGCAAATATACACCTGAAGATTAGCTACGTTCGTGGTTTAACACTTCCGACCAGTTCGGAGAATTGGTGTCTTTTTAAGAGGCTTATGCGGACGTAACCCAATTAACAGCAAATCCTTTTTAATACGGACATCCGACTTCATTGGGTGGGCGTTAAGAATGCACTTTAAGTATAACAAATCGCATGTTGTTGAATAATTTCAACTGTTTTTTAATGACGCTTTCGTGTTTGTTTTGATTGCTTGTTGTAATTAAGGGGCTACAAATGTCACGCGAAATTATATCAGTAGAACCTGGCACTCATCCGACAACCTAATTCAAACCAGGAATACTTGTGGAAAATACTGAAATTAAAGCAGTGCCAGATGAAAATGCTACCGAAGGGCTTTCACGGTGGGAATTTCATCCACGTATTTGAATGTTTACATTTTCATTACTCGAGTCTCAGCGGAATTTAAACGAGGAAGTCTGGCCTTTTTTTTTAATCTTATGGAACATTATGAATCTGCAACAATACGCAACAGCAGAAAAAATAAAGAAATACTGTAATGTGGAATAGAAGAATCGACTGAATATAATGTTTGCAAATCGCAAGCATTTAAAAGCCCACGCAAAAATATCCTGTCTCAGTACTTGTAAACTTGATAAACAGGTCTTTGCAGAACCTGTGGATTTCTAATGGGTCAATCGCCAAACTTCAATTGGCTTATTGGCAATTTTTAACCGTGGTCGTCAAAGATCCAATTTTCGAAAATTTAGCTGTTTTGAAGCTCTTAATCTACTCTATTCCATAAATACTCTGTTTTCAAGCTGATTTCTCCAACTGAGAGTACTAATATAATTTTCTATTATTAAAGTACTTGAAACAGATAAAAATAAATGAAATCAGGCGGTATACACCAAGTGATAGTGATATTCCCTTAACAATATCTTATTCCAACTCGAGTTAACTCGATTATAATTAACACACCTTTCTCGCTTGTTTTGGTTTTGTCTCCAAAACGTAATGACTTATGACCTCTCAAAAGAAAACTAGTCTAGGTAAACACAGTCAGTCAGTCAGTTTGAACACACACTTTGAACGCAGATAATATATAGCACCTCGATCACGCTGCACATAACTAAGAACTTAACCTGACAAAGCGAGGAGAGGAAAAAGGAAAAAGGAAAAAGATCAAGCCATGACTGGTCTTGGTTACATAATTATACTCCAGTGTCCACTCTTAGTGTATTTTAACTGCTATTACAGTTATGATACTCAGATGATGATAATGATGACGATGATGATGATGATGATGATGATGACGACGACGACGAGGACGATGATGACGATCATCATCATCATCGTCATCATTATTGTGTAGAGAAAAAGAGCTCAGAGCCGACGATTTCTCATTGTTAACAATATCACTGGATTTCTTCCGGTTGTAACATGGACATGGCACAGCTTTTCAATTCAATAAACTGCGCACGAAATTTGGCAAAAGGCAAAATAAACTGAAAAAACTGACAATTCCCATTAAGATGCACTCTAACGCCATAATGGCTCTTCATTCAGTCACTATCATATATTCTTATTGAGCCATGACGAAATAACTACTTAGTTTTTTTTCTGAGTTCATGATCAGTGACTTTTCACGATCATCCATTAAGGGAGGAATACACCTAAATTTGAATGAACTTTGAAGAGGTTTTAAGAAGGGATAGAGGAAAGAAAATGATTTTTGGGACACCAACAGACAGTGGATACCCACGCAAGAGCACCCCAGGTTGCTAGTGGACTAACTCGGTGTCCGTCTATTAATTATAAACTACAAATTCTAATTTTAAAACTTCCCTAAATCTTCAATATTTCTTATTTCTCTTAATTTCACCAATACTTCTAGAAAAACTATCTCCTCCCAAATATACCCAAAAATCACCCAAAAATTCACTAACCACCCCACAACATAGGTTCACGGGATGAGCGTAGAGTTTTTGGATTGCTTGAAACGTGAACGAGATATTTCCATTAAAGCCATGTCAAGTGGCGGAAAAATGGCGTTTAGGTTGAATCCCCCTTAAACGAAAACAAGATAATATGTTTCACAGTTTGAGTCTCTTGATGATATCATAACTTAAACATGCCTTCTTAATTCCTGGTTTTTCCGTATTGGGTTACTGTGTAGTATTTAATCATGTATGTCAAATTCATTTATATGAAACCTTACTCTCAGGCCCTGCCAGGGGTTTTGAGTATTCAGGTATCTAGGGTTATTTTTTACTCAGGTATACGGTATTTCTTATCACAATACGGGCATAAATTATCTCTTTCTATAACCAATTTTTTGGTATTTGGTATATAGACTCGTGTTTGTTTACTTCTGAATGCTAGTTCTCGTAAGTTCTGAAGACTCTGAAATGAAACACCATAGTCAGAAATCTGATAAATAGTTTTATCGCTGTTTGATCAGGTCAGGGGTTCCATAACTTCCCCAAGGCTCTTTGCGCGCCTACTTCTGATCATGTGACGAGTGAATCACATGCATTTTACAAGGAAAAGCCATGGGAACAAGGTTGCTAACTATCGGGAAAGATAAATGTTCCCTTAAGTGGAAGCCGACATGAGGGTACATGTAAAGACTGAAAAGATGAGACTTGTCGAGTTCTACTGGCTTATATCAAAATAAAGGTGATTTACCCTCTTTGAGGCGTTTAGCTTCCGTTGATTTCATTAAACAACAAGCACAGGTGACACCCTTGAATCTGCATATCATTCCCATGGCAACTGCGTCTTACAATATACAGTCGAACCTGAATATAACGGCCCTGTATTAAGCGGCCATCCTCTATTAAGCGGCCAGTTCTTATTAAAAGTCCCGATTTTTCGCGCATACAAACGCTGTATTTGGTACCTGTATTAGGCGGCCACCTCTATTAAGCGGCCGCGGCCACCCTGTAGCAGTCCCATGTTTGTCTTTCTTTGTTATTTTTACCTGTATTAAGCGGCCACCCTAGAATAGAAAAGCCATATGCACAGTACCATGGATAACAGAAATTGTCGCTGGGAATGCCGACAGTCAACGACTTGCTCTACAAACAAAAGTTTCAAATTCTGAGGTGCCAAACGCACGTGTCCCACTTGTTTAAGTCGCTGTAATTCTTACCCTATTCCTATTTTAACTTGAAGAATTTTATTATATATTGTGTTACTTTTAATTAGCAACATTACCGTTATAACTCCACTTCGATCGTAACAACTATGAAATGACGGAATGAGATATTTTGTTGTGAACTGCAAGTCACGTGAGTAAGTGAGTTAGAAATACAGTACTGTACACCGTACAAGAGTAGAGGACAATTTATTGCACAGTGCTTTTACACAATGTTACGTATATTATACCATTAAGTTACAAGTTGGCACTGAACTTTGTTTAAAGTATTGATCTCTTGAAAGAATGTTGATTGTCCTACTGTTTCCTTGCATGAAATGTTTTTGTATGATACACCATTAAATTTGACATTAGACAACGCCCAGTCAGTATTTTTAGTGATCCTGTAGGACTTTTTTTCAACCTAATTCTAAACAACTTAATTTTCGGCCTATTATACACTCCAAAAAATTTGACCTAATTGTTACTCTAGTACCATACATTCTGGTTTTCGGCCTAATTTTCACTCTAATACTAAACAGTCTGTTTTTCTTCATATAATTTTCATCCTAATACCATGAAATCAAGATCAAGAGTTAAAATTTGTAGCATCACAGCATGATCGTTAAAGATTTGCTTGTCGGCTTGGACGAAAGCAACATGGACTGCGGTGAAATCGTTGAGAAACGGAACAAAACACGCCAGTCACTGTCTGCAAAGCCCCGAAGCTTTCTGCCAACTGGAGATGACAAGCACCCCCTTACAATCTTCAAAAAGGTCCAGCTTTGGTGTTGTCCTACCAAACTTCGCAACACGGGGTCCTTTTTATCTCTTGCGTAAAGTATCCATGATAAAGGTCAATCATCAAATATACGTCACTTGATCATGAAGAGTCATCGACCTTTTCTAACCATAGCGCTAGGAAAACAGTTGCTAAACGGTTGAACACCGACGGCAATAAAAAGACGACGGGCCACGGAAACCTGCTGTCTCTGGATGATTATGACGAAGCGGATGACGCAACGATCAACGACAGCTATCTCACAATCAGCAGCACCTCCAACAGTACCAACCAGCAGCTCGAGCATGTTCAACCTGTTCAGTTTGTTTGCGGCTTGCGCCCAAGGTTTCAACAGGGGATTTCCTTTCCAGATGCCGAGCTATATATCTGGGCAAAGCGACCAGTGACTTTTATTACCATTGAGTTAAAATTTTGCGTGTGATTTGAAAACTTGTTTTTTTCTAGTTTAAGAGATGGTATTTAGCATGTTTTCCATACACGTACACGTTAACACGTATGTCAATCAAGCTTGTCATTTTTTAGACCAACAAGTACATCTGAGGCGGAACATTAGCTGACAGACACAAATTAACAAAAGCTCACTGGAAATTTTTGTATGCTTGTTATTGACAAGTAATCACATGATTTTCTCGTGTAATTTGGAATGAATGAGCACTTGAAAAAATTTCAAAGATCACAAATTACACTCTCCCTGCGAACTCGTGCAATTTGTCAGCCTTAATGAGTTTAACTGGAGTTCATTTATTCCAAATTGTACTCGAAATCATTTGATTACCTGTACTTACGTTGAAAATGCAATTACATTGTGCACAGCGTTTTGATTGGGTAGGCCATGGTTTATCAACCATTATACCGTGTCCGAGAATGGCGGTTATTTAATCTTCTACTGGCGGTTCTTGCAAAATTAATCAGGAAGATCTAGTATATATTTCGTACTAAAGCACTCATTTTAGACACATTTTGTCGCATATGGGATCTGAAACACGATCATGAGAATGGTAACGAGTATGAAAAAAATGATCACCAAAAATAAAATGTCTTGATATTCGAAAAAGTTCTCTCAACTAGTATCATGCAAAATACATGTAGACTCACTGCGAAAAATCTGCAGTTTGATTCTGGCAATTAAAGGGATGAGAGTTTAAATCCTTAACTCTTAATAGGTCGTGAAAATAAAGGGAATAATACCAATGGTGAGATGCCTCGATTTTAAACGAATTCTCACAACTAGGAGGTTAGTTAGGAGACTGTATGACTGGGACTCACAGGGCTAAGTTCACTGCAACCGACTACTGTAGCTATAGTATTAATTCAAAAGAAAAGAGGCATTAAAGTAAATATAATATTCACAAAAGTGATAGTGGGAAATTCACCAGTAGGGTAAGTCTTTGCAATAAAGTTTAAAAGGAACAATTTTTTTGCGATTTGTTGAACTGAATGACAAAAAAAATCAACTTTTGATTAATAATGGGACTCCTCCGATGGCACTTCGAATATTCTCCATCCGCCTATGTTTGGTCTTTGTTATAGGCAAACATCGGCGAAATTAAAAATAAAGAACAAATGAGGGGACAACAAGGAGGTAAACCAGTATGATTTTTTTTTAAAGATCATGATAAGAAAGCGGCAAAGAAAGGTAAATAGTTCATTTGTGAATTAACGGAAACGAGCCTTCCTTTTAAAAGATTGGATCAAGCTAATTCTCTTGTTATGTATATAAGATCACCTGCTTAGAATATTCATAACATTTGATGGGTTTGAAAGGACTAAGTTGCAGCTGTGTAAATGAAGTAAAAAAAAAATGGCTTAAATTTACTTCAGGGAAGCCCGGTTGATGATGTTGTACTTGTAAAGCGGTCGTGCTACGATTGTGGTATATTAAAAATCAATTTTGGCGAGTGGTGTAAAATAGCCATCGAAGGAAAAGAATTAACTTACTGTGATTCGTTGTTGGCAGGTAAGACAGTACTTGTAGCAATGTTCTATCATGTGTTTAGTCAAGGGCGTAAAAGAAATCGTTTCTTCAAACGAAGCAATCTTAATTTCTATTTTTACACTTCAAAAATCTACTGCTGCTTTTCAAAGATAATCAGAACTCGGAGAGAGAAAAATATGGTTACTAATGAAAAACAAAAAGAACGAAAAGATAAAAGATGTAATCATTAGTTACCCTATATTTCGAGAGAAAATGCGTAATATTTACTTATACAAAGTCATTTCAATTCCAACTGATGGCCCTCAGCAATCGCTCCATATTCCCTCTTTATTCACGTAATAGACAGTCAATCGCCATTTTTTTTATCCGTTTTTCACTCCCTGCCAGTACAGGAAAGATGATCTGGTTAAGCTTACTGAGTTTTCTTCTATTCATTTAAACAGTACACCTGCATTCTGTAATTTAAAAAGCGATTGCATTTAAACCTTCATCAGGGATAATTTCAAGTGATACTGATATCTCTACTCTCATCTTTATCACAGTGTTATATCGTTTTAAGTAGAAACTACATCTGCATAAAAAAACCCGATTGCATTTGCCTTTGGATCTGAATATTCAAGCATATTTTTTTAAATTTTAAGCTAAAACATCACCTTTGTTGTGTAAGTAAATATCATCTTAAACTCACATCCAGTTTCTTTCACACTTTACCTCAAAATTATAGCAGCTGAGCTAAGGAAAATCCAAACGTATGTCAAACAGATTCAAACAGATACCTGACAACATGATACAGGAGCCCATTGCATGATATGAAATCTCAAGGATAAGCTGCTACTTTAAAAATTCATTAATTCTTGGAATGTACTTAACCCAAGTACAACTTATTACTAAAGTCCTATTACGAAACAGATAGCCACGAAGAGAACAAAGGACTGCATTGCATAGTTTCCTTTTTATCCTTTGCAGTGCAGCAGCGTGTCAACTTCTATCTAGTTCAACATTAGGACATACAAAAGAGACCTATAAAATGATTTTATTTATACAGTTTCGCCAAGTAAATAAATTAAAAAAAAAATGGAGAAAAGGCTGGAGAGATACTGTGGCTGCAGGACAGCTTGAGTAGAATAAATTATAGTGCTGCGCGACGCCGGCTGCTGTAAAATTCAAGCTGAAAATCCAATCACCAGGGTCAAGAGAAGATTAACCTCAATTGGTTACGGGGTGAGGGACGGACATCAACCTCCGTCACCGGAGTTGGGAACAGGGAAGAGGATAAACCTCTCTTGCCAGGGTATAATATTTGCGAATGTCGACTGTCTATTCCAGTGAGTGCAACACTCTCTGAACCTGGAAAGTAAAATCTCTTTTGGTTGCAGTAACAGATCGAAGAACCGTTAATAGATGTGAGTGGGCTAGTGGAGTTTAACCCTTCAAGGTAGTATTTTAATTGCCATCCCCTACCCTTATAAATATTTGGGGTTTTCCAATTGCTTTTATCAGTGTTGTGTTCAAAAGCGATTGTGTTCCTCCGAGTTTTCCATGAGCGTTGTCAACTTCGCACTACCTGGCAAATTTTTCGAGTAATATCATGATGAATCGCGCTTGAACTCCAGTTGGTAAACCATACTTTACTAATTAAAATCGTAGACTAACGAAAAGTGATCTTAAAACACGTTCATTCACGGTCTGGCGTGATTCAATTTTAATATTTGTCTGCATACTAATAGGGGGAACTCTGCACTGGAATCGTAGACGAATGGCATCCATGAACAGCACAAACGAGAAAGCCGCTGTATGGTATTGGGTCTTGGTTATCTTGGTAGGAATTACAACAGTTTGTGGGAACTCAGTGGTGATATACCTAATCATAACGCGAAGAACTCTTCACGTGAGAGCAAACTGGTTTATTCTCTCGCTATCATTGGCCGATTTGCTCATCGGGCTTGTGGTAATACCCACGTACATTGCGTATACGTTCTGGAAACCACCAAGCCTAAACATTACTGCGCTGTTGACATTCTACAATCTTATTCTGTACGTGTCAGTTGGCAATTTGTGTGTTATGACTGCAGATAGGTATCTTGCCATAACAAGACCACTGAAATACTACACAGTAATGACCCGGTTAAAAGTTATGGTAATGATATTTATTGCATGGACGATACCAACAGCTATTTCCCTTTTTCCAGTGCTATGGAAACTGAGCGGCAACGAGAAAAGGTACACGGCAAGTCGAGTATTCGGAGGATTGGTCGTCATTTGCTTTGAAGTAATACCGTGCTTCATGATGCTTTTGGTGTATTTTCATTTGTTTTTAATAACACGGGCTCATTCCCGCCAGATCGCTGCACAAGAAAGTGTCAAACTGCGCTACAGTGGCCGCAACATTCAAAAACAAAGGAGACAAGGAAGCAGAGAGAGGTCAAACCTCAAGGTCTTTGCGTCCGTAGCACTGCTGTTTATATTCTGTTGGCTGCTATCAGCTTATCGTGGATTTTGTGATATGTTCAACTTGTGCACAGTTACAGTCGAGTTTGTTTTAGTTTCCAGAATCCTCCTTTTCCTAAATTCGTCAATAAACGTCGTAGTATACTCCTTTTTAAAGAGAGACATAAGAGCGGAATTGAAACGATTGTTCAGATGCCGTGTTGCCCAGGAATCACTTGATTGCGGCATGCCTGCTCGCAAGCAGTTCTTAACAATGGTTAACATATCGGTTCCCTAGACCTGACATGTCCTGCCCAAATCATTGTTATTCTATATGATTTTTTGTTGTTATTTTATAACATGGTAGCCTCTAGTTTATCTTTTAATGCTAAGTAAATGAAAGCAAGGATGGACCGTTATCACTCGGCGGCCATGTTGTGTCTCGGACTTGTCGTGCAAAAGCAAAGCTTTTTATTCTCCTGAGACCACAGGCAGCCCAAGCTCACGTCATTAGAGAGCGTGTAATAATTTATTACTAGTGGGACGATGACCTTTGAGTGCAAGCAGTATTAGGTTACAGGCAGCCGTTGAGAATTTAAACGCGTTATAAGACTTTGTATGGGAAATAAAATATTGTCGATTCCGGACCTTAAATGATGCTAACATTTAACTTTCATTCAATGAAATGAATAAAACTGACTCACCTCTGGTGTATGTTCGTGTATTTGGGACTAATTTTACCGTTTCTGAAATCACTGTCAACTGTCAATACCAACAGCCAATACCGCTTTCACTCAAAGGTCATCGTCCCACTAGTAATTGATTAATTAATACACGCTCTCCAGTGACGCGAGCTTGGGCTACCTGTGCTGAGCCTCAACATGGCCGCCGTGTGATAAAGGTCTATTCGATATCCTTGACACCGTGCTAAAGGACCGCGGGCAGACTATGAGCCGTCTCGGTTAAAATTTATATTTCCAATATATATGTGACACTATTTTCTTCAATTTACAGTGTCCTTCATCGCCACTAGCGAGCTAAATGTACTGAGGCATGTTTTTTTTTCTTTTTTCGGAGGACTATTTTCATAAACATCTATTGTAATGTGGACTTTCCTACTCTAGAGTCGGGTCCAAACCGAGTTCCTTGGGCGCTACAGCGATGTTCATTGTTATCATTTAATGGATAGGACTGTTGTGTTTGGATTTCTTGGAGGCTGATGTTGCCTCTCAAGAAAATTAAGGCATGGGTCTCTAGTTACTTACTCAAAAAAGGAAGGGGGTGGTCAATCTTCTGAACATTTAGCCGTAACGTCGTGAGACTTTGGCAACATAATATGCTTACAAATTTCAACATATTGACCTACACAACTTATGCAAATTAGGTCACGTGACCTGTTGCGGCCGAAACATTTATGAAAACATTTGAGTAAAAATGGCACCACTTTTTATTGCCTGCTGAAGGCTGCCAGTAGCTTTAAAACTTTGGCACTGTTGAGCACTTCATTTCTGTGCTCAAGGTTTTTGAATTTTTCTTTAATTTTGAAATTAAACGGCATTTTTTAGTAGTGCCCAGTCCCTCCAAAATAAAATTAGCCGTTTATTTTCAAAATTGAGGGAATGTTTGAAAAGGCCCGGGCACAGAAATGAAGTGGTTTACAGTGGTAAAGTTTTCAAACTACAGGGAGCCCCCAGGAGGCAATAAAAGGTGGTGCCATTTTTGCTCAAAAGTTTTCTTGAGTTGTGTATGTCAATATGTTGGCATTTGTAAGCATATTATGCTGACAAAGTCTTACGACGTTACGGTTAAATCTTCAGAAGATTGACCACCCCCTCGCTTTTTTGAGTAAATAACTAGAGACCCATGCCTTAATTTTCTTGAGCTGTCCTTTTTGCTGATAAGCTTCTTCGTAGCTTTCTTTCATCATCATCATCATCATCATCATCATTATTATTGTTTGGTTGCTGCTGCTTTTGTTTTGTTTTGTTACGCGGGATGCCCTGAAGGGGCATACCGTGTCTAAAAACGGGTCGATTTCTTTTTTTTTTTTTTCTTCGTCGTATACACAAATCGGTAGATTAATTTATTCATTAAACTCTCCCCTCTCCTACTCGGGATGTATTGTTTTGATTGTCTTCAACAAAAGCAGGCCAATCAAAATCCATTCTTGTCGCTTATATTGCGAGGGAGGGGACCCACTCACCCCTACCTGTGTGACGTCAATGCATCATTTGATATATTTATTAAAGACGGATTAAGTCGCGCCATATTGTTTTAACTTGTTCTGGACTCAAGTGTGCCGTTTTCAAAGGGAAATTTCACCATTTTGAAGCGGCAAATCGAAAGAATAACTTCTAAGAAGCACCCGACACGTAAAACGGTGGAAATTGGTGAGTTCTTAGTGAAGGAATCGTGCTTTGTTTGACAGTCTTAGACCACGACGCGAGACTGAAAAGAGGTCATTGAGAAGCTTACGTTATCGTAATGGAATTTGACAAATTTCCGCTGATAGTCTGAGTCGCGTAACACACGGAAAACAACGTAACGCGATCGTCGTGACTCAAACTATTCCATTAGCAAGGATAGTTTTATCAATCGGCGAAGCATACAGTTGGAATAAATGAATCACCCCCAGCATCTCGCGTAATGCCAGTATAGCAGGCATCTTGTTTTATGAATTTAATAAACACCCTCTTAGTTAGTGTAAAACATTTTGTCTATGAATGGTGAAAGTTGGTTATCCTTAGAACTGAAAGCTCGTTTAAATATTGACCAAATATAAATGACTATTTCTTACATAACCTGTTTTGTTAAGAATATTAGTTTTTATCACGAGTTGACACCACCGGTAAATTAGTCACAGCAAAAAGATTAAAAAAGCTGAGTTTGAGAGTTAGCCCTTTGTTGGAGAAAAGGCCAAGCGCTCAAACTTCAGCTTTTTAATCCCAAGCTCTTAACGGTGGCCAGCTTTATCAAACGCTTGTTTTCAATCCCCAATCGATGCACAACCAAAGTTTCTATAGAAAGTAACCACTTTTATCCTTTTTACCGAGGGTTCTTCGACAGCAGGCATGGTCACGTGATTTTAGAACACCGGGTGACCGGGAAGAAAATATTTAGTGATTCGCCCTGGGAAGAACAAACTATACTCAGTTTGTTAGTGATTCCTCCAAAATACACATGGGGAAAATTGCAATACATTTCGATCCCGGCTATCCACAGTTAAAAATAATTAACACTTGTCTGTGTGTACTAGTAGGGTTATTGTTAACAAAACTGAAGCATTATTTTAATGTTCCCAGCGATACAAACTCAAAACAACGTTACAAATAGGTGGCATAATGTCCCTTAAACGTTTGACAAAAAAAGAATAATGTTTATATGAATGAATTTATTTATTTGCAGCACATGGGTAAAGTTGCCGCCTTTAGCGAAGCAGCCTTTCCTCTAAGATACAAGAAAAAGATTAGGAGCTTTCTACCGGCAGTGGTATCCTTTAAAGTCTTTTCAATATAATTTTCCACATGCTACTTTCTAGAGATTATGTTATGTATCAGTCTTTTCCAGCAGTGCCCATTCCCTGGGCATTTAGAGTTTTGAAAACAAACCGGCAAATTCCCCATGGTCAAGCTGAGAAAATATGTTGATTTTCTCTTAGTTTTCTAATTGATACTAAACTAAGACTAAAAAAAATCTCATTTCAAAGTATTGTTCCAGTGACCATTCTATTCCAATTCGTCATCCCTGGAAAAGTTAATCACAAATGTATCGTCTTCGCCGATGAACTAAGGGAAGTAGTCAAGAATATACTCGAACAGGACCCACCAAACCCCAAAATTGATGGTGGTCTCTGCCTGCCCCCCCCCCCCCCCCCTCCTTCCTCAACCTCAAAAAATGGTGTCTTTATTAGTAGCCACCCCTCTATCCAGCAGTAAAAATTGGCAGTGAGAGTCAAATATCACTTTTCTTGTTTATCTAGGAATGCTGACTCTTGCTACCTGAATATTTCTGTCACCTCAAATTTTAAAGCCAATAAATTTCGTTGGTAATATTCATGAGATATGTGGTGTATTCGATAACCCCCCCCCCCCCCCACCCACCCCAGACAAGATGGGTCCCCTTTGAACAAACTTGTTTTGACCAGTTCCCTAATGTGAGGTGAAATCACGAGACCGTCAAATGCCCCGGGGTAGATTAATGCCCGGCTCCCGGGACTAACAATTGGTAAAAAATATCCCACCGATGCCCAGGGGGCTGGGTGCTGTACATGTTGGAATAGGGGCTAGGACCTAAACTCAATAAACCGTCAAATGCAGACATGCGGCTAGCCTAGGGTAAATGGAAGAGCTGCTATATGCCTCGTATTGTACTGCAAATTTACCTTATAAGTATCATATCGTAGTTACACTTCAAATTAAATTCTTTTACTTGTACGAGTGCAAAGAGAGATCTGAAAATAAAAACTCTTTATTTTAGACAGTTCTGGAACGTGTCAACGTTACTTCTTTTTCCAATGCACCCGGTCACGTAATTCTGAAAAGAAAAACCAAAAATGATTCGTTACGCGGGCAGACAGAGAACTGCGAGAGAGAAATCTGGCGCCACTTTACCTCACTTTGCAGCTAGAGCTAGTAGCTGAATTATGGAGGAACCAGAGACGAGTTGCATAAAACTTAACGGCGGGCGTAAACGCTATCGTCAGACGTTAAAATACTGAATGTAACTGGGTTGAAGGTCTGGCGTTAGCAGTTACGCCCGACGTTAAATTTAATGCAACTCACCCCAGAGGAGGTGAGAGCGGACGTCAGCATATACAAAGCGCCTCTAGCTGCCGCATCAGTCCATGTTTGATCTCACCCGACCAACCTCAGGGAACAATGAAGGTACAAGTCAGAAAAACCATGCCAGGATTTGATAGCGCTGTGCGTCCCCTTCCAATTAAGGTTACCCTATACCTTCAGAGGTGTCTTGCCTCCAAGCAATGTAGCGCGTCCGGTTTAAACTATAGATACCTGAACCCTTATATCAAATTAAAGCTTATAGAGCTGGCTACCAAACTAAACCAACAATTTTGAAATTTAATGAATTGCCGAATTTTTTACGACCTCTAATTGCGAGCGTCCGAATTTTTAGCGCTGTTTTCTCGAATCAATTTTTTTCACTTGGAGGACCCACTTCAAAGAGCTAAAACTCAAAAGGAATTTTTCCGTTTGCCTTCAAATTTGGACAGTAGCTAGTTTAACATATAAGCAAATGTCTGTGAATTTTTTCTTTCGAAATATTTTTTTCTCGGAGAGCGATTTTTGTACGATCACTCCACAATTTTTTCATCCTATTTCGAAAATGCACTATACTGGCTTTTCATTGCGATTGAATATGGCAAAACGCAGACACGTTTTTTTAGCGCTTTGGGTCCGAAAACTGAGGAGCAAATTAAATTAGCGAAAAACAAAATTCGCTTTGACTTGTAGCTTTAAAAAAGGTGATTCTGAAGCTCGCATTTAGAGGTCGTGAAAATTCGACAATTCATTTTATTTCAAACTTCTTGGTATAGTTTGATAGCCAGTTCTATAAGCTTTAATTTGATATAGGGGTTTAGATATCTACAGTTTAAACTGGACGCGCTATAACGCTTAAACGCGAAACACCTCTGAAGGTATAGGGTAACCTTAACGTGTAAGGAAGAAGGAAGATTGCTAAGTTTGTCTTGCCTTCACGTTCCTTCCCTCCCCTGTATCAATGTTGAGTTTCTACTGTGAATCTTTACGAATTATTCTTCGTGGGGAATTCAACATTGAACAGGGAGTGGGGAAAACGACAAACAAAGGCGTAAACAAACGTAAATAATAAAATTGTTATACCGGGCTTGTTTTCTAACCTTCCCAACAGAAATCAGTTGGCGAAGATTGTAGGACTCTAACGTCACCGCCCGAACTGTTACTTTAAATATTTCGACTTGTTCAACTACTGGGGTTAAGTTTGCGTGCCTGGAAACAAAATTGCTTGGGTACTGGCTCTGCGTTTAGTGCGTATATTTCAGGCACCTTAAAGACACCTTTAACTTCCCATCCACACTACAAGTGTGAATGGAATCTAGAACGCAACCCAAGTTATTGTTTGCTTGACTGTTTGTTCGTTCGTTTGTTTGTTTAGATCCTCGTGAAAGAAAAATAAATTTTTAAATGGAATACATGTTATGACAAATCCATTGTGGGGCAATGAAATTTACGGTTATCGAAATAAGTTTGATCTCCTCTCTTTTCCTGTCTAACGGACACGCTGACCTAGCAATACGGATTTGGAATTGATCTTATCTGAAGTATCTTTCCCAGCAATTCGCAACCACTTTGCTGTTTGTTTGTTTGTTTGTTTCTGGTTTTAATTTTCCATTAAAAAACTTTAGTCTTGGGAAAGATCATTTTTCAAGTTACTATCAGCATATTTTTAAAGGTTTTTTGATAATGCAGTTTTGTTGTTTGGATTGGCTTGGCGGCCATGTGATATCAGCCATTATATCATGTCCGCGAAATAGCGACCATTAAATCGTCTTCTGGTCAGTACGATCTACCAACAGTTCTTAGTTACTTTTAAGAAAACTGAAACAACTATTCCACTCGCAAATACTGGATATGACATGATTATAACGTTACAAAATTAACAATAAACGTTAAGAAGCCCCCCTTCCCCCCCCCCCCCCCAAAAACAAAACAAACAAACAACAACAACAAAAACAGTGAAAAATTAAATTATATGTAAGCTGCTGGCTTAAGATGAGTCTAAAATTAAACCCTCCAGCTGGCTGACCTGTTTAGCAGACAGGATTTTCCCGTGCTCGCGTCTCCTTGACTCGTGTAACCAAAAGGACAAGTTCTCACACACGAAGTGCGCATGTCCTGTGCAAATTTTGCAGTTTCTGGAATACACTTGATGCAGTCATACCCATTAATGCATTTTTCGCAATTGCTCAAGCATCCTGCAAATAAAAAAAAAATAATAGTCAGCATTCGTTAACGTCAGTTGTTCTGTTAAGATCTCATCTGCCTGCCACAGATCGCCCCAACCCGAAATATTGTAATTGAGCTCTTGCGTTCCTTTTACGTCGCAGGATGGTCCTTACGATGACTCCATCGAAAAACGAGGCAATGAAACGTTTCTGAAACAGGACGCTCTGTTTTAAAGGTGGCTGGACTGGCCATTTTCACCTCAAAGTGCATGCCAAACAGCCACATTAAAATAAACAACTTGACTAAGAAGCCGCGTGCGTCTGTTCTACAATCATTAGCGACAATTCTGATAAACTTTGGGGCTAAACCCTCTTAAGGGTGGTGAAATTTTGGTTTGAATGAAATTTTGAAGGACTCCTTTTTCACACCGGACGATAGAGCTATCAATACGCGAGCCTTTTCCAGGTGTCCAAATCCTGCACAGCGGCGCCAAGCAAACATTTTGAACCCTGCAACAGGCTTTCAACGTGCCACGTCCGAAGAAAGTCTCAATTTGCATTTCACAATCCCAAACGTGTAAAATGCAGGGAGGCAAGGCCTTTTATAACAGAACTTCCTCCTTAAAATGCCCAAAATTATTACACCAACACATCTACTATATAATAAAGGCGGTCGCCATGCTTTCAGTTACGCCACAGGGCTGTAGTATCACACTAATTTGATATATTGAGGCAACATTATTTAAAAAATCCCGCTGCCTTGATCAAGAGGCACCCATTACTTCCAGGAAGTTATTCCTAGCAATCCATAGTACTGACAGGTGTTGTCGAAAATTTTCTAAAATTCCTAAATACTAAAGCAATTCCTCAAAGCTCCGAATCTTTACTTGGTTAGTATCGGACACACATTTAGAAAGACAAGAAGGCAGAAAAGTTCCCCCTCTTCCTCTTTTCTTCTTTAAAGACAATTTTTAAAAGAAGTCAATCCAAAGCCTTGGAGGAATCAGTTGGGGCAGAGGCTAATCAATAATCCTTCTTCCTCCATACAATGCCGATGAACAAGAAACTGCCAATACGTGTGTTGTCATTGGATACGGGTTGGGGTTGGGGTGATTAGTTAAATAGAACAGTTGAGTGTCGTAAAACCAATCGTAAAACCTGGCCAATGGCAACAGACGCAAACAGCGTAATGAGCCAATCACAATTCGAAGCAAGTACATGACAAAGTCGTCAAACGCGGGAAAATGTGTGCAAGCAATTGCAAGTTACGATTAGTCTCGATTTTACTTCTGACTGGTTGAGAAAGTAGTACGAGTTTTTGTCAACCAATCGTAGAGTGTAGTCGAGCCAAACCATAGCAAATGCGTTAGTACTTTAGAAACTCAATTGAAACGCCCTGTAAGCGACTTATAGCGAAATGATGTTGTTTAGTTAAACTCCAACGATATTCATGTATGCAACAGAACTAATGTAAAATCCCCATGCGCTATTAACACGTAAATAACACTTACTCAGGCAGAACTTTTGTTTGGCTCCAAGAATATAATAACCTTTGGGACACTTGCGCTGGCAGCGCCTTTTATTGTAGTTGACACGAAACCATCCCTCTTTGCAAGTCAAACAATGCTCGTCCAAACAGCCATCTACAAAAAATATGAAATTGAATTTTCTTTCTCTAGACCTAAATAAGTACAATTATTTTTCTGCACTTAAAATCTGTCTTTATCAATTTCTTTAATTTTACAGCAGTTACTGTGACTTTTCCTTTATTTTGCCACTTTACTTTTCCAACAGTTCACGAAACTTATTGATGATTAATACCACATTTCGTGACCTCCTTCACTTTTTTTTCTGTTCATGAATTATCATTGATTGATGACGTAATTGTATTTAACCCATAATATCTCAAACCTCAGCTTCTTCTCTCGTTTATATTAGAATTCAGCTCTGTTCACTTTTGTACATGTCACCAATATTAGTTACCTTCCATAACACGGTGGCATCTCCTTCCTTTCTTGGCAAAGCCACGAGGACAAGAAGAAACGCAAGTTGAGTTGGAGAAAGTGAACATTTTTAGTCTGAAGTATCGAGACTCACATCTGCGACAGTTGATCTTATCGGGGCATCTCACACAGTTAGCAACAGTTTTACATCCTGTTTGTAGCAAAACGGAATGATAAATCATCTTTTACTGAGAAAAGTAAATTCTAGTGGCGATCAATGATTATTTCTCCGTACTACAGAACACTGACTGGCTTCTTGGCTTGTTTCTTTGCCAGTTAATTGTTTATTGGCATGTTCGCTAGCTTGTTGAAAAACGTTGTTTATATATTGTCCCCTTTTGACGCTATAAAGAATCGAGGAACTATACATGAGTAAATATACACTTCACGGATCCTAGACAGTTACATCCAAAGCACTCCTGGGTTCAAGAGTCCAGGAACGTTACATTTTTCAAGTGTGCCTGATTCACTGTATACGAAGGTGTGTGTCTAAGCACGTCACAGTATCCCTGGAAGTTCATTCAGTGTCCCATCAGATGTGGCAATAGACCATTTCCGATTTGCCTGCAGCCTCATTTTTATTACGCCGAAGGCAGGTGCGAAGTCTTTCATATGAAAATGAGTTTTATTTACATGTGAATAAACTCATTTCATGAAAGATTTCGCACATACCCTCGGTTTGAAAAGGAGGCTACAGGCAACTCGGAAATGGCCTATTTAAGCATTGGTCTCCGTCATTGCGTTGTTTCCTTTCTTCAAACTGGCTCTATCGGCTCCAAAGTATCACTTTTCACCCATGTGTACGAAAAGGCACCAGTAAAACGTTAGAAAAAAACTTTGGAGAACCGTGGACCTCGCCCTTCGCGTCGGGACCTCTCAGACTGGAAAAGAGAAGTGAGGGACTTTGGGAAGGTCTATGGGCTTGTATCCTAAGTGACCTAGGACGGAGAGGTTCGTAAATTCCTAGATGCTTCGATCAATCCATGCCACAAGAATCGAGTTAAACTGTGGCAATATGGACCACCTGTGGACACAGTGAGACTTTCCTCCCTCCCCCCACCTCTTCCCCTATACGGTGCAAAACATTTCGCTATTTACCTACAACTGGTTTCTTGCAGTATTTTCCAAAGTAGCTTGAGTTGTGAGCAACGAGGTTGTTTGGGCAACTCCGAACGCAAACCATTCCGGATTTGTTGAAGAAAGCATGAAAGTCACTCTTACATTTTCGACAACGTAAAGGGTCGAGACACTTTGCACAGTTGGGTACCACGGATTGGCATTCTGCAAGCAGCAAAAAAAGTCGTAATTTTGCTAAATATATAACAGCGCGAACATTGAAACTTGCTAACCTGTACGTTTGAAATCACAAGAACAGCTTCAAGTAGTTATGGGAAAGAAAAAAATAATTTGAGCTTAGAATATCCAAACAGCACCATGTTATTATAAATAACGATCCATACCAATACAAGTTGCATCTAAAAAGTGAATGGAAATAATAAACACTACGGTTTTTCTCGGGCAAAAAAATCAGCTGTTCTCTGGGTGCCAGATATTATTTTTGTCGGCAACTTTTTCTTTTAATCCCAAAGGAGAACTTCAAGCAAATTCGGGGAGAATCCTAACCGAAGATCATATGTTCTCCAAGTTTGGCTTTAGCTAAGATGTGGTGATAGGATGCATTATCGACAAAATATCTACCTGAAATTGTTTCCTTCAATTTTTACATACACTTCTATTGCATATACTGGTCAAACCTGTATATCCTTCCTTTAACAAAACCCATTTGTTACACCAACGCATAACTGCCTTTGTGTCTGACCTTATCTTTCAAATATGGATTGCACATAAAGCATTAAATAGTGTCTTCGAGGATTAGAACTAAGGGAAGAAGCCACAAGAAAAATGTTTTTTTTTTTTTTTTTGCTATACCCATGCATTCTTGATTTTAAGTTCAGCCGGCTAAATAGTTGTTTATCATATTTACTTGATTGTGCATCTTTGCATAACTTTTTCCCATCATTCTTCAAAGTAGGCGTGAAGCCAAGTGGGCATTGTCGGACGCATCTCACATTTCCCATGATCTTTTTCCGGATGGAGTAAAATCCCTGACTGCAGTTCAGGCAGCTTCCTGGATTGTGTGGGTGGCAGTGAACACAATTCCGTGCAATACAACCTTTCAAACAAACAGGATGCATCCGTAAGTGTTAATGTTCAAGCTAAGGCGGTTTACAGCGATAACAAAAAGGACTTACAAACTCTAAGCCAACACTTAATAGCGTGCTCAAATACAGGAAATAGCACCTCACCCTCTCAGCACGCGCCCTCCTATAAAACAAAAAAGAACTACCCATTTTTGCAAACTCTCTTTGAAACATCAAGGGGTTTACGCCTCCTCCCGTCGACTTACCGAACCGGGCCTCATCTTTTTGAAGTACTGGATTTGCCCTGCCTCCAGAAATCAACCATTGATATTAAATTTTTCGTAAGATTAAAAATCAATAACTTAAATCTATATCCTTATACGTAGAAAAATGTAAGAAAGTATTAGAACGATAATCTCAACATGGCCTTGTTCATTCTACTTTCTATTTCTTTGACTTCCTAATGTACAGGTAAGGCACCTAAATGTAAAGCATATGATGTGGATGTCACTTTTAGAGAAAACTGGTTTGCTTTCTGCATGCATTATATAGGTAACGAGAATTAAACGGTTTGCTCTGTTGCTTTGAACAAGGAAAGGTATAAGGGTACTGTTATATTTTGCACTTTTTCTTGCAATTTGTTTCGCAATTTTGTTGCGACACAAGTTTCACGAACATTACTTGGGATAACGTGCCCTGAAATGAACACATTTCACAATTTGTCGTTGCCGCAATCGTTGCAAGAAGAACAAGTCGGTTCTACTTTGTACAATGTTGACTGCAACAAAGACGTTGCGAGACATGATCATTTCAAGGAACGTTGCATTAGGCAACAACGTTTCATACAATTTACTGAAGTCTTGCAACGACGCAACAGAATTGCGAGACAGACTGTCAAGTGAAAAGCGCCTTTATTAACTGACACCCAAGTGAAATATGTGTAATATGGCATGATCCATTGTAGGAGTTCTGATTAGTATGGAATTAGACGCAATGCAAGCAGTCGTGATCATCCTCGATCTCAGATTGTGGTGCAGCCGGCAAGATAAAACGAAAAATACACACGAAACGGATTCACTTGCCATCTTTATTTTGTTTGGAACGCCTCTCCACAATCTGGGAATCTGGAACAGGTTTGGTTAATGAACCTATGGCAAAAAATGCGTTAGAGTTAATCTTGCAGTCGCATCAACAACAACAAAAAAGGCTTTGTGAATCTTTCCATTTCAAAACAGGGTGTTTATTAGAGTGTTACGATGTTTCCAGCAAGTGACGTGGAAAGCGCAGTAGCAAATACCGTGGAAAAATGCATGTGCATGATTGAGGGTCTCATGTAAATGGATATATGAACAAAGCTTTGAAGATTGCATCTACACCTGTACACGTTAAGTTCTAAACGCATTTTCTTCTTTAAATAAATACGTCCACACGAATCCCTCGATCGTTCCTCGATCATTTTCACCCGTCTATACGAAAAAGTAATAGCGATTCAAAAACGCTTAACCTTCATTGAACATGCGTAGATCTTTCCGACATGGATTTTGCTCTAGACTGGGGCCGATGCTCTAACGTTAACGTTTACAAAAATATACGTTTACGCTGTCCACACGAAAAAGCGTTATGGGCGTTTTCGAAAATGTTCTGGAAAAGTATTCACTTTGCAAGTAATCTATCAGGTTGTGCTGGAGTGTTTCATCCTATCTCCAAACACCAAGAAGTGGATTGAAAAAATGAGGCGCAGCCGAGTTATTTTAGCCAACTTCGGGGCGTTTGGATATTGGATGAAAGACTCTATTGACTGTTTGATATAGCTTCACAAACCATTTAATAGTTCTTGGAGAAATTCAAAGCAAACGTTGACCAAATTTTATGATAATTAGGATCACATTTCCAAACCTCCTTCAGGGTAGCCGATATTCTTAATTTGTTTTATTTTCATGAATTATTAATGTATTTGAGAAACCTTTTTCAAAAATGCGCGCTTACAATCCATGACCCTTTTTACGCCGTGAAGGTAGATTTCCTAACAGCGCGTTTACAAATGTAAACGGCCTCTCTATGTGTCCTTTCGCCGGAGTTGACAGTAAAAAGCTTCCTCATTTGTCTTTTGAAGGTTAAAAACTAAGTCATTTGACTGTTGACAGCTAAGCCGGCGTTGACATCACATTATGAGTTTGGAATTCGCTAATATGGTATTACTTACCAAGCTGTGTTCTCACACAAATCTTGGGATACACTTTTCTAGATGTAATGTTGTAGCCCACGGGACAAGATCGGCTGCATCTGATAATCGTCTTTCTGCTCCTTTCGTACTCAATAGGTATGAAAGATCGCCTGCATTTCTTGCATACCAATCCATCGCTGCATTTCTCACATCCGGGAATTAAGCCACAGCCTTTATCTTGGATAAGAAAATACAACGTGAAAAGTACTCTCCAGATTCATAATTTTGAATGAAGAAAACAACAACCCTGTCAAAGACGTGTAACTCTAGGAAATCCCTTGACGCAATCAAACATAAAGTTCAATCCAAAATTAGTGTTTGACGCATTTCAGTGCGCAGTCACAACGAAGGTAATTAAAGCCCTAGAAAAATGGATAAATATCACAGTAAATCCAATAAAAGCCAATAACCACATAGAATAAACAACTAATACACTTCACGTTATAACTGAATGGCCAAAAAGACACAGTGCAGATTTGATTTCAGTGAATTACACTTCACGCTGCTTAACTGAATGCCACGTTTCAATTAGGCCTTATTGATTTTAACTATGTTAAAAAAAGTCCTTCATCGTGCAATAAAATGTATCACAGATGTAATCAGCAAAAAGAAGAAAAACAACTTGAAACGATCATCATGATATTCAAAAGGGACCAGACATTTCAGCGTAGATCGGCAACAAGATTTTTTTTTTTTTTCTGAGAATGGAATGCTTTCTCTCCATGATCAAACGTTACGCTATATTAACAAATGTCTCGCCGCCTCCAATAATCTCCTTTAATATTACGTTAAATAGGAGCTTATTTAAACAAAAGAAAAACTTTAAAAGAGCTTTAGGAGACCGGAATGATTTTAACTGTAAACAAAACGACGAACAAGCGTACAGGTACGCACTGACTAGTCAAATCAACTTTTTTCTTTTTTTTTTTCTTTCTTTTTTTTTTTTTTTTTTTTTTTGCAATGATTGGATTTCGATTATTCCGGAACCCACTATTTATGGGTTCCTAGTTTTATTATTATCATTGTTACATATTTTTTTCTTTTTCTATTCCCGGAATTTTACAGTCCTAGTCAACCACACTGAAAACCGTGCGTAATCAGCAGGCAAATAAGGCACGATAACGACTAAGGCACATGGCACAGCCAAGGAAAACAAAAAAGGTTTTCTGTATGTATCAGTACCAGTTCTTACGCAGAGTCTACGAGTTCTTTGGTCAGCAGATATTCGCCAGGTCAGTCCCGGTGATAAACCGCTGACTTAAACGACTAAGTCGCAGATTCTGGGCACGAGAATGTTACTTGAACGTGGGAATACTATAAAGTGTACATGTAATAACCGGAGGCTGAGTTTGTTAGTAATAGAGAATTGTAGGCCACAGCTGGATATTAAAAAGGATTAAAGTAAATACTGCACGCGAGCATGGTATGTACGATGAGCTTTACTTTCATGAAAAAATAATAGATTGTTCAGAAAGGGATAAACTAATATTCATCAAATTTGCAGCAACGTCTCTTTCTGCGTATATTTCCTCTGACTGTTACCTTGAAAGTTTCCACTCCACGTTGACGGGAAAGGAGAACCGTACATAATGTGATCTTAAAGACTCGATTGAAGTGGTCCAACTAATTGCGTCTGAGATTGAAATCTCATCAGCACTCACTGCACGTCGTCAAACAAAAATACTTTTTACTCAGTCGTGCGCGACGTGATTCAGTATATAAAGAATAGTTTTCCAAACTGGATTTTAAAACTGGACGTCATCAATTCGCCGGATTTGCTGAATACTTTGTGACACGTCATGTTAATCGGACATATAATGATCATAATCCACGGTTCACAGATGAAGCCGAAAGATATTTTCAGTAAACATGACGCCAGCAATTATAAATGGATCCACTAACCTAAAGGAGCGAGACAACGTGATAATTGGATTTTTAAAAGTTGTTTTTAAAGTCAACACCGTTTGTTTTCCAAAAATTAACAGCTGTGATTTTGTAAAATCTAAGAAAATAAACAAAAACCATCGATGACATCACGTAGAAGGAGAAAACAAAGCAAACGAGTTTCCATTGAGAAAAACCAACAGTTCGGGTTATTTTAAACTTATCTGCCGTAGATTTGAGCGAAGAAACAGGCATTCCAAAACTAACTGAAATTTAAGTCAATATTTTTATTTGGTTTTTATCGTTGGCTTAAAATTCCGAACGAAACCCGCTTGACTACTGTGGGATACAAGCACGTATTCTAATGATAAAGCAAAATAAACGTGACTTACTGAGAAATCTCTGAATTTGAGGGATTTAAGTCTGAGAATTGAACGCTTGAGTAGAGCTTTGGAACGCTTCGATCCTCTTTAAAAGCTCTGCAATGGGGGAATACCGAGTAAGGTTTAGCAATCTTCCAAAAGCTTATATTCGTAAGTGAGACCGTGGAGACGGAAATAGATTAACTATTCGGTACCTTTTAGCGGTTCAGTGGCTATAATCGGCTTTTAAAGTGGTTCCCCTTTACTAAAATAGCTACGAAAACTGCAGAAGCAGAAGAACTTGACCCTTGATTTCGTAGACGTTAGTTTGAGCTGGTGACCCTAAGCCGTCTCAAAGCCGTTTTATGGGACGTGCTACTGAAAAGACGCGGTAAGCTGCTCGGCAGGAGCTAATCGGTTTGTGAAGTAACCCACCTTTTCGAGAATGAGCAACGATTTTAATAGAGTGCGATCCACTGCAAAGGAGGAATAGATTGATCCTTGATTTTGTAAAAAAAAAAAAAAAAAAAAAAAAAAAAAAAGTGACTAAAGTTATAAAGCGATCGATGACCATTTCTCGGTTGACTGAGGGGTGACGAAAGCTTATATATAAAGCATTAGTTGTGGACGGAAAGTATCTAAACGACCCAATTAACGAACAATTAATTTCTCAAAACAAAAAAAGCAGATTAATGTTTCACCCTGTGGAACTTACGCACAAGAACTTTAAAGCCAAGAAACAGGTAATGCTGGGTTTAAAATGTTATGCAACACTGATTTATCTTGTTCTTACTCGGTTCGTCGATTTTTACCTGAACAACATAATCGATAAGTAAAATGCACACAATTCTCACAAACATGAACTCGTGAAAAAGTTCTGAACAACACTGAAAATAAATACCAGCTATGGTGATAAGCCTGTTCGCAATTCAAGGTGTTTTGACTGATTATTGTGAACACGACTTTGAGTCCTTCCTGTGGAGGTTAGAGGGAATTTATGGGTCATAGTATACACCACATTAATTTTACCTTGAAAATCCTATTTGCGAAGCTTATAGAATATGTCAAATCCGATTGCACGACTAAACTCGACGATATATTTTGGTAATTAACTACTTCGAATACTCAGAGTTCTATTCTGTTTAAATTGAACAAATTAGTTACACTGATTTGGCGTTGACCACTCGAAAATTGTGATTAGGCCGTTGAAAATTGGATCCATTTAAGTGGGATTCAATGTCAGAAACGGTAGTTAAAGGTCAGCTTTTTTAACGAGAACATTTTGAAAAAATTGCCTTACAATCTTTTTACGCAAAATTGAGGGAAGGAAGCGAATACCTTCAACATTCGCAGCATAGGAAGAAGCACGAGTTGTGCCAGTGTGCACATTCTTTTGAGGATAAAAAATGTCGTATTTCCCGGCTAGGCAGTTTTGGGACGGCGACATCCAACATCAGCTTCTAAGATCTGGCAAGAATAAATTTCTTGATAAAAATCTGGACAGAATTACGCAAAATTCCTCGAACACGCTTTACTTGTTTCCTTGCAGTTCCCAGTTGGTTCTTCCATTATCACTCAGCTAACAAATAGTTCGAGATAGTTGTTAAACAGACACAGAGTGCTTTTGTATTATCGTAAAAGCGGCGTTTAACTGAAGTACTCGATAAATGTGGAACACAGAAACCGGATAATAAGGTGAAGACGAAACACGGAAGCCTGTGGATTGTCAAGGCGCAAGCATACCGAACCTTAACCGGCGAACGATTCAATGGCGGAGCAATACAGTTACATCCCTTTACCACTTGAGAAAGTCAGCTTAGAGCCATTAAAATGGAGGCACTCTCTACTACTGCATTTGATTTTATTTGGTGGATAATCCACCCAATACATGTTGTCATTCTTATAAGAGTCCCCAAGGTCGGGAACATTAAGTGGTCACGCCTGTGAATTGCAACCATTGACTCAAAAGTAAGTGCCACTTTGTATGGTACATAAAACAGCACCGACCACAGGAAAGTACTGCTCAGTACTGTAGCGTTCATTTATACGGTGAGACTCAAAACTTAGAGCCACCCTATAGAGCAACATTAATCTTCACCACAACAAAGAACCGTTCAATAGCTTATATTGCCACGCTATGGGATTTTCAACCACATACTCAAAAATTCTCCAATTTTGGTTTCAACCTGAGAATGCAGGGGTTTGTATTCACCGTTTTCATTTATTACCGTTGAATAAGAAAAAATTAAAAAAAAACTAAAAGGATATGGATAATCATGCACAACAGCAACAAAACAGAGAAGTGACCTTACCGCCCCAAAGCCATCGTTTAGATCGATGCTGTTGAACATCAGCGTTTTTCGATGAAAACTCCAAATCCCCTTCTCCAAAAACAAGTGTGTTTCGAAGACAGCTTAACGCAGCAACAACAAACAAAATCTGAAGGGTATAAAACTGTACCATGGCTTAACACTGTAACTGCCGTGCCGCTCCGTGAATATTGATCAACCTTTGGCCTTTGAAAAACACAGAATACGTGCAGGTTATTAACTCCCTTTTCGTTTGATATCCCCTGGTATAATTCTGGTGTGCTCAGCTTGCGGTGTGATTGAGACTGTACGATTCCGGTTGAGGACCTAAGTTTCAAGTCTACTTATAAGTATTAACTTAATGGCACGCGTGACAGAAATTCTTGATAAGCTTTACAAAGCTCGAATGACTCATTTACACACTTTTGAGAACAAATACCGAAAAAAAAGTTAAAGGGGAAGCCAACGGCGTTCCATTTTAGAATTATCCAGTTCGAAAACAAATCGTCTAGACGTTAAAATAATGATAATTATTTGCTACAGATATTTGCGTTTATTTAATTTCAGGTGCGTGGGTGTCCCCCTAGAGACATCTCTGCACTATTACAAACAACAGGCAAAACCCTTCATAAGTAGAGTGTGATAAAATCTAGTTTAAACAAACAAAACTCGCGATCATTAATTTGAAGAAAGAATTCAGAGAGAACTCATAATCAACCTAGATCCTATAAACACGATACTTGTAATGTAAGAACTCTTACTAAAACTACTATGTCCACACCATTAAAAGACTTTGGAAAAGTTAATTGTTTCGGTACAGACATACACGAAAACGGTATTAAGCAAAAATAATGATTTGATAATTCAATTAAGTAAGTGCCGGGGCAAAATGGGTTAATGGCAGGCTTAAAAATACTGGAACAAATATTCATGGAAAGTATGCGATCCCTGGCAAACAGACTTCGGCTTAACCCAAACAAGTGTGGGTTTGAAGGTTTGTCAATATCTGAATGTATTAATAAACTTCGGATAGCTTTATCGTAGTGCAATTCATAAATTTTTTAATTTATTGTTTGATTTAGGTTGTAAAGTTACGTTTTCATAAGTTTGATGTCAATCCGCGGTACGCTCGGAAGATGTTGGCAACACTTTTTTTTCCCTACAAATATCACCTGGCTTCATCGGAATTGGGATCCAATTTCATTTCCGGACACATAACGGCTGAAAACACGCAACACATACTACACTCTTTTTTATATAAGAATCTTTTTTTATAAGAACGTCGGTTGAGGTCGAGATTAACAGTAAAATTTAAGAACATGCTAAGAACATTACCCAGGCTTATTTTCACCAAACGATTTAAAATGAACAGTATGAATACGGATAAAATAATTCATGTAAATCTACCGTCTACACTGTTCAATTAACCCAAATGCTAAAGGGACACATGCCTGGTTCATAGTTGGACATCTCATTTTGTGTCGGACTTGGGCTGTATTTTTAGTTTTCATTCAAGACTATTAAAAGTATAAGAACATCTTAAGAGCTTTTTTAAGACTCCAATTGCCTCCCAAAAAATAAGAACGTTTAGCCTCAGCCCAAAAATTAGACGTTCTTATAAAAATAAAAGAGTGGACCTCGTCCCCAAGCGCAGTATCCATTGATCTTAATTCACAGTTGATGGATGCGACCGCAACGCCAAAGCGCCTTAATAAAAAGCCTAAAAATAAGGAAGGATGAAATCTGCTATCCGAACAAAATAATAAATGAGATCCAAAATCTCGTCCAAAGAAAAAAAAAATGCAAAAATCCCTAATCCACTGTAGAAATTATCCTTTGAATCCGTCAACCGAGCAAAATTTTTGGCCAAATCCGCCGATCCGCAAACTTATTCACCCCCGCAAGGAGCGTAAACTTGAAAACATTAACTAAAATACTCACATGTATAATGTCTCTTGAATTGAAGAACATTTTTAACAATTACATTGTCGCTTGCTCTGAAAAACAATTGCACTGCTTGTCTTTGTTGGTTTAGAAATTTTCACTTCCACTAAATTGCGCCTTTTTCCCAAAGCATTTAAATATAAAAACTTTAACATTTCTCAACCATATAACAGATTTTCCTACAGGAAGCTACATACATCATGATATGGTATACAGTTGGGTCCTTTTCCGGACAGAAATTCAGACCAAATGCAATGCTTAGATGTTTTGGAATTTGAATTAGCGCCAACTTAAAACCTCTGATGGAATTTACAAGATGGAAGAAGATCTTCAGCCTTAATAGCCGGACTTAAATAACAAACCTGGGCTTAACATTTTTTGTTTTCAAATGTTTTAATAATTTTCTCACAGAAATCCAAGACGCTACTGAGGTATAGGGAAATTTTCACTCTTCGCTCTTCCCTTGTTCAACTCTGTGCCAAAGGTTCCCACCAACAAAAGAACAAACGATTTACCCTTGATATTATTAAAGTTTGAAAATGAAACCTTTCTCTCCCTTTCTAGGCCATTAAAGTTCACCTCTCTGATAATCAACAATCTTTTTTAATGTCATAAATCGCAGATCATTTTTAACGACATATAAAGGGATACCGAGAAAAATATTTCCGGTGCTATTTGTATTAAAACATAAAGTTTAATGGGTATTCCTTGAATTCAGCCACAAGCGGTGTCAATAGAACTTCTTCAAAACATTTACCTTCGATCAGACCCTCCCCGTCGGATGTTACCGAAACGAAAATACATCCTGAACGCTGGGGTACTAAAAGTCAAGCATTACTGTGATGGCCGAAGGGCAAAGGATAATGACGTGTGTGGTTGCCTTCTGGTACGGATTTTGCTCAGCTGTCTTCCTAAATACATGCATAAATGCCCCCCCCCCCCATAGCTGGCCCAGGAGGAAAACATTGATAGTTTCATCCACTCGTCACTGGTTTCAATGATTTCTCTTCCACTGATACTGGAATAATCCTTAACGTTATTAGCTGCTCAAACACTGCGAGGGGTTCACGTTTAGGCTCAAGTTTCGAGGATTCGGATTAGAGCAAAATTCTTTTTGGTTAAAACGTTTGGTGGATTAGCGGATTCACGGACGTTTCCCTATTTACACCTTTCTTCTCAAAGGAAAGAAACTAGAACAATTACAATCCTGGTTAATTCACTGCATGTGTAACAGGATCAAAAATCAGCTTTCAAGGTGGTAACAGGCATGTGGTCAGGCATATTCCAATCCTAGCAGTACGCAGGATATTTGTCCCATGAACCTAGTTTAATGTTCTTAGCTCCCACGAGTCTCCTGTAGCTCAGTGGTAGAGCATCCGAACTAGTAATCGGAAGGTCTTAGGTTCGACTCCTGATAGGAGCACTCGGATTTTTTTCCGAGTATGCCTGTGTCATTTACTGATTAAATACACCATTCTTATTCACCAGGCTTAACATATTCCAATATCACATTATTTCATTGTGCATATGCCACACATTGACATTCCAATCCTAGCAGTACGCAGGATGTTTGTCCCATGAACCAAGTTTAATTACCTTAGCTCTCACGAGTCTCCTGTAGCTCAGTGGTAGAGCATCCGAACTAGTAATCGGAAGGTCTTTAATAGGTTCGACTCCTGATAGGAGCACTCGGATTTTTTCCCAAGTAGGCCTGTGTCATTTACAGATTAAATACATCATTCTTATATTCTCAGCTGTTCAGGGGTTTTAAACTCGGGGGCAGATCCAGTCCCGACTGATATAGGCCTCTTAACAACCCAGTTGTAGTCTAGTCTAAGATGGTAGTTATGGTAGTTATGGTAGTTTCTTGTCATTAAGACCACTCTCTAACCCGCCTCTGCAACTTCCTCCATCCTCCTGTCAACCTATAGTACAACCTCAACTTGATTGGGCCGGCCGGGGGTGGGGGTGGGGGAAATGGTATCGAACCACATGCAGCTGTGAAAGTAATTTCAGTAATTTGTCAGGAATGTAGTAGATTTTGGCTGAATTTGAAGATCAGTCTGACCTGAAGCCTCGAGAAAATTGAACAGAACAGAACACAGTAAGAGGCGAAACAAATGTTTTTACGATGTTTGACAAAGAGTTCCTTGGAGCAGTTCACAGGTTTTCAATTAACTTGGTGTGTATAGAGGCGGTGAGGGGGGGGGGGGGGGGGGATTTATTTTATGACTCTCCATATGCCCAGGGCTGGTGATGGCTTGTTGAGGATGAGCGCAGTCCCTTTTTGATTTTTTCAGAACCATTCTCTTTAAAGAACAGCGCCATAAAGGCCAAGGATTTACAACTTCAAGTAATTTACTTACGTTGTCACTAGGAGGAGAAATTCCATCAGATTCCATTCACTGGTCTTCAATACTAAAAGCCTTCCGTAACTGGTGATCAAAGAATACGGTTTATTCATAACTCATCATCGTCATCATCATCTATTTACCTCAGTAAAAGAGACCTCAAGAAACCCGCCCCAGACTTATAAGAGAGGCCTCCTCGGCTGTCATTAATAAATAGAAAATATGGTGCTGTGTAAGTGCGGCTTGGTCAGTCATGATTTTACAAATAAAAACTCCAACCATTTTTACCTTAAAAGTGAAAAAACTAGATGAAGAAGTAGTTGATGTTAGGAGAGAGTTCCAGATTTTGGGACCTTGGTAAAGGATACGGTAAATTGCTTAAGATTTATGCGACAAGAACGCGATCGATAGCGTTTGGCTGTTCTGGTGCCATAATTATGCACTTGGCTACTTGTTAGAGACAAATTCAGAAACATTGGAGGTAGTAATTGATTTTTATAATAAGACATAAATTTGCCTATTTAATTTGAAATGAATTAACTTGGAAAATGTTTAAGATACCCAATTTAGCAAATAAGGGAGCAGAATGTGCTCGATAATCTGAATTGGCAATGGCTCGCACTGTAACAAAGAACAAAAGCAGCAGTGGCGTTGATAATCAAAAAACACAATTTTACTCTTGATGGCAGTCTTTAGTTTCAAGATACTAGATAAAGTGTTAATTCTTTTAAATACGTAATTTACGTTACACCTGCCTTGTTGGAGAACGACCCATGGTCCAGATGTTGACAAACGTTCAGCCCTGATGATCAAGAGAAGGTTTACAGTACAAATAAGACAAATCAAGTTAGGCAAACAAAAGACAAACAAAACAACAACAACAACAACAAAACAGTTAGGTTAACTAATAACATTTTCATTGCCGATATTCATTTTTAGATTTTACAAGACACAATAAGTAAACGAGATGGAATACCTGTCCAGCTCAAATATCGAAAATGGTTGAAATGCTTCTGTATTTCTTCACTGTGACTGTTCTTCTTTCCTCCTTCTTCTGCTTATTTTTTTTTTCTATTCTTTCGTATTATTAATTATTCTTATATAAACCTAGGGAGCTGTTAAGCAACTGTTAATGTTGATGGAGCGATCGAAAATGGTGATCAGTGTCGTCTTTTTGCAAGAAAGGGTCAAGAAAAAAACTCTTCACGTTGAGAAAAATACCACACCAAGGCCCTTTCCTGATTACAAAAGACATAGACGGGTCTTTGCTCAAACAAAATTGCATAAATTTTTGTCCACCTTATCTGCCAGGCCTTCGCGTCCTTCCCATAAAGCCCCGAGCCCTTGTTTTCTCGCTCTTTCCAACAAACTATAATATAAGTTCCATTGAGGAGTGTTTTGAGGCACAACGGCGGAAAAATAATACCGGCCAACTTTTGAAGTTGCTTTCATTTCCATCCTGACGGTTGACAGTTCGTAAGAAGTCATGATAATTAATGATATAGTCTAGTCAATGTTTATAATAAATTGAATAATTATTTTAAGACCCCGTTTGATGAAAATGCGACAGCTAATTTGTATCAAAATGCAATTAAAAGTAGCTAGTGCAGTCCTCTAAGAGTATGATCATCCATAATTTAGCAACCTGGCGATTGGCATCTCTAAGTTTTTTTTTATAGGGGTGACGAATGGAAAATTCAAGACTCAGTGTTGCGAGACATCGGCCCTAGCATTCTTTTTTGCAGCCCGATACTTTCAATTCGAATCTCCGAGACGGTTCCGTGCGAAAAATCGAAACTAAGAGAGTACGAGACCCGTGAAATTTGACTAGAATTTTGTCGCCTTTTGTTGTTATTGTTTTGTTTCACTTTTTTTTTTTAAGAAGACCATTCGCAGGCCCTATTTACGCATGATGAATCGTTTCTTTAATTCTTTGCGGAGTAATTTAGCGATTAAGGATTAAGCCAAGTAAGCTACTTTTTTCCTTCGGTTTACAAAATCACACAAGATATTGCTGAAAAATAAAACCTCAGTCTTTACAGATAGACCAGCCGGCTAGACTATAAGAGACGTCATAGCTGTACCGAATTACTTATACAAGAAATGCTTTTCTCAGTTCGCCAAGAGAACCTTTAAAGGGAATTACAAAATCGCGATCACTTCATCCAACCTTTTCAAGGTACAATCCATTCCCACCGTGGCAAAGACACCAACACAAACAAGTTCACACGTACCGCGTGAAATGATCCCAATATGTTCTTTTACTCAGGTCGTACACAGGCGCTATACAGAGCGATTACGTTAAAAAAGATTAAAGGACATACCATGACGTAAGGTCCTGTATAACAATCAGCATATGCCGGGGACACCCAACTTAAAAATAGAAAAAAAAAATTCTGCCCTACATCATTTTATCGCCTTTCAAAACGCAAATTTGTGTAAGCTGGCACAGTTTGATGAGTCCGGTTTCTTCAGCTGAAAATTGCCGAAAAATCAGTTTTAGGGAACGGAAACAAGATCCCCGAATTTACGAGCTGCTGTTGCCTTTACGAAAATACTAGCCGTACTTTTTTCGTACTTTTAACGACGAATATGCCCCTCCAAAAATAAAGGGATTAGTTTTTCTGCGATGCGAAATTTTCAGGTGACCTTTCGCTAATGTAAACGCTAGTTTTTCTTCATAATTTAATCCGAATTTCTGAGGCGGGTAATATCGATCGTCTTTCCAAATAGATATCCACCTTAACGAACCGTTGGGTAAGCCTGAAAAAGCGGAGCTTACCCGTTTACTCTGCCCCTGTGACGTCCATGCGTGCCAAGAAAACAAAAGGATCTGATACACTTGTATCAGGATTCCGTCTTCACAGGAATAAGGAATCATATGTTTACTGTTTATTATTCTTGTACACAGGGCGTCCTTATATGTAAATATATCTCTCCTTAAATGATAAATACCGGATCATTGTAAAATAATATTCCAAGGAATTGATTGGCTTAGCGGCCATGGATATCAGCCATTATTAAAATCTGGATCATTGTATAATGCAATTCCAGGGATTTGATTGGCTTAACTCCCATGGTATATGAGCCATTATACCATTCCCGAGAAATAGCGACCATTAAAATTGTCTTCTGGTTGTTCTTGCAAAGCGAAATAAGCAAAGACCTAGCAATATTTCTTGATTATTTTTCGCAAAACAATTGTTCCACTCACGCTTGTTGGATACAAGAAGATAAAAGCTTCGTTGGCTATCTATCATCTCATATCCAACGCCGCGGTCGTGGAATAATTGTTAAGTATACGTCATGCATACAGACTCATTTTGCCATTTTACGTTTACCAGTGATACAAATAAAAATGACTTGGCTTCTCAAAGTGGTAGAAAAAGTAAATTAAGTAAATTAAGCAAATAACTTAAAGTAAAAAATTCTCTAACCTAGGAGGGCCTGATACTCAGGTTGAAAATGCTCTTGTATTGCTATCAGCTAAAGAGATCAAAAATAAAAAGAAGAAGCATCACAAAACGTGAACTTGAGTCACTTCTGGTGGAAGTTAACAAAATATCGTATTTTTAATATGTATAGCCTAACTCAGTAATTTGAGGACTAGATTTGCAATAAGAATTATTAGTGTTTGCAGTAAGAGTTACTCGTTCTGAATATTGTTTGAAAGTGTTCAAGCCACAGGTTTCCCAAGCTCACACTGAGAGAGAGTTTAACAAATAAACTCTTGAAGCTGGAAATGCTGTTAAGGGGTCGAGGGGGGGGGGGGGGGGGGGATACGAAATGATAACATTCTGAAATCAACCAAATCCACCCCTGAATTGCTTTTTATTTACATTGGACGTCAACCTAAATTAAATCCTTCCTGCATCCCAAAACTAAAGTCATGGTATGTGGATCTAGGCAATAATTTACATTGTGAATGCCACTGATCTCGTAAGATGGGTATGTGAAAGAAAATCCTCAAGCGCGAACGTTCAAAGAAATGCTTTGGGACAGTGACAACCTAAAATTAAATCGTTCCTGTATCCAAAACTTAAGTCATGGAATATGGATATGGATAATAATTTACATTGTGAATCAAATCCTATCAAAAGATCCTTTGAAATGAATGCCACTGATCGCATAAGATGGGTATGAACGAAATTCTCAAGCGAGACCATTTTAGAAATGCTTTGGAACAGTACTAGCTATACTACCATGCATGAGGTATTGACTACGCTGTACAAGATGGTTCGTTGAACGAAAGTCTAGTGCGCCGAGTGGCCATTCAAAAGGGAGCAACTGAGGAATACTTTTCTGTGTTATCATTTGCTATACTGTATAAGGCAGTTCTACAGCACTTGTCTCTGCAGACAAATGCTATAGTGACGAAAACATGAAAGTTGTTAAGACTTTGTACTTCCTTGTGGTAGCACTCATTACGTTGAACAAGGTAGTACTAACATGTCGATTCTCTAGACAAATTTCCTTGCAGTTACCATTCTATGAAAGCTGTTTAGCCGCAGTGTTTCCCTGCATGTGGTGCTGTTTGTTATGCTGCACAGCATGGTTCAAAATTTTGACTTTGTGGAAGAAATTCTATTATGTAACCATTACAAAGCAGTTCAGCAGTATTTCCCCGTCACTGACTGGGGACGGAAAATTTTAAAAAAATTCATTCAAAGCTTTTGCAATAGAAAAATAATCGGGCGCATTATACGCGAGCAAACAAATGCTTTGCAAACTAGCGAAAGAATATTCATATTCTATAGAAGACCTTAGACTATTAGGGTATAAGGATCGCTTGGATCTCTATCGTTCCTTTCCTGAGTACAGTACGTGGATACATTTGCACTTGTGATCAGTATTCTTCGCCTTCAACGTCTTCGCCTCCATCTTGAGAATCCACTCCAACTTCTTCATAATCCTTTTCCAGTGCAGCTAGATCTTCACGTGCCTCAGAGAACTCTCCTTCCTCCATGCCTTCTCCCACATACCAATGCACAAATGCACGCTTGGCGTACATCAGATCAAACTTGTGGTCCAGACGAGCCCAAGCTTCCGCGATCGCTGTCGTGTTGCTCAACATACAAACGGCGCGTTGGACTTTGGCCAGGTCACCGCCTGGGACAACGGTGGGAGGCTGGTAATTAATTCCAACCTGAGAAGGTAATTACGTGATAAACGGTATAGATGAGTAATGATGGTACATTGCGCACCAACGCGGTCAAAAAAGGTTTACCTTAAATCCAGTAGGGCACCAATCTACAAACTGAATTGACCTCTTGGTTTTAATTGTCGCTATGGAAGCGTTCACATCTTTCGGGACCACATCTCCGCGGAACAAAAGACAACAGGCCATGTACTTGCCGTGACGTGGATCGCATTTTACCATCTGATTGGCTGGTTCAAAACACGCGTTGGTGATTTCGTTGACATTTAGCTGCTCATGATAGGCTTTCTCAGTTGAAATAACCGGAGCGTATGTAGCGAGGGGAAAGTGAATGCGAGGGTACGGAACCAAGTTCGTCTACGAAGAGGAGAGAACAGAGATCAGATTCTGGGTGGAGCGGTTTTTTAATTCATTAACACTTGAAAGGAAAGACGTCGTTACACTAGATACTAACTTTTGATGCAGCTTCTCTCGAAATAAAACTGCGAAAGCCCAAAAAAAAAAAATTACTTACTGTAGCGTACGTTACAAATTTCAAAGATTGTCTGGTACTCCAGGCCTTACGAAAGAAGACTGTGAACAGGCTCCCAACTGGGGTATAGGGCGAAAAGAAAAATCGGCAAGGCGGGCGAGCGGAGTGCGGTATGGGGGTCTTCGCCCTTTACCCCACTTGGGAGTTTGTTCACAGACTATGCGAAAGACTCGACTTTTACTTTGTACATACTCTGCCCGCTGCAAGGTATGTTACACTAGACTAGGCGTGCGCAATTCATGTATTTCGTACGACGTAACGCGACAAGATGCACAAAACTTTACTTTACTTAAACTCAGTGTTGAGGCTGGGCTTTATAATTAACGTTCACCCTCACATAGCAGTTAAACCAGCTCACCTGAAATTCCGTTAGATCCACATTCAACGCTCCGTCAAACCGGAGAGAAGCGGTAATGGAAGATACAATCTGACCGATCAGTCGGTTGAGATTGGTGTAAGTCGGCCGCTCTATATCCAAATTACGACGACATATGTCATAAATGGCCTCGTTATCCACCATGAACGCACAATCAGAATGCTCCAGGGTGGTGTGCGTTGTGAGAATAGAGTTGTATGGCTCCACCACCGCTGTGGCTATCAGTGGCGAGGGGTAGATAGCAAACTCCAGCTTTGACTTCTTACCGTAGTCAACCGAGAGGCGCTCCATAAGCAAGGAGGTGAAACCGGAGCCTGTGCCCCCACCAAACGAGTGGAAAATAAGGAAGCCTTGAAGACCCGTACATTGGTCAGACTGTGAAACAAAGCAAAGCCGGAATCCGGCATTATTCAGAATTGGGGTAAATCTTTTGTAAGCGTACTACCTCCCTGAGAATGGAAATGGTGATTGGTAACAGGAGATGATCACTTTATGTAAGACGTTGCCAACATGGGATAAATGTTCGAATGTTTCACTTAGAACCGATTCAAATAGTTTTTCACAAAAGAGGTCGCTGAAGAGAGTGGATAAAGAAGGGTGGTTCTAACTGTGGCGCCGCGTCAGAGGGGAGCGAAATTTTATCAACTTCGTTGATGAGGTAAATTGGTATGACGAAAAATTCGCCGAAGAAACACAGGGCCGTCACGTCAATTACGAAAAATTATACAATAAAACCTTTGCTGTTCTTCGTGACTTTCTACGAGCGACGGCCATTGTGAAACCGTTCGGAAAACTCTGTAAAGAGACTTAGCAATTTATTATTCCCGGCGCGTGGTCGGAAAAATTTCCGAGGAATTCCGGAATTTACAACTTGGTCCCAGTCCTCGCGATAGACGACCGAATCTAAATTATACAAAATGCCCGCCGCTTGCAGAAAGAAAACGTTTACTATAGTTTTTTCCCCTTAATATTATGAAGCAAAGACAAAAATGGTGGGATCACACAAAAGAGCTTGGCTCCAAAATTAAGTGTGCCCTGTGACATATAAGATTAGATTAAACTTGGTTCATGTGACAAACATCCTGCATACTGCTTGGATTTAAATGTCGATGAGTGGAAATGCGGTATCTTTTAAGCCTGGTGAATAAACGATAGACTTTTTTTCAGTCAGTGATTAACTATTTAGTTATTCTGAGCAACTTTTACCAATTCCCGTTATCTTCTTCATTACGTTTGCAAATATTTGTTACAAAACGGTAATAAAGTTGTTGCTGTTTTTGTTGAAAAAGAAAATCCGAGTTCTCTCAGCCGACTAGTTCGGATGCTCTGCCACTGAGCTACAGGAGACTCGTGGGAGCTAAGGCCATTAAACTAGGTTCATTGGACAAACATTGTGCATACTGCTAGGAACCTAGTTTAAAGGCCAGCCGCCTCGAGCCACCGGTAACTCAATGGTAGAGCATCCGAACTTATATCTAGAAGGTCATAGGTTCGACTTCTGTTTGGAAAACTCAGATTTTCTTTTTCCGATTATGCCTGTGTCACTGACTGAATAATATATCCATCTTTTCACTAGGCTTAAAACGTAACATCATATTTCTATCACAATACAGATCCAGTTCAGGGGAGATGAAATAGCTTCGTGTCAGCTGTGAGACAGTCATACCAATAGATCACTAGAAACTACTAAGTACTAAGACACATGACATGCAGACGTGAAAACTGACGTACCAGCTTTCGAATTCTGTCAAGTACAAGGTCGACTTGGTCCTTGCCAACAGTGTAGTGCCCGCGAGCGTAGTTATTAGCGGCATCCTCCTTGCCGCTTATCAACTGCTCCGGGTGAAACAGGCAGCGGTATGTGCCGGTGCGAACTTCATCTGTTAAGTAATAAGGGAGTGCTCATTTTTGGGTTTGATAAATGCTGACGAGGTCATTGTCAACTTCCAAAACATAGAACCTTATTACTACCACAAGCTATCAAAAAATAGACTGCAGAAACCGAAAATGCTATTAAAGTAATAGTTTTGAACGTTTTTGCTTTTGCAGGCGCGTTTCAAACCTTCAAATCCGAAAACGTTTGGGAAGCTTAATCGTATATCGCAATGCTGTTGAAATAAAACTAAATAAAACTAAACAAAATAGGGCTAATATCGTTCTATTAGACGAGAAACTTCCCGTGAGGTAGTATATCAATGATCAGGTGAAAAAATAACAATCAATAATAAATTAATAGACGAAATATTGAATGACTGATCATCATATTAAAGAAAATACTCAGGTCATATTAAACAACATCTCGGACGCGCCAATCAGTGTTCTTCATAGAGCATTCGAGAAAATGGGATTTTTAAAAACGTAGCCTATACTTCTATGAAGAGAGAGTTACATCCTGGTCAAAAACAAGTTTTAAAATTTAATAAAAAGGGGGGGGGGGGGGGGCATTATCTAAATAAACTGTAATGCTGCGACGGAATGGAGTGGAAACAAATATTTGATTTCATCAACAGAGTTTATAAAGTAATTTGGCCACTGTAGAGAGGTAGAGAGATTCGAGCGCTGACGTTTCAAGCGTTAGCCCTTCGTCAGAGCGAATCCTGAGGGCTAACGCTCGAGACGTCAGCACTCGAATCTCTGTACGGTGGCCAAATTACTTTATAAACTCTGTTGATAAAACCGAACATTAATTTAATATACGTGAAAAACGTAAAATTAAGCGAAGAATGAATTAAAACAAACTGCGTCCTATAAGCTCGCTTGTGTTGTTTGTGTAAAACACTTACTGATGACACCTGCGCTATCCACAAACGCGATTACGCAAATTTCATTTTTGTACCTTGAATATTTATTATATGAATAGGACACAAACTCTGTTGGTTTTGAGTAGCATGCGCCAGTTTTCATGGCACAAGCAAGGTTTCTTTCCTCCCGGTATTCAAGATTCTTGAGCCACCAGAACCTACATAAAGCTAAGCCCGTTTCACTCTTTCACGCCTGACTTCTCTAGATCGAAAAAATGTAGGATGAACCAACGCAACGATGAGCCCCAACACAAGAAAGCAGAATGAGCCCTAAAGTGACCTTGGGGCTCATTTAACCCATTTTGGTGCCATTTTGGCCGACAATTTGGAGCAAAGTAGCCCTATCATATACAATTTCAGCCCACTTTGGGACTTATTTCATCCCTTAGGAGCATTTCGGCCCTCGAGATTAGACTATTTCGGCCCTGATTTGGGAGAGGCAAATTAACTCTCAATTAGCACTTTACTTATTGAAGTGACCCCAGTTTTGGGGCTAATAAAAACATACCGTTAACTTTTAGGCTGTCCAGGCGTTAAGATAGTGGGGAGAGGAGCGAAAAAATTGCGCGCGCGAAAAAAAAAAAAAAAGGAAAAGAGATCGGACGGAGGAGGTGAAAGTCTCCTCTCCTAATTATCATTCAAGCGTGACGCAATTTTCTGCGCAGCGCTCTCCACTATACGAACCCCTGGAACAGGCTACAGGTGTTTTAAACAGGCCATTTCCGAGTTGCTGTGAACCACACTATGAAAGCGAGGCTAGGTGCAAAACTTTTCATATGAAAATTAGTTTTGTTTGCATTTGAATGAAAACTAATTTTCAAAACAAAACCTTTGCACTTAGCCTCGCTTTCATAATGAGGTTCAAAGCAACCCGGAAACGGTCTCAGTGTACGGGTCCTGTTGTTATGTGTGAAAATAGCCAAAATGTTTGAATGAAGTGCATAACGACGTCCTAGCCCAATAATAGTAATATATCAATATCAATCATGCGACCTTTAGGAGCTGTAACTCTGTTTGTAAGGACCACCGAAACAACGTAAAAGCAACGAAACCTGTAGTTAAGGATCTAATTAGCAATAAATGGACGGCCAACTATGATAAAGAACCCGTGCTCATTCAACTAGCCTGTAATGATTTCGGATGAAGAGAATTGATCTTTTAGTGGGGGATTTAGTAAGAAAAGTAGCAGACAAAACAAATTTGTTTGCAAAACAAAGATCCGGGACAAGACAAAACACACTCCAAAAGTATGATTCAAACATATAGGAACAAAACAAGCATACAGTGGAAGATCGATTCTTCCAAAATCTGGTTCGAAAAATCGGAGGTAAAAATCTGACCAAAGCAAATCCAAGGGTCGAAGAATCGGGAGTTTCGAAAACTCGAGGGTTCGGATAACGAGATTTCACTGCACTTTTCTACGATTATAAAAACTGTTAACTGAATTAAAATCTCAGCCTATAAAATTGATTTCCATTAAAATTATTCGAAAAATTTTCCCTTGTGGGAAAGTTTTGGATAAATTAACGCTGCGTTTCCTTGATTAGTTAAAAAATCGTATTTTTCATATAAGAAGTTCGATGGTTCGCCACAACAAATCGCAAAATAAGAAAACGCAGCGCACGTAAATTTTCACCTGCTGTCTTTCAAACACCCAAACTTCAAGCTGAACCAAAGCAAGCGGGTAGCTTTTAATATATTTATGGCGTAAAAAGAACAATAAACATTTCTTTTTTCGTACATACCAACCACCGAAGGTTCCAAATCGACCATCACCGCTCTAGGGACGTGTTTCCCGGCTCCGGTTTCACTGAAGAACGTGTTAAAGGAATCATCTCCGCCACCAATCGTCTGATCAGTGGGCATTTGGCCATCGGGCTGAATGCCGTGCTCTAGGCAATACAGCTCCCAGCAAGCGTTGCCGATTTGCACTCCGGCTTGTCCGATATGAACTGAAATACACTCTCTCTGTAAGCAGATGATAAGAGGGGGGAGATTGTTTCAGTGCAGGCATTTGAAATATAGTAAGCCGGTTTCCTTTCGCTTTGTTGTGTAGCTATAGGAACAAAAATGAAAATCACAAAAAAAAATTCCCTTTACTCTCAGTAATTTTTGCGGGTAATTGAGCCGCAAAATTTCGGATTCATCAGTACATGTACTTCACAATTTCAGAGAAGTTAAGGGTATAAACTTCTCAAAAGGTACTGAATATATCCTCCATCCTTGCGGTTTTTTTTTGTTTTTGTTTTGTTTGTTTCAACTTTAAGAAAACCACGAAAATAAGAAACAGCGAGGAGGATTTTTGTCTGCAAAGGAAATGAGGTTTATTTATCGGAAATCTGGACCACAGTTAAGAAGAAACCTGTGCCTTTTTTTTTTTCTTTTTTTTTTTTTTTTAATGCTCGAAGTACGGCCGTTTCTTTCCACCAATTTCTGATCAACGTCTCAAGAAATATAGCGCTTAGTGTTGATCTCAACAAACAAATCATCAATCTGACAAGATGGCAGTTCAAAACATGGGGGACCTCACCAGATTCCAGATTAGTTTCTGTCTAAATTTTATAAGTTTAAGACACCACGACTAAGCAGTCTAACGTATTGTAGGAAATTACAAAAAAAAACCAGAGGTATTTGTAAATAGAATAACCAAGACCTGACACTGAAATTCCTAAGGTTACGTCAAAACAAAGTGGTAAGGAATGAAAAATTTAACGAAGAAATAAAAATGACACAAAGAAAAATGACTCGAACAATAATGTTACAGGACTTACCATTCTACCAGCTTGACTTTCTTGCGGTAAAACCGAACAGAACCAAGCCGAAATCTCGTGACTTAACCGCCGAGCGAGCAACGATGACTAAGCGATAAAATGGATGATCTTCTTTGCGATTTTCCAGTTAATTCGTACAATGGTGCACCTGCAAAGCGTGCTGACAAACTAAACAAAACCACTACGCGTTGAAACTAAGAGCGTTTATGATTTGTCTACTAGTGGTTAATAATTAATCGGCAGAGCTTCCTTCAAATACAGTTTTGCCTTGCATTGAAAGGTCTTTTGAATGGGTCTTTATTAACCTCAGTTTGTTCCGCAGATTTTCCGGCTTTCTGAGAAAATATAAACTGTATGTCATAAGAACTATAGAGATATTGAACGATGAACAATGAATCAACGGGTACAGTGTGTTTCGACAAAAATGTAACAAATGTTTCCCGAGGAGTGAAAAGTGACAACCGTATTACCTAAAGGTGGCTGGCACCTTTTTGCAAAGTTTAAAAAAATCTGAGGGAGGGGTTCAAAGCCACCTTAATTTTCGAAACTTTTTAAGGTGGCTCTGAACTACTCCCCACAATTATTTTTAAACTTTGTAAAACGTTGTATCTGAACATGCTAATCACAGTTCCGTAATAGAGTATGCGGGTCACCGGGCTCGTTTTAGAGTTGCAACCACCTAAAGCTGAAATTTGGGTTGTTTTTATTTCAATGTTGCTATGGTAACCCACTATGTGGAGAAATTGACATGACTTGCTTATCAATGATTAGTCATTTGATAGATGCATGAAGGGTGGTAGCACTGATCCTTTAAAATATGAGTGATGAAAAAAAGCTGACAACTGTTGCATGGGAGCCACCTTAAAAGCCCCATTTAAAGCTCTCCCTCTTTATCAAGTCGCTCTTCCTGATAAGCCCACCCCCAACCCTCCCCACCCCATCTCTTTTAACCCCCCGTCCCACCTCTCGAACTAATGGTCAAACATGAGTTCGGTTTAGGAAAACTTGGCCTTCACGGTGCAGAACTGTTCTGGTAAGCAAAAACTGATATTGAATTTCTGATACGACAAACAGTTCCACGTTTTAGTTACATGGCAACATTTGGGAAAAGCTAATTTAATTTTTGTTCAAAACTCATAATTTAAAATAAACAAGCTTTCTTCCTCCCCACCCCGCTTCTCTATCTAATAGCTTCCACCCATCCCCAACCTTCTCGAGGCCTGAAACAAGGATTGCTGTATAAACATAAAGAGAAAAACAGCCAGAAAATAATGGTCACAAACACAGTAATGTTTATTCCAGCCAAGATAACTGGAAATGATAATACATTAGACGTTTTAAAAGATACTGCGTTTTACAATTGTACACACTAGAAAGAGACAAGCCTTGTTATGATACCGCTAGTCTGATTACAAGTGAATCAATTTCTTTGTATCTCCCGATTTCTGAAAATCTTTACCTGGCCGGGCGACACTTTTTCTTTCGCTATTAAGATCAAATTTAATTCTGTTCACTTATCAACTGAAGCAGAATTTTCTTGTAATTTCCCCGCGTGTCATCCTGAAAGAGAAAAGAAAACTTCTAGTTACTTGCATCACTTTGTAGAGAGCGACTATTGATATTCGAGTAACTGATACATTACTTCTTTTTTTTTGGATAAATAATAATAATAATAATAATAATAATAATAATAATAATAATAATAATAATAATAATAATAATAATAATAATACCTACAGTAAGGCTAACATGAGATACCAAAGACTGGGTACACACTGCTTTCGAATATTTCACCAACATTCGTTCAATTAAAGTTGAACGGATATTGGGCAAATTTTGGACGGAGTATTCAAACGGCTTCAACACCATTCAACATTTTCGAAAACAAACTAAATGTTGGATGGATGTTGAATGAAAGTCTAAACCGATTTAAATTTGATTCAACACGCTTTCAACAAGCTTTCAACATTTTTTACGCTTTCACGACTTGTTCAAACGCCCCTAACGTTTGGTTCAACGAAGTGTGGAACGCATGGTCAACCGAATGTTAAAACCGCTTAAAAGGGCCTTTAGACAAGAAAGTAAAACATTCCGACTTCGTGTGTGATACCCTTGAAAGGCCACTTAACTGCGCAAGGATATTTCTTAAACGACTACACTTATAACACAAGTGCCTGCTAGCCGCTCGAGGGAGAACAAGTAAACCGTTTTATAGCACAGTATGATGCCCGCAGGCAAGACGGCCAACCACACACGGTGAAGGATTCATAACAGACCACGAAGGGTATACAAAGTAGTGCGGGAGTAATCAACTAAGAGAGTTTGTCAGAAAGGCCCCATTCCATGGAATTCAGTTGTGAGTTCTCAGAACATTTACAGGATACGCCTTGTGTAAATTTTCACCTTAATTTCATTTATAACGGAGGTTTTCGATAAACAATTTGAAATAAAAACAAGCGACAATAATGTTGAATGACGTTTGGATGACCCCATGTCACCATTTTCAAAGTTGAGCAAGTCCGATTATGCGGGTAGTAATATAGAGAAAAGCGTGCGAAAGCTTAGTTGCATGTGACTAAAACAAAATTATGTCACCTTAAAAGCCCCATTTAAGCTCTCCCTCTTTACTAAGCCCTCTCTAACATTCCCCTCAACCATCCCCAATCTATCTAAAACATGCGCAGTTAATTTCAATAGTCGCAGTCAATCTCGTCGTATTCGTGCTCAAATTTAAAGATCCTTATTTTACGGTACCTAACAACAACAACAAGGCAAGTCTCTCCCAGGGTATTGATTCCTGTATTGGCATACTCTAGATATGTTCTATATGTTGTCATATTCATGCATCTTGTACATTTCAAGGCTGCAAACCTTAATTTTAGAGCGGTTTTCAATTGACTGTCGAAACGCGTTTGCCTTGGTTTTGCATTACTACGCTCTGTGATTTGTTTAAGAAAACTCGCGCCACTTTCTCAACCAATGGGAATCCAAATCAAAACCAATCGTGTTTTGGCCGCACGCGTTTTCTGGCGCTTGGCGCCAGTTACATGTATTTGCTTCGAATTCTGATTGGCTCGTTGTGTTGTTTACATCTGTTGTGCTTGGCCAGAGTAATTACTTTGGTTTTGGTTTTATGACACTCGATTGAAAACCGCTCTAAGAACAGCAGTAGCTGGGCATTACTCATGATAATACTATTTTAATACTATTTTACAACTATAAGTAATTGATAAAAATGGTATAAAAAATACTAAAAAACAATATGTTAAACTGAATTAATAAAAAATATCATATAATAATAATAATAATAATAATAATAATAATAATAATAATAATAATAATAACGCACACTAACTACTAGTGCTATATCTTACCGATATAAACTTGGCCAGTGAGCAGTGATACAGCTTGGCAAACTCGTCTCTGATATCCAGCAGATCCACCTCTGATCTCGTCACAATGATGCGAATGAGTGTGCTATCGTCAGTTCCAAGACCCTGAAGTATCGAGGAGAAAAATTTACTTGTGTAAACACAACGAAGAATAGAGACTAGCTTGACCACATAAGCTGATAAAGCAGTGGTACTGAATTTAAGAGTGGCAAGTTACACCAGGTGTCATCAATTTAGCTGAATTATTTCCGATAGTGTCTCTGAGGCTTCCACGACTCATTATTTAAAGCACAAGGGATTGTTCTGATTAGAAAAACATAAAAAACGAGATTTCAGACAGTTTGATTGTAACACTTCCTCCTCATCAGTGTTGGCCCGCCACTGATAAACAAGGCTGGGTGATCGTCCGGCAACATTAAGTGAAAGGGAGAGGGGATGGGAAGGTCTACTACTCTCCAGACGGTGTTTTCCTTAAGGGATATTAAGACATATGCGCAAAATTCGCATTTTCTCAACTAGCTTTGTCCAATATTGTACTGAGCTTGATAGTGTTGGGAACTTACCTTCATGCTCTTGTACAGCTTCTCAGCAAAAAATGCAGGGGCATTTCTAACAATTCGTACTAAAACGAAGAAAAAAAAAGGAGTTTAATCACTTAATCACTATAACAGTCATATACAACTGACTATTTCTGCTGTTAGACTTCAAGAGTAAAGCAAAAGGCCAATCGTAGTTGCATCTATTCATGGTTTAAAGTTTACATGGCTTTACCTATGGAGGTCATCCCATCCTTCAAGTCTCCTGACATCTCTCTCTTGATTGACTCTTCAATGTCATACTTGCTAATCTGCAAAGAAACAGGTTAGATTATAACAGCTGTCCGGCACGTGAGTTGGAGTATTCGTTGCTGTGAAGGTTATGAAAAACAATACTTGAGCCATAATTATATATGTGTGATTTTCTGTAATATGATGTAAGATATGTTGTACTGTGTATTTTATTTTTATTGGCCTGGATAGATTAGTGATTAGTTTTAGTTCTTAATTTTAACGCACGACCCCATTAGCTTCAGAGCTTTAAGTCATTATCGTGTATAAATAAAGGCTGTCTGTCTCTGTCTGTCTGTCTGTCTGTCTGTCTGTCTGTCTGAGCTTGACAAAAATAACCACCCATGAAACTAAGCTTTATGAACTGTCTAATCCTTTCAGTCCCAACACGTATATTCTCCTCACTGTCCTACACATATTTCTTATGCTACTAGTTGGGAGAATTTGTCTAAAAAAACAAGGCATTTAATCTTTGTTGATCATTTCCTGTATTCTCCTGGCTTAAATGTTTAATATAGTAGCGACATTGTAAGGAGAAATCAGATACTAATCACCACTGGGGCTAAAGGTTTAATCAGTACAGAGTTCTAAAGTGATGACGTCACAAAACATCAATTTATGAAATTATGGGATTTGTTAGTATACTCGGAAAGAGCATGATGAAAAATGCCTACTTGCCAAAAATCAGCATCTTATTAAAATTTGGGGGCGAGACATTAGCTCTGTTACGCCCAGATGACTCCATACAAATCCTTCTAATTTTGTCTCAGTTCCAAGAACTGAGACAAAATTAGAAGGATTTGTATGGAGTCATCACGGCATAACAGAGCTAATATCTCGCTTCCAAATTGAAAAACTGTTTTGCCTCAAGTAAAAACAATTTTGCTTCCCGGACACAAATTTTGCTTCCGAAACACATGTTTCCCAGTTAAGCCACCATGAAAACAGTGTTGACTAGTTTCCAGTGCTGCTCGTTAAGTCAGTTTATTATTACGCGCATGCGTGACCCTGACCCTCGTTTAGCCACCGGGGCAGCAAAACATTTTGTTTGCTTCCCGCTAATTTAGCCACCCAGGAAACATAACAAGAAACAGACCTTAATACAGAGGTAATTTTGTGCGTTTTATGACTGTGTGGCTAAAGCAGATCTTAACGAGGGCTATTGAAATCCAAAAAGTAAATACGTGGTAACCACGTATTTTTCAGAGATAATTAAGCGACATTCAATTCCAATAACCTAAAATACATAATAATGTATGGCATTTTTAACTTGAGCTTAATTATCTCTGAAAAATACGTGGTTGCCCCCAGTTTCAATAGCCCTTGAAACGATCTGCTTTTCCCGCAAAGTCATAAACCACGCAAAAACACCTTTAAATTAGAAGGCACAGCCCTTAAAAAGCGGGGATTCTTGGACCATCCTGAGATGCGCAGAATGTATGCGCAGTAGCAAAAGGAGCCGTACCGTCCTTAAAAACCAATCAATGATAAGACGACACTGTAAATCCTTACCACTGACAAAATTCATTGGCTCGAGTGGAATTCGAACCAACGACCTTCGGGTTACTTGAATCCACTGCTCTACCATCTGAGCAACATAGCCATGATGGGAACAGCGCATGAGTGAAACAGGATATACCGGATTTACAACGTAGCATGGCCGCTTATTAAATATGACTCAGAATGTTTCTAAACAAAAATCAAGCCATTCGACACACACCACATATAAATCCTACCTTGGCATACTCGTCAAAAGTTGCTTTTAGCTGAGCGAAACTTCGTGAGACAAGGATGGTATTGAATCTAAAGGGGAGACAATTAACGAAGAAACATGTATTAATGCGTTTGCAAAAGTTCCACGGTGTAAAGACTACAACGAGCATGAGGTAAAAATTAATACTCACTTTGATTCGTCTGTACCCCATCTACCTTCACCTGCTTGGTACAAGGCCTGTAGTATAAGACGGACAAACAAAAGCATTATACTGCTTCTTATTCTATCATTCAACTGATACAATATGAGAAAGAGCTTTCGGATTGGTTCCTTGGGATGTCCGAGTTTTGTTGTAAGAGCATTTCAAGAATTGAGTTTAAGGGCGCGTTTTTTTATCCACAATTCTGGAATAAGAATGGTTGGTACGGAATGCTAGGAATAATTCGGTTGTCTGCATAAAAAAAACCCCGTCAGTCCTGGCCGAGTAAACATTGCGTAACAAATATGGCGGCCGACGAAGAGGCTGCCATTGCAGCCGTTATCGCTGCAATTTTCCTTGTACTTTTGGTACAATGAAATTAGAAGCAATGTTTCATTTTGTCCAAAAGTGCAACCTGATTTTTTCCCTTGTAGAGACGTATTTGAATCTGCAGCGCTCATCTCGCCGTCCGCCATCTTGAATTTCATTCGCAACATTCTGTTCATTCTGCCAATGGATGGAATGGCATTCTGTCCATTCCGGAATAAGAATGCGGAATAGAAAAACGCGCGTATTTTACATTCTGTCCATTCTCATTCCAGAATTGTGAATAAAAAAAACGCACCCTAAGTTTCGTGTTTTCGAAAGTACGTTCAGAAGAAAACAGATAACAAAATAAAGCTTTCACCACTATCCTTGAACTACAATGGCGGCGGTGGTTATGCGAAAGCGATATGAAGATATCTTTGTACTTGACTTTGTAACGTGCATGCGTTTGTCGACATAGTGGTGCTAAGCCATCTGTGGATAATGATCAAAGTAGTATGTCTGACCTGTATGGGCGAAATTTGTGGTCACAAGTTCAAATGGCTAGACAAATGAACTACTTTAATGACGTCAACCTACAAAAGCTCGAATTACGCGCGTCGATCTCCATCACGCTTGAAGAAAGCACAGATAGGTAGCAGTCAACTTTACCTCCCCCCTCCCCTCCCCTCTCTCCCCCTCACTCAATGTTGTTATGAAGGTCGCACGATCACCCAGGCTTCTTTTCAGCGGCACGACAATATTTACAAGGGGGACTGGGCTGAATTGCGGATTTGTAAATTTCACGATGTAACTTGTCGCTCTACAAATAAGAGGTTTTTAACAGTCCTATCCAAGATGGTAGTTACTACAGCACTTACTGGGAGTACAATCAGCTTTGCCTTATAGATATATCAATAATACGGCCACCGCCTCACCACTCAGTTCAGCTACTTGGTCCAAGCAGGCAGGGCCAAAATTCGGACAGGGAGGGGGAAGCGGTCAGCTCCCTATGTAAGTAACATAGGTGCAATGTAACTTCCCTGTGAGTATGGTTTAACTGATCTTGTTATATACCTAGACTTTCACTCAACAAAACGAGCACTGTGATTGGTTGATTCTTGGTCACGTGCCCCTGATCAAATACAAATGTATCCCGACCGGGATACAATTCCTCAGTTGTTGCCCTCTCAGTTGTTTGTTTGTTTGTTTTGCTGTGATTGTCAAAGGGAAAGTCAAAATATATGACAAAGCACTTATTGTATGGTCCCTCGGGAAATTAGTTAGTTTTGTTTTCCCTCATGTCCTGATGTTTCCCGAGACGAACTCGGGAAAACAAAACTAACTGTTTCCCTCGGGACCATAAATTAACTGTATATTGATGAGCATTCACCTTTGCATCCGCTTGAGCCTTTGCGTAGTCCACATTGTTACTTTCATCTCTGTATGCCTGCCAGAAAAAAACAAACAAAAAATGACTCGGGAAAGAGTGGTTCTTGAGGAGCAATCACATGACAAAATGAAGTCTGTGACCGTGTGCTGGCACTCACGTTCAGACATACACGGAACTCCGAATTCGGTTACTTCAAATTAGACAGAGTCAATTTTCATTTTCAGATGAATTCACGTTTGACCAAATTGGTCGTGGTTAGGTGAGAATTAGGGTTAGGGGACACTTGGTGATGTCTGTCATAACGTATATGCATCTCATTAGCATCCAATCTCCCGTACGATGTGAAAGCTCTTTTCAGTAAGACCCAGAAAACTTAACTTAACTATTTTGATAATGTGACCGTTTCCTCATTTGCTCTAACTATAGTTAAAAACATTTTCGCCTTGTTGATCTAAAACAAAAGTAGCCTCCCACGCAGACGTTCTTAGGGGTTCGTCACGCGTTCCTGCCCAACGAACGTCTGCTGAAACGAACAGCCACTTCCGTTCGTCGGCAAATTGCCTTTGTCTGAACAGACCAATCAGCATTGACTCATTATGACAAAGTAAAGCCAATCACATACTGCGATACAATGGAAATCATCACCCGTGTAGATATTTTCGCTTCCGGACATGCATATAGTTTATACGATTGAAATTTTTCCTTCCACAACACCCTGCATTTTCTTCAGTGATTTCACTGAGAGTAGCGGCAAGAATTCCAAGATTTACCATTTTGTCTACCTGGTCTATCATAAGATTTACAAGCGGCGAAACCACAACAACAATCAGTGACCAGCAGCTTCAAGAATTGAATTGTAAACAAACGATAGAGCTTGATAAATAAGTGACTTTCCATAACCAGTTGGAAGGTTTACGAACACATCAGTTTTCTTCTGCGCAAATTGCACTATGACTTCTCTTTGATACGCATTCAACTCCCTTATACCAAACGTTTGGCACACATGACCAAAAACCACATTTAAGTCCGCCATCCTGTCTAGGGTAATATTTTTAATATCAAACACGAGTTTACCCAAAGTTGGGAAACGGCTCCTGATTGGTCCGCAGTCGACGAACGGAAGTGGCTGTTCGTTTCAGCAGACGTTCGTGGGGCAGGAACGCGTGACGAACCCCTAAGAACGTCTGCATGGGAGGCTAAAACAAAAGGGACTGTTTCACATCTTCTTATTCATTTAATAGGAACTATAGTTTGACCCAAGGAGAACGGATGGGTTAAATCTTAGTTAAAGGAAACCTCCACTCTGAAAACAAATTAACGTTAAATTGTTAAAAATACAACCTACCTTAACATTTCACTGAAAAACATGGAAAAAATTTTCTAGGATCGGACAAAACAGGATTTGATCATCGCCTATTTTCGTTTTTAAATTTCCTGGGCGCCGCCACCTTGGATTTCATGACGTGTTACGGTTGCTCAATCGTTTCACACAAAAGAACTTTTAAAGAATCTCAATAGCGGCAACCATAACAGGTCATGAAATCCAAGATGGCGGCGCCCGGGAATTTAAAAACGAAAATGGTCAATAATCGTATCTAATTTTCAACCCACTTGAATGTGATTTCTACATTTTAGACTAAAATTTAGAATTTCGACACCATTTCCAACACTTTATCGTCAATCTGTTGGCGGAGTGGAGGTTCCCTTTAAGAAACGAGAGCCAATCAGAAATGAACAGCATTTCCCGTGCTGTTGCTCGGTGTAATTTTTCCCAAGTGAAGATGTCAGAAAGATGGGAACCATTTATTAAATGAGTTCAAGAGTTAGCTGACGTTCATTCATTGCTTAAAGGTCTTGGAATTAACAGTGAGACGTTGGCTAACATTTAAACCTTGCCACAAGATCGGTCCAAAGAGACACTCCACAATATGGCACTCACGTTGCCAGCGAAAAGCTAAGACGTCAGACCCATACCTGAAGAAGAGAAATGAGAAATTTCTTGAAATGTCCAGAGGTATCTCCTGCCACGTCTTTCTCTAGATCTCGACTGAACACTTAGGAAACAAAAAGAAAATCACGGAGACGTTAAAATGCATTTCTCGCATTCATGTTCTGCAAGACAACCAAGTCGTCCCACGTATTTTCTAACGTGATGAAAATGCACAGAAAACTCTAAATTGGGAATTCAGTGCTACTAGAATACCTTGAATGTAGCTGTGTTCAAAAACTGCACTTCAAGTTTGTCTTAGAGAAAGAACCTCAAGAATATCCTGTTTATTCTTACATGTTTTCGGGTTTATACGGTACATTGAACACACCCCGAGTCTGATGTCGCACGTGCTTGTACCATAGTCTCCTGGCGAAAGGTTACATCCAAGCAATTAATACTGAGAGAAGCAACGCAAACCAGTGAGAAATAGTAACTCACATTTTTGGTAGGACTGTTTTATTGCGGTGATTTCAGCATTGGATCTAGTACAAAGGATCTCAATCAAAGTGCCTTCATCTGTTCCAAGACCCTGCAACGGACGGAAACACATCATTGAACACGTGAACACCATGTGTGCTTCTTATGATAATTTTCTATTCTGTCGACGATTTTATGCTCATTATATGACGTTTTTAATTACTGGAGTTGGAAATATTGTTAATTTTAATTGTTTATTGTTTATCGTGGCATACCTGTAAACTAGCTTACAGCTATCTCAGCTGTATTTTTAGCTGAACAATAAATAAAGTTGTAGTTGTTGTAATCCCCACCGAAACACGAGTTTTTAAGTCATAGCGCGTTTAACCACGTGACTTATTTCAACGTTTTGTAAACTGCATCGCTCGCCAGAGACGTTTCTCGCAGGAAACGTCAAAAACGATTGGGGTTCAGCGTGAAAATTTAAGGTGGCTATGAACCGCGCTCTACAATTTTTTTTTTTTTTTAATTTGCAAAAAGTTGCGTCTTGACATGCTGAATACAATACCATAGTAACAAATGGGGGTCACCGAGCTCGTTTTTTACTTATATTTATATAACCACTTATGCCAAATTTAGGGGCTGTTTTACACAGGTTATATTGTTACTATGGTAACCTAAAAAGTCAAACAATACTGAACCATAACTTGTTTTGTTTGAAACCATTAATACAATATCCACTGATAAAGAGTGGTAAGCACTGGAAACCGTTGCAAGCCACTCACCTTAATTGCTTTTCTCAGCGAAGTTGCATCATAGTCTGCTGCAGGCATCATCAGGTCAATAACTATGTCCTCAAAATGGCCACCAAGTTCATACTTAAGATCTTTAATTAGATCCTAATGTAGCAAAACAACAAGTTTAATTAACACATGAAAATATAAGTTGTCATGCCAGAGTATTCACCTCAAGAGGAACAGGCCTGGTTGTTCAAAGAGTGCATGGATAACTTTATCCAGCGAACAAATCGGTATCCAGAGGATAAAATGCTTTTATTGGACTGCACTTTATCAAGGATATAGTTATCCAACTCTTTGAACAACTGGTGCCAGATATCTTACGTCTTACCCGCCCGTGCATTGTCTTGTACTCCAATTCAATCCGTTGTCTTTGACTATTTGTTCTTGCACACAACAGAGCGATAATGGCCTTGGAATCACAACCTACAGAACAAAAAACAAACAAACAAACATACGTTAACGACACTACGATGGCAGTCCGTGAATACAACGAACAAAGGATCTTAACACTTGGCCCGAATTGGCGTGATGATCGGATTAACAGTGTGCTTTAGACAAGAAAATAACTGCACGATTTCTCAGTTGCTCGGGCCAAAGAAAACAAAACGGTTGTAAGAAAGAGGTGGTAGTGTTATAAAGGCGAGTGCCTTGTGTTTGTTGTTTTTGTTCTGCGGTTGCCGTTGCTTTTGAGACGCCCCAGATCGCGTGAGCCGATTGCGGCGTACAATTGTACCATTCATTAATAAGGAGAAGCGCTCCGAAGTGCCTGGGTGTAAAATGACCGTGACAACTGTGCAGACTGCAGACGCCGACACCGTTCCTGTTCATCCAGTCGACCTGCACCTTTCAAAAGCTCTATTTTCACTGGAGCCTGATAACCTGCAGCTGCATTGTTTTTTTAAGGCTGGAAGCATTATTCTGTTGTTCGTTCTTTTGTGCTCTTGACCAACCATGTAAGAAGTTGGTCCAGGGCGCCCCTCAAAAGTAAAGCTTTACTATAAAGCAAGGCATCTGTACCATGTGGTACTACTCCCCACTGGACTGGATGCTTGTTCCTTGCAAGGTTACGTACCCTCAACAGTATATGTTGCCAGTACCCACTTATACACCTGGACCCGGTTGTTCGAAAGCCGATTAACGCTAATCCCCCGATTAAAAGTTAATCGAGGTTCTCATTTCGCTTGTTAAAAATTTCTTAGAAAGATGATTTTAAGCTAATGGCAAAGAAAAGGCCAAGTAAAAACTGAAGGACAAAAACCTTTTCGAAAAATCTTTAATGACTAGTCATTAAAATCGAATCAAAGTTCACGTTAACCCAGGATTAGCTTAAGCGAGCTTTGAACAACTGGGCGCTGGGCGACGAGTGACAATGTGGAGCAAAGTTTCTTGCCCAAGGGAACAACACAGCAATGAAGACGCCAAGCTAGCCACCTCAAATCGAAAGTCCGATGCGCCAACCACTTGACTACACCACCCCGCCTCTAAAGGTGGCGGAATATGACCCCTCACTAATTACCTCGCGGCTTCACCGCCAAGTGAAAAATCCCGCTATCCAAGAATGCTATACTGTACTTCTATTTACTTTGAGTTCTGTACGCATGTTTGTCAAGAGTTCATTTGTGTTATCTTATTCTGTTATTGGCCAGAGAGAATACTTTAGTTGTGGTGTTCATACCTCCCAGATAACTAATCTGTTATTGGCCAGAGAGAATACTTTAGTTTTGGTGTTCATACCTCCCAGATAAAACCCTCTCTATAAACTCACTTCAATCCTCTTTCATTTTTCGTTTTGCCATCTCCTCGTACATTGTAGATACACAGTAAGTACCTGTATCTAAAAACAAACAAACAAAAATACGTGTACCTATTCCTTTCATCGCTTTTCTTAATACATCAGCATCTTTCTGCGGATCAAACTTTGTCCCTGGCTGGTGTTTGACAGAAGCTCGCTTTGTTGATGTCTGGAAGCGGAAAAGAAAGCCATTATAAGCAATTTGCCAAACCATAAACCAATCACTTATAAATACTCGTTGTGCACTGTTGAAAGACACAAGCAACACTTCAATACAGCTTTTATTTCTTCCATCATTAAAAACGTACCTAAGTAAATGGGAACTGGAAAAAGCATGATTCCTCGATCGTTCCATTCCATACAAAGCCATAAATATCCCAATTTTGAAACGTTTAAACAGTCGACCAAAGATTTCACCGATTGAAACCACATAAAACGTTTGAAAACAAAAGAGACTTACAACATGTCAGCACTTTCGTTTACTTTTTTAACCTCATTATTATTATTTTTTTTTTTTTTTTTGAACGTGAACTACATGAAATATATTATATGTGAACTGCGGATGAAAGACAAAGATGAAGGAATATCGCTCTGGACTGATCAAGCCTGAATGTTGTTCAGGCTTTCTCTTTGCAACGGTCTACATTTACATGTAAATTAGTGTACGTGACAGAATTTTATTTGTTTGATCAAATGTTAATGTTGTTCTCGTATGAATATCGAAAAAAATTCGTTATCCATTTTTCTGCCCCGCGTATGAGGAAACTGGGGTGTAGGGCTGTGACGTCACTAGTACTCAATAAAGGAACGTTTAGTCTCGCGATAAGAAAAGTTTGATAAGAATTTTGTTTTTTCGATTTTCATACGAGAACCCATGAAGACTTGATCAAGCAAATAAAAAATTCTGTCATATACGTGCGGTGATTAACTGTTATTTAAATTTGAAGTCTTCCGAATAGCCATTTTCATGATGGCGTCATTTTACTACAACTACCAGAATTCAATTTGTTTTCCTTTTCAAATTCAAATTTTGTAATCCCAGTGGACAGCAAAGAACAATAGCTCTAATTAGTATCAGAAAACAAAAACCAGAATGATTCTGGTAGATGTGGTAAAATGACGGCATAGTGAAAATGTCCTAATTATTAGTCTCTTTTCAAAGCAACGCTTCGCACATGACCTTTCATGTAGTAAGAAGAAAAGAAATTATTTTAACTGTTCACGACGTTTCCTTGAGTTTATGAAAGTTATCCTCAAATTTTAATAGAATAGCTGCTCTCAAAGAAAGTGTGTAAATAAAAACTCGTTTGAATTTAAAACACTTTTAAGTATGGCAAGGTAAGATACCTGATGGGTTGATCCAGCGGTCACCGTAGATGTGGAGCGAGATGAATAAGTTGAGGAGGACGAATGTGAAGATGATGACGGTGCAGCCGGGGGTGGCTGTGCTGCTGGCATGTGACCACCAGGAGGGGCACTTGGGGGTGGACCCTGAAATTAAAAATAATCCATCAAACAATTATTGGTCAAATTAGGGCACGTGACGCAACACACTGGGAGATATAGGATGATATTTCCCAAGTGACATCCCCCAGTTTTTAAAGCAGTCACTTCCACATCATGAAAGACATTGTCTAAAAACTTCGAAATGGAAGAGTATTTTGCTGTTAGAACAGCCAAGGACATGAGCATGCATGTCGAAAAGCAGCGCAGGATATTAACCAAAAGTCAACATCTTAGCCACGCTACATTTGAAGGATACTGAAAGCAATAACCTTTATTTGGCTTAAAACATATGCACAGATACTTGTCTTGGGACATTTCTTGTTTCTCGACAGACCGTAAACATGGAAGACAAATGTCCCGTATTGTCCCTGAACATTTTCAAGCCATGTTAAGATTCTTCAAAAAATCTTAATGATTTAATGACTTTTTTAATGATTTAAAAATCATAAAATTAAAATTATGCAGTCAGTGAAACATCAGCTCACCATCGACAAGTTAGGTTGTGGTTGAGGTGGACCAACTTGACCCCTGTAATGAGCCGAGAAAGAGGTGGTGGCCATTGCTGCAGCCTAGAACAGTGAATATATGTGACCGTGTCTAAGTGCAGTTAATATTAGCTTGATGTGAACAATTACTATTAGTAATAATGATACATCCATGCTTCAACAAATATAATTACACTCCTTACATCAACTCCTTAAAATCAAATTTGACTGGATATCAAGAACTCTATATGTTTGGCATCAAGTTGACCTATGATCATCTGAACATTGATCAACCCAATGAGTCAGTCTTAACCCACTGAGTTACATTTCACCCAAAAGGCATTGCATCCCGTGCTGATTTTCCCCCAGGCAGAAAATCGCCAGCGAGAACCAAACAGCAAAAGTAATAAATTTCATTAGGCTTATTTCCTTGAGTATCACGGTTTTTTGTGTCATCAAGCTTTGCGCAATTTATCCTCTCACTTTATTTCTGTGAATATTTTCAAGGAGAGTCTTTGTAAGGAAGGGGAAAATGGATCATGATGGATGTCGACCAAGGCATCCTGCTCCATTTACTCTGTAGCATGATCTTGAGGATAATTGTTCAATTCATAATCTGGCTTGCAATAATTTATTCTTCCATTTCAGATTGTTACCTTGAATTATCTTTTATTTGTGATGGCAAAAAAGACCTTAGTTTTCGTTATCAAAACTTTGTTGTTCACTAGCTTCTAAGTAACATCTCGCAGTTGACAAATGTTGTACACAGTTATCCTGAAGAAATATATTTGTCTCACGATCAGAGACACATTGCATATAGCTTTTAGTCGTTCCAGCTTAAATTAGCTTGGGGCGCATGGCCAAGTAAAGGCCCTGTGGTCCAGGCCAGACTATTTTTGAAAGTGATATTAAGGCCCGGTTCATACGTCGAACTTTACATGAGCCGAACCTAATCATTTGGTTCGGCGCATGTAAAGATCGACGTATGAATCAGTTAGGATCGACAGATTTGTATTTGGGCCGCCGTTCTATTTGACTGCACCAGTCGAATAGAACGGCAAAAGTTCGACTTCGATTCAGACGTCGAACTTTTTATGTCCCCAACCAAATGCATACGTTACGTATAAATTATATAAATTATATCTATCCCAGAGGTCTGTACATTCCATCGACTTGGCATGTGCGCAAATGACTTCATTCTGAACAAGATGGCGGGAAAAGAGAAATGTGCTTGTTCTTCTTGTTTCGAAACAACTGAATATACTTGTCTGAGATGCGAAAGATTAAAAAAAAAAATGAATCTATTCTTGATGTGCACACGCACTTCAAACCGAAAGAAACTTTCCAATACAGGCTATATCAAAGGCGAAGCCTCAAGACTTCTCAGAACAAAAATCTTCAAAAACAACATTTGAAGAAAACATTACTCTGTTCAAACAGAGATTACACAACAGAGGTTACCTCGATAACCTTATAGATAAAACTCTTTCAGAAGTCAACCTCCGCGAAAAAATGTTGGCACTACAAAACAAACTAAAAACCCGCAAAAACATTTTGAGGTTTGTTATGGAATATCGCCCTTCTGTGTCTAACCTAAAACAATTCAGATGAGTAAATACAGGAGCCATAATCAGGGATGGAGACCGTAAGCGTGGGGTCCACGCGTCCTCATGTGTTGTACCAAAAAAAAAACTATTTTTAGAAAACATTGTCCCTCCCCCCCCCCCCCCCCCCTGTCGTAAACCCGCGTGAATACACGCAAATTTGCGTGGGACTACTACCTTATAGGTGACACGGAAAGCAGCTGAGAAAAAATTCACTTAAGATAAAAAAGTCCTTACGTGTCTGAGTACATGTCCGTAGAGTGTAAGCTTTTTTCATTCATTCAACAGTAGCAACGCACGCAGCGCCACCGTTTTGGCGCCTTTTTGACTTTACTGTGAGAGTCATGTGATCAATAGGCCGCTTATTCCAATTTTTCCCGTCTTCTTTCAATTTCTACCTTTTCTTTGTGAGAGTCTAATTCCTTAAATGTGGGCACTGAGGAGATATTCCCTGGCAGAATTTTAAAATTTGGACGCCATTTTGAAGGGGTGGAAAAAAATTTCAATTTCTCCGCGCGCGATCCTGGCCGTTTACATGCGTGCGCGCACGCGCGTATGGGGCAATTTTTTTTTAAACATAGACTTTTTGATACAACACATGGGGACAAACCCACAAGTCAAAATGGCATCTCGTTACGGTCTCCATCCCTGATTATGGCTCCTGGTAAAAGACACTTGATAGAAAATCAGCCTCTGCTAGGGGAGATCTACAAAGACCCTTCCTTACTTTCGTACAGAAAAGGGAGATCTTTGAAAGACGTACTCGTAAGAGCAAATTAGCTTTAAAGAAAAACTTTTGAATGCAGAGGTCCACACAATGCAGGAATTAAACTTGCTGGTAATTTTGCCGGATCTCTCTTGTGAAAGACCTCGTGTCAGGCGTCACTTGAACGTGAAAATACAAAACTGAATGCAAGGCTGGCACTACGGCAAAGGGCAGATTTATTAGTGGCCAATATTTCGACTAATAGAGTTAGTCTTCCTCGGAGCCAGAGCTATACTTTGAAGGTCATATTCTTCCTATGTCGACCAGTAGGAGCCGTGTTTGGCCTGTCTTTAATATTTTACCAAGCAAGCTCTTCCATGTAAAAATTCATCTTTCCCGCCATTTTAAATCTTGCCAAGTAAAAACAACAGCCACTGACCACAAAAATCTACTTTCTCACTTTAGCTTTAATTAAGTTCGACTTCAGTTAGGTTCGACGTTTGAATCAACTGCCGAACTTAATTATTTGGGTCGACCTTAAAAGGTATTAGGTTCGGCTCATGTAAAGCTCGACGTATGAACCGGGCCTTAATGAGCTAATGAGCTAGCATCGCGTCCAAGACCGTTGATATATTTCATACCAACTTTTTTAATGACTATAGAAAGGACCCTTAAGATTATTACTTATCTTCTCATGCAATAAGATTAAGATTTAGGGACTGAAACTATCCTGCAATGTTGAGGGCTTTAACCTGCTTTAACTGTTTCAAGAGCACAGAAAAATGAACCAAACCCTCCACTTTCATTTAGCAACTGAAAACTTTTACTAACACTCTTTGAGAAGTAAATATCTTTAATTTGTAGGTGCAGAGATTCAAATAAATCAGAAGCCAAATCAATTGGTCCAATTTGCCTGGTTGGATTTATTAATTTTTTGAATACACCAAGATTTTCACACCAGCATGAATATTCTGGTAACCAATAACTAAAGATAACAAGACTGAACAATAGAAGCATTTGTAAACAACAACAAACACACACAAGACCTTTTGGGTGAAAGTGGGCCTATAGGTACTACATTATGATAAGGGGGTTAGTTCTAACGAAACTGTAGTGCAGAGGTCATGATCAGTGGTGAGTGGAAGCAAATACAATAATATTATTTTCAATTGGTTTTATCAAGAGATAGTATAAAGGTACGTTGTAATTTGGCCACCATAAAGAGATACAAAGGTGACGTTTCAAACGTTAGCCCTTTGCGAAAGGGCTAACGCCTCAGCACTGGAATCTCCTCAGCAGATTCCAATACCTTATCAACTCCACTGACAAACATTAAGTATACATTTAATTGCTATGATCATTATCCTCACCCCAAATGATAGATGTCCAGAGGAAGGATACCCTCCGCCAGGCTGTGGCATGGGTGGTGGTGCTCCATACATACCAGCACCATGAGGGTGTGGCATGCCAGCATTAGGATGCGGCATTGGCATACCTGTGTATAATTTAAAATAAAAAGGAGGAAGATTAAACTTTTCAACGCATAGACAAAATTAATGGGTCCCTAATTTAAACATCATCTGTAGTTACTGTACCACAGTTCCCTAGTTTTACAAAAATTTCTATGCCATGATCAATGTCCTTAATTACATCCCTTACGACCTTGTAAAATTGTCATGAGATCCGACAGCATTACAATAGCAATGATCCTGTAAAATCTTACAGGAATTTCTTCTAAGCAATCTGAGCCCAAATAGGATCAGAATGACAAGATCCTCCAAGACTGCTGTACTGACTATCCTCCAAGAAATAATTATATCAAATAAGAGGAAGATCAGTCCTTCATTTGATTTCCAAACACTGAGAACTTCATTACTGTAGGTTGAAAAAATGAGGGGCAGATAATTTTTTATTATTATTATCATTATTTTTTTGAGCCAACTTTGAGGTGTTTGGAAATTGGATGAAACACTCTTTCGAGTGATTGATGTACAGTGTAGCTTCTCAAACCATTAATAATTCTTAGGCAAATTCGAAGTAAAAGTTCCCCAAATTTTATAATACCTAAAGAGGACATTTGAATTCTAAATCTCCTTTATGGTGGTGAATTCATTTATGCTCTCTTTACAAATTACTAATAAATATTATTAGAGAAGATCTGTGAAGAATCCTGTTGTAAACAGATTATCTTGCAAGATCCTTCAAGATGATCTGCATGGGAACTGGCAGGATCTTTGCTGGAGCTTCAAGGATTGTTGAAAGTTTATTATAGGCAAGATCCTTAAAAATATTTGAGGACTAGAAGTGAAGATCCTTAAGGGTTCTTCACAAGATCCTAGAAGATCTTTAATATGTAAATTGATCCTCAAAGATCCTTGAGGATGTTTTAAATGTCTTTCACCACTACCAGTCAAGATAATAGTTTGGCAAAATTAAAGGAATGTGTGCAAACCTCTTTCTTGCATTTTCTTAAGTCAGATTTCCTTAACAGTGATCAGTACTTGTAATATTTATAAATGCTTATTCAACTCATGAGATCATGAGAATTAAAGATATGATCACCTAAGGTGATTTAATAACTTCTCCCCAGCACTTTTATATGAAAAGTATGGGGACAAGATAAGAAAATTTGTTCCTTGATATTAGGGGTTAAAGGGTTAATAAAATTGAAATTTTATACAGCATGAATTCTAAGAATGTAACATACCTGACGGCATGGCTGGTGGCATGGCAGGCGGCATTTGACTTCCCATTCCAGGATACATGGAAGACCCTACAGGGGTGGGCATGGGCATAGAAGGACCAGCAGGTGGGTACTGTGTATTGATTAATGGACAGATAATGTTACTTAATATAACTGTGGGCTTAAATCATCATCATGAGTATCATGTCTGGTTGCGTTCCACATAGAAAGAACACACTCCTAATTGTGTTTGGAGTCGAGATTGTATGTGGCAATCAATCAAGGAATGAATGAATGGATCTTGGGACACATATCTGGCCCACCCACACAGATTTTGCAGGGGCAGATGACATCATCACCAACTTGGCAAAGGAAAGAGAGCCTTGGATCACGATCATCAAACACACTCCCTAATCTTTGAATACTAATATGTCTAGTACGTGTAATATGGATATTTATTATATCTCCAGTTTATAGTACACACCATCGGTGTGATTGCTCAATTTTGCGGGATGTATTTCACTGTACATGTACGGCCCACTAAATTTGAAAGTTGTTCCTTTCTCGTGCACCTGATTAACCTCAGAGATATAATAAATATCTTACTAACCTCATTTTCTCAGTCCATACTGTAAGTTACGAAACTTGGTCCAGTATGGACCTCAAACTCGGTCAGTAAGAAGTATGAATAAGAAGTCTATGTATTAAAACAATTTGGCCAAAATGTGTATACACTGTAATTTGTGACAAGAAATAATTCTAACATTTAAATGTATGCATAATAAATTAATGTTATTGAATTATTTGTGTATTTATTTATTTATTTATTTAATAATGCTTTAGAAATACACAGGCAAGTAAAAACTAGCGTTGAACTCGCTTGTATTATTCATTCCTTGAGAAATTGGCGTCATGACGTCGCCGAAACGTCAGAACATTATTTCGCTAGTTTTTAATTATTTATTTATTTATTTATTTAATTAAATAATTACCAGATTATTCAAAATAAATAAAGACCAGTGACAGTATCTTCAAATGTGTGTGTCTTAGATTATGTTTAAAACACCGTGACACAGCTGTAATTATAATAATAATAAGAAGCAGAAGAAGAAGAAGAAGAAGAAGAAGAAGAAGAAGAGAACATCATTAACATATGTCAGATCACTACCTACATGTATCATTATGCTTAATGATATTAAAGTTATTTGTAGTAAAAAAGACTGCATGGAGGCAATGAAAGAAAACAAGTACAGCATGTGCATGTATGATACAGTGCGGTGCAGATAGTTCTTCAGGCTTGGAAGGAGATTGTAGTGACTGCTTCTAGGAAAAGCAATAATTGTCGCAAATGTCTTCAGAATACTAGTAAATTTAAAACTGGCTGTTTTAGACACTCAGTTAACACTGTCTAATTTTACCAACAAAAAATATGAAAGAATAGCACATGTCTTGATCCAAACTTGACCTGGACTTGGCTCATAGTGTGATTTAAGTGAAATTGACTTGTTTAACCATTAAATCTCTTGATAAGAATCCATGAATTTGTTGTGTTATACTTATTTTGTGCTATGCTGCTTGCAACTGTCCTGCAACCTAGCTACATTGTACAATTCAACCAACATCCTGCAGCCTACAACCAGCTGCACTCTACAATCTGCAACTCAAGTGCAGGGTTTGAAATTGCGACTCACTGGTCGCCAATGCGACCAAAAATTGAGTGCTGGCGACTAGATTTTCAGAACTGGTCGCCAGCTGGTGACAAACGTTTTGTCCGATGACCCAGGATAAACAGTCAAGCGGGCTTCTCTATTTAAATCTTTATATAAGGAATTCATTTGGAACTGGTACATGTAGCTAGGAGACGACTCTCCTTTCCTAATCCCCACTAAAATAATGTCGGAATACTACAAGAAAATCGGTTTCACACTCTGTTAATTAACAACACAAAATGTACTTCGATCGCAAGCCAATACATAACATTTGCTAGGCGCCATATTGCTTCAGTGGCTTCTTCCAAAAAATGGGATCATGGGCGCACTTCAACACCATGTGCTTTTTTAATTGCCGGGAAAATAATGGCAACAGATGCAAATCAGCTACAGAATTAATGTAAGTTTTTACGGGCAGGAGATGAAGATTCAGCCGGAAGGTTAATAAAAAATTTAAATCCATCGTCAGTAGTGAATGCTGAAAACGTAGATTTTATAGCCAAATTACCGAAGGACGTCTTCGTTAATCGTAACTAGTTTGATTCAGGAAATCAATCATCAACCTGGACATCGCATTGCAGTTCAAGCAAAAGGAAATGGAAATTGTCTATACAACTCCACTTCACTGAGTCTATTCCCCAGTAAAAATATAATGTGATCACTCTGTGATCACACATGTGATCACACAATGTGATCACACAGTGATCACGCGTAAAAACTTTTACATGTGATCACAGATGTGATGTGATCATGGGCGTGATTTCAGGTTAGATCACAGGTTGTGATCACACGTAATGTTGGCACTGTGATCACAACAAGTGTGATCATGCTTGGGATCACAGTCACCCTTATGATCACAGTATTAACTTTATGTGTAAAGTACACTAGAACATAAAAAGCACAAAATACAGGAAGTTAAAAAATTGTACAATAATGTAATAACAACAACAAATTTTATTACTGTCAAAAATGAGTTACATATATAGTATATATGTGGATATAAAATACTGCCCCAAAGTAATAGCCTTTTAGAGGCTATTTGAGGCGGGGGCAGAACGTCCATTAAAGAACGCCGCGCAGTCTGTTGCGCAATGGAATTAAAAAGCTAAAATAGTATACATTTTGACAAGTTGAGAATCACAAAGGTAAACGTGAACTAATATTTTCTTACGGTTCAGAAGGATGCTAACCGGGAATCACTTTCGACATAAAAATTCGTCATTATATTGTATTACGCGATCGTCATGTTGCTCACCTCAGTAATTGGAACGTTCTTCGATATTCTTTCCCTTGTGGAAACGTGGACTAAAATACAACTCGCAAGAGTCATTTCGTTTTACAGCAGACCAAAGAAGTCCTCTGATTGTTCTCGATCAGAGTACATTTATCGCGGCGAGCTTCACACATCCATGTGGCTGCGCAGTTGGAGACAATCCGAAGGAACAGTCTGTTGTTTACAAAACGGCCGGGTGCAGTTCTTCGCTTCAGAAACCCAAAACATTAAACTGTTTCCCAGACTAATAAACGAAGATACTTTGCATTGAAAACGTTCCCGCTCTTCTTAGTCAAATTACCAACGGTCGAGTTTATTTTCAGGACCATTTTTGTAACGCGATCAGGTAAAGGTAATTTGAACCAGGTTCATGACATTTGCCCAATAAGATTAAACCCGCAGATGTCTCAAGAGACGTTGTAGATAAAATTCCGACACGCATGTGTCATGCAACTCGGAGAAAAGGCGCTATATTTCTCGAAACTGAAGTTAGAATCGTGCCTTGAAAATATTTTTCAGTGTATATCAGTGCTTTCAACTCAGTCGCGAACATGCAAAAAAGCAGCCTTGATTTTTTGCCTTGGATCGAGTAAGTGAAATGAATCGAGCACAAAGAAGGCAACATATGCTACAACAATAATAACAGGATTGAATTTGGTCGTCCAAATAATATTCATCTTCAGTCGCTTAATAAGCTGCTATAGAATGTTGTACAGGACCGATGAACGCAGAAAAAAACATGTATATATTGCAGATTAAGCTTTTGAAGGACAAAAACAAAAACGAACCACGAAACCAGAGAGTTGCGATAGCGAACGACCCGGGAACGACACGCACTGTGAAAGAAAGATTCAAATTTGTCCCGAGTTTAGTGCGGTAAGTCATTGGGCTGTTATTAAACCACATCTTTAATTTACTGGAATATGAGTTTTTTTTTTCTCCATTAGTGTTAACAGATATTTTGGACTATTTGAACGAGATGGTAATGTTTTTGATTTTCAATTTTACCCTACCAATACGTGATCACGCCATCACTGTAGAGAATCACGGTCAGTGGAGTGATCACACCCTGATCACGGGTGTGATCACTCCAATCACGCATTGCTGAAGGCGTGATCACGGTGAAAGGAGTGTCACGCCCGTGATCACGGCCGTGATTTGTGATCACGTTGTGATCACAAAATATTTTTACTGGGGATATTGTGGAGATGAATCACAAAGTACAGCTTTACGTCTTCTCGTGAATTTTGTTTCCATGCCAAATATTACGCAACTCATGAGGCACCAAAACGGACAGCTGAGCTCACAGAGATTCCCGAATCTGTGTTATTTCTGGTTTCTTTGTTTCTTTGAACATCGAGTCAGTACTGCTTTAAGAAACCAAGATTCTATGAATTTAGAGGCCACGGAAATCATGAGTTGCTCTTTTTATTTCATCCCGGTCGGAGACTGGTACAAGCAATGTGGTTGTGTAGAGGCCTAGGCCGAGCATTTTGAAGTATTGTGTTTATTGGCAGTGAGCAAGGTAAATTGTTTGCCACACGGGCTGTAGGAGAATAAAGAACTACGTTTTTAGGAGGTAAAAAAACAAGGATAAAGGACCTATGTTAAGCACCTTTGTTAATGCGCGCCTTTGTTAATGCTATCATTTGGGGTCCTTAAGGGAGATAATTGCATGTTGAACTGTCAAAAATGTGATCGATTTGCACCCGCTCAAGACGGATGAAGGCAATGGAAAATTTTCTACCCTTCCATATCCTGGAAGGTTGGCATTGTCAGCCAAATAATACATGGCAATCTAATCTTCCCTTGGTGGATGCATATCAAAGTCACTGGGACATTTGTCCTCTGTTGTATCAGGTGATGCCAACACCCAATAAAATTGCTAGATAAAAACACTATTTTGGACAGAATATTGCGATTTTTCTTCTAATTATAAGTAGAATTTCTTAAGTTCTCAAATGTACTACCAGAAATAATTTAAGCAATGTCTAACCAAATAGGGATAAAAAGCTGATGATTTAACCATTAGGAATGACATTTTTTTTAATATTTTCTGGCATCAGTTTGAGTTACAAAGCATGACCATAATATCTACAAACTTCAAGGCCAATAACAACTGCCATTAGTTTATGAATGTCTGGTCCTACTGCAAATATACCACCAGATTTAGAAAGTTTAGAAAATTTTTCATTTTCATTCGTTTTGATATAGAAATTAGTTTGTGGCTCAGGTTTGAGTCTATTAGCGATGGAATATTACCCTAATTATAAACTATTAGACAGTGCTTTTTGCAGAGGTTGTTGGAGGATGAAAATAAATTATATATGCAAAGAACTGAAAACTGTAGTTTAGGTAATCAGAGATCCAAAATCAGTTCATGAACTAAAAAAGATGTTATTTACAAGGAATAAGCCTTAGAGTAAACAGCTACTCTTCTGTTTGTGCTGTATAAAAATGCTGTTTCATATGAATTATTATTTTGACCTTATTTTGGCTTGGTAATGGCCGAAACTGAGTCAATTTCCTACTCAAAGGGGAATGAGTTTGATTTGCCTCTGTTTGGGCACATCATAATGCTTTCAATACAAGAATAACAGCAGATAACAGCGGATAGCAAACCTTAGACTATCCAAAAAACTTTCAAAAATGAAAGAAGTGAACTTTAATACATCTAAAGCATGGCGACAGTCAGATTGTTGCACCCTCAACAGAATTGCGTGATTTCTGTATCACAGGAAATGGCACCAACGGACTGCTCACCCGCAAGGAATCTTGGTTGAGCATGGTCCTTTAATAGGCCATTTCCAAGTTGCTGTGAACTTCATTATGAAAGCAAGGTTAAGTGCAAAACTTTTCATATGAAAATTAGTTTATTTGTTTGCATATGAATGAAAACTAATTTTCATAACAAAAACTTTGCACTTAGCCTCACTTTTACAATGAGGTTGAAAGAACTCAGAAATGGCCTTAATTCACTAATTATTTCATAAACTGTGATAGTTGTATTGTATCAATTTAACCTTTACTTACACCAGCTGCAGGGGGACCCATCGGAGGTTGGCTGGCATAGTTATCAAACCCTAGTGCTGGTGCACCAGCTGCAGGATACTGTGCTCCTCCGCCTGGCACAGGAGGGGGCCCATACATAGGAAAGCCTCCAGGTGGCGGTGGATAACTCATTTATTATGTTCCTAGAGAAATATCAACACAAGGATTTCACTATTAGACAAGGTGATCTGGCCTAAGAGATACAATTACACGTATGTGCAGTTCCAATTACTACCAAAAAGACAGATTGAGAACATTTTCTGAAGTTATGGAGCATAAGAGACTTAAGACCGCGAGCGGTCGTCCTTTGTTCCTGAGAGCCAAGCGGAGCGCACGAAAAGCGCAAAAGAAAAATAAGAGACTGGGTTTGAAAAACTGCCACGTGGATTACTACTTTAAGAATTTACACTATTGCAAGAGAGAGAGAGAGAGAGAATCCTGCTGCCACACCCACTTCAAATGTACATGTACACGTAAGATGGCTGTTTATAAAACTTGGTAATGACTATTAATTAAAAATATTGTAATATTAATGTATCACTGGTTTGTAGGCCAGTATACGTTATTCAAGATGTAATTTGCGCCCAGAGGGGGGGGGGGGGGGGGTACTTCCTTATAAGAGGCTAATGGGGACGTGCCGCTGGATGGGGTCGCATTTTCACGACTGGATTGACTAGAATGGGGTTGCATTTTCAATAGAGTTACTTGAATGGGGTCGCTCATTTTCGGATTTTTGGGGTAAGAAAATTCTATTAAGTAGGGATTCAAAATGGTCTCGGTTAAAAAGTTCAGAAAGTTGTTTATTAAATGTAACAATCACCTCGCATTACATTCCGCAACCACAACTTCAATATTAACCAGTTACACAAAAGCACAAAACCACCGCTCCAGAACTAAGTCCATTCAGTTTAGGATGACTTATTTAAAGGATTGATAAAGTAGATGCATAAATAGAAAGTGACTTAGTTGGGATCGCGAAAAAATTACATTTTTCCAAAAGTGACTAAGATGGGGTCTATAACTGGCCACAAAATAGACTATAATATGGGGCAGGAGCTCTGAGACTCCAGCCGCACATACCCAGCAAAACTGAACCCAAGTACCCCCCCCCCCCCCCCGGGGAATTGCCCTATTCCTCAGTCTTGAGCTAGTGATACACCTGAAAATCTTGTAGACAAATCACAACAAAACTGATTGCCATGAAGTATTGCACAGCTGTGAGTCCGGCCAGTGCACAGTGTAGGTGACTGACCCTCAAGGATTTTCACTGTATCTGGCACTGGTGAATTAATCACCATATCTGAGATGTCATCCTTTTTTGGCGACCAAAACTGTTTGCAAAAATCGCAGCAGTATAGGCAGCCTGGCAATTTTTGTTATTTGTCTGCTATCTGGTGTGTCTGGTGAGTCACTGGTTTTAACATGAAGGTGTTCCATCTTTTCCGATCTTTCAATCCTAATAATAACTCAAATGCTCGTACAGTGCGGGTCATCAAGAAAGCAAAAGTCAGATGCAATTCAGTTTAAAATTATGACAGGAGAATTTATGACTTCTTTTTAACTTCAACAAGGAAAGATTCATTGACTGTTAATAAACACAACACACCTGTCTTTGAAATTAATCCGCATAAACTTATGACGGCAAGTTGATCATTCGGTACCGAGTCGCGGTATTTAAAATTAGCAATTGCCCTGACAAACGCTCCACAAAAGCCATATTAACATCTTACACAACTAACAAAGAACCCACAGAAAACAAATAAGCATTGCGTATCTCACCTTAAATAAGACGTGGAGAACTTTCTAAATCAAAACCACTGTACTTTGATTACAAAAGAAGTGGGATTAGTGGAAAACCTGCAGCCGAATCAAATATAACAGGAAACAATCGCTTGTGCGTTGACTTTCAGGAGTTTGTCAAATGTTTTTCGTTTCTCCGTTACACAGTTACCACTTAAATGTCTTACGTAGACAAAATGCGGAAAGCAAAGTCGTACAAGCACTATGTATTTTGGAAATGCGAAGTTGAAAAAACCTGCACGAATGTTGAACCAACGGCGGGAGACTGGTGATAAGCAAAAATGTCATCCCGTCTCATCCCGTCTATCCCGTCCCGTGCACTGGCAATTTCCCGCGTGACTGAACCATTGGAATTAGGTTGATTTAGTCAAATTCGTCAAAAAGTGTGACGGGGGAAAGAAACAGAACTTTCGCAGTTCCTTGCAAACTAACCCCCAACTATTGTACACACAAAGACCAGACCAGCACACCGGGAACTCCATGCCCTACTCTTTTCGATGACAAGGTTATGAACATGCAAGTGTTGTGGACGGGTCCTACGGTTTATCATCCTTATCCGACTAGAAAGTCTAACCATTTGCAGATATCAGAGCAAAGGCAGCACTTTCTCCTCAGTTATTTAAAGACCTTGAGTGGTGGTCCTGCCGGTGTTTGAACCCGCGAGCACGGTAGTCCGGTGCTCTACCAACTGAGCCAACCGGTCGGCGGTTGTGTAGCGCAATTGTTTGAATTGAAAGTTAAAGATATTAAGATTGTTTTGACTAGATAGCTGCGCTGAAAAATAATTTTAACAGACGTTCAGTTGTGAAAAATGCAACTGAAAAAGGGCGCGCGTGAGAGATTTCAATTGCATTGCGCATTCTTACTGTGCACAACTTTGGATCCTGTTTTTGGGTCATTATCGCCCGCACGTTGAATACATAGTCGTTTTCCCCTGATGCTAAGCCCAGTCAATAAATAGATGGCTATTTCCTCCTAAACGAGCATGGTGACCTATCTTTCTTACCTCATTATTTCAACTTAGCTATTATCCTCTTTATGTTTAAAGAAAAAAATTGACGACAGGAAAATTAGTTATTGCCGGAAATACGAGCTTGCCTACTTCTCGTAAATAAATACTGCCAAAGAAAATGTATAAACACAAGTGTTTATGAAGATATAACCTCTAAAATTTTGTGAATTTCGGCGAATCAATACGTCATATTTCATTGCATATTGGGGATCGTTAAACATCTAAATCGTTTTCAATATGCAACAGTGTACGCTGTTCGAGTTTTGGGGGCTTTCTTCCCTTTTGTCTAGTTGTTTTTTTTCTTTTTTTTTTTTATTCATCAGTACAAAAGTGATGACGAAACTGATCCCAATAATTATCGACCAAGCAGTCACTCCTTTCTGTTCTTCTGAATCGTATCTTTTTAAAAGTTTATGTGTGAGCGACGCAAATCATTCCTTGATTTATATTTACATGATGTTATTTATCAAAACCAGTGTGGACAACGCAGGACGAGCTTATTGACATAGCAAAAGTACAGCATCATATGGACAAGAAGTTACTTTTTCTGCGGTATCAGCAGATTTGTTGACCTTAAAAAGGCGTTTATCACTGTTGATCATTCACGTTTATTGCGTAAGTTGGAACATTATGATATTTTAAAAGGAAATTTAAGGCAGATGTGATAACCGCTGCTCATCTGCCTCCACTGTGATATAAGAGACAGACGTTCGAATCCTTGCTGGTGGACCATGTTTTGACATAGTACGTTATATATCTTGATTTTTGACAAGTTTCTTTCTTTGTTCCTTTCATATAACAGATATTTGCATATTGCTTATTCACTTTGTACGATGTTCCTTGTTGTCTATTTCATGTACCATGCATAATGTATCCCTTTCAAAATTCAAGAAGGAGCAGTTTCCTTAACTGTCAAGTTAGTGTAGTGGAATGCAAGCGCCATGGAAAACTCAGTGAGCAAAACAGAGAGATTTTCACTGATTAGTTGAATGTAATAAAATAACTGCAAATATGAAGCCAAACTGGCATTAGGGAGGCCAATGCCTTTTCAGTTTTACTGAAAGGGTTTCAGTGTTAGCAAATTAAAGTAAAAGCACAAGACAATTAAAAGACAGCAAAGAAATATAAAATCAAGCATTTTAATGAAAAATAACGAGAGTAACACTAATTACATTGAATGTATTCCACCTAGTGAATCTCGAATCATTTTCAAATGCTGTAACATCTAACACTATAAACAGCTTGTAATAAAAAAAAATGATTATATACGACAACAAGACATTACAGGTTATGCCAAAAAATCATTTGGGTAACAATTACAGTCAAAATGGCAGAAACTATCAGAATAGCCTTCTAATTTGCAGCTATCCAAACATGCTTTGCATTCAGCATTCTTCGGAGCGGGATCATGGAGGTGACGGTAAAATCCACGTCTTTTAAACAGCGTATCTGAAATTTAAAAGTTACAACTTATCATGCGACAGCTTTTTTCAGGAATTGATGGGCTAAACCCCAAGGACCGGTCGGTTTTAAAAAGAAATAGAGTGGTTTTTATTTTGACTTTCAAAATTATAATTTTGTTTTTACTTTGAATACAAGCAAAACTCCACGTTCACTGAACAATAAGAGACAAAACCCAAATCAATCGTGACTTGTTCGCACTCTTAACATCTTTCACGTATATTTGCTTTGAGTTCTCGTTGATCCATTTAGTTGCTTGGGTTTGTTTTGATAGGTCATACTTTAGTTCTGGCTTTACGAAGCTCAAAGAAACTCCGTGCTTGGATTTCCGATAACTCGACAGCAAATCAATTTTACAGGAAATTAAAGAATTACAGTACATAGGATGGAACATGTGTCGGGATAGAGGTAGCTGTAAGGTTACAAAAGGCCAGTATAGATTGCACAGGATAGTTCCGGCCTCATGCCCAAGTAGGGATTGCGACAATGAAGGGGGTACTAGCGGATCACAAAGGATAGTTGCAGCCTTGTGCCTCTTTAGGGGTGGCGAGAATGATCGCTGGGGACAGCTTTGACTGTGTTTTACTGTATTTGGACAAATTCAGCTATTGTGAAGCTGCAACAACAAATTACAGTTCACCAAAACCTCGTTGTACTTACTACAGGTTAAACATCGAAAAGAAAGAGACCTCTGGCTTACGTGCAAAATTTTATGAACCCAGTTAACTTGGGAGCTCTGCAAAGACACTGCTTCAGTCGCCTGGGATCTTATGATAGGAGTAGGCAGTAGCAAAGGCGGGAGCTTTTTTTGACAATTTGAATTTTTGTTTTTGGTCACCACAAGTTTACATCAAACGCCAACAAAATGCATTTACCTTCCAATGAAGGGCGATCATCAAGTCGCTTGACATAGCTCTCCTCATCTGAAAGAAATATATGATCAGATAAAATATTTTAATTCTTAAGTTTTAATTCCACGTGCACCCTTAAGGTGTAAAACTATGAGGACAGCCCATAAGGTGTGTGGCTCTAGCAGGTGACCATTCTTACACTCTATCAGAGTACGGATGCTTTACCACTGAGAGTTAATGAGTTGTGGGAGACTTGTGGCAGTATGCAGTATGCAAGATGTTTGTCACATGAACCCAGTGTAATGACCTTGCCACAGTACTCTATTGTAGCTCAGTTGTCAGAGAGCATTCAGAGCTGAGAGAATCGAAGAATCGTAAGGTCATAGATTCGTCTCCTGTTGAGTGTAATCGTTCGAATTGTCTTAGTTTTCTGAGTTTGCCTGTGTTACTGACTGAAAAAAAATATACCTCTGTTATATGAGAACTTTTTGTACTTATGTTCCTCTTAAGTTAAGCGAAAATATATTTAAAGAATGACATAAAATACGCTCTTTTACGTTTTCTGGGTGAGATGAGCCAAAACGGAATGGCCCCTCAACGTTTCAATTCAATGCAAGTGTAGCAGAATAAGTTGTTAAACACGCATGATGATAAAATTATAGATGAGTACCTACATCATCTTCTTGATTTTTAAAATTGAGAAAATAAGATGAAATACATTAACAATTTACATCACCTAACCGCAGGAGTTTTACAAATTTCTCCGACATACTGACCATCGGCAAGACGACGTGAAATCACTGATGAAATCACCAAGGCCAAAGTGATCAGCAGGCAGGCAGTCTTCATGATTTATCGTCAGGCAAAAGCAACACTGGAACTGACTCTGCAACGTGTATAAGAAATATTTGTTGTTAGCTTTCTACGGAACAACTTAGGCAAAGTCCTTTCACATTGAGACTGCAAAGACGGACGCCGTTTTACAGCTATAGAAGATCGCTAATAAACTGAGGCATCAGGCATAAAAGTAACTCAAACAAGAAATGAATGTCATCTCTTCTGATTCTGATTCTCGAGATAACACTGGAAATACAAAGAATTTTAAAAGCAAAGAAGACTCAATTAAACTCTCGTCTGATTCACAGATCACTTTATAAAAATGTACTTGTACTGCTGGTGTTGAGACAAAAAAAAAGCAATCCTAAATACTCATTGACTTGTAGAGAGAAACTCGTCAGTTCCCACGCACCTGTAAAATATGCAATATTTCTGCCACAAAATAGTTCATGTACGAAGTTGATAGAAACATTTTAAAATTAATTCACGGGTAGTTCATATATATATAAAACCTTCAAGTAACGTTGCGATTTGTGTATTCTTTCCAATGCTGAATGTTAGTATTTTAATTTAGGTTCCTGAACGGTTACATACATATTTGACGCTAGCGCTCCTAGCAAATGCGCGGGAAAACAAAGAACGAAAGTGTTCGAGCTGAAAGCAGCTCTTTGAGTCAGACAAAGTCAAAAACTTCTGCGGCGGATTATAGTTTCACAACAGATAACAATTCTGATCAGAGGATAATAAATTGGCTATTAGTATTTCAAAAGCAAGTTTGAAGATTACACCATTTATAAGACCGTTGTCAATATTGACAGACCAACTGTTAGAAGCTTCAAGCAAGGACGTCACGGTGCTATGAAGTGATCCAAACCCAGATTAACAGTTAACTAAAAGATCGTTATCGCTAAGATATTTGAAAAATTGGTCGTAAATTATTCTTTCGAACACCTTAACGACAGCAGGAATAATCGAGATTGGCCGGTAGCTGTTTACATCTTGTCTTTTGCCCTTTTTGAAAATTGGCGTCACTCTAGCTAGCTTCCATTCAGTTGGAACAATACCAGAGGAAATCGACTGATTGAACAGGAATGCCAGGGATGGTGCATGCCAGAACACCGGCCGCCATTTTAAGAATCCTGGATGGCAAATTGTCCAGTCCAGTCGATTTCTTAGTGTCTAATTTTTCAAGTAGTTTACAGACTTTATTGGAGTTACAGCTTTTGAAAGAGAAAGTCGCATTAGTTGAGATGAGATATCTTTCTGGAACAGTATCAGCAGAAGGTATGTCTCTTGCCAAGTCATGACCAATATTAGCGAAGTGGCAGTTAAATGCCTCCGCCATGCCAGATGCAGAACTAGTTTTTATGTCCCCAATTTCAATATCAGCAATAACTTTTTTCATATGTTGACGAGAGCTCAGCTCGTTAACTAGCTGCCAAGTTTTACGGGGATCATTTCTACTAGCAGCGAGGTGATCGCTAAAGTATTTACGTTTAGCATATTTAATTGAATTATTAACTTCATTTCTCGCTGTTTTAAAATCATCCCAGCAAGACTGATCCTTAGTTCGTTCCGCCTTCTTTTTCAGGAAGTCCCTTTTGCGCATCTTACGTATTAACTCATGCGTAATCCACGGGGACTTCTTGTTCCCGATTCTTTTCGATCTCATAGGGGCATGTTTATCGATACAGGTCAGAAGCCGATTCCTTCCAAAATTCCCACATTTCGTTGGGGTGAGAGAATAGACTAATGTCATCCCATTGAATTAATTCAAGGTCCGCTAGGAACTCCTCCTGATTGAAATTTTTAAAACTCCGAGTATTAATAATCTTAATACACCCAGGGATGGTATAATGTGTTTTGCGAATTAGATAGACAAGGGAGTGGTCGCTAATACCTAAAGGCATAACTCCTGATCTAACTATTTTGTCTGGGGTATTAGTTATGCACAGGTCAATTAGGGACTGAATAGAGCTGTTACTCTCGTTGGCTCCGTAATCAGTTGACTAAGAACAAAAATCTCACAAACATTGATGAGTTTGGAAGAATTGCTATCTGCGACACCAGGTAGCAAGTTTGTATTCATATCCCCGACAAGGTAGAGCTCCCGATTAGAACCATCAATTTTACTAATTAAATTTTCAAAGTCATCAAACAGGTCAGGAGGAGAATTTGGAGGTCTATACCAGGTACTGACAAGGAATGGCCGCGAGTGGGGTTTATTTATTTCGACAGTTAAACATTCGAGCCTATCAGTCATAAGCTCCTCAAACGAGGGGTCGGGGCCGCGGCCGGGGTTGGGGCCAGGGTCGGGGTCGGGGTCTCTCTCTCTCTCTTTTTTTATTTTTTTCACAGGTCATTTGTGGGCCAAATAAGGATTAAAGCCAATATAAAAAAGTTAAGTCTCTAAAGCTTACTAGCTTAGGATAGGTCATCGGTGACCAGTCGTGTTTTGAACTTTCCATACATTTGACTGTAAAGCGAACCAGCCGTGAACTGCTACTAAAAATAGTTCGCGGGAAAAAAATACAGGAAAATGTATGGAAAGTTCAAAACACGACTGGACGCTTTCTGGCACAGTTACGTCCCTCCAAAATCCTTTCTTAAATCCTTTTCCTAGTGCCAAAAGTTTCCAATTCATGAATTTTTCAGCAGCAATGTTTTATGAAAATTATTTGACATCGGATTTCCATACAAACACTGTTATTTCAAGCCTGTTTGCCTACTCGTCATAATGGCGTCGAAAACCGTGATAAGGTCTATTTACATGTCAGTTTTGATGTCGGCAATGAGATTTCAGAGTTCTCGTAGAAATTTCCCTAGTTTATTAACGGTATAAAACTATGAATTTTTCTTTACATTACAGCACAAGTATTTCAAGAATAAATTGTCTCTCAAGTATTTTGAATCTTTTTTTGTCAGTTAATGCGTCTTTTTCGGAAAAAATTTCCAGAGAAATGTTCTACATTCCATTCAAATGCCGAGCTTTACAAAGGAATTCGAGCGCATGTTTATTCATTCTCGGAAATAATAGTCACGTGTGACATGGATTGACTGTAACAAACGAGCACGATCAAGGAAGGCGGCTGGGGTGTTCATAGTAAGTTCATGCACATTCTAGTTCAAGAATTTGTTAGTTTAAGGAAATATATTGTCTCGTACCTTGTATTTCTTGCCTCATTTCGTTTCTTAGAAGAATACAAGGTAGTCAATTCACGGAACCAATGTCCGCCAGAATACGGAACTGCATCGAGTGTTGTCATCGATGACCTATCCTAAGCTAGTAAGCTTTAGAGATTTAACTTTTTTATATTGGCTTTAATCCTTATTTGACCCACAAGTGACCTGTGATGTTGAAAAAAAAAAAGAAAAAAAAAAAAAAGAAAGGAAAAAAAAAAAGGAAAAAAAAAAGGAAAAAAAAGGCCCCGACCCCGCGTTTTACTGACACCCGTTTCTTAGTAGAATAACAAGTAGTCAATTCACGGAACCAATGTCCGCCAGAATACGGAACTGCATCGAGTGTTGTCACCGATGACCTATCCTAAGCTAGTAAGCTTTAGAGACTTACCTTTTTTATATTGGCTTTAATCCTTATTTGACCCACAAATGACCTGTGATGTTGAAAATAAAAAAAATAAAAAAAGAGACCCCGACCCCGACCCCGGCGTCAGGCTTGTTTAAACCTAGACTGATGAACTTACCGTTCGACAAGGAGATGTGAACTGTCCAAGCTCGAGCAACGAACTGATAAGTATGAACAAATCGCACGTTTAAGTAACAAGCTACTTTGTTGATTATTTTTATTTTTCCTTACGCTCTGTCACTTTCGGATAATAGAGCTCTCTTCAGAATAAAAGAAAATCAAACATGCATATATGTTCAATCAATACTGTCATTTTGTCGTGAATTCATTAGAATAACATATTTCATGTTGTTTTATCCATCACTCTACATTTTTATTCATTGTTTGTATTTTGACGAGCCCACCTACGGTCGCAGATCTGCTCTAAAATGTCAGTGCATTTTTTTTCATGCAGTAATCCAAAGGTTGTCTGTATAACAAAACAATTTCTACACTCAATATCGTCATCGATAGGCTCAAAGTTAATGCAGCACTGTACCGAGACGTCATTGGACACGAACACGCAATGCAGTGCACGCAATTTTGTTGGATCATTATATAATATTTTGCCCCAAAAATGCGCGGGAAAACATTCAACTGAAAAATTATTTGCGCGCAGAAAACTGGTTTCCTTACGCGCACGCCCGCCCTTCCTGTTTCGGTTATTTAGATGTTTTTGTATCCTGAATCACTCTCATTTTTATTCGTTGTTTGTATTTTGACGAGCCCGCCTACGGTCGCGGATCTGCTCTAAAATATTGCCTTTTTTGCAGTAATCCGAAGATTATCTGTATAACAAAACAATTTCTACATTCAATATCGTCATCGATAGGCTCAAAGCCAGTGTAGCACTGTACCGTGACATCACTGGACGCGAACACGCAATGCAGTGCACGCAATTTTGTTGGATAATTATATAATATTTTGCCCCAAAAATGCGCGGGAAAACATTCAACTGAAAAATTATTTGCGCGCAGAAAACTGGTTTCTTTACGCGCACGCCCGCTCTTCCTGTTTCGGTTATTTAGATGTTTTTGTATCCTGAATCACTCTACATTTTTATTCGTTGTTTTTATTTTGACGAGCCCGCCTACGGTCGCGGATCTGCTCTAAAATATTGCCTTTTTTGCAGTAATCCGAAGATTATCTGTATAACAAAACAATTTCTACACTCAATATCGTCATCGATAGCCTCAAAGCCAATTCAGCACTGCACCGAGGCGATTTCGTGGCAATTTCAGCGTAATGTCGTTGAACTTTCTAGCCTCAGAGCTTTGCAAAAACATTAAACTAACGGTTACAGGCACCTTCCTTGGAATCTCTTGTGAGACGAAACTTTTAGCGGAGGAGTCGTCGCAAACTTGTCAAGATCTGTCAAAACTTTTAGAACGTTTTTGAAATCCCTACGATCATGGCGTGGCGATAAATCGCATCTAAATCACTACTACTTCACTCGCGTCAAATCCAACATCTTTAATAGGCCTGAGGGCGACAAAAGCGATTGCATTGAGTAATATGACAGGAACTACACAAAATTCACTGACTCGCAATTTGCTGAAAGGCCTTAACGGTGAAATACGAAATGATTGTACTGTAAAAGATTGTACTGAAGCTTTACGACAAAAGCATGGTCAAAATTGCCATGAAAATGGTTTGTGCTTTTTGCGATAATTGTCGAGTCTGAGACGAATAGCGCAAAACAGTATTTATTTTCCCTAACTTGACCTAGTGAACAATTAACTTAAAGAGTACTGTTGCAGTTCAGTGTTGTTTGAATAACTTTTAATGTATTGCGGTTAAGACATAAAGACTCTCTGGCTTAGGGTCCCAGCTTCCATAGCGGGCACATGACAAAAAGCTGTTTAATTGTGTATAAAAAAAAAATACTACAGAAATCACGATCACGTGGTGTCGGGCCGGCTTGAGGAATGTTTAAGTTTGAGGAAGTAATGTTTAAGTTGATAGAGTGTGGTCACGAAAGTAACTCAGAACAAATGCTTAATTCAAGTGTCGATATCATTAGTAGTACAGTAAACACCCGCATATAAGAACATGATTTCGGAGGTCAGGCTGATCGGTTTCTTATTTAACGGGTGCTTAGTGACAAATCAGCCTCAAAGTGTTCTTAAAATGTTCTTAAATTTCTATATTAGTAATGCGGGTACTACCCAAAAATCCCGGGGGTGGCACTTGACCCGTGTTTGGGTATAGGGGTGCCGCTGGGGGTTTGAAACCCTGACCATGTTTAGGACTAAAATAACCTTTAATACCTACCCTGTGTAGGACAATTTCCTCTATTTTAAGACCCTATTTAGGACAAAGGACAACATCTAGCTCTTGTGTTACACAAGTGTTTATTGGCATTAGTATTAACATTTAAAGGCCCACTGTCCCTTACCGGACGTGATGTTCCATGCATTAAAACGCGAATACCAATCACAACAGATAAAATAATACGCTACCTAGAAGTGATGGCGAAAATCCTAAAATTTCGCATTAACAGCGGTGAACCATAAGTGGAAACTCAATAATCGACGTGAAGCATTGTTCACTAAAATAAATACAGACTAACGTCTCTGATTTCGGATTGCCAAATACTCGACGACGTTCTTGCAACCATACCCTGTCTAGGACGGGTCCAGGGCAGACTCGTTTGAAATTATATACCCTGTTCAGGGCAGAGAGGCCAAAAACCATACCCTATCCAGCGGCACGTCCCCCGTATAGCCCATATAGGGGAGTACCCCCCCCCCCCCCGGGCCAAAAATGCCCCTAGATTTAAAATTAGCATAAATTAATAAATATTCTTTGATTTTAATGATCTGTACTGTATCATTGAGCGTATAGATGAGATGAATAAACTCCCTCAGTATGGTACATGTAGGATTTGGTATGACATTAACTTTTGTTTATGATTTCTCCTCCTGGATTTTCTTTATTGATTGTTGTAACCCTGAGGAGACTGCAGGACACTGAAACATTAAGTATACAAATCCAAACTGTACAAAACTTGATGCAGTAATGAAATTGTACTCAATTTTTTTTATGTATTTACAGTAGAAAAATCAATTACAGTAGAAACATCAGTACAGGCTCAATACAAAAATACGACCACTTGACAGCTGATAGAGTCATGACTGCCAACATAAAATCACTTGTTTTTTTTTTTTTTATGTAATTATGACACCTTTTCCATTTTATAAGAACATGCTGAATTTTTCAGGCTGATCTTGTTCTTATACAAATGGGGCTTTATTGGCCAAATTTCAGCCTGGTGTTCTTAATCTATTTGTTCTTATATGCGGGTGTTTACTGTACTTGCCCGCTAAGTCAATACGCTATAATTAAATGATACATGAGCTTATCGTGCGAATTTTTTAAACCTAACTCGACCATCCCCAAGAGTCGAAAATTTACAGACATGTACCGGGCCTACACGTTAATTAAATACAGTCTAAAATGGTAACTATTTTCAGTATTTAGGCGTTAGTATGAGTTAGTAAAAGTTAAGAACTCAATATATATTGAAGGAACAACGGCAAATTTGAACAACTTTTACCGTACCCATCTTTAATAAATGAAAATTGTCGTTAATTATTTAAAATGTTTACAGTATTTTCACCAATACATTATTTTATACATTTGGTATTCTAATAATTGAGAGGAAACCATATTTGGCAAAGTTCTCAGATGGGTCTTTAAAGTAGAAGCATCAATGGAAGTTAAAAGGTTATGCCTCGAGTGGCGTCATATTCCACCCTCACCTCCCTAGATCGGCCACTGCTAGCCTGGGTACCCCTCCCCCCTTTCTACTCTCACTTTTTCTCGCTCCCCTTCCCCCTCCCCTATTACGCATGCTACGCAGGCTAGGCCACCGCCGGCTACAACGGGCAGAAACAGGGGTCCATGACCATGGGCTCCTGACAGAAACTGATGAAATGATGTCACTATTTTGGCTGTTTTATCTATTGGAGGGGTCAGACAGTAGAGAGATTGGACTGTAGCAGCCCTAACGCAGACGCTCTTTGGACTCGTCACGCATTCCACCCCCACAACTCGTTCCCATCAGAGCCCGCGTGTTCTTGTCGTATTTTTATTTCAGTATGTTTAAAGGATTTCGACGACTGCCGTTGCTTTTGTGTATAGACTTGCCACAAGAGCTACGGAGTCGCGAGGCGAGAAAGTGAAGTTCTTTGAGATCTTTGAGAAATTACCCGCTTAGCCCCCAACCCCCAGCACCCCCAAAAAGTAAACACTTAGTATATCCTTAGGAAATAGATTAAGGCAAAACACAAAAGTGTGTATTTTCTTTAAACCCTCCGTATCTATATATGCGTTATTGACTATCAGCACTTCAGTATACCACCCAGGGCAAATTAAACTTATCACCTTACTTACTTACTTACGGAAATTTGGCCTACAGTATATTGTAGGTTTGACTAAACCTACAATGCGGTTTGACTAAAGAGATCGGAAATGACTATCAAATGCGTATGAAATGACTATGAAATTGCTTTATAAGTAGCTATAAGTGTCAATTCCAATGTTTTTTACTGATAATATGACAGGACCATGACAGGAGGAGCTGATGAGTGGTGAGGAATCCGTGGTGAGTTGCAATAAGCAGAATTTGAGTTATCGGGGTAAATTTCGATCAAGGGTTACGAAATTTAGTTCGAGTTGGCGAGGAATTCAATTTTAGTACCCCAGGATGATTCCATTCTCGTTCCTTTCCTTTATCTAAATGCTGATAGCCAGCCATATAATAATTACTAATTAATAATTACTAATTAATAGTTACCTTCCTCAATCCTTGTGCCTGATGGAGGACTTGGCGGGGCAGAGAACATAGTCACTTCCATGACTGTTCCGAGGTCTGATGGCGATGAAACGGGTAAAGACAACTCTGGTAGAGCAGAAGGCGTACTCGAGTCTGTTGGTTTTAAGCACATACATTAGCTTTTTGTTACTTCAATATACATTACTTGCAAAAAATTTTGGACGATTTTAATTTCGGACAAAAATTCTGACTAGTTCTTTTTATCACAGGAAAGAAAAATATTTGTTTCTTTTACGAAAGACAAAAACATAGATAAATTCCATTTTGCAGTTTATATTTTAATCTTCGACCATAGCCCAGTTTTAAGATACAGTAATTGCCTAAATTTACAGTTGGCATGTTTCAGCACAGTGTCCGAAATTTTTGTCCAAAAATTGTCCGAAATGAGGAAAAAAGTGTCCGAAAATTAAACGTCCGAAATTTTAACGTCCGAAATTTTTTGCAAGTAATGTAGTGCATGAAATATTTTGGCCTTAAATAGTGCTGGAAATCAATCTTAAGATATGACAAAAAATATATATATACCTGCATTGATCATCGAACTAGCAGCAACTGGTACTGGCGTCTCGTCTCTACAATTGATGCAAGTCCATAAAATGTCCTGGCCGGTCCTTACTGCCTGTCGATACGTGGCTCTGTCAACGCCAGTGTGACAACGACGGTGTTGCCATCTGTCGCATCCGCCGCAGAGTAGGGCCTCTTGGCGGGAGTTTACAATTTCTGCACAAAAGATGCAGTAAAATTCCTCCATGATATCGATGATTATTACTTTGTTAATAGTGTAGATTGACTTTTCGAATACTGTTGTTCTAACAAACTGGTGACATGAGAATAAAAAAGTACTTTATTCTCAACGTTCTCTCTCTCACGCTATGTTGAGATTGGGCACCGACAGTCTCTATGTTACAGAGTGTCCTAAAGTCCCAAACCACTGGACCATAAGGAAACCCCGTTCTCAGAATCCCAAACTCAAGGTGCCCCATCCTAAAAATTCGTAAAGTGTTTTAAACGAGATGCAACAAGGTTAAGAATTAAACGTGCGGAAAAGCGGATATAAAGTTTTTAGACGGTTAAGCTCCATGTAGTTCTCTGTTAGGGCGGCTGTCGCGGAAGAGTCCGCGGATAGCAAATGAGAGGGACTATCCAAACGAAGCACCTCCGCTAGTTTCATGTAGTAGAGAGCAGTTTCTTTGTTATTCCATCCTACATGAGACATTATGTCCGCCAACTGGGAGCCAGATAACGCTAACGTTATGGCTGAGCCCGAACGGAAGCTGTGTAGCGTTTCTCCCTCATCGATCTTAGCTTCTTTCAAATACAGCTTTAAACGAGCTTCTGCTGAAGAACTTGAAAATGGTTTGTTCACAATATGACCTTGGGGATTAGTTGGTCGAAACAAGTAACCATTTGTCACAGAAACGCGCAACTCGGAAGCCACGGCTACATATGTCTCAATAGCTTAACTGGACACAACTCAGGGTTAGGGTGTCTCCGAATCCCGAAGACGTTAGAGACGCCATCCCTCAGGGTTTTTCCCCATACGTGGTTGAACAACAGCCCATTGTCCTGGGGGAAACGCAGGATCTCTTCTGTTTTCACCATGCCAAGATCTGAACCACGATCACCGCTAAAGAATAACGTTTTGAAAAACGCTTGGTCCCGCGTCAATACAAACAGACCAGAAGGACTAACCGAGCGCTCCGCAATTTTCCGATTTAAAAAACGGGCCAGAAGCAACAATTTGGACAAAAATAGGGGAACTGCTTGCTTTGGCGTGATGCGGGCTCGTAATTGTTCCTCAGTTGACGCCTTAAGATATTTTTGCACTTCGAGTGAAGCGGCGGGGTTACCCAGACCTAGCAGGGAGTTCCACTCTCCACAGCGCCCGGTTTCCTTAAAAATGGCTCGCAGTTTTCCAATGTAGGAGTCGATTGTCTTGAATGCCAGGCGTTTAGGACATTTACACTTAGCTGCGTTTTGAAGGTGGGAATCGGGACACCCATTACTATGTACTATGGTTTTGCCATGTCGGTCTTTCCAGACCAAGAACCGAGAGATGTCAGTGGGGCTTGCCGAAAGGATGGTTTTACTATTCGGAAGGGACGCCAAGAAAGTTTCAAACTCCGTACGAAGTGAGCACTTCTGTTTTGAGTATGACGATTGAAGGGAGGCATTATTTAGGAGTTCCAAACGGTTATCTATCGCTTGAAGGTCGACTGAGAGTTTAGGGCTCGGGACACTTGGGGAGACTGTTTTCCTCCTGTAGCCGCACATTTGGCAGAAAAAGAACAGCTTGTCGTTGGGGTGGCTGCACGAAGGACATGACACGGCTGGTACAAACGCTCGAACGGCTGGAGGTAAGTCCTAAAGGATATGAAAGTAAAACAAACAGTTCCTTCTTTATCCTTTAGATTTGTTTTGACATAAATGTATAAATGAAGCTATAAAACAACTGTCAACAGATGTATACTGGAAAACAATGATTTATTGACAACATTGATTTCACTGAAGTAATGGATGGAGCTAAATCAATGGGGGAATTGGCAAATTTAAAGATAGCTAAGTGTTCTTTGTTTGGCTCGTGCGCTAACCAAGAGCTACTACTTGCTTATCCGATGCGGAACACCCAGAGATCCCATGGGATAGGCCAATTGTTTGAAAACCCGTGTTTAGAGGGAGTGAGGAGCGCTCCAACGGTTCCGGCAACGGCCAGCAGGTATCGGGAAGAACATGTAGACGTTAACAAGGGCCACCAAAAATGCCTTGGGCATACGTCTGGTACTACGATAGTGTAGGATAATTGCAGGCTTCTCATATACTTGATAACATGAGGTATTAGGCAGATCGGGGGAAAGGCGTATGGGTTCTTGAATACAAACGGATCGTACAGATCGGGCGATTGCGCGAACACGTTCACTCCCAGGGATCCCGGCAGAGGGTTTTCAGAGAAGAAAGGTAACTTGGCACCTGACAAGTCGGATTGGGCGTTTGAAGGGCGTGCCATTAGATCGACAGAGTGCCCATTTTCGCCGCCATACCACTCTTGTACTACTGTCCATAGGGATGGGCACAATTTGGCATCCTGTAGGCTAAGGCGTCGCGAGGGGAAGTCGGCTTGGTTCTGAGAACTAGGCACAAAAGTAAGGTGCAAATCGATGTTGAGTTTCGTCATTGTGTTGAATAATTTCTTCAAGGCGCTAGAAAGCGATTGAGAACGAGAGCCCTGTCGATTCCATGAACGGACTAGAGCCATGCTGTCGACGAAGGCGTCGACCCACGAGTTTTTGATGGTATCAGCGAATGATTCAAGGACATTATTGAGCGCTAAGGTCTCCTTAGTGGCGATATCGGCTTGTATTGTTGAGGCGTCCCAGTAATCATAAACGTTCGCCTCAATGGCACCCGGACTCAGTGCACCTCCCCAAGCGAAGCGAGATGAGTCGGAGAACAGCCTGACATGTGTGTGTTTCTCAGACCGCCAGGGAAGAAAACCGTCCCAGGTCTCAAGGAATAGCCAGTGCTCAATTTCATTCTTTAGAGCGGCAGACATCTTTACAGGTCGAGCAGAACGCGTGGCGCGAGACACAGCTAGGTTTATTTCATTAACATAAAGCCTTGCGCCCGGAACTGCCAAGCTCATGGACACGCATTTACCGCTGAGCCTTTGCAAGGTTAGTAGGTCGAGGTTATCGCGAGCCAACGTTTCTTTGATGAGACGAAGAAGCTTTTTTTTTTTTATGGGGTAACAAGGTAAACGCCTGTAGTTCAGAATCGATACCGAAACCAAGGTATGGCACCTGTTTTTTCGGGGTAAGGTGAGACTTCGCCAGACCGATAAAGTAGCCGAGGGAAATTAAGATGTAGCACGTGAGAAAAATACCCGCGACGGCCAGAGCAAAATTCACTTCATCCCTTGAGGCGAGGGCTTGATAGGCGGCTGGTAAAATGCCACCTGGAAATGACAGTTGGCCATTATGGCGGTCGTCAATATACAATGAAGAGGGAATGTTCCATGAACGAAGTCTGTGTGACGCAACTAGACCAGTCGTATGATATATATAGGCCGAGGATTTCCAGCCAAAAGGAATACATTCACTCACAAAATACCAACCTCCCCACTGGAAGCCAAAGTAAGTTCGACTGCTGGGGTGAAGTTTGATGTGGTCATATCCTGACTTGTCGTCGCACACTGTTTGGTAAAATCCTTTATTGACATACTTAGGCAAGTGTTGGACGCTATCCAAGGCAAACGGACGGTCTTCGATCCACAGATTAAGAAATCTATCGTCGTTGCAGAGACGCGGCTTGCTAGGCTCGACAGTGAGGGGCATAATAAGGTGGGGTGGGGTGCATTCTCCGACTTTGCCCCACAAAGAAATAGCACCGGAACGCAAACGGTCCAGGAGCGTATCAGAAATAAACGAGGCAAAAGGTTTGCACGACAAGTGGTTGGGGAAAGCGCAAGGCGGTGGACTACCACACTCGTAATTCCTTCCCTTGTAACTACCCTTAAACGGTCTAAAGAACTTCGTTACGTCTACACCGTTAGTAATCCAATCACGGACTTCAGAGAAGCGCTCATCGTTCATATCATTTAATAAAGCATTCCATTGTGGTGCATGGCGATGGAGTTCCCCTGCTAGGAAGTGATCTGGATCGCGGAAAACAAGGCGAGACATATCCGCTAATGAATTTCCCTGTAACACGAGGGCGATATCCTCATCAGAGATGTGGGAATTGTTTGCCATCCCTTGGGCCTCATCAACAACAGAACCATCGATGTTTATCCACTGTAACTTATTCATACCAACTGTGTTAGGCTTGAAACCGGGATGCTTTTCCCAATCGTGAAAGCAAGGGTCTGACAGCTAAAAGGAAAATAAAAAAGAACTTGGAAATAAATTAGGGCCCAAGGAATGGCAAACTCAGCCCCGGTAATCCGAGAGGGAAAGTGAGCTTCCCTTTGAGAATGCCACCCGAGGGGGGAAGGGTGCGATCGAAAAGAGATAATTGGTTCCCACATCTATGAACAGCGTAGCGAGTCGTAAAATATGTAAGTAATAATATGTTAATAAAACCCTGGGGGGGTGGGTATAATGTATATGAATAAACAAACATTGTGATGCAATAGTGTTCATTTGACTTTAATAGTACTAAACGCATACAAAATGAGGATCGGGCAGATTCTGCTACTGAGATGTCGGTCGAGGCTGGTTGTGACCTGGACCGCCTGAAGAAAAATAGCGGGTCGTCGGAGACCGCTTAAAACATTGCGTAGACTTGTGTCCGGGCGTACCACATCTGTAGCAGGTCACTCGAGGGTGTGACGAGAACCTCTGACTGCCTCTGGCCTGAGGACGCGAGTAAGGCGAGGGACGTCTAAACGACTTGTCGACCTTGGAGATTGTGTCAAAGATTCTTGTAAATTCCTTGTCCGCGAGAAGAGCCAAAAAGTAAGCTTTAAACTGCTCTTTCGGCACGTGTATTTTCTCTCTTAGGGTGGCCGCTATGATGTCAAAGCTGGCGGCCTTATCATCACCAGTTGTCTTCGCTACGGAGACGAGCTCCTCCGCGAGGCGCAAGGCCTCGTATTTGTCGAAGTCCTCCAGGCGGCGACTACCATAATGGGTAATGCGATTCTTTAAAGCCTGAATGGAGGTCCCTTGGGCATTTTCCAAAAATTTAATTCTTTCTTGCAAAGCCTGAATGAGAAAATGAAATAGAGAGATGTATTGCGAAGTGTAATTTCATACCGCTTAGCGGCGATACAAAACATTCGTAAATGAGTACAAGCATTGTGATAAGACCCGGTAAAGCGGCAGGGAATCCTTTGTTCCGACAAAGTCGGAGTGCAAATATAACAATTAACAGAACAATACGAAAATAAACAATTCAAGTAGAACAATGTGGCAAACAAGCACTCAGAAATGGCAAATTAAGACAATTAAAAAAATGAAGAGTGAGAATAATCGACAAAGATCGCACAAAGATAATAACTAGTTCTCTGCTGAAGTATGTTTTGAGGTCAACAAAATTGAAAAGCTTTTGAAGCTAACCGAGAATTAGAATGTACACATAATCGGCAAAAATAGCGCATATAAATAAAATTCAGAAAGTGGTAAGTCGACTTCAAGTAGCCCGCAAAACTACAAAACTATACGTGTTGAAGCAGGGCAAAAAATTAATTAGAAAGTCAATCTAAAGCCGCCCGCAAAGCTAAAAGCTACTCGTTTTGAAGCAGGGCGCAACATGAATTGTAAACACATTATCAGCAGGGCGTAACAATAATTACGAAGTCAATTTCAAATTGCCCGCAAAGCTAAAAGCTACATGTTATCAGCAGGGCGTAACAATAATTACGAAGTCAATTTCAAACTGCCCGCAAAGCTAAAAAACTACACGTTTGAAGCAGGGCGTAACAATAATTACGAAGTCAATTTCAAATTGCCCGCAAAGCTAAAAAGCTACACGTTTGAAGCAGGGCGTAACAATAATTACGAAGTCAATTTCAAATTGCCCGCAAAGCTAAAAAGCTACACGTTTGAAGCAAGGCGTAACAATAATTACGAAGTCAATTTAAAATTGCCCGCAAAGCTAAAAAGCTACACGTTTGAAGCAGGGCGCAACAATAATTACGAAGTCAGTTTCAAACGGCCCGCAAAGCTAAAAAGTTACACGTTTGAAGCAGGGCGGAACATGAATTGTAAACAGAGTTAAAACTGCCCGCAAAGCAACCAAGTACACGTTATCAGCAGGGCACAACATAATTGCGAAGTGAATTTTAAATTGCCCGCCAAGCCAGGGCGCAACATGAATTGTAAACATGCCCGCAAAGCAACGAAGGTCGCACGTTCAGAAGCAGGGCGTAAAATAAACTGGGGGGTAAAGAGAAAATTGCCCGCAGAGCTACAAAGCTACACGTTTAAAGCAGGGCATGACTTGAGCTGAAAACAGACTTAAAGCTGCCACGGGAATACGAAGTGCAAGAACACGTGTACGATACTGGAGTAAAACAAAAATTGAACAAACCTCCAAAGTGACTTGTTCTCCAGCGGCGTTTTGAGGAGGTTCTTCTGCGTTTGGTGGAGGCGGAGGCGGTGGTGGTGGTTGAACAACCGCGGCCGCTTGAGCTGCTGGAAGGTTTTCCTGTGCCGGGACTTGTACAGCAGGGTCCGCCATTTGAACTATGCTCTTTCGCTTGATCGACAGAATGGCATTGTTCACTTTGTCTCATCTCCTTTTATACGTGAGAGGTGAGACCGCTGAGAATACTAGGCCTTTTATACTGTCAATGCCTTCTCCCATGGATCGAAATTGCAGCGATGTGATTGGTGAATGCTAATATTGTTTACAATCGTTTGCTAATTGATCTATGTTAAACAATGTCCTTTGAAATCAATCGTGTTAATGAGAAAAGTCTCACCTTCTTTTGTGTAGGCCGTAAACCGTTGTTACTTTAATCTAATCCTTGGTTATTTTGATCCGAGTCCACGCGTGAAAGCGCACTTTTATTTTTCTTACTCAGTCCGAAGTTTATGATTCAACGATCACCGATTCAACGAGCTGCAACATCGAAATAAAAATGAAATCAAGCTATGTAGTGTGAACAAGCTAATTTTGTGGTAAGTAATATGTATGCTAATGAAAACTCTCACCTCCTTTAGTGCAAGCGCCGCTCAAGTCACAAGTCTACACAAAGAACACTTTAACTCAATATTATTTGTCAGCTTGCTAAGTTAGATGAACTGAAAGTACGCAAACGGAGCAACTTCAGAATTCCCGGACACATTTCTCCACAAGATAGTTTATAGAGTTAAAGATTCAACAAGTCGCAAAATCGACGTAGAAATTGAACCGACTGTCAAGTGGAAACCGAAGCTAATATCGTTATATATGTTAATGAAAGTCTCACCTTTTTTAGTTTAGGCGCCGCTCACGCTTCACAAGTCTACACAAAGACAGTGGCTCGCGCTTTTACAAGCCTGCACAAAGACCGTAAACTGTGATTAATTTCATTTTAATACACACCTTAATGCTCAGTTTTACAATCACACGTTTTTTTAAACTCATTTTAAGCAGAATATCATTCACACATTGACCATTCTATTCGTAGATGCCGGGTTCTGCTATAATAAAGCTTTAGCGCGTTTTGTTTTTTTATACATCAAGGATAGAATGTATCGACTTTTGTTGTTGTGTTTTCTTTTTAAGGTTCCAATGACCAAAGACTTTAATAATTCAGATTTAAAATTCAACATATGAATCGTAGGCGAACTGACATATAAGACGCAGGCGAATCAACTCTAGACGTAGGCGAACAGCCAGTAGGCGAAACGACCCGTAGGCGAAACGACCGGATTCCAACTTCAGATGTGGAACCTGGGCTCACAGACATTTCAGCAAGAATTGCGGAAACTTGTGTACAAGGTTGCGAAATCGAAAGCACTCGTTCCAACATCCTGGCTTCAGGCAAATTATTTAGGCTCATATCCAAGCTCATAGGGCTGTGGAACCCGCGAAAAAAGCACTATGACTTACTTTGCACCATTTTTGTCTTTTTGAACATCTTATCACTTCTGGCAGAAATTTTAATTCCAAGCATTTGTGGCCCCTTTGTGGATCGTTGCGTGACACATTCAAAGAGCGTGACAAATAAGACAAGCAGTGACAGCGAACTGATGGAAAGGGTCGCCAGGATTTACGAAACAACCTTAGCATTTGATGCTTGGAACGCTTTCTCTGATACAATGACTTACATTCTGTTAATCTACATGTTATGGTTCATTTGGGTTGGGTGTGTTAATTGTCTATTTGACGGCATTCACATGTTGCTGTGTGTGTGCAGTATTGACATGCGCGTTAGGCAATTTAACTGACCAGTGTTTCCAGGAAATTTGTAACATGGATGAAGGAAACCTTAATGACATTGTTAGGATACATCAGAAGTTATGTAAACAACTTTCAATCGCGTCCCATGCCTTGAAACCATGGTTTCTTGTCCACTGGTTAATGTTCGGTGCAAACTGTCTTGCAGTATTCGCATTTGACTCAACGTATTTTGGGTTATTGACCCAAAAGTTTAGCGGTGCACCCACCGTTTTTATGGCCATTGCTTTTGTTCTGAATTTTGCAATGTTTCTAGTACCATGTGTTTATGCATCAAGAGTAACATGGAAATCTGACGATTTACTTTACAAAGTAAACAACACAAGCTCAGGAGACTGGGACGAGGGCCACCCTTTTCGTGAACGTATCAATGTGAATGAATTTATTTTCTACGCTGAGCGGACTAAGTGTGGATTCAGAATTGGAAAAGTCACTTTTGGATCTAGTGGTACTTGGATTTCAGTGTTCCTGGGTCTGCTTGGTCTAGGAGTTAAACTTTTTCAGTACATCAAATAGCATTTATAATTAAGCCAATCTTTTTTGGTACTGTCCACACATGATTAAAAACTGGGGCTTCACATAAACAGATAACATGAAACTCCAAGTAAAATGGCTTTAATACATTTCCTTTTAAAAGGATACTAACTACTGTCCTTGTTCATATGTGAACTGTTGATTAATATTAAAGTCTTGAAGTAAGAAGAACACATATATCCCATTGTTTTTACATAGAAATTAATAATAATAATAATAATAATAATAATAATAATAACAATAATAATAATAAAGAAGTACTTATATAGCGCAACATATTCCAACAGTTCATGGCACTTTCCAATACTTAAAAATAAGAAAAAAAGAAAAAAATACAAATTAAATTTATAGGACATTGATAAAAAATAGGCAGTCTATGACTACATGTGCCTAGTGGAATGAAAAATAGTATCATCTGCAATGACTTCATGAAACAACAACAACAAGAAACTTTATTGTGTAATCTATTCATTGTACAAGAACTAAGTGACTCAATGTATAACAAAGTAACAGGGTGACAAAGTAACAAGGTAACAACTGCAACTCAACTATTTGAACTTACTTAACTCCAATTTGTTAATGTTCACAATGTTTTTGAGGTGCAATGTTGTTTTTCTCTTATAGTTCAATTATAGTAGAAATTGGGTTATAGTTTTTGTCGAATCATCTATAATCATTTTCTTGGCAGGAGACCTCAGCAGCAGTTTTTTCAATTCATACAGATCAATGGTGTCAATTGTCAAGTTTGTCTTGCTTGATGCTAGGAAGCTCTGCAAAGCATCATTAAAGTATGTGTAACTTTGAACCTTTCCTTTTGCTGTTGAGATCATTAATTGTGGTACAAGCTTATGGCTGCAGTTTTCTTCTAGGGTAGTCATTTGGCAGTTCTGACACGTGATCATGCCGTCTGATGCTATGGCTTTAATACATGCATTACAAGCAATGCAGGATAATTCTCTTTTGAGTTTTGCCGAGATACATTTTCCTTCTGAAATGTTTAAGCTAAGGCTTATGTCTTCACAATCCATTTTAATTTCATGGATGTCTTGCTCTTGGTGGATGGTGGTTTCTTCATTGGTTGTTAGATACTTTATGTCATTGAATGATCTAATTGTTACATTCTTGAACTTATATGTTTTTCCGCAATCTACTGCATCAAGAAGGTCTTCCCAAAGTGTTAATGCGATAGTATTGGTGTGATCAGCAATAACACATTCAGTTTTCATTAGTTGTTTTCCGTTGGAAACAATTGGTTGTTTGTTGTTTTCTTTGTTGACGACTTTTGCTGTCACATCAATGATTTTGTATACAACGCCATCAAGAGCTTGTTGAACACTGTAGATTGAGGATGCCACATCTGGATTATAGTCAAACTCTGTCACGGTTGGGGAGATTTTGGCCATTTTGGCGATCTTGTACTCTTCCAACGATTCACTGAAACTTGTGGTAGGTAGTCGTTTCACTCCACTAATCTTTACAGGCGATTTGGAACTATCAGCTTGATGCAAAGTGGTTCGTTTTTTGGTTTCATAGCACACTGCTCTAACTTTGGACGCGTTGCTTGTCTGAACAAGGCAGTCAAAATAGGGTGTCTTTGACTTGTTGTTAGCTTTTTTGATAGGACTAAGAGTGTGGATGAAATCCTTTAGTTCAAGATCTGTAAATTGAAATAGAAAATGTTGTTTAATGTCTTTATAAATGATAACTTAAAAGAATTGTTTCTGTACACATTGGAAGATTTTCAATACAATAGTTTAATAATAAATCAATACATTTTAAAGGGCCCTACTCAGCCACACCTTTGTTATTGTTTACATGTGAGAGTTTGCCTATTATATTTCTTTCGGAACATGACGAATGAATGAAAATCACTGTGAAACTACTTAAAATAATTAAACCCACTTTCAGGAACACAAATGACCGTAAAGCAGTGAAATTTTGCTTTACTGTGCAATATCAATAATTTCGATGGCATCGAAAATGGCGGAGGCTGACTAGGGCCCTTTAATCAAATATTTGTGTTATTGAAGATACTACTATTTTATAAAAAAAATGTTATTGTAGAGAGAGAGAAGTTTTGAATGTATGCAACTGCATCCATTTAGAAGTTTAAAATAAGCTGTCTATCTCTGCTTACCTTGAGATGTAGGTCCTACAGGGGAGACTTGGGCAGTTGATGGCAGTGTTGTGGGCACTTGTGCTCCTGATGGTGGTGGTGTTGTAGCAACTTGGGCTTTGTGATGGTGTAGTGGGTTCTTGGGCTTGTGATGGTGTAGTGGGTTTTTCGGTTTGCGATGGTGTAGTGGGTTTTTCAGGTTGTGATGGTGAAGTGGGTTCTTCGGCTCGTGATGGTGGTGTAGTGGGTTTCTTTGAACTTTGTGATGATGGTGTGCGTTTTGTGCTGTTTGATGTTGGTTTTGGAGGCATCTTTCTTTTTAAAGTCAGGTTGAAATCCAAGCTGATTAATCTGTAAATGACATGTCATTGTAATTATTTATTTAGCTATTATCATGACTAGGAATGATAATAGTCAATGGTAAATTCAAAAACAGTTAAGTATTGCACAAATTCCCTTGTGATCTGAAAAGTAAGTTTCTAAAATTTGAAATTTAATTTGCGATTCAGGTAGGTTGGTGTATATATGATCAATGCAAGTATTGTTATCTGTGGTGGCACATTTAATTAATTGTCTGTAACCATGGTTATTTACAAAGAAATTGTAGAGTGGCAAACGATTAGCAACACTGAACCAGTTAATATTAAAATCACCAATAAAAATATTGACTTCTGTTTGAAGTGAATCTAAAATACTCTGAAGTGCAGCACACAACTGCTGTATTGATTGTGCAGGAGACCTATATATTCCAATTATCGAAATATGTGGTATAACAATAAATCTTAGAATTGTTATTTCTATGCCATTTGTATTAGCACAAAATGGATATCCTGGATAGTAGTCAAGACAGGTATACACTACAGTTCCTCCATATGGTCGTATATTGGAAGGATTTCTTGCTGGTGCATCATTCCTGAACATGCTGTATTTGTTATCATCTGTTAAATTATATAAACTATCATTATCCAAGTTGCAGAACCTGCTTTCAGCAAAAATGCTTACATCAGTACTGGAGTAGTTTAGATCTGCACGTACATCTTTGATGTGCTTATGCAAAGACCTTGCATTGAAAAAACATACTTTCAAACTTATTTCTGGAACATTGTATAATGGGTTCACTGCAAGTGTCAATTGTCCTTCAGTTCTCAATCGATGCATTTCTGTCTGCACATCATTACTAACAGCTATTTTATTCTCACACAGGTCAGTCACATAGAGACCATCAATAGTTGTTACTCTACTTAATCCTACATAATGTATGTGAGAAATTGACCTTCTTGTCTCAAAATTTACTACAATCTTTGTTTCAGTATCACCCTGAGATCTATGAATAGTTTTTGCAGCAGCAGGTCTCAATGGAAATTGTTTTTGGACAATATGGACTGACTTGGATCTGCTAACAGCAAACTGTGTACTTATAGGCTTAATTGGTGTCCATGATGCTTCAATGCCATTAATATACAAATGTTTGTTCTCCTTCCTTGTCTTTACTCCTACATCTGCATGATCAAACTGTACCCATATGATTCCTGAAGGCTTATCAGTATTATGTATTTGCATCAGTTTAATAACATTTCCTGCACCATTAGTCATGCCATCATCTGTCCTTGTATTCAGAGATATCTCAGTTCTTTCTCCAACTGCTAAGTGTAATATCGAGTGTAATTGTTTAGTCTTCCTAGGATCGCTCGGTATCTGTTTCAATATTTTGTTTCTAAGCTCCTGTGATTCAGCTCCAAGTACACTATCATGTGCTTTGATAGAATATTTTATACCTGTAAGAGCATTATGAGCTTTGTGGTTAAAATCATTCACTTTTGAATTTTGGATAAACAAATGTGGTGCATCTTTTGGATAGCTTGGATTACTTAATGCAATGCAGCGACTCTTTAATTTTGCAATGTCCTCATTTGTATGATTACCTTCTCTTAATCTGTTCAATAGCTCAGCAAATTCCTTGCTTTCTCTTTGCCTCATCATTTGTTTCAGTTCAAACATTTTGAAAAGCTCTTGCCACACATTAGGAGCAAGAATTCTATATTCATCATTGTCCATGTTCTTGAATATATAACCATCCATCACTGCTTGTAACTGGAATAAATCACCAATAGCAACTATAGTGACTGCACCAAAAGGTAGTGAACTACCTTTGATATCTTTTAGTCTACCATTTGAAGGTCTGAGAGCATAACCGCCTTTTGTCGAATTTTAGCGCAGCTTTCGATTTCGCACGGATTTGTACGAATTTTGGCTCTCCCTGCTTTGGAAAACATTTCGCGGTTTTACAATCAAGGACAAAACTCCTTGAGAAAACCAAACGCGAACAGAACAAAAACCACTTACTTACTTCTCCCTCCCACCCCCTCCCCCTATGCAATGAGAAGCGAACACAGACAGCCAAAAAACCACTCACTTACTGTTTCTCCCTTCATAATTCTACCACAGTTACTTCTCCCTCCCCCCCTCCCCCTTATGCAATGTTGATGTGGGAAGTGATGCTTGCCAGGAAACTGTTCGTGACCCAAAAGACAACATTGAGTCAGGGGGAGGGAGAGGGGGATTTGGTAGTTTGCTTGTCTACAAGTGAACGCGCTTGGAAGGCAAATTTTATTATAGGTTTTGTCCACGGCAGACTCGTTTTCCAAATTATCGGTAGGCTAAAAGTTTCCACTGTCCACGAGCCGTGTTTAGCCGCACCAGTTGTCGAAAAACGGGATGAAATTCGACATAAGGCGGTTATGCTCCCGGCCCTTCATTTATTTGAATAGTGAACATGGTATTTCCCACCATAGATATTTCATCTATAAATGAAGGGCTGGGAGCATAACCGCCTTATGTCGAATTTCATCCCGTTTTTCGATGTAGCTCGGATTTGTCTAAACTGTTGCATGTGAACTGCAATTCGATTGAAAACCATTGTCCAGTATTTTTTTCACGCCGCTTTGTGTTTCGTATTAATGCCATTGAGAAATTTTACCATCTTGTAAAGATATATCGGTAACATTATAGACACTGGATGACCAAAAGGACAATGCACTGAGGATTAAATACTTGTATTCAATATACACTCGTTGTCTTTGAAACACGGCACACGAAAGCGGTGTTTTCCGCGGGAGCAACGAAAAGAATGCTGTCACGCTTTTATTTGATTCTGTTACAAACTACTACGTACGTGACAGGAATGTCCGAAATGTAAACAGTTACATTCTCCAAGAGAAAATGTGTCCATTTCCTGGCGTAAAATCCAGCTTTGTCCCGTTTGTCGACATATCACTCTTGATAACGCAAAATACTAGCATTCTACACGATTAACAGGAAGACATGTAGCCATTTCAACGATTAACAACGATTAACGGCAGTTCTATTAAAAGGTAAAGACTATCTATTATTTTTAAGAGCAGTCGGTGTTAACCGTTGAAAATCTATGTTAATCGTACTTTTATTGAATCATTGCCTTGAAATTGTCAAGTTAATCGTTACATACCGAATTTCAAGCCTGGCAAACCACAACTAAGGCTTGCAAAACACCTTGCACATGGCGGGATTTGTCTCTGATGCTCCCGCGGGATTTGATAATCGAATTGAAAAATTCGCCACGGCACAGTCATCACTACCAAGGAGGGATTCTTTGAACAACATTTCCACCAGTTCCTGTGAACTGCATTCGTCAATTTCATAACTTTTCAAAAGATCCATAGATGTCGTGCGTTTACAAACTTCACCAAACAAAAGCAAAACCAGCTAGCCAGTACGATACGCAAGTTGTTTATCCCGACTGCCTTGATCTATTTTGGGCTTGTTACCACCCCTCAAAAGCAAACCATGATATCATCTCAAACGTTACTTATAGAAACAACAACTGGTGCGGCTAAACACGGCTTGTGGACAGTGGAAACTTTTAGCCTACCGATAATTTGGAAAACGAGTCTGCCGTGGACAAAACCTATAATAAAATTTGCCTTCCAAGCGCGTTCACTTGTAGACAAGCAAACTACCAAATCCCTCTCTCCCTCCCCCTCCCCCTGACTCAATGTTGTCTTTTGGGTCACGAACAGTTTCCTGGCAAGCATCACTTCCCACATCAACATTGCACAAGGGGGAGGGGGGGAGGGAGAAGTAACTGTGGTAGAATTATGAAGGGAGAAACAGTGAGTGGTTTTTTGGCTGTCTGTGTTCGCTTCTCATTGCATAGGGGGAGGGGGTGGGAGGGAGAAGTAAGTAAGTGGTTTTTGTTCTGTTCGCGTTTGGTTTTCTCAAGGAGTTTTGTCCTTGATTGTAAAACCGCGAAATGTTTTCCAAAGCAGGGAGAGCCAAAATTCGTACAAATCCGTGCGAAATCGAAAGCTGCGCTAAAATTCGACATAAGGCGGTTATGCTCTCAGACCTTCAAATATGAGTTTTATTCCACCTAGTTGACATCGTATTGTGTTAAGTCTACTTGAGTCAAGGGTTTTGTAGTTTCTTAGTGACTGACTTGCTGGTATTGCAAGAGCACTATGTATGGTATTTCCCTTAATGTTATATGCTGCTTTTCCAGTAGGTGCTAGCATCAATACTGTTATTTGCGAAAAATCAATGCCAGGTCTAGTATTGTAATACTTCAATGCAGCCTGATACAAGGCTTTAGTGACATGTGATTTACCAACACCTGCACCACCACTAAGAAAACAGTAAAATGGTTCTTCAGAGGTCTTAATCTGATGCAAGACATGATAGAAAAATTCTTTTTGTTCTTTATTCAAAGTTTGTACCATATGTCTGTATTCATCGTCTGGTAATTCATTCATTGTCAGTGGTTCACTATTGTCTACAGATGGTATTCCTAAATCACCTGATAAATTATAATTGCCACTAAAATCAGGATGTAAATCCTGGTCTCCTTCTGCCTGATGTTGTCGTTCTATATTTTGTGTGCAGGGAGCTATATCATCATATCTGTCTTCTATTTGATTTATTTGTTGCTGAATTTCATTGAAATCTTCATTACAAACAGCATATTGTTTCATTTGTTCTTTAATAACATTGGAGAGAACCATACATCTATCTTGATATGATGCAAAGTTTCCTAGTAAATCAGTTTCCTCGTTTCTCCATGGAGTAAACAGCATTAAAAGTTCACGATGATGTTTTTCTGGTTCTTTTTCTTTGTTACACCATACGCTTCTTAAAACCCTAGCTTTAGAACGTCTCTTTGTTTTACTGTTTGTTGTGTTGACAAACTCATCATCATCATTTTGTTCATCATCAATATATTTTTCCAATGGAAGACCATCAATATCAATCTCATTTGTTTCCTTAACGTATGGCTTTGAACTACAGTTATCATACCATGCAGCCCAATCTGCTAGTGTTAAATTTTCTAATTTTGGTGGGCGCTTACAATATCTCTTAAGTAACCCAGTGGTATATATTTCTTCAGAGTCATTATCCATTTCTTTAATGTCTTCTATAGGCTTCAAAAGCTCTACCCTTTCATCAGGAGGTGAAGTGTTTATGAATATGATTTGTCGTGATGCTTTTCTCATGGGTAACTGCAATGCAATATAAACTGCTTCTTGTGCACTTATTTCTACATTATTAAGAAATTTACTGCCAATATCTCTTACTTGCTGTTTTATATTGCAATTGCCCTCTCTAACTTCAGTACATGCCTGTCTCAAAAGTTCACTCATACCTTTTTGTGATTTTGATATGTAATTTGCTATGTATACAGCACATGCATAAACATCTAATACATACTGTATATCCATATTTGCTCTCCATGCTGTTAAACAATCTGCATTATAGTTGTTTATGTGTATTTCATTTGGGTTCCGTTTCAAAAATATGGTAGCAGCATTCAAAGATGAACGGATAGCCATGAAATATTTTTCTTCAGTTATATTCAGCTGAAGTAATAAGTCCTCAAATGTCATACTTCCACAATTTTGTAAATCATCCAGATAACTCTTTATTGATTTCCAGCTCTCTTTGTACACCTTTATGTCACTATTGGGTGTCTTTTCATCAAGTGGATACAATATCATTGCTTGTTTCATTGGAGGCTGTGGATAGTTGAATCTACAAAGATTGCTTGTATTTTTACGACATGTATGTGAATGCCTATGTACTTGTCTATTGACAAGTTTTAACAGTTCTGGATTGTCTACAGGTTTAACGCATGTAATGATTTTATCAATAAATGTTGTCACTTTTTTGTCACTGTCTATTTGAAATTGTGGGGCATCTTTTATCCATATCAGCATGTGAATATGAGGTGACCCTCTCTGTTGGTATTCTACTCGATAAAACCAGTCTGATATTTTACCTAAAGGCTCTGAAGAGCTTAATAGAAAGTGAGTTAAAAACTGGTTTACTTGATAATCAAAATGTCTGGCACAAGTAACTGGGTCACTCTGTATCAAACGGCATCTGTCTTCCCAGTTAAATGTCTCTATTTGCTCATCAGTATAAGTCTTATTGTCAAGAAGCTGGCCAAGTATTCTAAGTAAATGCACCCATTGGGTTTCAGCAGATGAGAAACTGCAAAACAATGTAGCTGGACCCAATTGTCTAATCATTGCAAACAAGTCTTTTTTGGCTTTTTCAAAATATGGTGGTGAACCTCTCAAAGCATTTAGAAATTTGTAGCCTTCATCATGACGAATAAGTCTATCTAAAGCTCCATGTTGTTTCGACTGTCCTGCGTTAATGCTTCGGCTATTTCCCTTACATTTTCTAAGAGCAATATGGCACTTTCCCAAAAGAATTTTCATTTGAAGTTTTTTTGTCTTAAAGAATATATTCTCCACACACATTGCAGCCTATCTGATCGTCTATCTGATCGTCTCAGTTCTGATTTACATGTATCACTATAAGTTACTTTCACTTTTCGCTGTTCAGTATCTGGTCGTGACTGTCCTAAAAATATTCCAGGATATGCTAGTTCTTCACAATATTTGTCTCTAAAAACACTAAGTGGCTGACTACCTTCAGCTGGAGCAACATTCAGTATATTTTGCCGTTCAGAGTCTTCTAAAAAGTCTGTGGCAGTGAATAAAGTATCAGTGACACCAGCTGAAATTTGTTGTACATCTTCACCTTCATTTTGATTATTTACATTTTCGGTCAACTTATCATTACACTCCATTTCATTATCATCATTTTCTAGCTGAGCAACTTCTGTGACATATGTATTTGCCCAATCTTCATTGATTACAATTCCCTCATCTTTATATAAGGTGCTATTTGACATCAGCCATTTGGCTGCTTCAACAACCTTATCTGGCCTTACATTCAAAGATAATACTGAACTTTTATACTGTAGCTTACGTTTTAAATTGACTTTAATTGTTGCAGTCTCGCTATGCAGTCGTGGTAACATGGTTACGGTATGGGCAACATCTGCAGGTACATTAACAATATTGCCATGTATCTTTAGTTGTCTACCTCGTGGAGCTTGCATTAATTTTTGGAATGCAATCCTTGGTGCTAATAATCTACATTCTAATTCATTGAGGTCAAAAAATTCTGGTTTCATTGGAAAACCCATGCCATTAGCTATAGCATATGGAGGGAGTTTGTTCTTCATCAAATAATTATTACAAGTTCTACAAATCCACTCTTTGTCATCAAGACTTATCTTATTACACAGATATTTTGCACTATCAAGTTGGGATTCTCTAAGTTTACAAGCATTTACTACACTATGCTTATACCACAGCTGATCACAACAACTGCAGATGTATAGTGGACCTTGTTTAACTATGTCATGAAACTTTTTCACACTAACATCAACAGATGTCTTTGTATTTTTTAATACTGCTCTACGATGTCTATGATAAGCATTGCGTTAAGCTTTTTTTCTGGTGTATTTAAAGGTGCTCTACGCTTTCGTTTGTTTTCGTTTTCCTTTGTTCCTTTTTCTGGAGAATCAGTACCTTTTCTACATTTCAGTACTGCTCTACGATGTCTATCATAAGCATTGCGTTTAACTTTTTTTTCTGGTGTATTTAAAGCTGCTCTACGATGTTTATCATAAGCATTGCGTTTAGCTTTTTTTTCTGGTGTATTTAAAGCTGCTCTACGATGTTTATCATAAGCATTGCGTTTAGCTTTTTTTTCTGGTGTATTTAAAGCTGCTCTACGCTTTCTTTTGTTTTCGTTTTCCTTTGCTCTTTTCTCAGGAGAATCAGTACCTTTTCTATATTTTTTCATATATTCAGCTCTATTTTGCTCACCCGATTTTTCTTGTTCTATATCAGTAGAATTTTCTAAAGGCGAGACTGGACATGTGGATACATAATGCATTTCTCCTATATGGCCTATATATACTGACTGGATATTTCCAGCATCATTACAAATCGTTGGCTCAATTATTGTTGTTTCTCTAAAAGTTTGACTTGATTCCACTATATTTATTTTTAATTGCATTGAGTCAGAAATTGCTTGTATAACAATGTTATCAGCCCATGTACCTTGGTGTGACATATTACACAGATATTGAATCCAAGAAGTGCCTACTACACTTTCTATGAACCGATCAGGATTATCACATAAGAATCTCACAGCTGTTGCTCTAATTTCAACATGACGGTTTGAATCACCATATAACTGATGTGATATTGATTTAAATAAACAATCACCCTCACCACCTACATCTAATGGCTGTAATCCATGTTTAAGCATTCTATATCGCAATACAGAATTTTGGTTGTTAACAGAAATGGTTTGAAAAGTATTCCCAGTCAAAGGACCAGGATTTAATTCAACATCACCTGATAATGACACTTTGCGTTTAGCCACACAATATCTTTCTCCCTTAACTTTAAATGCATAAAAATGTGAACTATAGAAACTATTTTCTTTGCGAATAAACTTCATTTTCCAATGCTTGAAATATTTTGCAACTTTATACAAAATAGATGAAACAGGTACACATCTGAACACCATTTTCTTAAGTTTGTCACGTGACTTTTTCTTTTTGAGCAAATCAATAATAGTTTTAATCCTAACCCGAGACGGCTCTCTTTCTCTCATCCTACATTTAGCACGTTTTACACACAGTCGAGAGTGTCTGTGTTTTTCATTACATGGCTTACATTTATTTGGTAAGTCATTAGAGCAAGGCTGAACTTCGATTGGTGCTTTCAAAGTTGGGTCATTGTTGTCTTTTTTTAATAAATTTATGGCTCCCCGAAGGGATTTTGTTTGGCACTCCCGAGGGAGTTTAGATATGGCTCCCCGAAGGGATTTTGTTTGGCACTCCCGAGGGAGTTTAGATATGGCTCCCCGAAGGGACATTTGGCACTCCCGAAGGAGTTTATATAAACAGTCGCCAACGAGCGAAGAAGGACCGTCGTGGTACACCTTTTGGCTGTTTATCATAAGATTTCCTACTTTTGCATGGTAATTCCATCTTCTGTAGAAGTTACTGATCGCTAAACAAGGCATATAAAGACAGGATTGGGCAGGAAGCGCTCGTCCACGGCCATTGATCGAGGGAAGAATCATGGAGATTTTCAGTTTCTTTGCCGATAAAGCAAGAAAATTCTTTAAAAATCTCTTCATGTTGCTTTTAACATCAAATTCTTTGAAATTCAACCGAAAGTTCAGCCTGCCTCTAGAAGGAAAGGGAGATATAAAACATAGAAAACTTACCAACGATGAGTACAAACGTGCTGTGTGATGTGAGCCTTGCAACGTCATGTCTTCTCGGGATACGAAAATCAAACGAACATTTCTCGAAAGTGATATCGGGTTGATCGTTACCATGTACCATCTACGTCATTCCTCGAGATGCGAAAAACAAACGAACATTGGTCGAATGATCTCGCGTTCTACTCGCGTTGTTGGCGAAAGAATACGAGAAAAAGCCGAGTTACGGACACACACGCACGCATGAGTGCGTGCATGATAACATAGTGCCTTGTTGGCTCTACGACGAGCCACCAGGCACAAAAACATAAAGATCAAAACGGTTCATAATTAAAAACATCTGTCCAAAATACTTCGTAAACTAACAATAATGAACAATACGTCTCCACCAGTGAAGGGACACTGTGTTGGTTTCCTCCTCATCTATTCAACTTGTAGTAAGTTTCATTATGCCTAGTGAATGACACCACCTTTACAATATCTATTTTCCAGGAAGACTGGACACCTCCCGTGAGGATCGAGTCACGTTTCTAGTCGCACAAAGAAGAGGTCATTTTTGTGTCATGAAAATAAAGACCTAAGCATTTCAGGAAAAATATTCTTAAACCACCCATTATAAGCAAAATAATAAGTAAAACGTAACAATCATACTTTGTAGAGTACTGTGGCAAAAGCTTCACTTACACTAAGCCCTTATCCAAGGATAAAATTTTAAGGGCATCGACCGTTTAATTTGTCATTATTTGTGCTTCCAACTTTTCAGTCCTGCTTGTGGCATGTGGATCCACCTCAAGAGCAACATGGAAATTACCCTGCGAGCAGAGGCCTTTCAATCTCTCTAGATAAGTCGGGAAGAGGAAGGGACCTTTCCTCTTCCCGACTTATCTAGGAAGATCGAAGGGCCTCTGCTCGCAGGGTAATTTCCATGTAGCTCTTGAGGTGGATCCATGGATACATGGAAATGCCATTGAAGATTTGCTGTGCAAAGTGAACAATTTAACTTGAGCTCGGAATACAGTAAAAACGTCTGGAAGGCGGGACACCCTTTTTGCGCCAATATGAACGCATTTACTTTCTATCCCGAATGTAGTAAATGTGCTTTAGGATCTAAAAGACACTTTCAGCTCTAGAGCTTGCACAAAATGGCCATTTTAGAGACCCTAATTTTCAAAAATTTCTGGGGGGGCATGCCCCCAGACCCCCCTAGAAGCTTGCGCCTTCGGCGCTCGCTGCTAGCGCCTGCCGCGCTCTTAACAACACATATGACTAGCATTTAGGGTTCTCAAACTTGGGGTCTATGCACAAGTGTTTATGAAGATATAACCTCTAAAATTTTGTGAATTTCGGCGAATCAATACCTCATATTTCATTGCATATTGGGGATCGTTAAATATCTAAATTGTTTTCAATATGCAACAGTGTATGCTGTTCGAGTTTTGGGGGCTTTCTTCCCTTTTGTCTAGTTTTTTTTTCTTTTCTTTTCTTTTTTTTTTTATTCATCAGTACAAAAGTGATGACGAAACTGATCCCAATCCTTATCGACCAAGCAGTCATTCCTTTCTGTTCTTCTGAATCGTATCTTTTTAAAAGTTTATGCGCGAGCGACTCAAATCATTCCTTGATTTATATTTACATGATGTTATTTATCAAAACCAGTGTGGTTTCTGGAAGAACCGGTCAACGCAAGACGCGCTTATTGACATAGCAAAAATACAGCATCATATGGACAAGAGGTCGATTTTTCTGCGGTATCAGTAGGTTTATTGACCTTAAAAAGGCATTTATCACTGTTGATCATTCAAGTTTATTGCGGCAAGTTGGAACATTATGATATTTTAAAAGGAAATTAAATTTAAGGCAGATGTGATAACCGCTACTCATCCGGCTCGGCTGCCAGCCGGTGACCCATGTTTTGACATAGTACGTTATATCTTGCTTTTTGACACGTTTGCTTTCTTTATTCCTTTCATATAACGGATATTCACACATTACTTATTCACTTCTTAGTACGATGTTCCTTGCTGTCTATTTCATGTACCATGCATTATGTATCTCTTTTATGATTCAAGAAGGAGTAGTTTCTTTATCTGTCAAGTCGGGGAAAGATCTAGAATGCAAGCGCCATGGAAAACCAAGAGACTATGAGTCTCTTGAGAAAACTCAGTGAGCAAAACAGAGAGGTGCTCACTGATTAGTCAGAATGTAATAAAATAACTGCAAATATGAAGCCAAACTGGCATTAGGGAGGCCAATGCCTTTTCAGTTTTCCCCATAAGATGAAAACTTAAAAAATATATATATATTTTTTCATGTACTAGACTAGTTTAGCTTTAAAGGGTTTCAGTGTTAGCAAATTAAAGTAAAAGCGCAAGACAATTAAAAGACAGCAAAGAAATATAAAATCAAGCATTTTAATGAAAAACTGATAACGAGAGTAACACTAATTACATTGAATGTATTCCACCTAGTGAATCTCGAATCATTTTTAAAAGCTGTAAGCTATAAACAGCTTGTACATCATTGATACAAAAAAAATGATTATATACGACAAGACATTACAGCTGACAGTCGCAGTTATTGATATCCTCGCATTCAGCTTCAGAATAGCCATCTAATTTGCAGCCATCGACACATAATTTGCATTCAGCATTCACCGGAGCGGGATCATGGAAGTGACGGTAAAATCCACGTCTTTTAAACAGCGTATCTGAAATTTAAAAGTTACAACTTATCATGTGACAGCTTTTTACAGGGATTGATGGGCTAAACTCCAAGGACCGGCCGGTTTTCAAAAGAAATAGAGTGGTTTTCATTTTGACTTTCGCAAATTATAATTTTGTTTTTACTTTGAATACAAGCAAAATTCCACGTTCACAACAATAAGAGACAAAACCCAAATCAATCGTGACTTGTTCGCACGCATTCAGTTCTCGCACTTAACATCTTTCACGTATATTTGCTTTGAGTTCTCGTTGATCCATTTAGTTGCTTGGGTTTGTTTTGATAGGTCATACTTTAGTTCTGGCTTTACGAAGCTCAAAGAAACTCCGTGCTTGGATTTCCGATAACTCCACAACAAATCAAATTTACAGGAAATTAAAGAATTACAGTACATAGGATGGAACATGTGTCGGGATAGAGATAGCTGTAAGGTGACAAAAGGCCGGGATAGATTGCATAGGATCGGTTCCGGCCTTATGCCCCAGTAGGGATTGCGACAGTGAAGGGGATACTGGCGGATCACAAAGGATAGTTGCAGCCTTATGCCTCTTTAGGAGTGGCGAGAATGATCGCCGGGGACAGCTTCGACTGGGTTTTACTGTATTTGGACAAATTCAGTTATCGTGAAGCTGCAAACACAAATTACGGTTTACCAAAACCTCGTTTACTTACAACAGGTTAAACATGGAAAAGAAAGAGACCTCTGGCTTATGTGGAAAAATTTTATGAGCCCAGTTAACTTGGGAGCTCTGCAAAGACACTGGTTCAGTCGCCTGGGTTCTTATGATAGGAGTAGGCAGTAGCAAAGGCGGGAGCTTTTTTTTGACAATTTTGGTCACCACAAGTTTACACCAAACGCCAAAAAAATGCATTTACCTTCCAATGAAGGGCGATCATCAAGTCGCTTGACATAGTTCTCCTCATCTGAAAGAAATACATGATCAGATAAAATACTTTGATTTTTAATTCCACGTGCACCCTTAAGGTGTAAAACTATGAGGAAATCCCATAAGGTGTGTGGCTCTAGCAGCTGACCATTCTTACACTCTATATCAGAGTACGGATGTTCTACCACTGAGAGTTACTGAGTTGTAGGAGACTTGTGGCAGTATGCAGTATGCAAGATGTTTGTCACATGAACCCAGTGTAATGGCCTTACCACACTACTCTACTGTAGCTCAGTTGTCAGAGAGGATTCAGAGCTGAGAGAATCGAAGAATCGTAAGGTCGTAGATTCGTCTCTTGTTGAGTGTAATCGTTCGAATTGTCTTAGTTTTCTGAGTTTGCCTGTGTTACTGACTAAAAAAAATATACCTCTGTTATATTAGAACATTTTGTACTTATTTCTCTCTTAAGTTAAGCGGGAAAAAAAGACATCAAATACGCTCTTTTACGTTTTCTGGGTGAGATGAGCCAAAACGGAATGGCCCCTCAACGTTTCAATTCAATGCGAGTATAGCAGAATAAGTTGTTAAACACGCATGATGATAAAATTAGATGAGTATCTACATCATCTTCTTGATTAATTGAGAAAATAAGATGAGATACATTAACAATTTACATCACCTAACCGCACGAGCGTTACAAATTTCTCCGACATACTAACCATCGGCAAGACGACGTGAAATCACTGATGAAATCACTAAGGCCAAAGTGATCAGCAGGCAGGCAGTCTTCATGATTTATCGTCAGGCAAAAGCAACACTGGAACTGACTCTGCAACGTGTATAAGAAATATTTGTTGTTAGCTTTCTACAGAACAACTTACGCAAAGTCCTTTCACATTGAGACTACAAAGGCGTACGGCGTTTTACAGCTATAGGAGATCGCTAATAAAGTGAGGCATCAGGCATAAAGTAAACTAAACAAGAAATGAATATCATCTCTTCTGATTCTGTGTCGGGATAACACTGGAAATACAAAGAATTTTAAAAGCAAAGAAGACTCAATTAAACTCTCCTCTGATTCTCAGATCACTTTATGAAAAATTTAACTTGACTTGTACTGCTGGTGTTGAGGCAAAAAAAAAACAATCCTAAATACTCATTGACTTGTAGAGCGAAACTCGTCAGTTCCCACGCACCTGTAAAATATGCAACATTTCTGCCACAAAATAGTTCATGTACGAAGTTGATAGAAACATTTAAAAATTAATTTAAATGTTAGTATTTTAACTGTAGGTTCCTGAACGGTTACATACATCAGTTGACACTCGTAGCAAATGCGATGGAAAACAACCAACGAGAGCTGAAAGCATCTTTTAGACGGTCAGACAAAATCAAATTCTTCTGAGGCGGATTAGTTTCACAACGGTTCAAAATTCTGATTAGAGGATGATAAATTGGCTATCAGTCTTTCAAAAGCAAGATTAAAATAAGTCTCATCTTGCTAAGGTACATTCTTCTTGAATAGTGGAGGGGGGGGGGGGGGGGGCGCTTTTATAATGAAAGCGCGCCTAAATGCTATGGTCCGTGGATGCTCGTCATGTAGAAAGATGAAGCCCGTAAATTATACTGACAAGTAGAATAATAAAAAAGAAACAACGTAAGGCCTTTCCACGTACAGATCAATCTATTTCCACACCAATTAATTTTGGACGTTATGTCTTTACAAAAAAGGACCCACCAGTTTGGGAGATGAATCACGGCTAGCCCAAGCAGCTAAACTGATTTATTTTAGCAAATTCGTCAAGTTCAATAATGAATAGAGCGGCTATGACACTTTTTGAAGTGTCTGCACTCTCGAACAATATATTTCTTTTTAAAATAAACGAAAATATCTCATCAACGTGTCATTTTGATCAAACAAATACTTTAACGCGACTCACACAATGGAAAGTTTGTTTGTATGTATCCGTCGTCTTTTATGTTTGACCAGTCAAGCGACATTTTGCAAACGGTTATGATAATTTTGACAAAAGATGCTTGATTAGGTTTTCCCGCCAAGAAGTTAAGGAAAATTATGAAGCCTGCATCAATAATTGCAGCTCATTGATTATCCAACCGCTCAACTGTAGATGCTATAGATGCCTTACTATCCACGATTTTTTTTTACTTATTTCCAATCAAAAACTGAAGTGTGTGGAAAGATTTATGCTGAACGAAACAGTCCCAAACCGATATTTTGTCAGCCGTGGTCAGGCCCCTCATTTCTAAAGTTATTAGCCCTTATATTGGCTTCAGAACTGTAATTATCATGAACTCTTCCCAGAGATACGCTAAAGAAACGATTTTCTTTCAAACATCATCGGAAGAGTACCAATCATCTTTTAACAATTTTGGGTCATTTTTACAGTCGTGCGTGCAGGAGGTCGTTAAAAGCCTAAGGGGCATATTTTGATTAATTATCGTTGAATTGTCAAGTTAATCTTTCCAATTCGTAAATGACAGATCAGAGAGTAGTGTGATATGTAGCAGAAAATCATGTACTGAACATGATAATGTAAAGGAGTAATGAACTAATTAATCCAGTCTTTCGAGTTACATCGCCGATAAATGTTTCACAGCCGAAGGACGCTGCTAGTACCTGAGCGCGCCCAAACAACTTTACAAAGAAATCAGGTCACAAGGGAGCATTTTTAAAAGCGCTATTACATGTTGAAATAAAAAAAAAATCGTTAAAGATAACCTTAATTGCCACTTCAATGACTTTTGTGCAAAAGGTCGAAAACTGAGGTCTGTGAACACGAGAAAACCTGAAACTTACCTTGCAGAAGATCAGTGTCGACACGACGAGATCAAACCTTGAAATGATTTACTTCGCAGAATTCTCATGATAAGTTAAACTACTTGATTAATGCAAAAATTATTTTCGACGTCAGCTATTAAATGCAAGTAGTCATGCACAACTGTCAACGAACAAAAATTATTTGTCAATTAAACTCATCAATTGGCAATCTCTTATTGTTACCGCATGTCATGAAAGTGCAACATTGTCCGATAATTGTTAACTTAGTGTTGCCGCCCTAACATAATTATGCTCACTAATAATTATTTTTCCCTCCAAAACAATTTCAGACCGAGTAAGTATCAGGCGATATTCCGCGCGATTTCGCTGGATTTTTAATTGGTTAATTCTCTACCAATACACGACCTCGTGAACATAAAGTTACAAAAATTTTTCTTCACCTTAGAAAACTTCAGAAACATCTATTACCAAACTTTAATTTGCCTGCAAATTTTTATTTTCACAAACAGTGTTCGCAACTGTGAAAACTTTTTTGTGCCCCCAGGATTAGAAGAAGGCGGCTAATTTTGGTTAAAAATGCGTGAATTTTCATCGAAATTACTTTACTTCGGCACTTAGAAACAACAAGTCTTCATGCACCTGTGTGAAATACTAAAGTACTCTGGCCTTGCCTACGTTAAACTTTCTCACCGCCTTATACGTCAAAAAACTTCGACAAATCTCCTTTTGGCGCCCGGCCCAGCAGAAAATGAGTAAAAATTAACACTTTTTAGGATACAGTTTGGATCTTAAATCGAGGGAACCATTGGCAATTAATTTTGCTGAGTTGGCCACGAACGGCAGAATTTCAGTGTAGCACGCGCAAATCGCGTGTCAAAGCAACTGCTTTCTAGAGTAGTATACTTGAAGACGAACAAAAGAATAAAAAAAAAAACCACTTAAAGAAAAGTATCTTAAAACAATCAATAGCTATTTAAGTATACATCTACTGGAAATCAAAGGAGTCAGGCTTGTTTAAACCTAGACTGATGAACTTACCGTTCGACAAGGAGATGTGAACTGTCCAAGCTCGAGCAACGAACTGATAAGTATGTACAAATCGCATGTTTAAGTAAGAAGTTACTTTGTTGATCATTTTTTAACATACGCCTATCACTCTCGGATAAAAGAAAACCAAATATGTTTAATTAATGCTTTTTAAATAATCACTTTGTAACCCCCTTGTGGCGCAAGAATCCTCTGTGGACTCATTAAAATAATATATTTCATTCAGCTCAACGCTATTCATTTGGCGGGCAGTTTTTTGGTCATTGACCTCACTCACCCGACCGAAACATAAACTGAATACACTTTGTGACACTAAATTCTTATCTAAACCGCCATCCATAATTATTATAATTCTTGCATTTTTCGCGCCAAGATTTCATTAACCAACGTAGCATGATTGCGTGCACAGTCAACTACCGCCTTACGGAAAACTCACGGACAGCAGAGTACCGGAACTACTGAAAACGAGTCACGCGATTACTGACTGTATCATACGCGCACTGGTCACCTTGGTTCCTATTTTGTCTGTTATAAAGGACATTGACGATTTATTGCTGTTGTTTTGGAAAACATCAAGATAGTCACTGTTTCTTGTTTTATTTTCCAATTCCACCTAGTACAGTTCGAATAACCCACTAAACGAATACAACTACGCCGCGATATTCGTACAATTAGTTATCTGAAACTTCTGAAGGGTAAAAAACTGTTTAGTGGTACAGTAAAACGGTCATGTTAACGCGCGCGCGCTTGTCCTATTGTTTTCCTCGCCTCGTCGACAAAAGATATATATTGGAGAATAAATCTATCATTAGGTGTTTGGGTGTGTAAAATCGCTCGTATATTTTTACTTGTTGTTTGTTTTTTGATGAGCCCACATGAGAACCCGAGTTTAATCCGCGTTCTGCAAAATTAGACTTTTGCAGGGTCTAAGAAGTTCACCGGAAGAGTTATTTGAGACCTAAAACATTTTTCACGTAAACTTAGTTTGTTTAACCAATCAGCCCAAACAGTACAAATTTGTAAGCCCGCATAATGCCTTGTTTTGAACACGACTTCACGAACATATATAAAGTTTCAATTAAAGTTTTTCGTTAGCTCAGAAAACTTCGGAAATATCTTTTATCCAAACTTTTGGCTGCAAATTTTCATTTCTACAAATTGTCCACAACTGTGAAAACTTCTGCCGCGTCACCCTAGGGTTGAAGCAACTGGGTAGTTTTGGTTTAAAATGCATGAAATTTCGTCAAATTTACATTAATTTGGCATTTGGAAACAACAAGTCGACACCAGTGAACCAGTGAATTACTATGACCTTGCTTACTAAGTAATTCCTTTCCCACTGCCAGTACAGGTCAACTTCGACAAAAACTCTTTTTAATTTCGGCGCTCGGACTCGAGTTCAAACCAACACCTTTCAACTTCCAAACATTAATTCGCGACCCAAAGTCAAATTTAGTTCAAGTAATCTTAAAAAGCTTGCAAAAGTCTATACTTGAAACGTGATTCGAGAGAATCGAACTATATAGGTAATTGCCGCTGTTAGAATTTTAGTAGCTCGCGAATGGTAGAATTTCGGCGGCGCGCGCAAATCAGATCGTCCATCTTCGAAAGCAGTATACTAATAAAGACGAACAAAACGATGAATAAAAGAAACACTTTAGAAAAGTATCTTCAAACAATCAATGACTATTTCAGTAGTATACATGTACTAGAAATCGAGTCAGTTGTCAGGCTTCTTTAAACCTAGAATGAACTTACCGTTTGACAAGGAGGTGTGAACTGTCCAAGCTCGAGCAACGAACTGATAGGTATGAACAAATCGCACGTTTAAGTAACAAACTACTTTGTTAATTATTTTGGATTTTGCCTTACGCTCTGTCGCTTCCGGATAATAGAGCTCTCTTCAGAATAAAAGAAAATCAAACATGTTCAATCAATACTGTCATTTTGTAACCTCCTTTTGGCGGCAGAATCAAGCATGAATTCATTAGAATAATATATTTCATTTGCCTCAACACGGCTTTGTTTTTAGCAATGTTGCTGTTTATTTAATTGCTCTTTTAGATTCATTCACCAGACCGAAACATAAAAGTACACTTTGCGACAGGAAATTCTCATCTAAACCGCCCGCCATCCAATTTAATTGTTATAATTCTTGCATTTTCGCGCCAAGATATCATTAACCAATGTAGCGGCTAAAAAATAACTACCGCTTTCAGTAGAACGCGCGAAACAAGTAAGAATAAACGTTTTGGTGATCCAGTCTTACATTAAAACACCGGTTTGCTTACGCACACATTCGCTCTTCCCGTTTCGGTTATTTAGATGTTTTTGTATCCATCACTCTACATTTTTATTCGTTGTTTTGTATCTTGACGAGCCCGCCTAAGGTCGCGGATCTGCTCAAAAATGTTGCATTTTTGCAGTAATCCGAAGGTTGTCTGTATAACAAAACAATTTCCACACTCAATATCGTCATCGATAGGCTCAAAGCCAATGCAGCCCTGTACCGAGACGTCATTGGACGCGAACACGCGATACAGTGCACGCGATTTTGGTGGATAATTATATAATATTTTGCCCCAAAAATGCGCGGGAAAACATTCAACTGAAAAATTATTGCGCGCAGAAAACCGGTTTGCTTACGCGCACACGCCCGCTCTTCCTGTTTCGGTTATTTAGATGTTTTTGTATCCTGCCAGTCACTCTACATTTTTATTCGTTGTTTGTATTTTGACGATCGAGCCCACCTACGGTCGCGGATCTGCTCTAAAATATTGCATTTTTGCAATAATCCAAAGGTTGTCTGTATAACAAAACAATTTCTACACTCAATATCGTCATCGATTTTATCAAAGCCAATGCAGCACTGTACCGAGACGTCATTGGAAAGTGATTGGACGCGAACACGCAATGCAGTGCACGCAATTTTGGTGGATAATTATATAATATTTTGCCCCAAAAATGCGCGGGAAAATATTCAACCAAAAAAATTATTTGCACGCAGAAAACTGGTTTGCTTACGTGCACGCATGCTCTTCCTGTTTCGGTTATTTTTAAATGTTTTTGTATTCAATCACTCTACATTTTTATTCGTTGTTTGTATTTTGACGAGCCCGCCGACGGTCGCGGATCTGCCCTAAAATATTGCATTTTTTGCTGTAATCCGAAGGTTGTCTGTATAACAAAACAATTTCTACACTCAATATCGCCATCGATAGCCTCAAAGCTAATGCAGCACTGTACCGAGACATCACTGGACGCGAACACGCAATGCAGTGCACGCGATTTTGGTGGATAATTATATAATATTTTGCCCCAAAAATGCGCGGGAAAACATTCAACCAAAAAATTATTTGCGTGCAGAAATCTAATTTCGTCCAAAGCTGTTTTTTCCAAATTGATTCGAAGTTTTAAATACTTTTGTTACCTTGGTAGAATTAATATTCTAGAAGCACTTGTTGCAAATATTGCGACTGTAAACGTTGATTTTTTTTGGTTTATTTCAGAGTTATGCCTAAGCTAACAATTAGAGCCAATTGCGAGGCCCTTATAATGGTAATATTAAAATTTAATTTTTCTAACGGAAAATCAAACCCAAGCAAGTCTTGAACATTTGTCTTTTAAAGGCATTCAATGATAAAAAAAAAATCTTTAAAGGCACATCAGCGCATCTTTTCATTGCAATTTTCCTCGCGCAAGAGCTCTGTTGGTCGCAATTTCAGCACGATGTCACTGCCGGCGATTTCTAGTTGCAGGGCTTCGAGGCTCCTTCCTTTGGATCCCCTTTGAGACGCAGTTTTTGTAGTTTAGTCTGACAAATCGTCGCCAAACAATTACACCAAGTTTAATTTCAAACATTTTTGAAACCCCAGCGACTATCGCGCGGTAATGAATCGTACTAAAAATCAACTGTCTATTCGCCGCTAGTTCACTCGCGTAAAACACGACAACTTAAGCTTGAGTGCGACAAAAGTGAATTACATTCAATATTGGGACAAGAATTGCACCAAAATCAACTCGCAATTAGTAAAAGGGCCTTAAGGGGGATATAATAAATGACTAACAGTGTATTTATTGTACTAATGACGGAGCTCTTTGCTCGCCTCAGCACACAACTCTCTGATGTCACAAACTCTTTGCTCGCTTCAACACACAACTCTCTGATGCCACAAAAGAGAAAAGTGAGTGTTCAGTGATGGAAAACCAAGTGTAAAAACGGTTGTGGATCGTCGAATTAAATAAGATCAAATACTTTTTCTCTCAGTTTGCTTAAGTGGCAACTACAATGATATGCAACAAGGTTTTTCGTTCGGTGCGAGGTTCCCGGATCGTGAATCATGAAAGTGAAGTGTAGTTTTATACGCGGCGAGAAAGCTACAGTTAACTTCACGGATCTCTAACTCCAAATCTGTTTATTAATTCGGACCAAAATGCACGCAAAAGATCAAGGATAATTATCACTTGTCGAAGAATGAAGATCCCTTTTCGGTTAAGCTAGACTGGAAACCTTAGTATTGAAAATTTCTCGATTTCAAGTTGCAGTACAGTAATTATCTTTATCTGATTCAAGCCACGCGGTAAAAGCACTCGACTGTAGTCTGCCTCAAAAATGCGCGGGAAAACGTTCAATAAAAATAATTATTTGCGCGCAGAAATCAATTTTTATTAGCCTTAAGCTACAGTTTCCAAATTGATTTGATTAAGTTTTAAATATTTCGTTGTCCTTCCCAGAATTCTAGAAAAGTTTGTATTAAATATTCATTAACAGTATCTATTAGTTATCCGAGGAAAAACATTCACGTTTTAGTCTTTCCTAAGAGCTGAATTTCTTGGTTTGACATTGACATCAATGGTTGCTTCTACCGTAAAAGGGTTATGCCTCGAGTGGCGTCATATTCCACCCTTACTTCCAAAAATCGGCCACTGCCATCCTTCGCTTACCCCCCCCCCCCCCCTCTTTCTACTCCCACTTTTTTTCGCTCCCCTTTTTCCTCGGCCCTCCCCCGATTTAGGCTAGGCCACCGCAGGAGCCGCCGCCAGCTACAACGGGCGGAAACAGGAGCCCATGACCTGGGCTCCTGGCAGAAACTAATGAAACGATGTCGCTATTTTGGCTGTTTTATCTAGTAGAGGGGTCAGTAGAGAGATTGGACTGTACTAGCCCTAAAGGACGATGATTTAGACGGTACAACTTTTGCTTACGACTGTCGCATGCGATTTCTAGAGCGCGCGCTGCTCGCGTCATGCAAACAATTGCACACAACTCTCGTCATTCAACATTGCCTATACCTACGATTGTCGTAGAATTTTAAAACATGTTTTAAAATCCTACAACATTTTTTGTGATATACACGACAGTCGTGAGCGAGTTGTAGGTTTGATTTACACGAAAGAAGTCCCGAGAAATTGCCCGCCCCCAGCACCCCCAAAAAGTAAAACCAAGAGCCTTCGATCACCAAAGTCAGCAGCATCTTTACAGGAAATATTTTCTTCTCCTTCCTGTATTTCGTGCATTCCACGGAACCTTAGTACAAGTGACACAAGTAAAACACTGTAGTCGAGGAGTTCAAATAAGAGCAAACGAAAATTTGCAAGAAGAAGAAGTGATGATCCATTCTTCCCTTCAGAACAGTACTGATATACGCTGAGAAAAAAAGGGAAATGGGCCTGCTTGAGACCGGAAGTTGGAAATTAATTCGACAAGCTCACGTCAAACCTGACGATTATGGCAACGTCCCAGCAATTATACCAAATATTCGGGGAAGAAAACACAAAAGAAGAATTCTCCTCCGAACAGCGATACAACACCTCAATCGAAGAGGTAACTTCTGATGTGGAACCTGGGCTGACGGACATTCCAGCATCGGAAACTTGTGTACAAGGTTGCGAAATCGAAAGCAATCATTTCAACATCCTGGCTTCAGGCAAATTATTTAGGCTCATATCCAAGCTCATTGGGCTGTGGAACCCGCGAAAAAAGCACTATGCCTTACTTTGCACCATTTTTGTCTTTTTGAACATCTTATCACTTCTGGCAGAAATTTTAATTCCAAGCATTTGTGGCCCCTTTGTGGATCGTTGCGTGACACATTCAAAGAGCGTGACAAATAAGACAAGCAGTGACAGCGAACTGATGGAAAGGGTCGCCAGGATCTACGAAACAACCTTAGCATTTGATGCTTGGAACGCTTTCTCTGATACAATGACTTACATTCTGTTAATCTACACGTTATGGCGCTCGCAGCAACGACTGCCTTTTCTTTCCCTTGCGTCAGCGCAAGCAAAGTTAACTTCTTGCGAGTGGCTGACGATAAATATGATGCTCATTATTTGTTCGCTTGCAATAACTGTTGCAAGTGCATTTCGAATAGCAGTTGTTGAACCCAGCAAAATGAAATGTTATGGTACATTTGGGTTGGGTGTTTTAATTGTCTATTTGACTGCGTTCACGTGCTGCTGTGTGTTTGCAGTATTGACATGCGCGTTAGGCAGTTTAACTGACCAGTGTTTCCAGGAAATTTGTAACATGGATGAAGGAAACCTTAATGACATTATTAGGATACATCAGAAGTTATGTAAACAACTTTCAACTGCGTCCCATGCCTTGAAACCATGGTTTCTTGTCCACTGGTTAATGTTCGGTGCAAACTGTCTTGCAGTATTCACATTTGACTCAATGTATTTTGGGTTATTGACCCAAAAGTTTAGCGGTGCACCCACCGTTTTTATGGCCATTGCTTTTGTTCTGAATTTTACAATGTTTCTAGTACCATGTGTTTTTGCATCAAGAGTAACATGGAAATCTGACGATTTACTTTACAAAGTAAACAACACAAGCTCAGGAGACTGGAACGAGGGCCACCCTTTTCGTGAACGTATCAATGTGAATGAATTTATTTTCTACGCTGAGCGGACTAAGTGTGGATTCAGAATTGGAAAAGTCACTTTTGGATCTAGTGGTACTTGGATTTCAGTGTTTCTGGGTCTGCTTGGTCTAGGAGTTAAACTTTAGTCAGTACATCAAATAGCATAATTAAGTCAAGATCTTTTTTGGTACTGTCCACATGGTTAAAAACTGGGGCTCCACATAAACAGGTAACATGCAACTCCAGGATACTAACCACTGTCCTTATTCATATGTGAACTGTTGATTAATAAAGTCTTGAAATAGGAAGAACTTTGAGCTGTTTTCCTGATCACATATATCCCATTGTTTTTACATATAGAAATTAATACTAATAATAATAATAATAATAATGATAATAATAATAATAATAATAATAATAATAATAATAATAGTAATAATAATAATAATAATAATAATAATAATAAGGAAGTACTTATATAGTGCAACATATCCCAACAGTTCATGGCACTTTACAATTTTAGAAATAAGAAAAATAGAAAAAATACAAATTAAACTTATAGGACATTGATAAAAATGATAAAGATCAAAACGGTTCATAAAAACATCTATCCAGCTATCCTCATCCATTCAACTTGTAATAAGTTTCACTATGCCCAGTGAATGACACCACCTTTACAATATCTATTTTCCGGGAAGACTGGACACCTCCCATGAGAATCGAATCACCTTTCTAGTCGCACACAGAAGACGTCATTTTCGTGGCATGAAAATAAAGACCTAAGCATTTCAGGAAAAAATATTCTTAAACCATTCATTACAAGCAAAATAATAAATAAGAGGTAACAATCATACTTTGCAGAGTACTGTGGCAAAAGCTTCACTTACACTACTGTACTAAGCCCTAATCCAAGGATAAAATTTTAAGTTGTCATTTGACTCGACAGTTTGAAGGGCATCGACCGTTTTATTTGTCATTATTTGTGCTTCTAACTTTTCAGTCTTGCTTGTGGCATGTGTTTCAACCTCAAGAGCAACATGGAAGTGTGAAGATTTGCTCTACAAAGTGAACAATTTAACTTGAGCTCGGAATACAGTGAAGACGTCTGGAAGGCGGGACACCCTTTTTGCGCCAATATGAACGTATTTACTTTCTTTCCCGAATGTAGTAAATGCGCTTTAGGATCTGAAAGACAGTTTTAGCTCTAGATCGGAGCTAACGGTGCTTAGATCAACTACACTCTGCCAATGCCTCGTCTTTGTATGCTTCAAGCAAACCCTATGAACCGTTCTCGGTAGTGACGTCCTATGCCGAAGTCAGTTCTCGGCGGAATTGTTGAAAGAAGTGTCTTCAGTTTAATAGTTGCTTTTGAACGCCATGAGCCGAAAACCTGAGGACGTAGATGAGTCTTGCAGCCTGTCGTACCACATGAAGAGTCATCGCTGCACAGGTCGACTCGCAAGAAGGACAGCATCCATCTCACTGTTGGAGATTGTCAATGTGTCATGACATTTGATGATAAAGTACCGAAGTACTGTAGAAGTGATTCAAGTTCGTGGCATGGACGTACACCATCCAGGTTTCACAGGCCCAGATTAATATTCACACTGTGGAGAGTACGCTTGCATTTTATCTTTGTCCGGTTTGAAGACTGCGACTGTTTTGTAACCACTCGATTGGCACTTGGATATGTTGTACATGTATTCCTTGAATAATCTGTTTCAAACCAAACTTGAGTGTGATCCTTCCTAAACTGATCAACCAATGACAACGTCATTCATTGCGGACAAAACACCAATCCAATAAGCTCGTGATGACCCATCGTGTCATTGCCTGTCCAAGCCGGGGTAATTATATCCGCACCAACATCTTAGCATAGTGTGTCGAAGGCAAGGGTGGTGATGATTCTCTGCCGGAACCTCTCAGGGTCTGCTAACAAGGGTGCCTTATAATTAAGCACACGGTCCATCGGTTCATCACTCTTATTTCGATGTATATGTGTTCGGAAGGCCTTCAAATTAAAATCGTTGCAGAAATTTGGATTTAGCTTCTAAACAGAAAATCTAAAGTTCTCTTCGGCAAAACACCATCTCAAAATTTCCTAACACTAAGAAACTAATTCCGTTTGTTTGCGGACTGAGGGGCAAAATATCACGTGACCCCTCTCGTTAAAAATGCAAAATAAGGTCAGCTGGCATTTTTGAAAACCTTCCAAAATCTCCGGCGTAAAATTAACATTCCACTGATTTCAGCTAAAGCATCCGGAACAGATCAATCTGTATTAGCGTACACAGATCTGCCTTTAAAAGGCCACAAATCGATCTGGGAATACAGGAGATGACCGATACTGAAGTATTTTACCGAAATGTTCTTGTTGGGTGCTAATTTGTTTTTGACTGAAAAAGAACCGCTTTTCTTTTTGGATTTCAATATACCCCTTCAAAAACTGACTGATCCTCTGCTTTCCCGCATAGTCATAAACTGCCCAAAAATGCCTTTGAAATAGTATGATTTTGTAGGTACCGTCCTTAAGAATTAGAGTTTCTCGGCGGACCATCCCACTGAGATGCGTAGAACGCATATAAGAACAAAAGCAAAAGCCGCAAGTACCACCCTTCAATGTTCCAGTTGCCTTGAATTCTCTCGTTTGTCTCGTTGGTACTGAATTTGTCGCCTTCGGAAATCTTGCTGTCCAAGAACGGGTAATCATTGTTAGCTGTTGTTTCAGCCCGGCGAACTGGTTGAGCAGCGGAGTTTTCACTGCTAGATTGTTCAATGCTCGGCGGACTTTTATATTCGTCAGAATGCATTCTGAACGTGAATTTTTCCAAGCAAGCGGTTTACATTCACTTCAGTAACGCAGAATTTTTGTTTCAGTTTCAATAGCGATTCAGTGCCGTAAATGGGAACATCGGACTCTCGATCTCGTCCCGCATACCTTATACCAAAACCTCACACTTTTATGCCAAAAGTACATGTTTTTGTGCGTCATAGCGACAAATTGCAGCCAAACTACCTTATTTAAACCTTACTTGACGCTTGAGTAATACTGGAGGTCAATATCTGAAAGCTTTTCACATCTTCAAAATTGGTGACGTCACACGCGGTAAATTCTGCGTAGTTTAAGGGTTAGCAATGGCGACTACTATACCATATTACTTGGAATGAATTCTCCCGCAGGATTAATTTGAATGTTTTTCCAAGAAAAGTGCTTTGGCATCGTAACTGCAACTGAATACGGCGGACTAAAGAAGGTCATGATTATACGAGTATCTTGATTTGTGTTTTACTTTGCAAACTGAATTCGCAACTCTTGTCTAATCTCCCCTCGTGTTTCATACGACTAGCGTGGGCTTCATCAGGGAGTCCACCAAATAAAAGTTACATGCTCGTATACAAGAGGTAGGGTGGGAGGGGTATGATCGCAGGTATGCTGCCTCCGTCTGTTTCCTATATGTCGGGGAGTTACGGGATTTCCCGCGCTGCTAATGTATGCAAATTATTCACATAAACCAATGACGTCACTCGCAAACGAATCCGAAGTCTTGTTGGAGGTCTAAATTGGTGGCCATGTTGTACGCCATCTTTGTGGAGTATTATTTCAGGAAAAGAGTGTCATGATTCGCCCAAAATGCCGAAAGAAAAGCATGAAAATAATGATATTCGGAGAACTTACACGCTAATGAGTGCCGAGGATGTAGCTAACGGCAAAAAGACGCATTGGACAGAACTGGAAATTACGGCTCCGATCCGTAATTTGAGCCCGACACTATGGCAGCTGGACTTTTTGACTGCGTTGTTTTTAAACGACAATAATCTAACGAAGATTCCCCCAGAGATCTCCAGGCTTGCTCAACTCAAGCACTTGGATTTATCTTCGAATAAACTGCGAAGTTTGCCCAGTGAGCTTGGAGATCTGGTCACATTACGTGAGCTACTTCTGTGCAATAATAACCTCAGAGCTTTACCAAACGAACTCGGAAAACTTTTCCAGTTACAAACTCTTGGATTGCAGGGAAATCCGCTTCCCCAGGATGTTTTAAGTATAAATGCGGAGCAAAATGGAACAGCTAAACTCCTGAGCTTCATGTTGGATCATTTAACTGGTAAGTTGTAGCTGTAAACATAAAAGCGAAAGCTTATGGTGTCAATTCTAAATTAATCGTTGTGTCAAAAGATGTTCTATCATGATTATCCTTTTGGCTCGAATGCCCTATTTCTCATATATTTCCGCTATGGAAACATTCGTAGATATTTGAGTTGTACGATATTGTCTATAAGATAGCACTGAATTGTTTGCTTTGCGAACGATGTTTTTCTTTGTGTGTTTTGCACGAGGTTCTTTCGTATAATGAACCTCAAGAGGCATACACTGTAGAATCCATATCATTTTCTTTTAATCAATCATCGGTTTTATTTCGTTCTTTCTTCTCTCCCGATCGTTATTTCTTCTACATAAAGACCTTTTCCGTTTCCTTTCAAAACGTGGAGTAAACTCTCGGTTTTTACCGTGTAATAATTTAGTTACTTAAGCTTAATATATGGGTCTCGATCACTGAACGAAGTGCTTTTTCAATTCAACGAACAATAACCGTTTCAAACTGCCGTGTCTTATTCAAACGTTCCATCTAAACCGCAGCGAATTATATTAAACATTAACACTGTTTATAGCTAAACAAGTATCTTCTACAGTGCAATCAAATTATTTTCTTCTCTAAATCTTTTAACGTGATCTCAACCATGCTCCAAAATGGCAGTTCTACATGTTGGTCCGGAAGTGGTTTGGGTGCTAATTTATGTCACCTTTCGTTTCGTCCGTATTTGTTCACAGTTTATAGATCTTCTAATATAGCCCCTTTCCCGTACCTAAATTCATCTAAGTTGCAGGTTTTCAGATGGATTAAAGAAGAAAGGCATCAAATAATTTCTGGCATTGAAAATTAAATATTTGCCAAATTGGCTTTCCCAGTCAGGTTATATTGCCTTTGTGTATGTACCAGGAATATAATATTCACCTTCAGACCTGTTGACAGCCAAAAACACACGCCAAAATATTTTGAATTATAATATACTCTCCACAAAGGATATTGCACTTTTTAAAAATCTACATGTCAATATACTCATCATACGAGGACTATGAGAACGACATATGCATGTAAATGACTACATGTATGTGCACAAGTCATAGTTTTTGTGGAATAATTGTTCATTATACCCCCAAAACAGTTTCAGATCCACATGCGTCACTTTATAGTCTTAATTCGTTACAATATTATATAATTTAAAATTTAATATAATGGATTGCCCTATATACAAACATTAAAATAAAAGTGTATTAATATCATTTTCCTAACATCACGCCACTCAACATGAACTTCTAGGATATCTTTTGTAAGTTTTTTCACTTTCTCCTTATTATGGCATTACAAATATTGAGGTCATTTACTATGTTTTTCCTTTTGTTATGGTTCAGAGTGACTATTGTATTTCTCTCAGTTAAAATATAATTATAATATTTATAGCAACACTACATGTATATTGTTAAAATATATATATGTATATTAAATTTTGCTTATTAGTTTAAACTTACAGGTATGATGTAGCAATGTTTCCTCATTATTTTAATCTGACAAAATTAATTTCCTGATGTTTGGCAAGCTATTAATAGGGGTTTTTGAGGTTTTCAATTTCATATTGCTGCCTGGATTCTCTTTGCTTTCTGTTTATTGTGTGGTGCACCAGTTGCATCATTACAATGGCAATTAAACAATCCACACATATACTTTTCCAGATTTGAAGACAATCACACACAGAAAAGTCAGTTATTTACAATTGTAATTTATAATAATATTATATACAGAGAAAGATAAAAAAAATGAAGTCTCAAGTCTCAACAGTCTGCTGTAATTATAATGTTTACTCACAAGGAGTCCATTTGAGTCAATAAGCCATTAATCCAGGTCATTGATGTCATGATATATCTATGAGAATTTTTTTTTGTACACAAGTATTGCTCCCGTTATTTTTATGGACTAAAAACTGAATGACCTTGCTTGAAATGAAATATGTACTTCAGATGAACAGTGAAAATATTTCTTTCTACGTGTATATAGATTGCTTTCTATTTTACTGACATGATAGAGTTAGTTAGGTTGACTGTCATTACATTCTCTAGCTGTGATTACAGCTGCAGCATTAGATACAACAGGCAATTTTTTTAAACCGGCAAATTCATTTGGAGTAGCACTTGAATGAAATAATTGAAGGGCTTGGTGTATAACCAACCAATAGTGCATTTTAGATCATTTTTTGTTGTTTTGCAGTTGCTCAGATTCACAGGATGTTTTGTACATGCCCTTCAAGTATTTCAGGAAATCTGTGGCCCGCTGTTTTATCCATTGCTTTACACTTCATTTGCAATAAAAAAAAAACCAATGATTATGGGGAAGATTTCTGTTTTTTCACAAAATGAAGTGCAAAGTAGAGCAATGTTTATTGAAGGAATTGAAAAGCACATGCAAAAAATCTGGTAAATCTGAGCTTAAACAACAGAAAGTAATCTAAAATGCACTATACACAGTCTGTAGGTCAGTTATGCACCAAGTCATTCAATTGCTTTTGTAATTTACTGGAGGGATGCTAGATCTGAAAAAAAAGGATGTTCAATTGAATGGTTTTATGCAAGAGTAATTAGTAATTGCCTTTTTGGCCTTGAAATTACATGTAAATTGCTCCAAATGAGTTAAATATTTTAACAGACAGACTGGTCATTGTCTAATGAACTCAAATGAAGTGTTCAGGGTCTGCATAAATAGGAAATCAGTCGAGCTCCCATTCCTCTCTATGTTCTAAGGTCGCTAGTTTTCTAGTCTTTTGGTCAAAGACTTATTACAGAACTAACTTTCTTACATCCAATTCACCTGTATCTGTGACAAAATACAGCTTACAGTGCAGGTCAGAATTAAGCAAACTACGCAGACGTATTCTTGATGTAGCAAAAATGTGGACAGTTGAACATCAATCGCCCAACTGTCAATAACTATTACAATAGTTTTCTCAGCTTGAAATATGTCTGTACATGTAGTTTCAATAGTTCCATTCTGGATTGAAAAGGTACATCCCTGGTTCCCTGGTCATCAATGTTGTAAGTTGCCTTGAAACCAAGGTCATTACATTGTCAAACTTAAAAATAACTTTGCTTCTATAATATATACGTAACTTAATTACATTGAAGCCGAATTCCAGTTATGGTTTGAGATCTAACGATAACTATACCAAACCACTGGCAGTTAAAACGTTGCTTATCCTCGGAGACCGAGCCTTTGCTACTGCGGCTCCTCGATTGTGAAATGGACTACTGTACCTCTGGAACTCAGGAAGGAACACAGGATTAACATTTTTAAACGGAAACTTAAGACTCTCCTTTTTAAAAGAGCATATCTCGATTAGTCCTTTAGAATAACTTTTATAAGATTTTTAATTTTTAACAGAATTAATTAGCATGATGTTTATGATCGAATTTTTATGCCTTTACAGTTTACTTTTTAACGTGTACTTTATATATTGTTTAATTAATATCATTTGTAAAGCGCATTTGAAAACTTCAGTTGAATTTGTGCTTAAGAAATGATTATTATTGTTATGTTTATTTGGTAGTACACTGTAGCATGATCCCAAGACCTAAATTATATGCATAAACTTTAAAGATTGGGGGTGGGGGGGGGGGGGGCAACACATGTCACTCTGTATGCTGTATGTGCATTAACAGTGCACATTCTGACATTGAGTGAAGTAAAATTAAAATGTAACACAATTGCATTATATAGTATTGTAATGGTATCACTAACATTCCAAAAGTACCGCAACTAGCACAATAATACAGTCAAACCTGTATTAAGCAGACACCCTCCGGACCCTTGCTACAGGGTGTCTGCTGAAAACAGGTTCCCTTAGAATTTGTCTTAAAAGGGTCACATGAATACTCCTCAGTATTAAAAGGCCTTGAAAGGGTCAAATAGCATTCCCCTGAACGGAAAGGTGTTCGGCAGACCAAAAACCAGATCGGGTTTATTCACCAGCAGAAAAACCTACTGAGCACCCAAACGAAATAACAGATCTTATGGAAGTAGTTGGGCACATTCCAAATGAAAGCTCATCGTTATGTGGTTATCTAAGTTTTTAAAGCGCCCAACAAACTCAGGAAAAGTGAAAATTACTGGAAAGAGGGTCAGCAGAGGCGATGAGAATGGCTACCCTGCGAGCAGTGATTTCTCCACCGATCGCTACGCTATGAGAAACCACTGCTGGTAGGGCAGGACATATCCTGCGGGTACAACAAGGGGCCACGTTTTCATGTTCCTACATGTAACTTATTGAAACAGAAATTGATGAAGGAAGGATTTGTATTATGTAATTAGTTTTACAGACATGTCTCTAAGTACACGAATTTCCTGTTTGCCACACAAATGTTTTGTCGGTGAGGTCACGTATGATTTACTAATTTGATCACTTTTCAAGTGTTAATCAGGCTGCCAACAGGGATAGAATTTCCTGTTTGTTAAGTGTCTACAAAGATGTGACAGCTCTTTTTGTCGGCAAAGTTAATTTATAAATGACCGATCTATTGAAACGTGGAGAAAAAACATGCATGCTTTTTGCAGTGTCTGTTTAATACAGGTTTTTAATAATAGAAATGACCATAAAAGTCAAGTTTAAGGTGTCCGCGTCTGCTTAATAGAGTTGTCCGTTGAATACAGATATTTTCTACAGTAATTATGGGGAAAATAAGATGGGACTTGTGCTGATGTCCGCTTAATAGAGGATGTCCTCTTAATGTGGGGTCCGCTTAACAGGTTTGACTGTATTACAATAGTCTAATTTAAAGGTCATCCCTACTTATCAGTGACACTGTTATTGCCTGTTACAGTTTGTTCGCGACCACCAGACAGACAGTGGATTTCATTACAACCAGACAGAACAAGGAATTCTGCATGTGAGTTTGCCATATTTTACTAAAATGCTCTGCCTTTCTTATTTCATGTAATAAAATCATTAGAAGTCTGTCCTGGGCTCAATTAAAATTTTGATAACATTTCTACACTTATAGTATTTTATAAGCTGGACCAGTGGTTCAGTGCACATGACAAGAAACTCCATGAAAAGTTTAAAAATGAATTCAATAATCATGGGTAAAGACTTCTAACAATGCTTATTGAACTTGTTTTTGGCATGAATGTGTAACAACAAGGGCCCTGAGTGTTGTACAAATGTAGTTATTAGCGTAAATGTTTTACTACATTGGCTCCTGAGTGCTTACATTGTATGAAATGTGACCTCTCACAGGAAAACATACACTAATGGCGTAAACTGTTCACTTGCCGTCACAAGCCATTCGAATGGCTACTTCCATCAGTTCACAAAAAATCTTCAGCCATTCAAATGGTTTGGCCATCTGTTCACAGAAAGTCTTCAGGCATTTGACAGGCTGTGCTATCCGCATTCACAAAAATATTCAGGTGTTCGAATGGCTGTGCCATCTGTTCACAAAAACTATTCAGCCGTTCGAACACCTGTGCCATTTGTTCACAAGAAATATTCAGCCGTTTGAATGGCTGTGCCATTCTTTCACAAAAAAATATTCAACCATTCAAATGGCTGTGCCATCCCTTCACAAAAATATTCAGCCTTTCAAATGGCTGTGCCATCTGTTCACAAAAAATATTCGGCTGTTTGTGATTGGGTCATCTGTTCACAAGCCTCTATGCTTGTCTTTTCTCGAATGGCTTATCAAGTCATCATTAGTTGCCAATGTACAGTATTTATGTATAAAGGGAGCAGAAATCACATGTCTGATTGTAAAAATTAGATATTTTTGAATGGTTCAAAAGAGTTCTGCTCAGACAATTACATGTCCTAATCATGACACTAGGGCCAATAATTGACAACATTTGCTGTTTGTATCAGAGTTTCATATTATTTTGTTTGCTTTCTCCTTTACTTAGTGACATTCAGTGTCATGTGCTATAATGTTCTGTGCGACAAGTATTGTACGCGGCAAATCTATGGATACTGTCCATCCTGGGCGTTAAATTGGGAATACAGAAAAACAGCAATACTAAAGGAGATTCTGCATTATGGGGCTGACATCCTTAGCCTACAGGTATTGTGCAGTTTCCTCTCTGTGATAGGTGTATACAATAATAATAATAATAATAATAATAATTATAATAATAATTATAATAGTAATCAAATATTTACACATGATAACCCTTCAGTATAGAGTACTAGTGAGTGTCCTTAAAAAGGAGAGTCAGTAATAGCAGGAATTTATTTCTTAATCATGTGTAACCTATTTTTGCCAGAGATTTACATGTAGCTGCTGTCCGTAATATCAGGGTGTCTGCAAGATGAGAGTTGACTGTATAATTTTAGCAATTACTGTTGCATTTGTTTTTTCTTTTTTTTTTTTCTTTTCTTTCTTTCTTTTTTTTTAATTGGAATGGGTTAAATCCAGATTTCATAGAAAATTGCTTTTATGTGCAGTTTAAGTCTAAAATTAGTATGTACATGGAAATGGAAGGTGTGTGAAATTAGTCAGACTGCCAATTTTTAGACTTCTGATGTGTAAGGGTAATGACTGTTTTATGACAGTTACGTAGAATGCAAGAAGGATTATAAGGTTTGTTAAAATGCATGGAGAGTTTCTCGATGTCAAGTTTTGTTATACTTGGAAATAATTATTAATTTTACTTACTTTTTCAGTATACATTGTAATGCATCATGTGTCTTGCATTTTTTTTAGGAAATTGAAACAGACCAGTTCTTTAACTTTTTTCTTCCTGAGCTCCAGCAACATGGCTATGATGGAATTTTTAGTCCAAAGTCAAGGGCGAGAACAATGACAGAAGAAGATCGCAAATATGTAGATGGCTGTGCAATATTCTATAGGACATCCAAGTATGTAATACATTTGATTCATTGATAATGTGAAGGAGGATCATACAGTCGTGTGCTTCTTTCTTGCGAAAAGAAAGCCTGAAAAAAAATTCAGGCTGAAACGGGATGCGAACCCATGACCTCTGCGATACCAGTGCAGTGCTCTACCAACTGAGCTACACTGTATCAAGCCAACTGGGAGCTGGTCATTATTTTGTGAATTAGTGATACACCCGTAGAGGTGATGAGATGAAAGTGAATATATGGAAATTCGTACATTTGAATTGTGGAAAAAAGAACGAATAAGTGAATGATCATCATATACAATGTACGCAACTGCTTAAGTTATGTATATAACTGCGATGATCTTTCACTTATTCATCCTTTCTCCTTTAGCGCAAACGTATGAATTTTCATATATTCACTTTCAACTTTCTTAGTTATGTCTGGTTAATTTTGTGCTTTGTTATGTGTGTGCTTCAATACCAGTAGTGTAAAGCTCACCACTGAATTTTTTTTTTTCACTTCAAGATTCACCTTCGTGAAAGAGTATCTGATTGAGTTCAATCAACTAGCAATGGCAAATGCCTCTGGTGCTGACGACATGCTCAACCGGGTCATGACAAAAGATAACATCGGTATTGCAGCACTGCTGGAGCTCAAAGATGGCTATCTTAACTACAGCAATGACATGAACATGCCACGGCAGCAGGTACTAGTGTCCAATGTCCACATCCACTGGGATCCTGAATTCAAAGACGTCAAGTTGATTCAAACCGTGATGCTCATGCATGAACTGATGAACATCATGCAGGAAATCAATCCAGGATTCATGGTTCAAGGAGGTAAGATAGGTTATTAGGACACATACATGTAGCACACCATCAAGGGCAAGTTGTCAATGTCACCATGTGTTCACCCCAGAAATTCTTGCTTACAGTTTACAAAATTAGATCTAACAAAAACTAAGAGTAGCGTAAGGGCTGGACAGAAATTCTGTCTTTGTTTCCAGCAATGTTCTGTGCTCCATGTGCTGTATTTTGTATTGTATCCAACTATTTACAGTTGAAGAGTAGACCAAAGTGATTCACCTTTTTGGGTAGTGTCTATCTACTCGTCCCAGCTGTCTGGTTTGCTCAATTAGATCATGGCTTTTAGCGTTGAAGTTACAATTAAATTATAACAAGAGAGGATGATTATAAAACTGTGATGTATAAAACGTGAACATTTTTTTTCCCACGGCTTTTTGGTAAAGGTACAATGCACCTGAATTGATGCATGCGGCCTTCAGTTCACTTCAAAAACATTGCCGTGGTGGTTTCTTTTACATGTACCGCTGGTTTGTGCGTCGTTAAAAAGGAAGCCAAAACACCAAAACAGCAACGAAAGCCCGAAAAGGCGTGTGCTCTCGCAGGCTACGGACGCAACGATCGCCAAATTGTGACTCAGTTTTATCATGTTTTCACCATTTTATAAACAATGCGGTATCCCTCGTGTCCAAACAGCTTGTTTTATTAAAGTACATTGAGTGATAGCTCAGGCATTGCTGTTATCTCAAGTGCCCAATCTTTTAAATGCCAAGGCGTTGTGTTTGTCAATTTTCTGACCTGGAAAGCTCACGTGGATTGTGTTTGTAGGAAGGTAGCTAATAGAGTTAAAATACATGTATTAGGCCGTATAAGGAGGTGCTGACAAGAGAAGCGTTGGTACTTGGATATACAGTAATACGATTATTTTCCCATTTTTTGATTACTGTGATGTCGCATAGAGTCGCATAGAGTACAACAACAAGACCAGGACAGATTGCAGCGCGTCAGTCCAAAACAGATCTGCCCGTCTAATTGCACGTTGCGCTCGCTCATCCGAGGCAATGGAATGTTTGGGCTGGTCTCCAATTTACGCAGGCGTTCCTTTCATAAGGCCAAACTAGTTTTTCTGTCTTCATTCATTAGTTCCTGGCTATTCGCTATCATACTTCACTACATTTACACTGTTATTTTTAGTAAAAGACATAACTGTAACTCTAGAATATCTCTTCCGCGGGTCAGACGCAATTTTGGCAAAAGTTCTTTCATTTTTAGTGTTGCCAAATTATACCATGCTCTTCCTTTGAACATACAATGTACGCAACGCTGATAATGTTCAAACGTTCTCTCGGCTAGCGAAAAACGTCTTTTGTACGTTTAAGTAGTAATTACTGTAAGTTAGTCAATGTGAAACTTATTTTTAGTAAATTTGGTGTAGTTTTCTCAGTGGACAATGGATATATAATTTTCATTTTGATTGTGTTGTGATTGAATAGTTACAATTGTAGATGCCGGCGGGCGGCTCCTCTGAACATCAGCCATTGAGCTGAAAGGGTTACCCAACCGAAAGTGGATTCACTCTGACGAAGGGCTAACGCTTGAAACGTCAGCACTCGAATCTGTGGTGGCAAAATTATCTTATCAACTCTGTTGATAAAACCAAACGTTTGTTTCCATTTGGCACGGACGCAGCGCAACAGTTTCTCTTGAAATTAACGCCCTTATCTAGCCGAAATAAAATTTGCGTACCTTACCTTAGTTTCATCTTAGATTGCCTTGACCCAACTTGCCTTAATCCATTCTTCGTTCAAGGTAAAAATGGCACACCACCAAGTAAATCCATTCCACTGGTGTGCTGTGGGGATCTTAACTCACTACCAGACTCAGGTGTGGTGGAATTCCTAGAAAACGGTAGAGTGCGGAGCGACCATGGCGACTTCCTAGACATGAAGTATGAGGGATTCCTCTCGCGTCTCAGCAACGGCAAGAATGGCGAGAAGTGTGGTGACTTAACACACTGTTTTAAACTCCAACGCGCGTACTCCGAGGAACAGATGCAGTACAGTAACCTCACTTACTCGTTCACTGGAGTGATCGATTATATTTATTTCACGTCTGACCTGCTTGTTCCTGTTGGAGTGCTTGGTTCAGTCAGTCACCAGTACATCAAGGAAAACAAGATCATTGGCTGGCCGCACCCTCACTTCCCATCTGATCACCAGTCACTGCTAGTAGAATTTGAAGCACTCAGCTTCAGCAATGGTGTTCCAGTGTATGGCTATATGCCAGGCGCCCGTCATCCAAGGTAGTGTGTTGCATAAAGCTCTCGCCTATTCAGTGTAAATTTGTAACAAAGATGTGTAAAAAGGCTGACTTGATGCAAGCCAATTTTTAGGAATCAAGTCACAAGACTTGTTTTGTATTCAATCTGGTACACCTGTCGGGCCAAATTGGGGGGCGTTCTTTTTCTCATTCGTTTTTAAAAATAGGAATGTGTTTAGAGACTGAGCTGCCTTTACAACCTAGATTTTTCAACAATTGGTTTCCTGTGCCAGATTCACGGATCTTTCCTGAGTTAAGATGACTCTATGCTATAAGTATTGTTTCCTGACAGTAGCTAATTGTTATTCCAATAATAGTCCAGTGTTACGAAAGAATACTTGGATACGTTTTAATTTAGGAGACCTTCGTGTATCTGGCCCCTGGAAGGAAGTGGTTTTTATCTTGTTTAATATTATGTTTGTGCTAGTAATCACCTTTGGTAGAGCAGCTTTCAATTTGAGCATCACTAAAACCAGTCTGAATCATACAATACCCGTCCAATCACAGAAACATTTTTAGGACTTGAATGTAAGGGTGTGTTTACATGAGTGTTTTAATACCGGATGGGTACGCCTCAACTTCCAGTATGATTTTCCTGCCTGTAAGAATTGGGTTTAAATTAAAGGATTTCGGAATGAACGGCCGTTCAATGCAATGCTCACATTTTACAATGTACATGTTACCAGTGTGATACCGTTATAGAGAAATAGAGATCTCAAAACAGTCCTCCATTCAATTGCCTCCTATTTCCATTTCCTTTGGCAATGAAGGGAGTAAACATGAGATTTTGCCATACAGACTTTAGCTTCGTATACTAGGAACTAAACGTCCGCCAATGCACAACTTTACGACTTGCGCAGAACCATGCACGGTGAATGTTGTAAAACAGCAGATGCCCTTTGCTTCATATACATGTAGGGGCCGGGAGGGTAAGAGAGAGAGAGAGGGGCGGGGGAATGGGATTTTGGACCAGAATCATAGATGCACGTGAGGAAACCAAGATGGGCTTGAATGTGTGAAAGTCATACTGGTTACCATGGGAACATGTGAGCAAACAGTGATTGCTTTTATTTTGATTTGTTTTGTTTTTTCTGATTGATTTTTTCAATCCGCATAAAAGCCACAAAGTTGGGAATTTGAAGAAAAGCAATGATAGAAGTTCGAGGCTCAGCAAAGAACGTGAAAACAGACCGTGACTGTTTTGGCGTTTGGCACAATAACAACCAATTGTCTTAAAAAAACATCATCTGTACTTCAATTGTTTTGAGCCCATTGCCAAGCTCACAAAACCATACTGTTGTTTTTGTTGTTGTTGTTTTTTTTTTTTTTAATTTTTCACGTTCAGTTGAAAGCTGCTTTATTTGTTAATACAATGTACCTTGCGTCATTGTAAGTTATGAGTAGTAATTCATGATATTTAAGTACGCGTACATGTCTCTGTATACTCATCTCAAAGCTGAAATAACAACTTAACCCTTTAAGCCCTAATAGTGATCAGCATCAAATTTCTCCTTGTAATATTAGTGCTTATTCAATCCCTGAGGTCATGAGAATTAAAGATATCATCACCCAAGGTGAATTTTCTTGATATTTTAATAACTTCTCCCCAGCACTTTTATAAGAAAAGTATGGGGACAAGATAGGAGAATTTGCTCTATGATATTAGGGGTTAAAGGGTTAAAACAAAATGCCGTATGCATGCAATATTTTCATCCTTTTGCAATTCAATTCAAGTTGACTTTCGAAAACTTGCAGCTTAAGCGCGTCACTTGCATGCTGTTTGAGTGTTTCGTTAGCTGTGCACAGGCATTTTGGGGGCCACTCAGGCAGTTGCTTGGGACAATAGAAGGTAAATTCGCCTATTTTACTCCGCCAACTGACGACCCGCTTGTCTCGTGACCTCCCTGGAAGCCAGTTTGCTAGCAGGACTACTCCAGCATTATATGTAGTCACTATTTTTACAGTGTTAATGTTAATTGAACCGTACCAGACAAACGTATCATTTCACCACCAGCTGGTTACTACCCAGTCCCTGCTCGGTCGTTATCTGCGTCGTGACCAAGAGCTTACGTAACAGGACTGCGGAAGCGGAAAGAGAACGGCAACCAGCGTGACAGCTAATGCCGAACTCATTTTCAAACAATCTGCTGTTTAAATTGTCTTCCACTGGCCGTGTGTTGGTAACGTAAACAACCAGAGGTCGGCGATTTTAACGCAAAATCGCGTCAAAATACAGAAAAAAGGTAACTGTCACGCTGGACACTTTTCCGTCCGCTTTTCCCTCCCGTCCTGGCCCCGGTTGTTCAAAGAGCGGATAACTCTATCCAGCGGATAAAATGTACTCCAACCAATATATTTTATCCACTGGATAAAGTTTTCCGCTCTTTGAAAAACTGTGGCCTGTCGCTTAAGTTCATTGACAGTGTTGCGTGACAGCTCAATTAACAGTTTCGAAGGAGATTTCTGCGTGACTCAAAAAGACACTTCGTGTTGAGCCAACAGGCAAACAGAAGCAACGTGTAATCATGCATGTACAGTTACGTGTAAAAATGTGCATACAGTCATACCGTCTGCAAAATCGTTGGTGGCTAAGGATTAATAACGAGTTGTAGCTGAAATCTTACGTTTGTTGTCAGTGGTAAGAACGCATCTTGACTTACTATTTTAGTTCTGTTTTAGTGGAGTTGCGTGTTGTATATTTTATTGCAGTCTTGGTTATCCTGTAAAAAATGTTTGAATTATTTTCCACAATGTCAACAAAGTAACATGACCAAGCAAAAATTGTCCGCTTTGTAAAGCTAAGCCTTTCATTACAACCGAGAGATCGGGGAAATTAAGTCACATTTTACAAATAGTGTTCAGTATATTTTGTTTTGCGTGGTCAGAGCACTGGAAATTACCGAGTTTAAATTAATTAATTAATTACCTTTTTCTCAACGTTTGTCGAAATTACCAACCAAGAAATATGCAACAACTATCGCACAAAGCCTTTGTAATTAATTTCGCGATTTAGGATTTAATCTGTGGAACTGTAGGTTTTACGACGTGTAGCGGGTCGCTGCACCATTGTGTGTTATAACTGTAAGTTTTTTTCCAACCATGTGTTGCAAAACCGTTTGTTAAACTCCCATACGGGGGACTGTTGAACTAAATTTTACAGAACGCTGAACAAGCCATCGTTTCAGATACAAAAGTCGAGCACAAATATTTCTTCAGTTCCTGCAGTATCAGCGTAACAGCGTCTCTTTGCTGCCCATACACGCATTTGAATCTTTATTTAGTTTGGAAGAGTTGATGCATTTTTATTCTCGACTAGTCGCACGATGGGGTTATATTGTATTGCCTTTTTGTGGTACTATTTGAGGCTAACAGATCCGTGTTTTTAGGAATGTCATATAATTTATAAAACTTCCGAAAGTGTGCAAATTGTCTCTAGAATTTTCCCTTTGTGGAATAAAGCTCGCATTGATGGATATATCGAGCGACATATTTTTCGAACTTCAGTCACCCAAAACACGTATCTTAATCTCTTTGAGTTTAGTTTGCAGTTTATAACGAGGCTTTATTGATACAGTGTATCACAAAAACACAACCGACCTCTCAAAATGCCAGGCCATATTAGTCTCCTTTGTGGGATGTTATGTAGCAATGTTTGATGTTCACAAACTTGCACCTGTGGTAAATTATTGTGGCTCGAGGATGACAATAAGGCTGTCCAGTTTATGTAGATCACCCTTCTACCATTCCAAAGGGTTGGAAGGACTGAGTTTTAGTGAAGTCGGGTGCTTGTCAGGTCAACTGGGTTATGAGATGAAATGTGCAGGAAGAACTTTTGTTTTTTGTTCGCCCGGGACAATTTATCTCACGGGAAGAAACGACTGGAGAGTTGTAGTTTTCTTTGAAGGGGGAAAGTTGCAGATTAACTCCATTACATTTAAGTTTCTGTTGGTCACTGACAAATGTCATCGTAGTTATGCATGACTACTTTTAATACAATAAACTTGATGAATTTATTGGACTAAATCCGTTTTGTTGTCCAGAGTTATCTTAGTGTTTCGTCTTTTACAGACAAATAACAAGGAGATTCGTCAGTGACCACAGTGAAAGTTTTTTTTTCCCTCCAAAACTATTTGTAAAGAGAGGCAAAGACTAACAAAAGCGACGTTTCGGTGTCATCATGACGCCCAATTGTCGGTTTTATCGTTTTTACTCGTCTTTGCATTGGTAAATCGTTATCGATTAAACAAACTTCACTCACCAATTGTTTTGTGGAAAAAGAGGATTTCCATCGCCGAGTTTCAAGTTTGAAGATAGCATTTTCATTTGTTTTCTTGGTATCGAGCAAACGTTGAGCGCTTTGATTTCTTTAAACACTGGTTTCCCGACCAGCCTTAATTTTTTTTAACCTAGGAGACATTACAGTTAAAAATTGCGACGAGCAGAACACGACTCTCGTTTTTTCTCTCCCGTAATTGGTGAGCGGAAGGACTATTTTTCAAACAACCTTTGTGGTTAACAGTTTTCGTAGACGGTTCAAAGTGTGTGAACTTTGTTTGGCTCTGTTTGTGGCCGTTTTGCGATTGTTTTACATCTTCATTTAGAATCAGTGTGAGATTTTAAGTTTATAGATAGTTAACAAGAACTAGTAGTTTGTAATCTAAGACTTTTTAATCCAAACTGGCATTTCTGAGAAAAAACGCTAACGACTGGAATAAACTCCTTGAACAGATGAAAACGCCAACGTTTGTTTTATTTCTTGTTGTCATCGGTTTATTGCAAAGCATACATTACTTCAGTGTATTTTCCAGTTGTTTAAAGAGCAGATAACATCCAGAGGATAAGTCGCTATTCAGCGGATAAAATGTACTCCAACTAATACATTTTATCCGCTGGATAGCGATTAACCACTGAATAAAGTTATCCGTTCTTTGAACAACTGGAGACTAGTTGTTTACAATTGGCCAATTTTCCATTTCTGGGCTAATAAATGGAACAGGCTGTTTTGGTTCCTTCTACCAGACCACACCGCCTTTTCCTTTTCACAGCATTGGCAGTTTTTATACTAGAGGACGTCTTATCCGTCTGCACGAACTTGGGCAAACATTAGATGTTCATCTGGTTACTCGTCTCTAGTATAAAGACGGGCACAAGACACATGCTGCGTTTGGACGAACTACCTTCCGTTGTGCGTCGTTCAAGACGCACCACGAAAGATAGTTTGAACAACAAATGTTTGCCTAAGTTCGTCCTGACGGATGATGCGTCCGAAAGTATAAAAACGGCCATGTCCTTCTCTGTCATTGTATGAGATCATTCACTACATAATGGTCACGAGTTAATATGATGATTCCGTGGCCAACACACGAAAGTTCACGGAATGAACGACGGGAATATGCTGATGTTGCACCCCCCCCCCCCCCCAAAAAAAAAAAAAAACCCGGAGCAAAACCTCTGTGTTGCTATGACATCGCGAGGTAAAAAACAATCAAAGAGAAAACGACTCTTTTTTAAGAATTAGTTCATGCTTAGCGTGCGTATATAGAGTTATGGATCCACGCGGGAAGTTGTAGAGTACGAGAGAAGCGTTAGAGTTACGCTGAGAGCCGGCAACTCTAGCTTTTCCCAAGTGCATCCATAACTCTATATACGCACAGCTAAAAGCATGAACCAATTCTTTTATAACATAGTGACAACAAAGTATCGAAACGTGGTACGCAGAAAACAGGTTTTATTTGTGATTGATTACAAAATTCTCTCAATGCGCTGTACCGAAAGGTTCTTATCAGCTGTTTACAAACACGCCACAATGGTATGGTCTGAACGAGAAAGTTTCGTCTGAAATTGTCAATGAAAATTTGCTTCTTTGAATAAGTTTGAACAAACTAAAAGTAAGCGACGGAAACCACAGTTTGTCTGCAAGTTTCACACGTCATTTTATGGACGCACGGCTGTGCGCATGTTGAGAAATGTACCATGATGACGCCAATAGGTTAGATAGGGAAGCACACGCACCATGTTTTAATAAAAGATATTTAATATAATTTGTAAAGTTTCTTATAGGCCTTTTTCATAAATGGCGGCCATTTTATAGGCCGTTTTCACACACCTTTTCACTTCCACACATTTTCGGACAAATCATTTGGACGGACAAGTCGTCGCAAGATTTGTACGTCTAATGTGAATTCTGGACATACAACTCATCTTGTGTTGAAAGCCAGGGGCCTGGCACTGACTTGGTTTGGTAACCTTGCTTTTAGAAAAAGAAAATTGGGCTACCATCAAGTACATATGGAGAAGGCTTTTATTAAACGGAAGAAAACGTCAACTCAGTGAAGATTTCGTTTTGCTCCAGAGACCTTTGACATCAAAGTACCTACTCTTAGACCGAAGTGATTCAGTAACACCAGTTTTAGCTGAACACACTCTCGATTGAACGTTTCTTCAGTGCCATGGTTTCCAAAGTAATCGCCAATGATCGATCTCTATTCTCATTCGAAGCCAAAACACTGGAAAATACCTTTAATTCTTGCTCAGATTATGACTTGTTTGTTCGCTTCGCGACCACCTTCAACCGCTGCTATAACATTTTGTGTCATTATATTACGCGTTGAAAGACCTTATTACAGTTATTACATTTTGCGTCAATTTTTCATTATTTTTCGCGTTGTTATAACATTTTTGGCGGTTTGTATTACATTTTGGGGGGTAACAACTTTCTTCTGTTACAGAGAAAATATGGCGAGTCTTTTAGGTGGTCGATTTACAGGAAAGCTCCCTCCTTTTCCGTCCTGGGAGATTACAACCCCCCCCCCCCCCCCCTTTTGGGGATTGACTAGGCCGCGTTGCATGAAGGGTACCGTTCAGCAGAATTTCACTTTTTAACTGACGCATTTCAATGACTGAGCGTGACTTCAGAACAGTACGGGAAGTCAGCTCGGTTGACTTTTATAAAGAGAGCTGTTATAATTCTCACAGCTCATGCCTGATCAGCAGGGAGTAAGAAAGAAACAGCCAGGATTCCTCGACATAAAAGTCAATGATCCAGAAGCTATTGAAGTGAACTGTGATTCAAGGCCGAGTGTCATGTATGGCAGCGTCTCGACCGCTGTACTCAGTGATCGATGAGAACAATGCAGAACAAGCGTTCCTCCACCGACAAAGTCGCAGAAAATTAACGGAAGACGCAACTACTGATGAAGAATCTGGTCTCATTTCAGATTTACGAAGCAAAGAAACTCAGTCTTCTCATGAAGGCGGAAGTCGTTGTTTCAACATCTTAGCTTCAGGTAAAATATTTAGGCTCATCACCAAAGCTACAGGGCTATGAAATCCGCGGAAAAAGCACTATGCTTTGCTGTGTACCTTTTTTACTGTTTTGAATTTTTTAGCGCTGTTGGCAGAAATTTTGATCCCATACATTTGTGGCCCGTTTGTGGAACGTTGCGTGACACATTCAAAGAGCGTGACAAATTTTACAAAAGGAACAAGCAATGACTCGACGCTCACCAAGATCTATGACATTACCCTGGCGTTTGATGCATGGAACGCGCTCTCGGATACATTGACTTACGTTCTTTTAATTTACACTCTTTGGCGCGTGCAACAACATATACCTTCGCTTTCTCTCGAGGCTGCACAAGCAAGAGTGACCTCTCGCGAGTGGCTGTTGATAAACGTGATATTTATCTGCTCGCTTGCCATAGCTGCTGTAGTCGCGTTTAAAATGAAGAGTGAAGATTTTTTCGACTTTAGACACTTTTGGAGAATTTGAAACATATCCGAAGTGAAGATATCTCTCAATTTTTGTGTACTTTGACGAATTTGAGACATAACAGGAGTGAAGGTTTTTTTTCGATTTTAATCACTTTTGAGGAATTTGAGACATATCCGAAGTAAAGATATCTCTCAATTTTTGTGGACTTTGACGAATTTGAGAGATAACAGGAGTGAAGATTTCTGAAAATTTTTGGCTTTTTTCACGAATATGAACCATTACAGGAGTGAAGATTGTTCTCGATTTTTGGCTATTTTGACGAATATGGGACATAACCGGAGTGAAGATTTTTCTCGATTTGTTTCTATTTTGGCCAATTTGAGACATAACAGGAGTTAGGACTTTTCAAGATTTTTGGCTAATTTAAGGAGGCTCGCAGCAGTTTTTCTGGACTTAGGGTGAAAGATTTGAAATTACAATCTCGCATAGAAGATAAAAGTCGATCTCCTTCATACTACATCATCATTTCAACATATCATCACAGTTCAGAGTTTTCTTATCGGTTTCCAAGCAACAACTATTACCATAGCAACGGTACCGCAAAGCCTTTCTTTTAAAACATTATTCGATTATCTCGAAATATACTCACACACTTTATGAAGAAACTTTAGAGATTTAAAGTAATCAATCTAGACAACTTGTAGGCGAAATTAGAAATAAATCTGTAAGAGCGTTTCCAAGTAAATAATGAATTCATTTTTACGGGGTGATTTTTTCTGTTGCCGCATTTTTCACCAATATCTCTGGCAAAATATAACTTGACACTTTGTCTTTTCAGTTAAGAGGTTTTTCTTGATCGCAAAACCATTCAAATGTATATTGAGCTTCACGGGTGTCTCCAATTTTAAGATATTTATGTTTGAAAACAGTTAAATTAAAACCCAAATGAATGAAAAACTTCCTACTTTGCATAAATCTAGATATCTTCAAAATGCCTCCACAGATTTTTCTGTTAGATTACAAGCGGTTAGAGTACGAACACTTTTCGACATGTTCGCAACTTTTAAGCTCAAGAACTGAAACCAGTGTTAGATAAGAAGATTGAATCTTGGGTAAGTTTCAGTCGTTATTCGCTTTCTCCTAACAAGACTTTTATTTTGTTTTTCCGCGTCCGGACATAAAAGGAGGTAACGTTTTGCTACATAATTTGGAATGAAGAAATGAATTTATTGCTCTACTTTAGCCGATAGTAACGGATGTGGGACTAGAAATTGTCGCGCGTTAGCCAGTACCACTAAAGTTTTATAGAGTTAAAGAAATCATCAGCATACGATCCTTAAAAATTCGTGCGGGAATCGAACTTAAAACTTTATGCCATAAATATCTCACGCGAGTCTTTTCTATTCTTATCTTGCGGCAGCGTTTACCAAACGCGAATAATTACGACATTATTGCTGTTTTGTCTGCATTCTCTTTCCAAGTGTTTTGTCACTTATGTTAATCCATTTTAATTATGTCCAGTTCTTTGCGTTCATTATTCTATTGCTTTTATCCTGTTGGTTAAAACGTGATGACGACAGTCGCTTCTGATTGGTTTGTCATCAAACTATTGTTATTTGCTTATATAAGTGCAACACCACCCGGACGGTTTGGGCGGAATCAGTAAACTAAGCGCACAGTATACAGAACGAACCCTCCTCTTTTGTTATTCAATAAAGTCATTAATTTTCCAAACACACTACAATTCAATACGGAATATAATTACCTTTCCATCCAATCACTCTTCAGCCAAACATAATACAACACAACACGATACAAGGACAACACATTAGGTCAAAAGACAAGAACAATAAAACAAAACAAACCTACTAAACACAAAGCAACAAGCACAAAACAAAGAAGACATAGAGTACTGAACAAAACGGAACACAACACCGACATATACAAAACAATGCAGTGATATACAACACAAGGCAAGAAAAGATAACACAACAGAACACATGCGAAGCCATACTCAACTTTAAATCCGGCCGCTGCTTTTGAAAATGACTTTGATATGAAATTTTTCTAAAGAATTTCGAAACAATTTTTGTTTCCTCGCGAGAAATTTGTTTCCAAAAGAAATATTTCTTTTTCACCAATTTGACTGGAGAAAGCAACAAACCTATTACTCGTTTCTTAGCTTTTTTCACCAATTTGAGAGAATAAAGGAATAAATTTATTGCTCGATGTGTGGCTATTTTCACTAATTGAAGACTACCACAGAACTAAATTATTGGCCACTTTAACGACATTGAAACCAGATTAAAATTGACTCATTTCTCGGTTTCCCGCCAATTTCACGAATTTTAGACCAGAAAGGAATTAACTTCTTGCCCGTAAAGTTATTGCTTATTTTTTGTCTATTGCTAAAAATTGAGACCAGAAGTAGTGAAGATTTTTCATGATTTTTAGCTATTTTATGAAATATAGACAAACCAAGTGTTAACTTTTTTTTCTCGAGTTTTTACAATTTTTACGAACTTGAAACATAACAGAAATAATAATAATAATAATAATAATAATAATAATAATAATAATAATAATAATAATAATAATAATAATTTACATTTGTATGGCATAAACCTCTATATGGATATCATCAGTTGCGCTTCACAATATTATTAAATAGAATTATGTTAAGAGCAACTAAGAATAATAATTGGCTATTTTGACGTATTGGAGGCATGAGAGAAGTGAAGGTTTTCCTCGATTTTTGGCTATGTTCAAGCATTTGAGACATATCGAGTGAACATTTTTCCCGATTTTTGGCTATTTTGACGAATTTGAAAGATCACAGGGTGAAGCTTTTTCTCGATTTATGCCTGTTTTGATGAATTTGGGACATAACAGAAGTGACGATTTTTCTCGAGTTTTGACTATCTTTTACTAAATTGAGGCATTAGAGGAGTGAACGTTTTCCTCGAGTTTTCGCTATTTTTAACGACTGTGTAATACAACACAGGTAAGGTTATAAAGTTAAGTATTGCTCGATATTTGCTTATTGTGACGAAATTGATACATAACAGGATTCAAGATTTTTCTCAATTTTTGGCTATTTTGACTAAATTGATACATAACAGGAGTGAAGATTTTTCTCAATTTTTGTGTATTTTCAGGAATTTGAGACAAAACATGGGTAAAGTTTTTCCTCAATTCTTGGTTATTTTGACGAATTTGAAACAGACGATTTAGAATTATTCTCGCTTTGAACTATATTCATATATAACGGGTTTGAAGGGTTTTCGAGATTTTTTGCTTTTTAGACGAATGTTTACAGAACAGGAGTTAAGGTATTGCTCAATATTTGGCTATTTTGACGAATTTGATACCTAACAGTAGTGAAAGATTTTCCACGATTTTTTTTATCTTTTTCAAAAACATTAGACATAACAGGAGTTAACTTTTTTCTCGAGTTTTTACTATTCTTACTATCACAGGAAGTAACGCTCTGATCTATAAGATCTTTCTCTATTTTCATGAATTTGAGACAACAGGAGTGAGGATTTCACCCAATTTTGGGCTATTTTGACGAATTTGAAACGTCAAAGTGGTAAAGATTTTTCGCGATTTATGGTTATTTTGACCAATTTGGGACCCAAAAAGAGTAAAGGTTTTCCTCCATTTTTGTTTATTTTGAGGAATTTGAGACAACGAGAGTGACAATTTTTCTCTATTTTTTTCTCTTTTGACGAATTTGAGATAATAGAAGTGAAGCTATTTCATTATGCTTTGCTCTTTTGACGAATTTGAGACAACACAGAAGTGAAGGTTTTTTCTCAAATTTTGTATTCTGAGGAATTTGAGACAACCGTAGAAAGGTTTTTATCGACGTTACGCTTTCTTTTGACGAATTTGAGACAACAGAAGTGAAAATTTTTCTCAATTTTAGTGTATTGTGAGGAATTTGAGATATAAAATTAGAGATGGTTTTGCTCGATCTTGGCTTTTTGACGAATTCATGAGTTGACAGGACTGAAGATTTTTGGCTATTGTCTTTCTATTTTTACAAATTTATGGCTCATTTCTCGATTTCCCGCCATTTTCACGAATTTTAGACCAGAAAGGAATTAACTTATTGCCGCTACATTATTTTAAACGAAGAAATGAACTTATTGATATTCTTTTGCCGATTGTAACAGATGTGAGACCAGAAGTTGTCGCGCGCTAGCCAGTACCACTAAAGTTTTATAGCGTTAAAGAAATCATCAGCATACGATCCTTTGAGATTGGTGCGGGAATCGAACTTAAAACTTTATGCCATAAATATCTCACGCGAATCTCTTCTTTTCTGTTCTGCCTACATTCTCTTTCCAAGTGCTTAGTCGCACAATTTTTAAGCTCAAGAACCGAAACCGGTGTTAGGTAAGAAGATTGAATCTTGGGCAAGTTTCAGTCGTTATTCGCTTTCTCCGAACAAGACTTTCATTTTGTTTTTCCGCGTCCAGACATAAAAGGAGGTAACGTTTTGCTACATTAATATAATTTGGAATGAAGAAATTAAGTTATTGCTTTACTTCAGCCGATAGTAACGTATGTGAGACTATATATTGTCGCGCGTTAGCCAGTACCACTTGAGTTTTATAGAGTTAAGGAAATCATCAGTATACGATCCTTTAAGATTCGTGCGGGAATCGAACTATAAATAAATATCCCACGCGGGTCTTTTCTATTTTTATCTTGCGACGGAGTTTAACAAACGCGAATATTTACGAAATTATTGCTGTTTTGTCTGCATTCTCTTTCCAAGTGTTTAGTCACTTATGTTAATCCATTTTAATTATGTCCAGTTCTTTGATTTAATTATTCTATTGCATTGATGCTGTTGGTTAAAACGTGATGACGCCATTCGCTTCTGATTGGTTTGCCATCAAGCTATTGTTATTTGCCTATATAAGTGCAACACCACCCGGATGGTTTGGGCGGAATCAGTAAACTAAGCGCACAGTATACAGAATGAACCCTCCTCTTTTGTTCTTCATTAAACCCATTGTTTTTTTTCTTTACACACTACAATTCAATACGGAATACAATTACCGTTCCATCCAATCACCCTTCAGCCAAAATTAACACGACACGACACGACACGACACTGGACAAGGACAATACAATTGATCAAAAGACAAGAACAATAAAACAAAACAAACCTACTAAACACAAAGAAAACATAGCTACTGAACAAAGCGCCGACACAACACCAGACAAATAAAATACAATACAATACAGTAATAAACAACACAAGGCAAGAAAAGAAAACAGAACAGAACACATGCGAAGCCATACTTAATGTTAAACCCGGCCGTTGCTTTTGAAAATGATTTTGATATGAAATCAGTTTCTAAAGGATTTCGACACAGTTTTTGTTTCCTCGCGAGAAATCTGTTTCCAAAAGAAATATTTCCTTTTCACGAATATGAGAGGAGAAAGCAGCAAACCTATTTTTTCGTTTCTTAGTTTTTTTTTTCACCACGTTAAGAGAAAAAAGGAAAACATTTATTGCTCGATTCGTGGCTATTTTCACCAATTGAAGACTACTAAAGTGTGGACTGATAGCTAAGTTATTGGCCATTTTCACGACATTGAAACCAGAGTAAAATGAACTCATTTCTCGGTTTCCCGCCATTTTCACGAATTTTAGACCAGAAAGGAATTAACTTATTGCCGTAAATTTATTGCCTATTTTTTTGTCTATTTCTTGGAATTTGAGACCAAAAGAAAATGAAGTTATTTTTCGCTTTATGGCAATTTTGACGAGATTGATATATACAGGGTTCGAATTTTTCTCGAGTTTTCGCTGTTTTGACGATTTTGAGACCTGACAGGATGTAATTTTTTTGCTCGACTTTTAGCTATTTCGACGAATTGGGGACCTAAAAGTAGTGAAGATTTTCATGATGATTGGCTATTTTATGAAATAAAGACGAAACTTTTTTTCTCCAGTTTTTACAATTTTTACGAATATGAGACATAACAGAAACAACAACAATAATAATAATAATAATAATAATAATAATAATAATAATGATAATAATAATAATAATAATGTAATGATAATAATAATAATTTACATTTGTATAGCGCAAACCTCTATATGGATATATTCAGTTGCCCTTCACAATATTATTAAAATAGAATTATGTTAAGAGCAACTAAGAATAATAATTGGCTATTTTCACGTGTTGGAGGCATAAGAGAAGTGAAGGTTTTCCTCCATTTTTGGCTATTTTCACGCATTTGAGACATATCGAGTGGACATTTTTCTCGATTTTTGGCTATTTTGACGAAATCTGAAACATCACAGGAGTGAAGATTTTTCTCAATTTTTGTATATTTTGAGGAATTTGAGATATAAAATGAGAGGTGGTTTTACTCGATTTTGGCGTTTTGATGAATTCGTGAGTTAACAGGAGTGAAGATATTTGGCTATTTTTTCTATTTTTTACAAATTTAAGACAACAGGAGTGAACATTTTTCGCTCTTTTTAGCTATTTTGAAGCATTTGGGACATAACAGGGTGAAGGTTTTTCAGTATTTTTGGCTATTTTAAGAATTCGAGACATAACAGGAGTGAAGATTTGTTTTTTCCATTTTAGGCTCTTTTTAGGAATTTGAGACATATCAGAAGTGAAGATAGCTCTCAATTTTTTGTATTATGACGAATTTGAGACATAATAGAAGTAAAGATTTTGCAAGATTGTTGGTTATTTTGACGAAATTGAGACATAACAGGAGTGAAGGTTTTGCTCGATGTTTGGCTAATTTGACCAATTTGTGAAATAACAGGAGATTAACTAAAGATTTTTGGCTATTTTCAGGAATTTGAACCATTACAAGAGCGAAGATTGTTCCTGAGTTTTTTGTTATTTTGACGAATTTGGGACATAACCGGAGTAAAGATTTTTCTCGATTTGTTTCTGTCTTGACCAATTTGAGACATAACAGGAGTGAACATTTTTCCCGATTTTTGTCAATTTTGTCGAATTTGAAGCATCACAGGAGTGAAAATTTTTCTCGACTTATGCCTATTTTGATGAATTTGGGACATAACAGAAGTGAACATTTTTCTCGAGTTATGGCTATCTTTTACTAAATTGAGGCATTAGAGGAGTGAAGGTCTCTTTCGAGTTTTCGCTATTTTTTAACGATTGTTGAAACCATGAACAACAATAAACTGCAGTAAATGAATTACTTCTTAGAGACCTTGACTCGAATAATCATTATTTGAGGTTTCATCTACGGAAACGTCAGATCCAACTTTAACTGCAGCATAACAAGAGGGACCTTAGCAGAATGCAGCGGAAGTAACCGGACAAGCACAGCTAACCGGGCCAGCCTAGCGAGCCGCCTGCGCCAGGGCAGCTAACAGGGCCAGGCCAGCTAACCGGGCCAGCACAGCTAACCAGGCAAGCCTAGCTAACCTCAGGCGCCAGGGCAGCTAACAGGGCCAGCCCAGCTAACCGGGCCAGCACAGCTAACCGGCTGGCTCCAGGTACTTGAGCTCGTTGCATGAGGCTCATGCGTGGTTTCGTTGGAGTTCCTCGCCGTTTCCCCTTACGATTTTGTAAATTACATTTTTGGCAAACAATTTTAAAAAAATTGACCAGTTCAGCTAACCTGGCCAGTACCCGCCAGCACATCTAACTAGACGCTCCCAGCTAACCGGGCCACCTTCGCTGGCTAACACAGCTTTTCCTGAAAAAGCTGCCTGTCAAAATTCATTTGCCATGGTAACATGTACACAATGTACACTAATCGACCACATCAAATTTTCCAGATAAAGTTCCGAAAAGGTCCTGAAGTTTCAAGGTGTTTACTCAAATATTCAAAAAGGTATTGAGTTTAATTCAAAGTGGTCGCGGGCAGAATACACCTCCGTCCTCTCTCGGTCTAGACAGGGGCAACGAGGGTCATTGAACTCGCTTGCAGGTGTAAACGTTTAATTTAACTGACCATAGGCCTACCCGGATAAATGGCCAGTGCTGCTAACCAAGTCAGTTCAACCAAGCGAGCCCGCTTAGGTAATCGGGCCAGCCCAATTCATGCAAACGGCCCCCTAAGTCGTGAGTGACCTTGCCTGCTGTAAATCTCCTCTATTCCCCTCGGAGGCTCCCACGTTCTTGCCACGCTCGTGAAATGATGGATATTACATCGTTCTGAAAAATTTAGTTCGATAGAAACGGCTAAGAACCACATTAACTTGCGTTAAATGTGAAAAATCATTTGTGTCTTTGAAAATTACAATTTGTATTTGCTGAATATTTTTTCTTCCGAAGAAAAGTGGTTTTCGTAGATCAAAGAAAACAGTTCTAATGGTAATGCATTTATATACCGCATTTTTTATTCATATATATATTCAAATGCGGTTTACATCAGCATATGTCCATTACCGACCTCATCCTACCCACCCAACCCATGAAATCATGGAACAGCACAAAGACCAGACCAGCACACCGGGAACTCCATGCCCTACTCTTTGCGATTAGTCTCTGGGTTCTTTGACGTCCCACAGAGTAATGAACATTGAAGTGTTGTGAGACGGGGCCTACGGTTTATCGTCCTTATCCGAGAAGACTAGAAAGTCTAACCATTTGCAGATGTCATTACAAAGGCAGCACTTTCTCCTCAGTTAAGAGGTCGAGGTTTGAACCCACGACTTCCCGCACGGTAGTCCGATGCTCAATCAACTGAGCTATATGCGACAGTCAGTCGCATATATTAGCATGAACGGAAGCTAGGCAAACCACATTCTTCCCACATACATAAATCTGTGACCGTTTTAAGGGAATGTTAGGAATACCGAAAGATTCCTTTACAGACGAAGCCTCCCTTTAATAATGAGCGTGCATTATGTACTTCTCAGAATGGCCCGACTGTCTTCTGCGGCCAGATACGCGTTACAAGTTCCACCGAGAGAGGATGAGCTAGGTTCCATTCATTCATTGTCCCATACAATCTCGGCGGCTCCAATCTGAATAAGGAGTGCGTTCTTTCTATTTCTATGATTGTGAGGATGATGACTATGATGATGATGATGATGATAGTTCAACGGGTTCCGCCAGTTCTTCTCTTTTTTTAGTATTGAACGTGGTTAGTTTTATTCAAAAACTTGACCAGTGAAACAATGGCGGCGACAAAAAAATAGAGGAAGTATCTGCAGAATGGACAAGTTGGTAAAATTTTTATAACACAAACGAAAATAGATGTTTGGAGTTGTACTGATTCCTGTCCATTAAATGACTGGCAATCTTACAATGTGACTTACTTGACTTATTCTCGTGATTCCAAGGGGGGAAATGGGCCGGAATCTTTCAATGTAGCTTCAAAATGTAAAACGTGTTAAAAAGAAAGGTGTTTTTGCAAGCAAGACACCAATTCACGGTTACTAATTAAAATATCGAAATTAGGGACTTCATTTTCACGAACCCCCACGTGATATAATCAGTCGTTTTTTAGTATACTTGGCCTTGCGATGGCAGTCAGTCGACTTATGGACACTATATATCATTGTAGATCCGGGAGCGTAGATGAATCTTTTGAAACACAGCAGTATAGGACCTTGTGTTTTGATCTCCCCTCCCCCTCCCCCGCCCCCATTTTATGGTAATTGTCAGTCATCACGCATCAATGTCCAAAAACACATCAGCGTTTTGTTCCACGTTCTTTCTAAAATGAATATTTCCACGTTAAGGAAAAATGAACACACCCCACCCTTCAAATGGTGAACTCTACGCTGCTACACTCCTGTTATAAGAATCCATACAAACTCTCCCACTTCGATTTGACATTAGTTGAATTTATTTTCCCTCTTAACCGTCTGTCTCTTTTCCTATTTGCCAAGGTTTTTTTTTATTGGGTACAAAAATGTCTTTTCCCAGGTAAAAATCTTCTTTTCAGCTTACTTGGGTACAATCGTAAATGAACAATTCCACGCAGCAGTTCCATAGTAGGCAGTAGAAAAGAAAATGTTCTCTGCAAGCTACCTTGTTGGCAAAAAAAAGCTATTTATGACACTAAATGGGTTCTCACCTCAACAGAGGTCATGCACACTATGCGTGTCTATGTTTTGTTTTGTTTTTTCAACTGCATTTTTCATTAAACATAGCATATTAACAACTCCCTTGTTACTGCACAAATACAAATCCCATGGCCGGGATGTGCTCCTGTTATAAGAATCCATACAAACTCTTCCACTTCGATTTGACATTAGTTGAATTTATTTTCCCTCTTAACCGTCTGTCTCTTTTCCTATTTGCCAAGGTTTTTTTTATTGGGTACAAAGATGTCTTTTCCCAGGTAAAAATCTTCTTTTCAGCTTACAAGCGTTCCATGACACGATTAGAGTGTGTTGTAAATCTTGCAAGGGTCATGATAAATCACGCCCATTCCTAATTTTCGTAAACTAAAAAGAAGGCTCAAAATTCGTACAAAAACGTATCTGAGGGATGCAGAGTCGATTTAAATGCGAATCTTGAACTTCGTGTCATGCTTTTAAGCTGTTGTTTTGCTATATTTTCGGGAAGAGGTGTGTTCTTTTTACCACAAGTTGGCAGTTTTATTATTTAGTGTCAATATGGCGCCATTTGTAATTATGTCGAATTTTGTTTTGTGGTGACTTTGGAAAATTAAAAAGGTTCCAAACAAAATAAAGCCGGTATAACAAAGAGCTATGTTTGAATAATCACTGCACCAAAAGTAGGAGATTTTGAGGCACTACCACATGCACTTTTTGAAGCTATTTTTGCCCACGTTTTCAGTCACTGACTGAAAACATGGGCAAAATTGGCTCCAAAAAGTGCATGTGAATAATGATTATTCAAATCCTGTCACTGTTGCCTCGTAATCCGTGTCTCACTCTTTCAAATACAAGATCAGACAATCAAGATTACTATATCTTTATTCTAAAATAGCTAATGTACATATCTATAGCTATGAATGCTTGGCTATGGCAATGTAGGTCGCATGCAAACTACCGAAAAAGTGCATAATGCCGCAGACACAAAATAAGCCAAATCGATATTTAATCCGTGTCGGCGAAAATGAACATTTTGTTTGACTTTTAGTGACATTCACTATTAAAACGTCGGATAAATTATATCAAAGGATGTTCGTCCCGTAGTAGCCCTTTGATTATAATACTTAAGGTACCCTCTTCCCCCCCCCCCCCCTCCCCGACTTCTTTATGTCCGTGTTACGTTACTTAACCCTGGCAAAGTATGGAATATAATAAACTCGTTGTTTTGCGCTAAACGAATAAAATTGTAGTGTTTATTTGTCAGAATTAAGCAATTATCAAAACAGAACTAATGAAGACCGATTGTGTTTTCATAACGTTGTTTGTTTGTAAGACTGTTAGACAAACAACAATTATATCTTTATCAGACAAGCTATACTGAGCATGAGGTAAAAGCAAGTGGGCTACATTCCTTAGGTATTGCTGTAATACAAAAAGAGGACACCAGTAGTTCTTGTAGTAAGCAGTTATCCTCCATTATTGTCAACTTAATCGATTAATAATTTACAACTCAATTATCGACGGCGAAATATAACAATAAATATTACAATTTACAGCGAGTAAAAAGAAAGTTTTAATGAACATAAATCACTTCTCTCAAGATTTAATTTGTGGCAAATTTGGTAGCCGCCGAAGAAGCGTACATGCCTAGGCATTTCTTCATGAGCGAAATATATAAGCTAGTCCCAAGACTGAGACCCAACTAGTACGTGAAGTGGGTACAATCGTAAATGAACAATTCCACGCAGCAGTTCCATAGTAGGCAGTAGAAAAGGAAAGGTTCTCTGCAAGCTACCTTGTTGGCAACAAAAAGCTACTTATGACACTAAATGGGTTCTCACCTCAACAGAGGTCATGCACACTATTCGTGTCTATGTTTTGTTTTTTTGTTTTTTTTTTCAACTGCATTTTTCATTAAACATAGCATATTAACAACTCCCTTGTTACTGCACAAATACAAATCCCATGGCCGGGATGTGCTTTTCCCCGTTATCCGGGTTAAGATTTTCGCCGGCTTTTGCCTCGTTTCCACACGTGTTGTTACCACCAAAATGACCTGCGGTACCAAACCCCATTCTGGAGTCACAGGAATTGCAGTTAGACTCCTGATTAGCAACGATACCGATTCTTGCCTTGGAATAGAATTCTTTGTAACCAGCACACACAGCATTGAAGCCTTCCTTGTTACAATCTATTTGCAAAGATGCATTCCTAATAAGGCCCTTCCACTTGTCACGACCTAATGATGTGTTGCGGTATTGCCCATCAGCGATCAGCGAGAACAACGAGCTGGCCTTCTTGTCTACGACAACAAAGTTGGTTTGCTGGCCGACCTTCATACCGAGGCAGACCTTTGAGAAGGATGTGTTCCAGTAGGTTGGTAGCTTTGTTTCTCGTGTGTCGAGCCCAGTCTCCCCTCCGATAAGGTTGAAGGTCGTTTTGTTCGTCCAAAGGCTGGAATTGTAGTGAAAGGTTTGCTACAAATAAAAGATCAGATTATTATAGAATAATTTGCGCAACACAAGTATGGTTATTAAGATAATTTTAGTTTGTTTCCAAATCATGTAGTTGTATACCTCCTGAAAACATATATAACGAGAAGAACATTCCTAAAAAAATTAATGAAATCATTTTGCGTGTTTGATAATCAGTGCACTGAACGTTAAATTCTGTAGTTCTGGAGACCTGCTCAGTAAAACAGAGATTTACGCATGTATTAGAAATGTTTAGCGTGTATGAAAGTTTAAACTTCATTTAAGAAATTTGATGAAAGAGCTATTACTGTTAATAAAAGTGCTAAACATACTTTCATGTTCAGCGCTGAGTGAGGCTACATGAAGAAAAGGTTCATTGGAATTTTACAGAGCATAAGCGATGATCCCAAGAGAGTCCGAGAATTGGCAACCGTCTAAATGGTGAAAAAGGTAAAAGAATTTTTACCCGCCTTATCTTGATTAACCGTTTTATTTCACCCATTTTGAAATCACTGGTGATCTTCGCAATCTGATTGGTTCTCAACGGTGCGATTTATTCACGAATCGCACCATTTTTTGCTCCAAAATTGCATCCCTTTTTTAGCCCTTCAAAATTAATATGAAATAATAATAATAATAATAATAATGATAATAATAATAATAATAGTTATCAATCAAATTTCATGGCTCACCTGCACTAGCCAATCAGATCGCAAAAAATATTGGGAAAAAAGTCACTTTGGGAGAAATTTTGAAATTTCTGTCCCCCAACTACTTCCCCCTTTTCCAGAAAAAACCGAGTTTCCTGCATGAAGTGAATAAATTAAATATTAATTTATTACAAATAAAACTGTATGATTTCAAAATGGGTGTAACAAAGTGGTAATTGAACTTTGTGTTGTGCAGTTTTTGTCTGAAATCATACTTGTGATTTTTTTATAACATGGAGGGCAAAAAAAACTCACTCCTAATTGGTCGGGCGGCGAAAATACTTGCTCCTGATTGGTTGAGCACGCCATTTGTACATTTTGTTGGTTTCTTCATTTTGTGCCGCGACAACAACGACTTCTTTCAGGTTCTTTGGAGTTTGACTTTTTAAGCCGGATTGTTTGTGCCAAAAAAAATTGGAAATCAAGTGCTACAGCTACAAAGGAAATCCCTAAAGGTGAACTTCCGTTTCTTACAAGAAACAGCAAGAGATTACTTGTGTCAAAAACTAAAACCTTGGTCGGATTTGTTTGGTTGAAAAACTGAAAACATTCATGGCCGCGTCCAAGTACTTTCACCTCTTTACGGCTTCTTCCAACGAACGATAACCAAACAAAATCGAACTCGCGCTGCGCGCTTCTTCGATTTTGAAATCATATGTATGATTTCAAACCAAATTGCACTCCACTCAGTTCAAGTACCATTATATATAACGTGATGGTCATCCTATGGACAAAAATAAGACTTTCCATAGTCATATTGGTAGTTGTCGCATCATGGTTATTATGTAATATATTAAACACGAGGAAGATTGTTTCATCCGAGTTCTGAAAACCGAACTTCGAGGTGTTTGGAAGTCGGATGAAACACCATTTCGAGTGTTTGATATAGCTTCTCAAAACATAAATAATTATTGGCAAAACTAAAAGAAAAAGCTCACCAAAATTTTATGTTAATTGAGATCACAGTTTCAAACTTCCTTCACGGTAGTGATTTTCTTTGTTCTCACTTCAGGAATTATTAATGAGTATAAGAACTATAGGCAAGACAACGATGACTATTTTGGTGATATGACTGCTTCTCTGTTTGCTCCAACTATATTCAGGATGTTTTTGTTCTTGATCCAAAAACAATAGAAAGTAACGATAGCTTGACCCAACCAGCATCGCATGGGGAAAATCTTGGTCACAAATTGAAGAGCCAATCGGAATGTGGTCCGTAACATTTCTTTAGCAATTTCCGTGTATTTTCAGGCGAGAATTTAATGCTTTGCTTTAATTTGTTTTAATTAGTCCCTTGGACTTCAATTCCTCCCAGGGGGCGCCTTTTCCTGAAACACTGAAACACTTTTATACATTATCCCACGAATTGATCCGCTATATTTGTTTGTATTTTATCAAGGGGTGGCTTTTGGAGAGTGGAAGGGAGGGGGGCTCAAACGCTCTCAACCGAAGATTAACCAGAATATCAGGTGGATATCTATTTGGAGGCAGTTAATCACCACAGAAATTCGGATTTGATTTTAAAGAACATCTGAAAGTTCTCAAAATTTTGTAACACAGGTAAACTAAATTTTTTAGTTTTCGGGTGGCAAATATCTCGTTAAAAATGCGAAAAAAAAAGGTTAACTAACAATTTCCTAAAACCAGTAACAGTTCGTAAACTTTGAGATACAGTCGAACCTGTATATAAAGGCCCTGTATTAAGCGGCCACCCTCTATTAAGCGGCCAGATTTTAAAGTCCCGATTGTTCGCTCATATAAACGCTGCATTTGTTACCTGTATTAGGCGGCCACCTCTATTAAGCGGCCGCGGCCACCCTGTAGCAGTCCTATTCTCGGTTTTCACTGTCACGCCATTGAAAAAAAATCGAAACCATTCTATGAATGAAGTCAAGAAATTGACATGGTGTAGAGGATAAATAAATGAGGCATCTGTCCAAGTGTCAGATCTGTGCGGCATTCCGTACTCGAGTTATTTGACAAAATGTTCCACATAAATTTATAGAGCTTAGTATGGAGACGCCATGTTTGTGTCCCTCTGAGGGGCACAAACATGGCGGCCGGAAATACGAAAAAACATCTGGAGTTCACTTTTGCCAGAAAAGAGGTTTGTTTGCCCTTGTGAATTTTCGAATGTTTAGATTAATATTTCTCCTCAAACTTAAATTGTTTAGAATGCTGAAAATCACCCGAAGAGTCATTTTTAAGATACGGAAAAGCACTGTCACGGCCGTCCTCCTGATGTCACGCAAGATGGAAACTCGGAAATTGAAACTGTTCTATTTTCAAAAGGAAGCACGACATCGAGCTAAGAAATTGTGAACAGACATATTTTTAGGTAATCTTTCCTTGAATGGAGGTAAAAATTTTGTAGGCCTCCCAGTTTTGAATTCTAGAATTTGGTGACGTCACGTGAAAACCAAGAATGTTTGTCTTTTTTTGTTATTTTTACCTGTATTAAGCGGCCACCCTTGAATAAAAACTAAGCCATATGTTATTTTATGCGGTATTTTATTGTGTTTAAAATGCGATCCAGCATCACTATAAAGAAATAACATGTACAAAGCTGCTGCAAGCTGAAACTCGGGCGTTTAATATCGTTAAGGTTACTCCAAACCTTTGAGGGGCTACTTTTTGCGGAAAGTTTATTTTTCGATCAAATTAAAGTTAATAACTTAAACTTACATTTTCAAAAACAAATTATTTAAAATCTTAAAACACGCGCGAGAACATTGAGAAAAAGGTATTTTCGTAAAAAAGTTAATAAGTTTTCAAGGTGACATAATCTCTGTAAGGCGTGGACTCCCCAGCGACCTTTTCGCGGCAACGGCTTCATTTCAACTTATTAGAATTTTTTGTTTACACTCGAGTTTGAGTGCTGTGGTTTTGGAAATAGGCAAGTCAATTTCTCATCACTTTGCAGCACAGAAGGTGCTAAGTATCTTGAATCTTCCTAGACCAGTGAGCAATGTTTCGTGGACTGCATATATGAAGGCTCCTGAGAAAGCTCGTAACGAGCTCCTCGAAAGAGAACTCAAAAACGCGATGCTACAAGTGAAAAGACACAAGCGTACTTCTTCTGTTCACTGATTCAACTTGAAAAGTGGGAAACTCCTACCCTTTTAATGCTATAAATGTAGTTTAATTGATATTGAAAGCCTTATATATTCTATTTTGAATCTTGTATAATAGAATGTCGATTTGAACTTCATTTTCATTTGAAAAATTCAAGCGAGTTTTTTATTATCTTGCACGCATGGAAATTATGCGTCAGTCATTAACGTGTAACCAAAAGATTGAAAATTCATATCTTTTGAACTATTGAACGGAAGAAAACCATGCTTTAAAACGTTATTTAGTAAACTATTTGAAAACGTACTATCGAAAGAAGCTTCACGTTTAGTTTTTCTTGCATCTCCAGTGCGCGTAACGGCCTTTCAATGATGCGTGTTACGTGATACTTGAGATGCAAAATGTTCAAAAATCTATAGCTCGGGTTTAAATCATCGTAAAATTCTCGTTCTTGCACCAAAATAAAGCTATTGAAATGTGCTATGAGATATATTGAGATATTATTATGCGCGTTTGCCTTTTATTGAAAAATATTCGCATAAACTTTCGTTTCCGGTTTTGTTTACAAGTTCACGATTCACGCTGCGCACTTGTACTTTTTACTGATTTCACCTTGAAACTGTGCAACTCTTATGTTGTTATTGCTGTAAATGTACTTTCATTAAATTTAAAAACCTTATATATTGTAGTTTCAATATTCTATAAAAGACTGTTCATAAGAACTTCATTTTCAATTGAAAAATGGAAGCAAGTTTTTATCATGTGGAACGCGTATGAAATTATGCGTCACTCATTAACGTGTAACCCGGCAAAACGGTTTGAAAAGTCGTATCTCTCTCAACATATTCAACAAATAAAAAAAATAAAACCATGCTTTTAAACCTCATTTATTACATCGTCGAGCCTGGTTAAGTGTAGGAGATTGCCTTTGGGGGTTCTAGTGTTCTTGCACATCTTGGTTTATAAACCAAAATACGCTCATCAATTCGAAGACTTGCCGGCCAAAATACGCTCATCAATTCGAAGACTTGCAATGTTACTGAACACAAACAAAACTTACCCGATAGCTTTCACGTCGGCCACTAGTGCCTCCCTATGATGCTGCATTGGCGCTTGCTTGTCGGTTTATCTTCTTTTTTTTTCGTTTCTTTTTTGTTAAAAGTTTTTTCCCCTAGGTAATACCGAAAACGTGCTCGCAGAAGCTGACTGGGAAAAACATGACTGAAAAACTATAACTTTCCCGCGAAGCACCATTTTGCTTCCTGTGAACGTCAGGGGCTCTACTATGTTATTGGCTGGCGGCTCACAGTGTGAGCCCGGTGTTGACATAATTCTCCGAGAAGGCGTGACATGCTTCTAAATCTTTAGAAGGCGAAAACTCGCAATACGATTTCTGCAAGATGCCTCCTCTTCAAATGAATTAATAGGGTATGTAGAATCGACGGAATTTTGTGAAATTTGGCCCAAAAGTTAACTGAAAAACGAGGAACAAAAGGGTGTCGGGGGCATTTTTTTTTTTAAATCAAAAACTTCCCTCCTGGCGGCCTCGGAACACAACACGTTTGCAAATTCTTTTTTACTGGAACTTGACAGATATATTAAAAGAAAACCAATAGGAATACGGGGAAATGCTCACACCCTTTGAGAGATTGATGATTTGTGATTAACACTGTGCAGCTACATTTCGTCAGAGATCATGCACGTTTGATACCCGATTAATTCGACGGAATGGCGCTCTGTCATTTTACTGTTTACCGGCTTCCTTCGCCTTAGCAGAGGAATAACCAAAATAGCTTATAATTTTATCGAATTCTGCATTAAATAAGCTTTTTATCGATATATAGATTGTGTCGGTTTCCTAAAAAACAACGCGCGTACGAATTTTTTTCGGGAAGGCACCCGCGAAGGTTTGGAGTAACCTTAACGCTTTTCAGATGTCCTCAATGTGCTGAAGTACAGTAACATATCACGAACGCTAAAAGAAATTTGTTTTGAATATGGTTCTCTTAAGCAAGAAATTCCTCTTCAATTAGCTTGTTCTGCAGCCATGTGACATTGAACATTGAGCGTAACTGACAACTATGAAATGAGTGAATGAGATATTTTGTTGTGAACTGTAAGTCATAGAAATAGAGCACTGTATACCGTAGAAGAGTAGAGGACAATTTATTGCATAGTACTTTTACACAATGTTACGTATATTATACCGTTAAGTTACAAGTTGTCACTGAACTTTGTTTAAAGTAGTGGTCGCTTGAAAGATTGTTGATTGTCCTATTGTTTCCTTGCATGAACTGTTTTTCTATGGCACGCCATTAATATTGACATTAGACAACGCCCAGTGAGTATTTTTAGTGATCCTGTATTAAGCGGCCACCTGTATTAAGCCGCAAGTTCCCCAAGTCCCGAGGGTGGCCGTTATATACAGGTTCGACTGTATCAGATTCGGCTTCGTACAACTTTCTGTAAATTAAATTTTCACCTGAAGCATCCGAACAGATCAAACTGTATTAACTAACACAAATAAGTCTTTAAAACACAGGAGACAAGGGTAACGTTTAAATGTTTTACTTGAATGTTGTCGTTGGGTGTCCCTGGAATTTACTGCAGTTATAAAAGCGCATTGCGACCGTAGGCATGTTTTGGTTTTACTTTTTCCTATGTGAAGCGCGTTGCGAATCTAAGGGTATAAGGCCAGTCTCACTTTCTCTCAATGACGTGGAAATAACTGACATGCATACAATCTACTGTTCCCGCAGATTACAGCTTCGCATAATTTGGCTTTCGTATGATCACATGACCGAAAACCAGATATTACAAAAATAATGAAAATTATAAAATGATATTTTCACCAGTTATTTAATAAAGTCGTGATATAAAATACTCTGGCTGTACCTTTTTTCCGTCAATCTTCATGACCAGCGTCCATCCACCTTTTGTGCAGTTTCCATTTGCAGAGTGAGCATCAATCATATGGCAGTAAACGCTAACGATTTGACTCCCCACTATCATTTTGTAGGCTTTGCTCTCATTGCCGCTGTAAAACAGATGTAGCAGGTAAGACATATGGTCATATGTCGCAAATAACTTGAAAATGGCTGCTTATAAACCGCGTCAGTTGTTAGAGAGCCAATTAACTCTAATCCACAATTAAAAATAGACCGAGGTTTTCATCGTGCTCGTCTAAAATGCTATTGAAAACCAGGTTTGAGCTGAAGGTAAAGAAACGGACTAAGTTTACACTGAATGTAAATATATGAAACATATATTTTGAACTGCGGATAAAAGATCAAATAGAAGAAAGAACCTCGCAGTTAGTACGCAACTTAAGCTGGTTGCGAAAAGAAAACCTGAAAAAACACTGAGGGACAAACATCATCTGAAAGAATTTTCATTGATTATTGTTTAAACTTGTTCTTAGTGATTGAACTTGAACTTTATTTTGAAAAGCCCACATGAGGTGAATAAGGTATATAAGTATGTATGTAATCAAAGTTGACACCCCAGGCCTAGGGTAAGCTAAGTAGTCTTTAAACAACGGGGCCCGATTGTTCGAAAGCCGATTAACGCTAGTTCACGATTAAAAGTTAAGCGCTCATTACAGTGGTTTTTGAAAGCTAATTTTAAGCTAATGTTAAAGACAAGCCCGAGTCAAAAATTGAGGGACAAAAATCTTTGGAAGAATCTTAAATGATTAGTAATTAAACTCGAATCAAAGTTCACGTTAATCCAGGATTAGTTTAATCGGGCTTTGAACAACTGGGCCCAGAGTTCTTATGCCACTGAGGTATATTTCGACGTCAATAATGATAAACAGAAAACAAATAATAATAATAATAATAATAATAATAATAATAATAATAATAATAATGATGATAATAACAATGAACAACTGGGCCATGATAACAATAATAATAATAATAATAAGCAACTAGCGAGATTTTAGGATTAGAACGTTTAATATTCTTCACATTTAGGATTAGTAGGGGTTTCTGAATTTTTCTCAGTTTAGCGTATGATTGGTCATATAAATGACTTTTATTCTTTTTTTAAATCTATTATTATTATTATTATTATTTTTCAAAAAAAATTGTGCTTGAAAATAGCTCTGTTGTGCTTCGAAATACTCTCTTTTTTAATCACAACTGAATTGTAAATAAGTTTTTTAATAGTTCTTTTTTCCACATTTAACTTGTAAATGTCACTTTTTCTTGGAATATTTTAATAAAGATCTTTATATTTTTATTTATTATTATTATTATTATTATTATTATTATTATTATTATTATTATTATTATTATCAAGTAGACCGATTTTAAAATGCCGAATTTATTTTTTTTTAAAGAAAACTTCATGACAGTTGTTCTTTTTTTCTTTTACTTTACAAAAACATTGTTGCTTAAAAATGTTATCTTTTTTTAATCGAAAAGAAATCTGAATAGGTTTTTAATAGCTCTTTTTTTATATACTTTTAACTTGTTATTATTATTATTATTATTATTATCATTAATAATTATGATATAACTATCGTAAAGAACGCACTTTGATTGGTTCCTCTGCGTGCACACAAGTAAGCTGGGGTCGGCTAAGCCTCGAACAACTCTTACGCTTCTTACGTGCTGCAACCTCCCGCGTTCATCCATAACTGAATAGTGCGCGTTGGGTCGTTTGCCATTTGTTAACTTCCTCATTCACGAGTTCCTTTGTTGCAGTGAACGGAAGCCGACTTTGAACGTACAATTAATCTATTGACATAAGTTAGCACCCATTGCAAATGTCTTAAATGGAGATCAAAATAATGTGACTTGAACAGTAATTTTTATTTGGTTTTTTTGTGACATTGCCGTGCTTGATAGTGCTGTTCAAAATATCGAAAGATCCCAACAAGTTAATCAGCCAACTGCTAAATTTTAGATGGCCACGAAGCCCATATGAAAAACAAACATAACAAAAATATGATGGTTCAAAATCCAATCTTTTCAAATTGATGTGACTTTTACAAAGCGAACCAGAACAAAGCTCCTTCTCTAAATGATAAGAATACCAATAAGTGTCATCCCGTGGTCTTAAATTAATGCTTGCGCTGGTAAGGTATTTAAGATGGCGTACTGTTACTCACAACTTTTTGTCATAAATTTCCTTGCATGACGAAACTGCAACACAAAGTAAAAACAAAATATACAAATTTCACTTTGTTAAATGCAGGCTATTAAACACAGCAAGGGCTCTTAACCGGGTAGTGTCGCCAAGGGTTTCTTTCCTTTTAGTGGATGAAGCACGATGAAAAACTGCAAGAAGGCATTTCTGATAATGTAGGCAATGTATGGATATGTTTACATCTTTGTCATCAGGAAATTCTTGAAGACCAGTTGTGACGTCATGGCGATCACCACGGTGATATCTCAGCTCCACAGACAGACAGAATAAATGCAAATTTCAAAGCAGAACACGACGCAAAATTTTTGAGACAAAAAATGTTTGCTGCGGGCTTCATTTCGCGCGATTTTTCTTCGCATTTTCACCTTCAGTGTGTTGCGCGCGCGATTTTGATAGAAATTCGGTTCATCCAGCTGACGCCTCCATCCTTCGTAGCTATGTTGTTTATAAATTGCGCACGCGTGCGCAGCTTAAACTCCTTTTAAGCCTCAGCTATCTCTCAAGACCTAAATTAGTTAACCATGTCCAACGAAAATCGAAAGGATTTTTGTGTCAAGCACTGCATGAAAAGCTGCGTCCAGAAGCCAAATTGTTATTTCTGCATCCACCTTATTGCCAGGCACGTCTCCATGCACAATTTTTATGTCCGCAAGCACAATCGTCATGTAACGTTTTCTTATTAAAACATTCTTTTAAGATGCCCTTCTAACCTTACCTGGTTCACAAACCCTTCCATCTCCGTAATATCCCGGTTTACAAGAACAGTTGTATGATCCGCTGGTATTATTGCACACAGCATGAGCACTGCATTTGTGTTTTCTAGTAGAACACTCGTTGATATCTGTAAGAAAACGCCGTAAGTCTTTAGTTCATTAAAAACTACTTAGATCAAAGGAATATTGAGTAAAATTAACCCACAAGTAGATTAAGGCTATTTTGAGTCTGGATTGCTTCTTAAATAAAGGAAATCTGATCCAATTCGCAAATCATAATTTGAAGATAGTAGTGTATGCAAGGGCCGGCCTTCTTAGAGTGATTGCTTTCTGATCTTGTCAAGCTTAAGGCTATTTTAAACGTACTGATTAATGGGGCCAATCTGGCCTAATTTGACAAAGACAATACCTAAGCTGGCGAAATTGATCTGTGGCAGTGCTACAGATGTTTCTAATGGTGCTGATTCTCACCCTGCACTATTGTAATATGTACATTAGCCCATGAAAGTGTAAATTAGCCTTTAACCCTTTAATCCCTAAAAGTGATCAGCCTCAATTTTCTTCTTGTAATACCAATGCTTATTCAACCCCTGAGGTCATGAGAATTAAGGATAAGATCACCCAAGGAGAATTTACTTGATATTTTACAAACTTCTCCCAGGTACTTTTCTCAGAAAAGTATGGGGACAAGATAAGAGAATTTGCCCTTTGATATTATGGGTTATAGGGTTAATCTCCAAATGCGTTACGTTATGGGAATCTTAAACTAATGTTAGGGCGTAGTTAGTGGGGCCGTTGAATGCAATCTATTTTTATCTAATTTCATTTGAACAAACGATGATTTAAAAAACAGAGTGATAAATATCACGAGGGCCTTAAGGTAGTTTCGAGATTCTTTGTTGATAGTCGACACGCCAATCAAAACGTCACTTGAAAATATATATTCATGTTACTTGAAACACTTCGCGATTCATTCGAAGTCGTTCAACTTGTTGAATGTGAGCGAATTATCAAGGAACTAGACTGCTACCAATGAACCAATGACGTTCTACTTGAGGAAGAGAACGAAACGTTCACTGTCGTGTGTCGGCCCACAGCCATTATTTTCGGCTGCACAAGGCGTGAAGAATTCCTCAGCCGATCCAAATACAATCAGCCAAACTTTTCGATCTGCTTCAAACGCCGAACTTGACCTGAGCCGTTTGTATATAAGGCTTATTATCATACCTTTCTTGCAATGACAGCCCGTGAATCCAGCAGTGCACAAACAGCGATATCCCTTGTCTGTAAAACCAGTTTGACAGGTTGCGTTGTTCTTGCAAGAGTTTTTCAAACATGCATTCTTAGACAAGGAGAAAAAAGAAAGCTTGGTACAAAGGGATATACTGATAGCTGGTCCCTTTCGGTTGCACGTACAGAATTCGCTGAGAACAGCTATCAAATCGGTTAATATGTTATTTTACGAATTTTTGTTTAGAGACTAACGAAATTGTGTGGGCAGCTAAAATTCACGGTACTACAAAATTATGTTTAGTCAACTTTTCTTGAAAAATTGTTTCGAGACAGAACTAAGGACCTGTTTTCTTAGCGGAGGCCGCACTGATTGTGAGATGCAAAGCACCAGACGAAACAACGTCCACAGGACATGTAGGAGTTGGTATACCTGTGGGTATGTCAACGAACTAACTGTCGTTCCTGCGGACAAACCGTGAATTGTCGGTTATGAAAGTTGTGGTTTCTTTTCATCAAAGTTTAAAATGATAGTGTGGTCTATGTTGATATCATTACAGCCAACTCTATCAAGCTTATAAATCTTTCACAAAAATGGCCATTTTAGCGTTTAGCAGCCGCAACAGTTATAATTTACAAAGCTTTGCAAAATATTAAAAAGAATAGATATTAAACAGGCTAGCTCAAAACAACGACACAAAGAGTTTGAGTTCAGAAGACATGTTTCAGATACTTCAGTATCCATCAGCAGTTTAAGAATGTTAAAAAAATTGTGACTATATATAAAGTAGATTACAATGCAAGTAAGCGCTGATTACAGAGCGGTTTTCAATCGAGTGTCGTAAAACAAAACAAAACCAAAGTAATTACTCTGGCCAATCACAACGGGTGCAAACAACGCATTGAACCAATCAGAATTCAAAGTTCTATCTCAAAGGACTGTAATTTTGTCAGAATCGTTCAGAATATCTCCGCACGTGTTTTGAGTCAGAATCAAAGTCTTTACGCATGCTCGCGCGCCAGAATACACTTCATTTAAATCTCAACGATACACTCTCCCGCAATGGCCCAGAGTGCAACACAACAAGTAATAAGTTCAACTCTGGCAATTGAAAACTAAACAATTCCTAAACGACTAGGATCTACTTTTAAGTAGATCCTAGTCGTTTAGGAATTGTTTAGTTTTAAAAATGTTCTGTCCTGCCTTTGCCGCTGCCCTTCGGCTTGGCAAACGATCAGGCAATACTCAGTTCCTCTTGATTGCATGATGTAGGCTCATGTGTCTCCAATGGGTAGAGCTTCTGTACAGGCCTCTCAATGACCGTGCTCGGTTTGCTTCGTTCTCCGACCTTCACTGCAACTCCACGCACTACTCCAGCACTCCCCGTGATCAGCCTTTCGACTCTGCCCAATCTCCAGAAGCTTCTCCGCACATTGTCTTCATGCACAATTACAACATCTCCCACCTTGATGGTGCTGGCTTGCTGCTGCTTCCTTGCCTCTAGACGGTGCTGCTCCGGAAGACTCAGCAATGAAACACCATCAGTTGATGCTGAGGTGTCACAGACCACTATGGGGCAGGTAATGGACTTTTCCCAGAGAGGCCTGATTCATTTGTGGGATGTCCTCAACAATTTCCCTCTGCATTTGGTCCTTAATCACGTTGTCGTACTCATAGAGAATCTCAGGCTGCTGTCTAAGTCGTCTCAAGGTGCCTCCAAGCCTGCTCAAACTCAGCTCATTGTTGTCTTCGCAAGATAGGGTATGAACTCTTCCAATGTAGCCGCGCTTCATATCTCTCACCATTGAAGGTCAAGCCCTCCAAAAACTTGTCATGAGCAGAGTCACATTTCTGCTTAATTCTAATAGACTCAAGCTCCCAGAAATTTGACAACTGGTCATCAAAGTTCACATACTCTGTGTCTGTCCTCAGGGTGTGGGTGCTTACATAGTTGACTGTAATGGACGGAGAGCTACTTGGCCGATCCACAGGACCTGACAGCACCCATCCCAATCTTGTATTTAAAACTACGGGTCCAGAGCGTCCTCGTCTCACCTCCCCAGTGACTAGGTTCCAATAACTGTGATCCCACCAAGATATCCATGTCAAAGTCAAGGATGTCTACAGAATTATCAGCAAGCTTCAGTTCCTGCAAATGAGGATAAGACTGATAGGCAACTTCAATAGCATGCTTCCGCAAGGGTGCACATATCATAGGTGTTGCGTAAGCTGTCAGATAGACATTAAGATCACTGCTAATTCCCTTCAGGCAAAGCTGTACCACTTCACATTCTTGTATCTGGCCATCCTCATTACCAAAGGTCTTGATCATCAACTTCTCAGGGAGAAGAACTGCCAGATTATGGGATTCCTTCAGTCTACATGACACGTATGACCTCTGGCGGCAGCTGTCTAGAATTACTCTCGCCTTTACAGATTTGTCACGACCTGTTTCTGGGACTTCAGCTTGAGCAGTCGGCAACAATACTGACGTTTTCGCATCAATGTACAGGGTTGATGTCTGATGACTAGTCCCTTGATCATGACTTGGAGAATAGTAGGTGTCAGAGAATGTGGTCTGCGGCGTTCCTGGCTGACATGCCGCAGTAGGTGTTGCTCTGCCACAAATGCTAACATGGTGTCGACCTCCATACTCTTTGCATCTCAACTTTGACTGACAGTTTCTGCTTAAATGATGTGCCCTCAGGAATACATATCACTTTCCTTTCTTTCTCAAAATGCTAAACCGTGTAGGCACATCTACTGCTACTGGACGGTCAACTGAGGGACAAGAAAGAAAGAGGATGCTGGGGGCCCCTGGTTAGGCCCATCAGTTGAAGACACTAGTGTGGTAGCAGTTGGAAGACCCTGACCTCGAGCTTTCTTAGACTCACTCCCCCTTTCGCTTGGTCTGCTCATGAAACTACACTCTTCCCTGGCCTCAACTTAACCTTTTCCTTGAACGATTTTAGCAATTTGTCCAGATGCCAGATTCCACTTTCAAAGTGCCGATCGAGTTATAATGACTCTCTGTTCCTCAAGCAATTTGTTCATCGTCACAGGCACCAATAAACTGCCATACGTGTCAGAGGCTGTACCAAGAGCCTCCAGTCCTCTAACATTAGCTTCAACCTTATCATAAATCATTCTTATTCGCTTAATGTCATTGATCACTGTTACAGCTGGCAGTTGTAGAAGGGCTTCCATGTGTGAGCTAATAATTAGCTGCTTGTTTCCAAATCGTTCAGTCAGAATTTCCACGGCACTTTTATAATTCGACTCAGTCAGTGATAGACCAGATAATGAAGCTAGAGCTGCACCTTCCAATAAACTTCGCAGATAATTGAACTTATTAACTTCGTTCAACGATGCATTCGTATGAACGGCAGAACTGAAGGAGTCCCAAAACGACTGCCACCCCCTAGGATCACCAGAGTACCTTTTAGTAAACAGTTTGGGCAATTTCGCACTGGAAAGTAATGGAACGGACCCATCTGAAGATCCCTGTTGCTGTTCCTTTGCTTTGGCTCCTTCGGGCTTCAGAATTTTTTCGGCCTTGCAGACGGTATCCGTAATACGACGTGCAAATTCGCTCGTTTCCTCGATTTCCTTTTCCAAATCGGAAGACCCGTCATAAAATACGCCTGTCAAGGTTCTTGAGGCTATCAGATTTCTCTTTTAGCAGTGCAACATTTGATTGCAGAATTTCCATCGACGATGGATCTGAGGTTTCCAAGATTCCTTCAGTTATGTGGAGGATTTTGCTGACGTAGCTTCGGTTCGCCTCGCGGATACGTCGCTTCTTAGAAAAAGGACCATATAAAGAATTCAAAGTTCTATCTCAAAGGACTGTAATTTTGTCAGAATCGTTTTGAATATCTCCGATCTTGTTTTGAGTCAGAACTCGCGCGCCAGAATACACTTCATGTAAATCTCAACGATAAGTCGCAATTTCCTGCAGTAAATACATGTAACCAGCGCCAAGCGCGGGAAAACACGGGCGAGCGAGGCACGATTGGTTTTGGTTTTACCTCTTATTGGTTGAGAAAGTAGCGCGAGTTTTATCAACCAATCACAGAGCGTAGTAATGCAAAACCAAAGCAAAAATGCAATTACTTTCGTCACTCAATTGAAACCGCTCGAAATCAAACCGAATAATAGCTAATTGTGAATAACGTAATGCGGATACAAATCTGTGAAAATATTACATAATACTAATTAAGGGATACAACAAAACAGCGAATTACAATAGTTGTGTCGTTGTTTTAGAGTGTTTAGTATCTATTTTACTTCGACCAAAAGTCGGCAACATTAACAGAATAACTAGAGCAGACTTTTAGCATTGAGGAGTTCCCGTATCTCTAATTTCTGCCTCATTTGAACGACCTCGTTGAATTAGGCAGCTTGCTGCAAACGGGAGTGTTGGTGTTTTCTTTACCGGTTTAAAACTGCAAGTAGTTCCTGTCTCAACCTTTTTGAAAAAGGTTGAGACACCCTCTCCTGAATAAGTATTTTCACTATATTACCTCGTCTTTTTGAAAACATTTGCAGTTCATCGCAATTCTATCACTCAACCAACCCCCCCCCTCCCTCCCGCCCCTTTCCCCTTTCAATATTGATGCTGCTAGGTTTAAACATAATCACAAAGATCATACAACAGGGGGAGGAGGGGGGGGTCGTTGGGGGAGCGGAAAAGTTCTGAAATGAAAATTCCCCTAAATGACACACTTTTAACCCAGATTGTCTCAACTCTTCGAGAATGCTTACAGGTAGATCATGTACCTTTGCTCCACGGTATATATACGCATAATTTGTCTTCAGTTTGCCATTTTGTCCTTCGAATGTTGAATTGTTCAGCTCACAGTTATATTTGCCATTACTTTGCGGCTCTTTTTTCAAGTTGTAGCTAACACAATTGGGCTCCATGTAGCATGCCATCTCACAGAAATCGCCATCCATGACGTCAGTGGTGCGAATCACGTGTTTTTCCAGGCGTTTATCATCAAATGTGTGCGAGGGTTTGAACTCCAATTGGCGGCAATCATCTGAGAAAGAACAATATAATAATAAACAGAACTTATCTACAGCTTATCACCAAGTCTCTATGCGCTTTGCAATTTTTCTAAAAGCTAAGTTACAAAAAATCATACCTAAATATTTGCAATCCTGTATAATGTCAAAATTTACGATAATTATAGAGGATAGTAATAAAAATAATAACATTAAAAAATTCTCCAAAACAATCAACAAAAAGAAGCTTTAAGAGGCTGTCCGCGTAAGAACACATAAGGCAAATTTCGCCTTTTACCGATTTTGCTGATACCTCCTCTTAAACTTCAGAATGCATTAAACGTGACGTACATTTAGCTAAAGCCTATTTTCACAAAAGCGGACCTGACTAATGGTCAAGTCTATTTTAACTCAAAAGCACTACACTGTAACACCAACCTACTAATGTATGGAATAAAATTTGTGGGCACTTTACGCTGCGTGCCGTACAGAGCTCCGCGATTTCTTTAATATTCATTTGATCTACTAATGTATGGAATAAAATTTGTGGGCACTTTACGCTGCGTGCCGTACAGAGCTCCGCGATTTCCCTAATATTTACGGATTTTAATCGAAACTAAACATAAAGCCGTCATATCACTAGGTAAATATTTCTGGCCATTTAGCCATATTTTAGAGAAGATCTATCTTTTTGTTATTGCATTCTGAAGTTTAGGAGGTATTTTGAAAAAATTGCAACTCAGTCAAAATTTCACAGAAAACAAAAGTTAAACAATTAAATTGTTATTGACAAATGGAACTTCAATGTGTAAAATATTCAAGCTGTTTGAGCAAGGAATGACGTTTTGGCAGCACCGGCAATGTATAGATAAATTGTAGAGTCCCCAATGGTAAATTTGGTAGTTTTGAGGTCACCTTGTAAACCGTCTCCCCAAGAACGAAAAAAAAATTGCATTGAGCTCAGTAAATGTGATTTGTTTATGGGATATAATGATTGATGATCATAAAAAAAATCAGCGAAATCGGTGAAAAGACGAAATTTGCCTTATCCGCTCTAACGCAGACAGCCTCTTAAAATAAGTCTTGAGGTCACGTTTAAAGTCCTTAACAGTGATAAGTACTGGAGTTATATATACGCCCATATTTTCTAGAAAAAGTCAGTAAGCGAGCGGCAGAGTTCTGAACGCATTGTAGTAGCGATTGCTTGTTAATCCTGTATTACGGACCCAATATTAAGTGGACCCCAGTTTGAGTCTATAAAGTTTTTCCCCATGTTTACTGTAGAATGAACTTGTACGTATTTGAATCACATCTCGATATAGTTTCACTGTCGTTGCATCACAAGGCACTTTAATTTCTGCCAATTTTAAACTAAGTGAATATCGTAAGCAATTATGGATTGATCGTAACTCTTTCGTGAACACGATGGCCTATGTTTTTATTGTATTGTTTGTTAGTAAACTGTTTTACGTTAGCATCTAAGGCCAGAATTATTTTGCACTATTCTCATCTATATACCGTACCCATTTTTTTTTTTTTTTTTTTTTTTTAAAGGCGAGTCTCACGTTTGCCGTAAAAATATTTAAGTTCAATGTTATTGTAAAGTAAGACTTTAATTTAGTGGGGTTTTTTGTTGTAGCTCAATGTTATTAACATTACTGGTAAGACGTTAATATGGTGTTTTACAATTTTAGCTCAATGTTGTGACTCCAGATCTTAATTTAGCTAGTGTTTAAATATTTTAGCTAAATGATATTGTGTAGACGTACGATAACATTTAGCTTTATTTTACTCCATTATTTTCATTCTTCGCTCAAGCCTAAATATTTTTTCACTTTCTTGTATTACATTTTTGCTTCATGGAAACTGAGTTCTTAGTATTTTCGGCAAATTAACTTTTCAATTAGGGAACACACCGCCTCTGGAAACTTGTCTTTAAAAAGTTATTATTTCCTTTGGAAGGTGTTTTCAGCTGTGAAATTGGAAAGTGATATAGCCTTTCTTTAATGAACGTTTGTTTTAAGCACACCTTTTGAGCCGGAGTTCGCATAATGATTAGTTTAGTGAACTTCATTAAAATCTAGCTCCGCTCGCACACTTTCACACCTCAAGGTTCTTTGATGCCAACTCAATCATTTTCAGTTGAATTTTCACTTTTCTTTTAGCCTTAAACCAAAATCTGTTTCGACAGGATCTAAGTAAAACTCGATTGCTTTCAGGTTAGCGGTTTGAATTGCTGGACTGGAATTCAGCCTTTCAGACATCTAAGGCCCAGTTCAGACGCCGAACTTTTCATGAGCCGAACTTAATTCAAATTAAGGTCGGCCCAAATCACGAAAATCCCGCCTTTTGATTCAGACGCCGAACTTAATTAGGCGAACTTAATTTACTTGAAGCAAAACGAATCGAAATGTCAGCGTCTTTTTTATTTTTATTTTTAATTTTTTTATTTGAAATACGTTATAATAATTTATGCATTAGGTTCGACTCATGAAAAGTTCGGCGTCTGAATCAAAGCCGTTCCAAAGCCGAAATTCCCGGCTGAGCCAGGCGGGAAGAACGGCTGAGCCGTTCCAAATTGAAACAGCCGTTCTCAACTGATTCAGACGCCGAACTTTTCATGTACTCAATTCAAGGTATTAGGTTCGGCTCATGAAAAGTTCGGCGTCTGAACCGGGCCTTAGGTTTTCCAAATTTTTGCACGAACAAAGAAACCCTATCTAATTTCTTATTCCTTTCACGATCCGACTCATCGCAGCTGCGAACACCTAGTTTTCGCATAACAATAACGTTTATCTTTAGAAAAACCAATTAACTTTAGCATTTCACATGAGTATAGCTGCTTTAAACTCTGTAGATTCACTGTAGATATACTGCAGAACTCTGTAGTTAGACTTTGAACGCATTCTGTGGAAACACTGTAGACACGCTGTAGTCCTGATCTTCTGAGCCTGTGCTGTAGGAACCTCAACTTTCTTCACGAAATAAAATCAGTTGGACCAAACCTTTGGACTTCTAAAATCTGTCTCGTAACAATTGTTAATTAAGACTTTACCGTTGGTAATGCATCAAGAGAGGAAACCAACCTTTTGAAGTGCAGAATTGCCCGTTAATCTGAGAGAGAAACGCAGCCAAAATCAGAACAAGCAAAAACATGTCCTCACGCAGGTGATGGGCCCCTGTCTGACGGTACAAAGCTCGAATGCGAGAGTTAAAAAAACACGCGTATTTTTCGAAGGGAGGTTTGTTTTTTTGTGCGCGTTATTAATAACCGTCAATCAACAGGCATAAAAATTTTATTTACATTAAATTAGAGAGCATCGTAGTTACCTACGCACTGCAAGCTAAGTAATTACGAAAAGAAAGCCTGAAAACAAAAAAAACAAGCTTGAATGGGATTTTTTAGGTTTTCTTTAAAACCGTGATGGTTTCTCGTTAGTTAAGAATCGTTGTCAGTAACTTTCGAGAATCCGGCGACAAAAGCGAAAATTCCAATTTCTTTTTATTTGCCCTAAAAGACCCTTTTGGTGAATTATTTTCAAAAACAATATTCAAAAGTTCCAGCGAATTTTTATTTTGGCCAAAATTGGGAAAGTTCAAAATCGGCCTATTCGTGCCCGATGGCCCGATTAAAATTATGCAAATTAGTAGATTTTCAAAACTTTCGTTCAAGACAAGGAAACGTTTTCTCGAGTTGATGTTTTCACAATCGTTTTTACATCCCTTGTGCTTGCTTCCAAACTATATTTTATCTCGATCTGAAAATTCTTTAATTTGAAGTTGGCCACGTAATGAATACAATGTTTGCTATTCCTTAGTTAGAGTGATTTTTGTCCTATTTTAGATGACCATATCATCGGGGGTATACGAATATGCTGCTAATAGAAGAACCTTTTTGAACGTGCAATTTTTTCTTATTTATCGTGGTAAAATATTTAGTTTGGTCCGTAAAAAGGTCGAGATGTGTGGAATGCACTTTGACACAATACGCCATTTCATAACGGTAGTTTGGTAGTGTAGCATGATAGGAGAGACGGTATTAATTTCACTGATTTCAAGTTATTTCCGTGGGACTCAATATAAACTCGAAAATTTCACCTGAAAAGAATCATTTGATAACTTAATGCTGTTATGGGGAGCACTTAAGTTCAAAGCTAGTTATTTACATGTATAAAAGCATGAGATGAAACCAGAGACCTTGGCATTTATCTAAAAGCTTCCGAGAACTGTAATGACGCATGCAAAGTAACAGGAGTAACATGAAGTGCTGTAATGGCGTATTGTGTCAAAGAGCATTCCACACATCTCGACCTTTTCACGGGCTAAACTAAATATTTCAACACGATAAATAAGAAAAATTGCACGTTCAAAAACGTTCTTCTATTAGCAGCATATTCGTATACCCCCGATGATATGGTCATCTGAAATATGGCAAAAATCACTCTAACTAAATATATAAGGAATAGCAAACATTGTATTCTTTACGTGGGCAACTTCAAAGGAACGAATTTTCAGATCGAGATGAAATATAGTTTGGAAGCAAGCACAAGGGATGTGAAAACGATTGTGAAAACATCAACTCGAGAAAACGTTTCCTTGTCTTGAACGAGAGTTTTGAAACTCTACGAATTTGCATAATCAGACGATTTCGAACTTTCCCAATTTTTGCCAAAATAAAAATTCGCTGGAAATTTGGAATTTAATTTTTGAAAATAGTTCACCAAAAGGGTCTTTTAGGGCAAATAAAAAGAAATTCGAATTTTCGCTTCTGTTGGCGGATTCTTGAATGGTAATGGTATTTATTATTTAATAGCCGTTGTCGGTAACTTTCAAGAATCCGGCGACATAAAGCTAGTCCATAAAGCTACGTACAGCCTTATTTCTCGGAAAGTAGGATCCATTACATTCGAGCGACCAATAGAGGTTAGTGCAGATTGCCTACTAGACACGAAAGAGGAGTTTCCTCGAGCCAGAAATTTATCTCTCTCTACTGCTTCTGAGAGAGAAGGAACCTGCATGCCATACCAAGCAGCGCGTTAGTTTACCCTTACATCGGCAGTTCAAATATATCAATTTCATATATTTGAATTTCAGAGTGGATCCCTATTTGTTAATGAGTGCACGTAGCTAAAAACAGTTTATAAATAGACCTATATTTTGTATGCTGCTAGCCTGCAGGTGGCATGTCATGATCATGGCACACGGCATGACACACTTCGGATCCGTGGCCCCATTTCCGCCCTCGAGGGAGCCGTTGTCAAAATGACGATGTAAAATTTCATGATTTTTGATTCAATTCACGGGAGAATAGGGCTCAAAGAACACAGCTAAGATTGTTACTTTTAAAGAAAGTTCCCAAATTCCCGCGTCTCGTTTCAAATTCCTGAAAATAGTCTAAAATCGAGCAATAAGTTCACTCCTTACTAGGCTCAAATTCGTCAAAATGGCCAAATATTGAGCAATAAGTTCATCTCATTCTGTTCTTAATTTCATGAAAATAACAAAAAAATCAAACTATAAGGTTAGTCTTTTCTGGTCTCAAGTTCATGAAATAGTCAAAAAGAGAACAACGAGTTCATCTTTTCTAGTCTCAAATTCCTCTAAATTAAAAAAAATCGAGTTTTGTCGTTGGCTGGATCATTCGCATAGTAGAAACGGTAGCAATTTTTGTCTTTATGTACTCACAGGTTTTCAGTAGTAGATTTTGATGAGTGCGGAGTCAAAACGAATTCTGCAGTTTAGATCTCTTCATTGAAAATGAATGTGGCTTTATCGTAGCGAAATTTTGCCGGGAAATGCTTGACGAGTGCCTTTTACGGAGAACACTTTTTGAGTCCTTAGATGAAATCCTACAATGCTGTTGTGAAGGGTTTTCCTGGGGTATTGTTTATGATACTGTACATGGTGGTTGTAACCTTTGTGTACGATTGTGACCACTGAAATGAATCTACTGAGCAGTACTTTCCCCTTGTTCTGTTCGTTATTGTATGAGCCTGTAGATGAAAAACCAGTGTGGCTATTCAAATGAAACATACTCTTTGAGCTAATTATCTCTGACAAAACCGTGGTTACAATATCTTCTTCACCCATAGAGCCATAAACCGCGCAAAATATCTTAAAGAGTTTCTCAAATCATTCCAAGATGCGCAGAACACATGCACAGTACCAAAAGGGGGCACCATCGCCCTGGCCCTGGAACCGCCGAGGGTTTGACCCTGTCTCGTACCCAGACATCTCTCTCTTGTGTTAATTTGCATGCAGTGGTAGGTAGGAAGCTAGGTGCGCATCGCTAGCTTTGCGTCGTACTGCGTTACGAGATGAATGCATCATTATGAGTTCTAATGGAATGAATAATATTCCGGTATGGGTATTAACTGGATCGCCCAAAAGAAAATGGTTAAAAACTGTAGTATTTCCAAAGGAAAGGTCATCGTTTTTTCTCGCCTTTCTACTGTTTGTTGCAGCATCGGCTAATCTCGCAGCCAGATCTCAGTCGGTTCGGAAATGTTGACCGTGGGAGATCGATCTGGGTACGAGATGAGTTCTTTATTTATTTATTTAGCTTTGTCCAATATGGACAGGGATACCGCAACAGCTAAGGCCAATTACTGCGGACCCGGGATATACGGAATATACGCACAAAGACCAGACCACAACACCGGGAACTACGTCCCCTACTCTTTGCGAACAGTGAGTGGGTTCTTTAACGTCCCACAGAGTTAAGCATCGGCTAATCTCGTACCCACATTTCGACATTCCCAAACCGACTGAGATCAGGGTACGAGATTAAGCATCGGCAGCATACTGCATTTGATGAGATTTTAAAAATTGCACTCAATGTAATCGTTAACAGACAGGTCTGGAAAATGGCATATTTTGGTTTTCAATAGGGTCAGGGTTTAAAGAACCGAGTCGCAGTATTTGAGAGCCAACTCTATAAAGCAAATAATCTAAAAAAAAAAAGAACAAGGCTGATTTCACGGTCAGGGAAGTATATTTTCCAATATTTCGAAAGGCACGGCCTTTCTTCTTCAGGGTATGTTTGAGACTCTATAAGCTCTAATTTGATATAGGGGTTTAGGTATCTACGGTTTAAAGCGGACGCGCTACATCGCTTGGACGTGAGATACCTCGAGGGATACGATAACCTTAACAGCTCTTTGATTTTAAGAAGGGTAGGTTCTTTCTCGGTGTACAGACTTTTTATCGCACTCTCGGATTCCGTCATGTTGGATTTTTTTAGCTGTACTTGCTTCTTGTTCAACGAAGCCTCGGTCGTCTCTTTTATTCTTTTTCGATGATTCCATTCTTGTAGGGGAACCTTGTTACATTTACTTTAGGCGAACGTCATTTATCAACTATTTTAAACGGAAGGAGGGCCACCGTTTGCTCAGGCAATAAACATGTGGCCGTTCCGGACGAGGTCGCGCATGCGTGTACGAGATGGTTGGTGTTTGATGTACGGATAAACAAAAGGAATAAGAATAACTTGTGAAATGGGGGAGGGAGAAAAAAAAACTTACGACGTAGATTACCTTATTACAGCGCTGCGGCGAGCAAAAACGAAAGCAAAAACATTTCATTTCAGTATGAATTTCGCACAGATTTTTCCAAGATGACATGCTTTCAGTGGGGTCTTAGTTTTCGTACTACGAAAACTAAGACCGCGGCTCACTATTTTCAGTAGTTACTAAGCTTAAATCCATTGCAGAAGGTCTTGCCCTTTTTTTACGTTAATTGGACGTTTTCTGGAGAAGATGCCAGTTTGGCTAAAGCTTATTCGGTTGATAATTATTTGGTCACGCAAACCTAGGTCAACAGTGGACAGAACACGTTTCATGTCTTGCGAATTCAACTTCTGTGTGATCTGAAACTTGCCGAGCAATATCCAGCCTTCAAATCTCGTGCTAGCATTAGGTTTTTCCCACGTTTTATCCGCGTAAAAATATCTCCTCAAGATTGATAAACATAACAAAACGCGTTCTAATGCGTGCTGTGCGAAATTATAAATAACACCAGACGTTCACTGGCAGACCAGAGCACTTGTACTAAAAGTCAAAACGACAACGCATAGATCGACACGAGATTACAGCTGAAATACTATCCTATGGATCGCTGAGCTTATACGTCGTTCAACAATTAAAGCTAGTTAACAATCCTTACCTACGTAATGATTAACAAGTTTCGCAAAAGCCGGGCTTCGATCACCTGTCAGCGGCATCACCCGTATATATTAGACTTTCGTTTTCCAATCGAATCTGCTATGTTTCAGTAGGACTGTGGGCTCAAAACAAAATAACCTAAAATGCTTAAAATGATTCCAGTGGACTGCTAAGCTCAACTGCTTTGATAATAAGCTATTCCTTATGATTACGAGCGGACCGGAAGTTGTAATGGCTTACAATGCACATTTGGCCACATCCCAGCCACTGTACTCAGTTGATGGCAAGGAAAATATCGCAAAAATACAAAGTGAGCTCTTCCAGCCGGTTGTTGGAAATCAGACAGAAGACGCAAATTTTGACGAGGAATCTGGACTCATTTCACATCCACGTGTCGAAGAAACAAAGCCTTCATGTCGAAGCGGAAGTTGTTGCTCCGACATTTTCGTTTCGGGGAAACTATTCAGGTTGATAACTAAATCCACAGGGCTTTGGAACCCGAGGAAAACGCACTATGCTCTGCTTTGCGCTATTTTTGTCGCCTTGAACATCTTATCGATACTCGCAGAAGTTTCAATTTTAAGCATTTGTGGTCCCTTTGTGGATGGTTGCGTGACACATACACGGTCCGTGACAAGTGTCACAAATGGACGGAAAACTGTGGCGATTTTTACCCAGACCTACTTATCAGCCTTTTCGTTCTCCGATACAGTGACTTGTATTCTCCTAATCTACACCTTATGGCGCGCGCAACGACATTTGCCTTTGCTCTCTCTTGCTTCTGCGCAAACTAAGGTAAACTCTTGGAACTGGCTGTTGATCAACATGATGTTGATTCTTTGTTCGCTTGCCATAACTGTTGGATGTGGATTTAGAATATCAGTTGTTCAATACCACAAAATGAAATTTTACATTATGTACGGATTGGGAATTTCTATCACCTACTTGACGGCTTTGACGTGTTGCTGTGTGTTTGCGGTATTGACATGCGCACTATGCAGTTTGGCTGACGTGTGTTTTCAAGAAATTTGTAGCATGGATCACGGGAACATTAATGACGTCACTGCAATACACAAAACTTTGTGCAAACAGTTATCTGCATTTTCACAAGCGTTAAAACCATGGTTTATCGCTCATTGGTGTCTGTTTGGTGGTAACTGTCTTGCTCTATTTGCTTTCGACTCGTCACATTTTTCTTTGTTGTCTCGACAGTTAAGCAGAGCACCAGCAGTGTTCATGGTCATCGCTTTTGTCCTAAACTTCACATTCTTCCTGATACCATGTGTTTATGCTTCACGAGTAACGTGGAAGTGTCAGGATTTGCTGTCTAAAATAAACAATATGGGCTCAGGAAACTGGAAAGAGGGACATCCTTTTCGTGAACTCGCCAATGTGAACGAATTTATTTTCTACGCCGAGAGGAGTATGTGTGGATTTAAGATTGGAAGTATAACTTTTGGATCGAGTGGGCCTTGGTTTTCTGTGTTCTTAGGTCTCCTTGGTCTAGGAGTAAGATTTCTTGGATACATTAAATAACACTGCATTGAGATCACTATGGGACTAGGCGTTTGCCCATTATGCTAGCACTTTGCTAGGGGAGGGGAGGGAGCAACTCCTATAATAGAAGTTACTACATTGCTCAACGGAAATTCTGAAAGGAGCTGCTTAAAGGTTTCAGAAATATTTTTGGGGGTGCGATTTAAATTCACTTTCACGCCTAAGAAGTACCAATTCTATCAGCTAGCTTTTGCCGTTATTGCTTTAATTTCCTTGTGCACCATAAACTTTAGCAGTATAACTCTTGCAACAGTCAGTATCCAAACCAATAATTTTATTTTAATTTTTTGTCAGAGGCTTTATTGGTTTAATCATGCAAGATCGTGAACGCGATTGTCTTGTTATTTAATTTTATGGGGACATTAATTGACTTTTATGGTCTATCTTTTATGAATGACGTTTCTTATCTAAGTTTGATGACCTTTTATTAGCTCTCAGCAACGACCAATCAGTTTGTACAATGTGGTGGTATATTCTTAGTATCAGAGTCTAATGTCATGAAAGATGTTAGCCATGGTGGTTTAGAATGATAACTCAAAATAAATCGTTAGTCTCACGATTGTGTCACATGGATGTGGAGGGCGACGTTTCGACCAATATACATGTACCGCTGGTCTTCATGAGCTGATCACTATCAGAATCTTTTTTTCCTTCCTACGCGACCCACGGAAATATGACACTCCCTTAGGTGAAGCCTTCTCGTTTAGCAACTCTATGAAAAATCTCGCCTTCTCTCCCAAAAAGGTTTTAGAGCTCCAAGACGAAACAATAAGGGCTTTAGGGCTCTATCGTTTAACCCGAGGACGCCAATGAGTAATAATAACAATGACTACTAAAGCAATATGTAATTATAATAAGAACCTTCCCAGAATCCCTTCCACCTGAAAAATAACTTTGTCGACTTAAGATACCCATGAGGATGTCACTCCATGTGGAAATAATACATACCATGAAATATCTCGGCTTCTCTTCATTTTGAATTTGGCCTCTTGTTTTGTTTGTTTTCCATCAATGCTTCTTAAGCCGCAAGAAACACGGCGTTGAGTTAGAGCAACTCCCAAACGCATTCCCGGCAACTGATGAGATATACAGTGGGAATGACCTTTTAACTCATCTAATTTGAAGCAGTCGACGTTAACCACGGGGATCTTTTTCTTTAGTATCAATCTTCCAATTCCTGGCAAACTAGCTAAACAAAAATAACAAATTGGTTGGAAGACCAAGAGAACACGTCTCCTGTAAGCCTGGCTACGGCCCTGTTTAAAATCTCACGGAGAGGCAGGGAAACTCGTAAACCACAGCAGTAATATCCAATTATCCAGAACCAGCATTTTTTATCCGTGCTCGGTTGGAACCCAGGCTCCACGTTTCAGAGTACCCGTTGATATTGATCTCGTGTCTTATGCCAGTTATAATAATAAAAAATGTCGGTAATATACTAAATTATTTCCCTCCCCCCCCCCTCCCTCCCCCCAGAAAAGGGGGCTTTCCAGGGATAATGAAACAAACCGGACGACAACCACATTCCCATCCCAGGGCATTTGCAGGTTGGCGCCCCGGGGGATACTCCCCTCTATGGGCTATATAGGTATGTGCGGCCCCAAAGGATATGGTTTTTCAGCGTTTTGTCTTTATAGGGTATCGATTTTTATCCGTTTCGAAACCATTTTGATAATAAATAGGGTATAGATTTTTGCACTCTAGTCTTGAATTCGTTCTTTATTTTTTACCGCAACTGTGTACGTGCCGCAATGGCTTGTCACGCGCTCTGATCACGCGCCGGGCTCCAGGGGTTTTTGAACTGAAGTTGATCAGATACTATGAACTGAAGATTTTTGGTCACACCCCTAATCAATTTTTGGGGGAGTCCCCCCCCCCCCCCTTCAACCCCCGGGATTGGCGCCTAATTTATAAGGGAAAAGCCCTGGGAACGATGTTGAGAGGAAGAAACAAATAATTTTAAATGCGACATATCATGGTTAAGACGGTCAAGGATCCCAACTGGCAGGAGGCAGACTAGCTGCATATTTACAAGCGCGGTTGAGGAGTTGAACTTAGGGCTACCGAGAAACAACTCCAATATAGTGGTCAGAGCAGGACTTGAAACCAAGACTTCCGGATTAAAGTCCAACTACCCAGCCAAGGCCGCATCAGCAAAGACATGTACTTTCAAACCACTAGGACAGACGTTCTCACAATATCTTTGCGCAAGAATGTCTGCAATAGGCGAGGTACCTGTAGGCTATTTATCAAAATATATTTAGTCAGTTTTCTTTGTATTTTAGGTGACTATTTTATGAAATTGTTTATTCATAATTTGTTCCTGCTAAATAGATGATAAATGTTTGCAATTCGATATTTTTACACAGATTGTGTTAGAGGACGATTACTCACTCAAGACGGAGGAGCCTGAGCACTCAGAAACAACTTCTCGCAAAGGTAAAGGAAACAGTTATAACAAGCTTAGAAAAACTTTAGAAAATTTTTTATTCCCTGTCCATTCGTTTTTAATAGCCTTAAATTGAGTTTTGACATTCGGATTCTCATAGAACCCGTAGTTGCAAAGAAGAAATGAACAAAACGGAACACAACACCAGACATATACAAAATAATGCAGTAATATAGAACAGAAGGCAAGAAAAAAAAAAACACAACAGAACACATGCGAGGCCATACTCAACTTTAAATCCGGCCGCTGCTTTTGAAACTGATTTTGATATGAAAGTTTTCTAAAGAATTTCGAAACAATTTTTGTTTCCTCGCAAGAAATTTGTTTCCAAAAGAAATATTTGTTTGTCATTAATTTGATTGGAGAAAGCAACAAACCTATTGCTCGTTTCTTAGCTTTTTTCACCACTTTGAGAGAAAAAAGGAATAAATTTATTGCTTGATGCGTGGCTATTTTCACTAATTGAAGACTACCAAAGAACTAAATTATTGGCCATTTTTACGACATCAGTTTCCTGCCATTTTCACGAATTTTAGACCAGAAAGAAATTAACTTATTGCCCGTAAAGTTATTGCTTATTTTTTGTCTATTGCTAAAAATTGAGACCAGAAGTAGTGAAGATTTTTCATGATTTCGGCTATTTTATGAAATATAGACAAACCAGATGTTAACTTTTTTTTCTCGAGTTTTTACAATTTTTACGAATTTGAGACATAACAGAAATAATAATAATAATAATAATACACAGGCAAGTGAAAACTAACGAGATAAGGTTCTGACGTTTCGGCGACGTCATGACGCCATTTTCAAGGAATGAATAATATAAGCGAGTTCAATACCGTTAGTTTTCACTTGCCTGTGTATTTCGAAAGCATTATTAATTAATAATAATAATAATAATAATAATGATAATTTACATTTGTATAGCACAAACCTCTATATGGATATATTCAGTTGCGCTGCACAATATTTATTAAAATAGAATTATGTTAAGAGCAACTAAGAATAATAATTGGCTATTTTGTCGTATTGGAGGCATAATAGAAGTGAAGGTTTTCCTCCATTTTTGGCTATTTTCACGCATTTGAGACATATCAAGTGAACATTTTTCACCAATTTGAGAGAAAGGTTTTCCTCCATTTTTGTTTATTTTTAGGAATTTGAGACAACGACAGTGAAGATTTTTCTCCATTTTTGTCTCTTTTGACGAATTTGAGATAATAGAAGTGAAGCTATTTCATTATGTTTTGCTCTTTTGACGAATTTGAGACAAAACAGAAGTGAAGATTTTTTCTCAAATTTTGTATTCTGAGGAATTTGACACAACCGTAGAAAGGTTTTTATCGACTTTACGCTCTTTTGACGAATTTGAGACAACAGAAGCGAAGATTTTTCTCAATTTTAGTGTATTGTGAGGAATTTGAGATATAAAATGAGAGATGGTTTTGCTCGATTTTGGCTTTTTGACGAATTCATGAGTTGACAGGACTGAAAATTTTTTACTATTGTCTTTCTATTTTTACAAATTTAAGACAACAGGAGTGAATATTTTTCGCTCTTTTTAGCTATTTTGAAGCATTCGGAACATAACAGGAGTGAAGGTTTTTTTTCCATTTTAGGCTCTTTTTAGGAATTTGAGACATATCAGAAGTGAAGATAGCTCTCAATTTTTTTGTATTATGACGAATTTGAGACATAATAGGAGTGAAGATTTTGCAAGATTGTTGGTTATTTTGACGAATTTGAGACATAACAGGAGTAAAGGTTTTGCTCGACATTTTCCTAATTTGACCAACTTGTGAAATAACAGGAGATTGACTGAGGATTTTTTGCTATTTTCAGGAATTTGAACCATTACAAGAGCGAAGATTGTTCCTGATTTTTGGTTATTTTGACGAATTTGGGACATAACTGGAGTAAAAATTTTTCTCGATTTGTTTCTGTTTTGACCAATTTGAGACAACAGGAGTGAACATTTTTCCAGATTTTTGTCTATTTTGTCGAATTTGAAACATCACAGGAGTGAAGATTTTTCTCGATTTATGCCTATTTTGATAAATTTGGGACATAACAGAAGTGAAAATTTTTCTCGAGTTATGGCTATCTTTTACTAAATTGAGGCATTAGAGGAGTGAAGGTTTCCCTCGAGTTTTCGCTATTTTTTAACGACTGTTGAAACCATGAACAACAATAAACTGCAGTAAAGGAACTACTACTTAGAGACCTTGACTCGAATAATCATTATTTGAGGTTTGATCTAAGGAAACGTCAGATCCAACTTTAACTGCAGCATAACAAGAGGGATTAGCAGAGTGCAGCGGAAGTAACCGGACCAGCACAGCTAACCAGGCCAGCCTAGCTAACCGTCGGTGCCAGGGCAGCTAACCAGGCAAGCCTAGCTAACCGTCGGTACCAGGGCAGCTAACCGAGCCAACATAGTTAACCGGACCAGCACAGCTAACCAGGCAAGCCTAGCTAACCTCAGTCGCCAGGGCAGCTAACCAGGCCAGCCTAGCTAACCGTCGGTGCCAGGGCAGCTAACCGAGCCAACATAGTTAACCGGACCAGCACAGCTAACCAGGCAAGCCTAGCTAACCTCAGTCGCCAGGGCAGCTAACAGGGCAAGCCCAGCTAACCGGGCCAGTAAAGCTAACCGGCTGGCACCAGGTACTTGAGCTCATGTTGCATGAGGCTCATGCATGGTTTCGTTGGACTTCCTCGCCGTTTCCCCTTACGATTTTGTAAATTACATTTTTGGCAAACAATTAAAAAAAATGGACCAGTCCAGCTAACTTGGCCAGCACCGGCCGGCACATCTAACTAGACTCTCCCAGCTAGCCGGGCCACCTCCGCTGGCTAACACAGCTTTTCCTGAAAAAGCTGCCTGTCAAAATTCATTTGCCATGGTAACATGTACACAATGTACACTAATCGACCACATCAAATTTTCCAGATATTACTCAAATATTCAAAAAGGTTTTGAGTTTAATTCAAAATGGTCGCGGGCAGAATATACCTTCGCCCTCTCGCGGTCTAGACAGGGTTAACGAGGGTCATTAAACTCGCTTGCAAGTGTAAACGTTTAATTCAACTGACCCCAGGCCTACCCGGATAAATGGCCAGTGCTGGTAACCAAGTCAGTTCAACCAAGTGAGCCCGCTTAGGTAATCGGGTCAGCCTGACACATGCAAACGGCCCCCTAAGTCGTTAGTGACCTTGCCTGCTGTAAATCTCCTCTATTCCCCTCGGAGGCTCCCACGTTCTTGCCACGCTCGTGAAATGATGGATATTACATCGTTCTGAAAAATTTAGTTCAATAGAAATTGTGAAGAACCACATTAACTTGCGCTAAATGTGAAAAATCATTTGTGTCTTTGAAAATTACAATTTGTATTTGCTGAATATTTTTTCTCCTGAAGAAAACTGGTTTTCGCAGGTCAAAGAAAACAGTTCTCAGTCGCATATATTAGCATGAACGGAAGCTAGACACACCACAGTCTTCCCACATACATAAATCTGTGACCGTTTTAAGGGAATGTTAGGAATACCGAAAGATTCCTTTACAGACGAACCCTCCCTTTAATAATGCGCGTGCATTATGTGTTTCTCAGAATGGCCAGACTGATACGCGGCCAGATACGCGTTCAAGTTCCATCAAGAGAGGATGAGCTAGGTTCCATTCATTCAATGTCCCATACAATCTCGACGACTCCAATCTGAATAAGGAGTGCGTTCTTTCTACTTCTATGATTGTGAGGATGATGATGATAACGATAATGATGATGATGATGATAATGATGATGATGATAGTGCAACGGATTCCGCCAGTTCTTCTCTTTTTTTAGTATTGAACGTGGTTAGTTTTATTCAAAAACTTGACCAGTGAAACAATAGCGGCGACAAAAAAATAGAGGAAGTATCTGCAGAATAAACAAGTTGGTAAAGTTTTTATAACACAAACGAAAATAGATGTTTGGAATTGTACTGATTCTTGTCCATTAAATGACTGGCAATCTTACTATGTGACTTACTTGACTTATTCCCGTGATCCCAAGGGGAGAAATGGGCCGGAATCTTTCAATGTAGCTTCAACGAATGTAAAACGTGTTAAAAAGAACGGTGTTTTTACAAGCAAGATACCAATTCACGGTTACTGATTAAAATATCGAAATTAGGGACTTCATTTTGACGAACCCCCACGTGATATAAGCAGTCGTTTTTTAGTATACTTGGCCTTGCGATGGCAGTCCGTCGACTTATGGACACTATATATCATTGTAGATCCGAGAGCTAGCGTAGATGAATCTTTTGAAACACAGCAGTATAGGACCTTGTGTTTTGATACCCCCTTCCCCGCCCCTGGTAATTGTCAGTCATCACGCATTAATGCCCAAAAACCCATCAGCGTTTTGTTCCACGTTCTTTCTAAAATGAGTATTTCCACGTTAAGGAAAAATGAACACACCCCAACCATTAAATGGTGAACTCTCCGCTACTACACTCCTGTTATAAGAATTCATATAAACTCTCCCACTTCGATTTGACATTAGTCGAATTTACTTTCCCTATTATCCGTCTGTCTCTTTTCCTATTTGCCAAGGTTTTTTTTTATTGGGGACAAAAATGTCTTTTCCCAGGTAAAAATCTTCTTTTCAGCTTACAATCGTTCCATGACACGATTAGAGTGTGTTGTAAATCTTGCAAGGGTCACGATAAATCACACCCATTCTGGAGTTTAACATTGTGCTCGCTTTCCTAATTTTCGTAAACTAAAAAGACGACTCAAAATTCGTACAAAAACTTATCTGAGGGATGCAGAGTCGATTTAAATGCAAATCTCGAACTTCGTGCCATGCTTTCAAGCTGTTGTTTTGCTATATTTTAGGGAAGAGGTGTGTTCTTTTTACCACAAGTTGACAGTTTTATTATTTAGTGTCAACTGAATATTGCGCCATTTGTAATTTTGTCGAATTTCGGTTTGTGGTGACTTTGGAAAATTAAAAGGTTCCAAACAAAAAAGCCCGTATAACAAAGAGCTTTGTTTGAATAATCACTGCACCAAAAGTAGGAGATTTTGAGGCACTACCACATGCACTTTTTGGAGCTATTTTTGCCCACGTTTTCAGTCACTGAAAACATTGCAAAATTAGCTCCGAAAAGTGCATGTGAATAATTATTATTCAAATCCCGTCACTGTTACCTCGTAATCCGTGTCTCACTCTTTCAAATACAAGATCAGACAATCAAGATAACTATATCTTTATTCTAAAATAGCTAATGTACATATCTATAGCTATGAACGCTTGGCTTACGCTCTGGCAATGTAGTTCGCATGCGAACTACCAAAAAAGTGCATAATTTCGAATTCGCCAAATAAGACAAATCGGCGAAAATAAACATTTTCTTTGACTTTTATTGACATTCGCTATTAAAACGTCGGATAAATTATATCAAAGGATTGTTCGTTCCGTAGTGGCCCTTTGATTATAATACTTAAGGCACCCTCTCCCCCCCCCCCCCCCCCCCCCCTTCCCGACTTCTTTATGTCCGTGTTACGTTACGTAGGCCTGGCAAAGTATAGAATATAATAAACTCGTTGTTTTGCGCTAAACGAATAAAATTGTAGTGTTTATTTGTCAGAATTAAGCAATTATCAAAACAGAACTAATGAAGACCGATTGTGTTTTCATAACGTTGTTTGTTTGTAAGACTGTTAGACAAATAACAATTATATCTTTATCAGACAAGCTATGCTGAGCATGAGGTGAAAGCAAGTGGGCTACATTCCTTAGGTATTGCTGTAATACAAAAAGAGGACACCGGTAGTTCTTGTAGTAAGCAGTTATCCTCCATTATTGTCAACTTAATCGATTAATAATTTGCAACTCAATTATCGACGGCCAAATATTACAATAAATATTACAATTTACAGCGAGTAAAAAGAAAGTTTTAATGAACATAAATCACTTCTCTCAAGATTTAATTTGTGGCAAATTTGGTAGCCGCCGAAGAAGCGTACATGCCTAGGCATTTCTTCATGAGCGAAATATATAAGCTAGTCCCAAGACTGAGACCCAACTAGTACGTGAAGTGGGTACAATCGTAAATGAACAATTCCACGCAGCAGTTCCATAGTAGGCAGTAGAAAAGGAAATGTTCTCTGCAAGCTACCTTGTTGGCAACAAAAAGCTACTTATGACACTAAATGGGTTCTCACCTCAACAGAGGTCATGCACACTATTCGTGTCTATGTTTTGTTTTTTTGTTTTTTTTCAACTGCATTTTTCATTAAACATAGCATATTAACAACTCCCTTGTTACTGCACAAATACAAATCCCATGGCCGGGATGTGCTTTTCCCCGTTATCCGGGTTAAGATTTTCGCCGGCTTTTGCCTCGTTTCCACACGTGTTGTTACCACCAAAATGACCTGCGGTACCAAACCCCATTCTGGAGTCACAGGAATTGCAGTTAGACTCCTGATTAGCAACGATACCGATTCTTGCCTTGGAATAGAATTCTTTGTAACCAGCACACACAGCATTGAAGCCTTCCTTGTTACAATCTGTTTGCAAAGATGCATTCCTAATAAGGCCCTTCCACTTGTCACGACCTAATGATGTGTTGCGGTATTGCCCATCAGCGATCAGCGAGAACAACGAGCTGGCCTTCTTGTCTACGACAACAAAGTTGGTTTGCTGGCCGACCTTCATACCGAGGCAGACCTTTGAGAAGGATGTGTTCCAGTAGGTTGGTAGCTTTGTTTCTCGTGTGTCGAGCCCAGTCTCCCCTCCAATAAGGTTGAAGGTCGTTTTGTTCGTCCAAAGGCTGGAATTGTAGTGAAAGGTTTGCTACAAATAAAAGATCAGATTATTATAGAATAATTTGCGCAACACAAGTATGGTTATTAAGATAATTTTAGTTTGTTTCCAAATCATGTAGTTGTATACCTCCTGAAAACATATATAACGAGAAGTACATTCCTAAAAAAATTAATGAAATCATTTTGCGTGTTTGATAATCAGTGCACTGAACGTTAAATTCTGTAGTGCTGGAGACCTGCTCAGTAAAACAGAGATTTACGCATGTATTAGAAATGTTTAGCGTGTATGAAAGTTTAAACTTCATTTGAGAAATTTGATGAAAGAGCTATTACTGTTAATAAAAGTGCTAAACATACTTTCATGTTCAGCGCTGAGTGAGGCTACACGAAGAAAAGGTTCATTGGAATTTTACAGAGCATAAGCGATGATCCCAAGAGAGTCCGAGAATTGGCAACCGTCTAAATGGTGAAACAGGTTAAAGAATTTTTACCCGCCTTATCTTGATTAACCGTTTTATTTCACCCATTTTGAAATCACTGGTGATCTTTGCAATCTGATTGGTTCTCAACGGTGCGATTTATTCACGAATCGCACCATTTTTTGCTCCAAAATTGCATCCCTTTTTTAGCCCTTCAAAATTAATATGAAATAATAATAATAATAATAATAATAATAATAATAATAATAATGATAATAATAATAATAATAGTTATCAATCAAATTTCATGGCTCACCTGCACTAGCCAATCAGATTGCAAAAAAATATTGGGAAAAAAGTCACTTTGGGAGAAATTTTGAAATTTCTGTCCCCCAACTACTTCCCCCTTTTCCAGAAAAAACCGAGTTTCCTGCATGAAGTGAATAAATTAAATATTAATTTATTACAAAAAAAACTGTATGATTTCAAAATGGGTGTAACAAAGTGGTAATTGAACTTTGTGTTGTGCAGTTTTTGTCTGAAATCATACTTGTGATTTTTTTATAACATGGAGGGCAAAATAACTCACTCCTAATTGGTCGGGCGGCGAAAATACTTGCTCCTGATTGGTTGAGCACGCCATTTGTACATTTTGTTGGTTTCTTCATTTTGTGCCGCGACAACAACGACTTCTTTTAGGTTCTTTGGAGTTTGACTTTTTAAGCCGGATTGTTTGTGCCAAAAAAAATTGGAAATCAAGTGCTACAGCTACAAAGGAAATTCCTAAAGGTGAACTTTCGTTTCTTACAAGAAACAGCAAGAGATTACTTGTGTCAAAAACTAAAACCTTGGTCGGATTTGTTTGGTTGAAAAACTGAAAACATTCATGGCCGCGTCCAAGTACTTTCACCTCTTTACGGCTTCTTCCAACGGACGATAACCAAACAAAATCGAACTCGCGCTGCGCGCTTCTTCGATTTTGAAATCATATGTATGATTTCAAACCAAATTGCACTCCACTCAGTTCAAGTACCATTATATATAACGTGATGGTCATCCTATGGACAAAAATAAGACTTTCCATAGTCATATTGGTAGTTGTCGCATCATGGTTATTATGTAATATATTAAACACGAGGAAGATTGTTTCATCCGAGTTCTGAAAACCGAACTTCGAGGTGTTTGGAAGTCGGATGAAACACCATTTCGAGTGTTTGATATAGCTTCTCAAAACATAAATAATTATTGGCAAAACTAAAAGAAAAAGCTCACCAAAATTTTATGTTAATTGAGATCACAGTTTCAAACTTCCTTCACGGTAGTGATTTTCTTTGTTCTCACTTCAGGAATTATTAATGAGTATAAGAACTATAGGCAAGACAACGATGACTATTTTGGTGATATGACTGCTTCTCTGTTTGCTCCAACTATATTCAGGATGTTTTTGTTCTTGAACCAAAAACAATAGAAAGTAACAATAGCTTGACCCAACCAGGATCGCATGGGGAAAATCGTGGTCACAAATTGAAGAGCCAATCGGAATGTGGTCCGTAACATTTCTTTAGCAATTTCCGTGTATTTTCAGGCGAGAATTTAATGCTTTGCTTTAATTTGTTTTAATTAGTCCCTTGGACTTCAATTCCTCCCAGGGGGCGCCTTTTCCTGAAACACTGAAACACTTTTATACATTATCCCACGAATTGATCCGCTATATTTGTTTGTATTTTATCAAGGGGTGGCTTTTGGAGAGTGGAAGGGAGGGGGGCTCAAACGCTCTCAACCGAAGATTAACCAGAATATCAGGTGGATATCTATTTGGAGGCAGTTAATCACCACAGAAATTCGGATTTGATTTTAAAAGAACATCTGAAAGTTCTCAAAATTTTGTAACACTGGTAAACTAAATTTTTTTAGTTTTCGGGTGGCAAATATCTCGTTAAAAATGCGAAACAAAAAGGTTAACTAACAATTTCCTAAAACCAGTAACAGTTCGTAAACTTTGAGATACAGTCGAACCTGTATATAAAGGCCCTGTATTAAGCGGCCACCCTCTATTAAGCGGCCAGATTTCAAAGTCCCGATTGTTCGCTCATATAAACGCTGCATTTGTTACCTGTATTAGGCGGCCACCTCTATTAAGCGGCCGCGGCCACCCTGTAGCAGTCCTATTCTCGGTTTTCACTGTCACGCCATTGAAAAAAAAATCGAAACCATTCTATGAATGAAGTCAAGAAATTGACATGGTATAGAGGATAAATAAATGAGGCATCTGTCCAAGTGTCAGATCTGTGCGGCATTCCGTACTCGAGTTATTTGACAAAATGTTCCACATAAATTTATAGAGCTTAGTATGGAGACGCCATGTTTGTGTCCCTCTGAGGGGCACAAACATGGCGGCCGGAAATAGGAAAAAACATCTGGAGTTCACTTTTGCCAGAAAAGATGTTTGTTTGCCCTTGTGAATTTTCGAATGTTTAGATTAATATTTCTCCTCAAACTTAAATTGTTTAGAATGCTGAAAATCACTCGAAGAGTCATTTTTAAGATACGGAAAAGCACTGTCACGGCCGTCCTCCTGATGTCACGCACGATGGAAACTCGGAAATTGAAACTGTTCTATTTTCAAAAGGAAGCACGACATCGAGCTAAGAAATTGTGAACAGACATATTTTTAGGTAATCTTTCCTTGAATGGAGGTAAAAATTTTGTAGGCCTCCCAGTTTTGAATTCTAGAATTTGGTGACGTCACGTGAAAACCAAGAATGTTTGTCTTTTTTTGTTATTTTTACCTGTATTAAGCGGCCACCCTTGAATAAAAACTAAGCCATATGTTATTTTATGCGGTATTTTATTGTGTTTAAAATGCGATCCAGCATCACTATAAAGAAATAACATGTACAAAGCTGCTGCAAGCTGAAACTCGGGCGTTTAATATCGTCAAGGTTACTCCAAACCTTTGAGGGGCTACTTTTTGCGGAATGTTTATTTTTCGATCAAATTAAAGTTAATAACTTAAACTTACATTTTCAAAAACAAATTATTTAAAATCTTAAAACACGCGCGAGAACATTGAGAAAAAGGTATTTTCGTAAAAAAGTTAATAAGTTTTCAAGGTGACATAATCTCTGTAAGGCGTGGACTTTTCGCGGCAACGGCTTCATTTCAACTTATTAGAATTTTTTGTTTACACTCGAGTTTGAGTGCTGTGGTTTTGGAAATAGGCAAGTCAATTTCTCATCACTTTGCAGCACAGAAGGTGCTAAGTATCTTGAATTTTCCTAGACCAGTGAGCAATGTTTCGTGGACTGCATATATGAAGGCTCCTTAGAAAGCTCGTCACGAGCTCCTCGAAAGAGAACTCAAAAACGCGATGCTACAAGTGAAAAGACACAGGCGTACTTCTTCTGTTCACTGATTCAACTTGAAAAGTGGGAAACTCCTACCCTTTTAATGCTATAAATGTAGTTTAATTGATATTGAAAGCCTTATATATTCTATTTTGAATCTTGTATAATAGAGTGTCGATTTGAACTTCATTTTCATTTGAAAAATTCAACCGAGTTTTTTATTATCTTGCACGCATGGAAATTATGCGTCAGTCATTAACGTGTAACCAAAAGTTTGAAAATTCATATCTTTTGAACTATTGAACGGAAGAAAACCATGCTTTAAAACGTTATTTAGTAAACTATTTGAAAACGTACTATCGAAAGAAGCTTCACGTTTAGTTTTTCTTGCATCTCCAGTGCGCGTAACTGCCTTTCAATGATGCGTGTTACGTGATACTTGAGATGCAAAATGTTCAAAAATCTATAGCTCGGGTTTAAATCATCGTAAAATTCTCGTTCTTGCACCAAAATAAAGCTATTGAAATGTGCTATGAGATGCATTGAGATATTATTATGCGCGTTTGCCTTTTATTGAAAAATATTCGCATAAACTTTCGTTTCCGGTTTTGTTTACAAGTTCACGATTCACGCTGCGCACTTGTACTTTTTACTGATTTCACCTTGAAACTGTGCAACTCTTATGTTGTTATTGCTGTAAATGTACTTTCATTAAATTTAAAAACCTTATATATTGTAGTTTCAATATTCTATAAAAGACTGTTCATAAGAACTTCATTTTCAATTGAAAAATGGAAGCAAGTTTTTATCATGTGGAACGCGTATGAAATTATGCGTCACTCATTAACGTGTAACCCGGCAAAACGGTTTGAAAAGTCGTATCTCTCAACATATTCAACAAATAAAAAAAATAAAACCATGCCTTTAAACCTCATTTATTACATCGTCGAGCCTGGTTAAGTGTAGGAGATTGCCTTTGGGGGTTCTAGTGTGCTTGCACATCTTGGTTTATAAACCAAAATACGCTCATCAATTCGAAGACTTGCCGGCCAAAATACGCTCATCAATTCGAAGACTTGCAATGTTACTGAACACAAACAAAACTTACCCGATAGCTTTCATGTCGGTCACTAGTGCCTCCCTATGATGCTGCATTGGCGCTTGCTTGTCGGTTTATCTTCTTTTTTTTTCGTTTCTTTTTTGTTAAACGTTTTTTCCCCTAGGTAATACCGAAAACGTGCTCGCAGAAGCTGACTGGGAAAAACATGACTGAAAAACTATAACTTTCCCGCGAAGCACCATTTTGCTTCCTGTGAACGTCAGGGGCTCTACTATGTTATTGGCTGGCGGCTCACAGTGTGAGCCCGGTGTTGACATAATTCTCCGAGAAGGCGTGACATGCTTCTAAATCTTTAGAAGGCGAAAACTCGCAATACGATTTCTGCAAGATGCCTCCTCTTCAAATGAATTAATAGGGTATGTAGAATCGACGGAATTTTGTGAAATTTGGCCCAAAAGTTAACTGAAAAACGAGGAACAAAAGGGTGTCGGGGGCATTTTTTTTTAAATCAAAAACTTCCCTCCTGGCGGCCTCGGAACACAACACGTTTGCAAATTCTTTTTTACTGGAACTTGACAGATATATTAAAAGAAAACCAATAGGAATACGGGGAAATGCTCAAACCCTTTGAGAGATTGATGATTTGTGATTAACACTGTGCAGCTACATTTCGTCAGAGATCATGCACGTTTGATACCCGATTAATTCGACGGAATGGCGCTCTGTCATTTTACTGTTTACCGGCTTCCTTCGCCTTAGCAGAGGAATAACCAAAATAGCTTATAATTTTATCGAATTCTGCATTAAATAAGCTTTTTATCGATATATAGATTGTGTCGGTTTCCTAAAAAACAACGCGCGTACGAATTTTTTTCGGGAAGGCACCCGCGAAGGTTTGGAGTAACCTTAACGCTTTTCAGATGTCCTCAATGTGCTGAAGTACAGTAACATATCACGAACGCTAAAAGAAATTTGTTTTGAATATGGTTCTCTTAAGCAAGAAATTCCTCTTCAATTAGCTTGTTCTGCAGCCATGTGACATTGAACATTGAGCGTAACTGACAACTATGAAATGAGTGAATGAGATATTTTGTTGTGAACTTTAAGTCATAGAAATAGAGCACTGTATACCGTAGAAGATTAGAGGACAATTTATTGCATAGTACTTTTACACAATGTTACGTATATTATACCGTTAAGTTACAAGTTGTCACTGAACTTTGTTTAAAGTAGTGGTCGCTTGAAAGATTGTTGATTGTCCTATTGTTTCCTTGCATGAACTGTTTTTCTATGGCACGCCATTAATATTGACATTAGACAACGCCCAGTGAGTATTTTTAGTGATCCTGTATTAAGCGGCCACCTGTATTAAGCGGCCAGTTCCCCAAGTCCCGTTATATACAGGTTCGACTGTATCAGATTCGGCTTCGTACAACTTTCTGTAAATTAAATTTTCACCTGAAGCATCCAAACAGATCAAACTGTATTAACTAACACAAATAAGTCTTTAAAACACAGGAGACAACGGTAACGTTTAAATGTTTTACTTAAATGTTGTCGTTGGGTGTCCCAGGAATTTACTGCAGTTATAAAGGCGCATTTGCGACCGTAGGCATGTTTTGGTTGTAATTTTTTCTATGTGAAGCGCGTTGCGAATCTAAAGGCATAAGGCCAGTCTTACTTTCTCACAATGACGTGGAAATAACTTACATGCATACAATCTACTGTTCCCGCAGATTAGAGCTTCGCATAATTTGGCTTCCGTATGATCACATGACCAGAAACCAGATATTACAAAACTAATTAAAATAAAGTCGTGATGTTAACTACTCTGGCTGTACCTTTTTTCCGTCAATCTTCATGACCAGCGTCCATCCACCCTTTGTGCAGCTTCCATTTGCAGAGTGAGCATCAACCATATGGCAGTAAACGCTAATGATTTGACTCCCCACTATCATTTTGTAGGCTTTGCTCTCATTGCCGCTGTAAAACAGATGTAGCAGATAAGACATATGGTCATATGTCGCAAATAACTTGAAAATGGCTGCTTATAAACCGCGTCAGTTGTTAGAGAGCCTATTAACTCTAATCCACAATTAAAAATAGACCGAGGTTTTCATCGTGCTCGTCTAAAATGCTTTTGAAAACCAATTTTGAGCTAAAGGTAACGAAACGAACTAAGTCAACACTGAATGTAAATATATGAAACATATATTTTGAACTGCGGATAAAAGATCAAATAGAAGAAAGATCCTCGCAGTTAGTACGCAACTTAAGCAGTTGCGAAAAGAAAGCCTTAAAAAACACTGAGGGACAAAAATCATTTGAAAGAATTTTCATTGATTAGTGTTTAAACTTGTTCTTAGTGATTGAACTTGAACTTTATCCTAAAAAGCCCACATGGGGCGAATAAGGTATATAAGTTGTATGTATGTTATCAAAGTTGACATCCCAGGCCTAGGGTAAGCTAATCAGTCTTTAAACAACGGGGCCCTATTGTTCGAAAGCCGGTTAACGCTAGTTCATGATTAAAAGTTAAGCGAGGTATTCATCTCGCTCATTACAGTGGTTTTTGAAAGCTTATTTTAAGCTAATGTTAGAGACAAGCCCGAGTCAAAAATTGAGGGACAAAAATCTTTGGAAGAATCTTAAATGATTAGTAATTAAACTCGAATCAAAGTTCACGTTAATCCAGGATTAGTTTAATCGGGCTTTGAACAACTGGGCCCAGAGTTCTGATGCCACTGAGGTATATTTCGACGTCAATCATGATAAACAGAAAACAAATAATAATAATAATAATAATAATAATAATAATAATAATAATAATAATAATAATAATAATAATAATAATAACAAAGAACAACTGGGCCATGATAACAACAATAATAATAATAAGCAACTAGCGAGATTTTAGGATTAGAACGTTTAATATTCTTCACATTTAGGATTAGTAGGGGTTTCTGAATTTTTCTCAGTTTAGCGTATGATTGGTCATATAAATGACTTTTATTCTTTTTTTAAATCTATTATTATTATTATTATTATTATTATTATTATTATTATTATTATTTTTCAAAAAAAATTGTGCTTGAAAATAGCTCTGTTGTGCTTCGAAATACTCTCTTTTTTAATCACAACTGAATTGTAAATAAGTTTTTTAATAGTTCTTTTTTCTACATTTAACTTGTAAATGTCACTTTTTCTTGGAATATTTTAATAAAGATCTTTATATTTTTATTTATTATTATTATTATTATTATTATTATCAAGTAGACCGATTTTAAAATGCCGAATTTATTTTTTTTAAAGAAAACTTCATGACAGTTGTTCTTTTTTTCTTTTACTTTACAAAAACATTGTTGCTTAAAAATGTTATCTTTTTTTAATCGAAAAGAAATCTGAATAGGTTTTTAATAGCTCTTTTTTTATATACTTTTAACTTGTTATTATTATTATTATTATTATCATTAATAATTATAATATAACTATCGTAAAGAACGCACTTTGATTGGTTCCTCTGCGTGCACACAAGTAAGCTGGGGTCGGCTAAGCCTCGAACAACTCTTACGCTTCTTACGTGCTGCAACCTCCCGCGTTCATCCATAACTGAATAGTGCGCGTTGGGTCGTTTGCCATTTGTTAACTTCCTCATTCACGAGTTCCTTTGTTGCAGTGAACGGAAGCCGACTTTGAACGAACAATTAATCTATTGACATAAGTTAGCACCCATTGCAAATGTCTTAAATGGAGATCAAAATAATGTGACTTGAACACTAATTTTTATTTAGTTTTTTTGTGACATTCCCGTGCTTGATAGTGCTGTTCAAAATATCGAAAGATCCCAACAAGTTAATCAGCCAACCGCTAAATTTTAGATGGCCACGAAGCCCATATGAAACACAAACATAACAAAAATATAATGGTTCAAAATCCAATCTTTACAAATTGATGTGACTTTTGCAACGCGAATCAGAACAAAGCTCCTTCTCTTAATGATAAGAATACCAATTAGTGTCACCCCGTGGTCTTAAATTAATGCTTGCGCTGGTAAGGTATTTAAGATGGCGTACTGTTACTCACAACTTTTTGTCATAAATTTCCTTGCATGACGAAACTGCAACACAAAGTAAAAAACAAAACATACAACTTTCACTTTGTTAAATGCATGCTATTAAACACAGCAAGGGCTCTTAACGGGCAGTGTCGCCAAGGGTTTCTTTCCTTTTAGTGGATGAAGCACGATAAAAAACTGCAAAAAGGCATTTCTGATAATGTAGGCAATGTATGGATATGTTTACATCTTTGCCATCAGGAAATTCTTGAAGGCCAGTTGTGACGTCATGGCGATCACCACGGTGATATCTCCAGAAAGACAGAATAAATGCAAATTCCAAGGCAGATCACGACGCAAAATTTTTGAGACAAAAAATGTTTGCTGCGTGTTTTATTTCGTGCTCGCGCGATTTTACTTCGCATTTTCACCTTCAGTGTGTTGTGCACGCGATTTTGATAGAAATTCGGTTCATCCAGCTGACGCCTCCATCCTTCCTAGCTATGTTGTTTATAAATTACGCACGCGTGCGCTGCTTAAACTCCTTTTAAGTCTCAGCTATCCCTCAAGACCTAAATTAGTTAACCATGTCCAACGAAAATCGAAAGGTTTTTGTGTCAAACACTGCATGAAAAGCTGCGTCCAGAAGCCACATCATTTTTACTGCATCGACCTTATTGCAAGGCACGTCTCCATGCACAATTTTCATGTCCGTAAGCACAATCGACATGTGCCTTTTTTTCTTAAACGTTCCTTTAAGATACCCTTTTAACCTTACCTGGTTCACAATCCGTTCCATTTCCGTAATATCCCGGTTTACAAGAACAGTTGTATGATCCCCTGGTATTATTGCACACAGCATGAGCACTGCATTTGTGTTTTCTAGTAGAACACTCGTTGATATCTGTAAGAAAACGCCGTAAATCTTTAGTTCATTAAAAACTACTTATATCAAAGGAATATTGAGTAAAATTAACCCACAAACTCGACGTCAAGTGGATTAAGGCTATTTTGAGTCTGGATTGCTTCTTAAATAAAGGAAATCATATCGAATTCCCAAATCATAATTTGAAGATGTATGCAAGTCTTAACTCCTTCTTAGAGTGATTGCTTTCTGATCTAGTCATGCTTAAGGCTACTTTAAACGTACTGGTTAATCGGACCAATCTGGCCCAATTTGACAAACACCATGCCTAAGCTGGCGAAATTGGTCTGTGGCAGTGCTACAGATGTTTCTAATGGTGCTGATTCACACCCTGGGTTATTATAATATGTACATTAGCCCATGAAAATGTAAATTACCCTTTTTAAACCCTTTAATCCCTAAAAGTGATCAGCCCCAATTTTCTTCTTGTAATACCAATGCTTATTCAACCCCTGAGGTCATGAGAATTAAGGATAAGATCACCCAAGGAGAATTTACTTGATATTTTAATAACTTCTCCCAGGTACTTTTATCAGAAAAGTATGGGGACAAGATAAGAGAATTTGCCCTTTGATATAATGGGTTATAGGGTTAATCTCCAAATGCGTTACGTTATAGGAATCTCAAACTAATGTTAGGGCGTAGTTAGTGGGGCCGTTGAATGCAATCTATTTTTTTCTAATTTCATTTGAACAAACGATGATTTAAAGAACAGAGTGAAAAATATCACGAGGGCCTTAAGGTAGTTTCGAGATTCTTTGTTGATAGTCGACACGTCAATCAAAATGTCACTTGAAAATATATTTTCATGTTACTTGAACAACTTCGCGATTGATTCGAAGTCGTTCAACTTGTTGAATGTGAGCGAATTATCAAGGAACTAGACTGCTACCAATGAACCAATGACGTTCTACTTGAGGAAGAGAACGTGTGTTCAGATTCGGATCGGTCCACAGCCATTATTTTCGGCTGCACAAGGCGTGAAGAATTCCTCAGCCGATCCAAATACAATCAGCCAAACTTTTCGATCTGCTTCAAACGCCGAACTTGACCTGAGCCGTTTGTATATAAGGCTTATTATCATACCTTTCTTGCAATGACAGCCCGTGAATCCAGCAGTGCACAAACAGCGGTATCCCTTGTCTGTAAAACCGGTTTGACAGGTTGCGTTGTTCTTGCAAGAGTTTTTCAAGCATGCATTCTTAGACAAGGAGAAAAAAGAAAGCTTGGTACAAAGGGATTTACTGATAGCTGGTCCCTTTCGATTGCACGTAAAGCATTCGCTGTGAACAGCTATCAAATCGGTTAATATGTTATTTTACGAATTTTTGTTTAGAGATTAACGAAATAGTGTGGGCAGCTAAAATTCAGTACTACAAAATTATATTTAGTCAACTTTTTCTTGAAAAATTGTTTCGAGACAGAACTAAGGACCTGTTTTCTTAGCGGAGGCCGCACTGATTGTGAGATGCAAAGCACCAGACGAAACAACGTCTACAGGACATGCAGGAGTTGGTATACCGTCCTGTGGGTATGTCAACGAACTGACTGTCGTTCCTGCGGACAAACCGTGAATTGTCGGTTATGAAAGTTTTGGTTTCTTTTCATCAAAGTTTAAAATGATAGTGTGGTCTATGTTGATATCATTACAGCCAACCCTATCAAGCTTATAAATCTTTCACAAAAATGGCCATTTTAGCGTTTAGCAGCCGCAACAGTTATAATTTACAAAGCTTTGCAAAATATTAAAAAGAATAGATATTAAACAGGCTAGCTCAAAACAACGACACAAAGAGTTTGAGTTCAGAAGACATGTTTCGGATACTTCAATATCCATCAGCAGTTTAAGAATGTTAAAAAAATTGTGACTATATATAAAGTAGATTACAAGTTAGTGCTGATTATAGAGCGGTTTTCAATCGAGTGTCGTAAAACAAAACAAAACCAAAGTAATTACTCTGGCCAATCACAACGGGTGCAAATAACGCATTGAACCAATCAGAATTCAAAGTTCTATCTCAAAGGACTGTAATTTTGTCAGAATCGTTCAGAATATCTCCGCACGTGTTTTCAGTCAGAATCAAAGTCTTTACGCATGCTCGCGCGCCAGAATACACTTCATGTAAATCTCAACGATAAGTCGCAATTTCCTACACTCCCCCGCAATGGCCCAGAGTGCAACACAACAAGTAATAAGTTCAACTCTGGCCATTGAAAACCAAACAGTTCCTAAACGACTAGGATCTACTTAAATGTTCTGTCCTGCCTTTGCCGCTGCCCTTCGGCTTGGCAAACGATGGGAAATACTCAGTTCCTCTTGATTGCATGATGTAGGCTCATGTGTCTCCAATGGGTAGAGCTTCTTTACAGGCCTCTAAATGACCGTGCTCGGTTTTCTTCGTTCTCCGACCTTCACTGCATCTCCACGCACTACTCCAGCACTCCCCGTGATCAGCCTTTCGACTCTGCCCAATCTCCAGAAGCTTCTCCGCACATTGTCTTCATGCACAATTACAACATCTCCCACCTTGATGGTGCTGGCTTGCTGCTGCTTCCTTGCCTCTAGACGGTGCTGCTCCGGAAGACTCAGCAATGAAACACCATCAGTTGATGCTGAGGTGTCATAGACCACTATGGGGCAGGTAATGGACTTTTCCCAGAGAGGCCTGATTCATTTGTGGGATGTCCTCAACAATTTCCCTCTGCATTTGGTCCTTAATCACGTTGTCGTACTCACAGAGAATCTCAGGCTGCTGTCTAAGTCGTCTCAAGGTGCCTCCAAGCCTGCTCAAACTCAGCTCATTGTTGTCTTCGCAAGATAGGGTATGAACTCTTCCAATGTAGCCGCGCTTCATATCTCTCACCATTGAAGGTCAAGCCCTCCAAAAACTTGTCATGAACAGAGTCACATTTCTGCTTAATTCTAATAGACTCAAACTCCCAGAAATTTGACAACTGGTCATCAAGGTTCACATACTGTGTGTCTGTCCTCAGGGTGTGGGTGCTTACATAGGTGACTGTAATGGACGGAGGGCTACTTGGCCGATCCACAGGAACTGACAGCACCCATCCCAATCTTGTATTTAAGGCTACGGGTCCAGAGCGTCCTCGTCTCACCTCCCCAGTGACTAGGTTCCAATAACTGTGATCCCACCAAGATATCCATGTCAAAGTCAAGGATGTCTACAGAATTATCAGCAAGCTTCAGTTCCTGCAAATGAGGATAAGACTGATAGGCAACTTCAATAGCATGCTTCCGCAAGGGTGCACATATCACAGGTGCTGCGTAAGCTGTCAGATAGACATTAAGATCACTGCTAATTCCCTTCAGGCAAAGCTGCACCACTTCACATTCTTGTATCTGGCCCTCCTCATTACCAAAGGTCTTGATCATCAACTTCTCAGGGAGAATAACTGCCAGATTAAGGGATTCCTTCAGTCTACATGACACGTATGACCTCTGGCGGCAGCTGTCTAGAATTACTCTCGCCTTTACAGATTTGTCAAGACCTGTTCCTGGGACTTCAGCTTGAGCAGTCGGCAACAATACTGACGTTTTCGCATCAATGTACAGGGTTGATGTCTGATGACTAGCCCCTTGATCATCACTTGAATAGTAGGTGTCAGAGAATGTGGTCTGCGGCATGCCTGGCTGACTGGCCGCAGTAGGTGTTGCTCTGCAGCAAATGCTAACATGGTGTCGACCTCCATACTCCTTGAATCTCAACTTTGACTGACAGTTTCTGCTTAAATGATGTGCCCTCAGGAATACATAGCACTTTCTTTTCTTTCTCAAAATTCTCAACCGTGTAGGCACATCTACTGCCACTGGACGGTCAACTGAGGGAAAAGAAAGAAAGAAAGAGGATGTTGGGGGCCCCTGGTTAGGCCCATCAGTTGAAGACACTAGTGTGGCAGCAATCGGAAGACCCTGACCTCGAGCTTTCTTAGACTCACTCCCCCTTTCGTTTGGTCTGCTCATGAAACTACACTCTTCCCTGACCTCAACCTTTTCCTTGAACTATTTTAGTAATTTGTCCAGATGTCAGATTCCACCTTCAAAGTGCCGATCGAGTTATAATGAGTCTGTTCCTCAGGCAACTTGTTCATCGTCACAGGCACCAATAAACTGCCATACGTGTCAAAGGCTATACCAAGAGCCTCCAGTCCACTAACATTAGCTTCAACCTTATCATAAATCATTCTTATTCGCTTAATGTCAGTGATCACTGTTACAGCTGGCAGTTGTAGAAGGGCTTCCATGTGTGAACTAATAATTAGCTGCTTGTTTCCAAATCGTTCAGTCAGAATTTCCACGGCACTTTTATAATTCGACTCAGTCGGTGATAGACCAGATACTGAAGCTAGAGCTGCATCTTCCAATAAACTTCGCAAATAATTGAACTTATCAATTTCGTTCAACGATGCATTCGTATGAACGGCAGAACTGAAGGAGTCCCAAAACGGCTGCCTTGCGGACGGTATCCGTAATACGACGTGTAAATTCGCTCGTTTCCTCGATTTCCTTTTCCAAATCGGAAGACCCGTCATAAAATACGCCTGTCAAGATTCTTGAGGCTATCAGATTTCTCTTTTAGCAGTGCAACGGTTTATTGAAGAATTTCCATCGACGATGGATCAGAGGTTTCCAAGACTCCTTCAGTTGTGTGGAGGATTTTGCTGACGTAGCTTCGGTTCGCCTCGCGGATACGTCGCTTCTTAGAGAGTTCATCTTGGATCTGTTTCTGCTTTGTCTTCGACAATTCAGACATTTCTTATCCGGCTCAAAAGGACCATATAAAGAATTCAAAGTTCTATCTCAAAGGACTGTAATTTTGTCAGAATCGTTCAGAATATCTCCGCACGTGTTTTGAGTCAGAATTAAAGTCTTTACGCATCTTCCGGCCAGAATACACTTCATGTAAATCTCAACGATAAGTCGCAATTTTCTGCAGTAAATACATGTAACCGGCGCCAAGCGCGGGAAAACACGGGCGAGCGAGGCACAATTGGCTTTGGTTTTACATCTTATTGGTTGAAAAAGTGGCGCGAATTTTATCAACCAATCACAGAGCGTAGTAATGCAAAACCAAAGCAAAAATGCAATTACTTTCGTCACTCAATTGAAACCGCTCTAAATCGAACCGAATAATAGCTAATTGTGAATAACGTAATGCGAATACAAATCTGTGAAAATATTACATAATACTAATTAAGGGATACAAGAAAACAGCGAATTATAATAGTTGTGTCGTTGTTTTAGAGTGTTTAGTATCTATTTTACTACGACCAAAAGTCGGCAACATTAACAGAATAACTAGATCAGACTTTTAGCATTGAGGAGTTCCCGTATCTCTAATTTCTGCCTCATTTGAACGACCTCATTGAAATAGGCAGCTTGCTTCAAACTTGAGTGTTGGTGTTTTCTTTACCGGTTTAAAACTGCAAGTAGTTCCTGTCTCAACCTTTTTGAAAAAGGTTGAGACACCCTCTCCTGAATAAGCATTTTCACTATATTACCTCGTCTTTTTGAAAACATTTGCACTTCATCGTGATTCTATCCCTCAACCATACCCCCCCCCCCCCCCCGCCTGCCCCTTTCCCCTTTCAATATTGATGCTGCTAGGTTTAAACATAATCACGAAGATCACACAACAGGGGGAGGAGGGGGGGTCGTTGGGGGAGTGGAAAAGTTCTGAAATGGAAATCCCCCTAAATGACACACTTTTAACCCAGATTGTCTCAACTCTTCGAGAATGCTTACAGGTAGATCATGTACCTTTGCTCCACGGTATATATACGCATAATTTGTCTCCAGTTTGTCCTTTTGTCCTTCGAATGTTGAATTGTTCAGCTCACAGTTATATTTGCCATTACTTTGCGGCGCTTTTTCCAAGTTGTAGCTAACACAATTGGGCTCCATGTAGCATGCCATCTCACAGAAATCGCCATCCATGACGTCAGTGGTGCGAATCACGTGGTTTTTCAGGCGTTTACCATCAAATGTGTGCGAGGGTTTGAACTCCAATTGGCGGCAATCATCTGAGAAAGAACAATATAATAATAAACAGAACTTATCTACAGCTTATCACCAAGTCTCTAAGCGCTTTGCAATTTTTCTAAAAGCTAAGTTACAAAAAATCATACCTAAATATTTGCAATTCTGTATAATGTCAAAATTTACAATAACTACAGAGGATAACATTAAAAAATTCGCCAAAAAAAATCAACAAAAAGAAGCTTTAAGAGGCTGTCCGCGTAAGAACACATAAGGCAAATTTCGCTTTTTGCCGATTTTGCTGATACCCCTTCTTAAACTTCAGAATGCATTAAACGTGACTTACATTTAGTTAAAGCCTATTTTCACAAAAGCGGACCTGACTAATGGTCAAGTCTATTTTAACCCAAAAGCACTACACTGTAACACCAATCTACTAATGTATGGAATAAAATTTGTGGGCACTTTACGCTGCGTGCAGTACAGAGCTCCGCGATTTCCCTAATATTCACGGAGTTTAATCCAAACTAAACATAAAGCAGTCAGACCGATAGACACATTTCTGAACCGAACTCTTTTAGAAATATAATAATAATCACTAGGTAAATATTTCTGGCCATTTAGCCATATTTTAGAGAAGATCTATCCTTTTGTTATGGCATTCTGAAGTTTAGGAGGAGGTATTTTAAAAAAATTGTAACTCTCAGTCAAAATTTCACAGAAAACAAAAGTTAAACAATTAAATTGTTATTAACAAATGGAACTTCAATGGGTAAAATATTCAACCTGTTTGAGCAAGGAATGACGTTTTGGCAGCACCAGCAATGTATAGATGAATTGTAGAGTCCCCAATGGTAAATTTGGTAGTTTTGAGGTCACCTTGTAAACCGTCTCGCCAAGAACGAAAAAAAAGTGTATTGAGCTCAGTAAATGCGATATTTGTTAATGGGATATAATGATTGATGTTCATAGAAAAAATCAGCGAAATCAGTGAAAAGACGAAATTTGCCTTATCCGTTCTAACGCAGACAGCCTCTTAAATAAATAAGTTTTGAGGTCACGTTTAAAGTCCTTAACAGTGATAAGTACTGGAGTTATACATACGCCCATATTTTGTAGAAAAAGTCAGTAAGCGTGCATCGGAGTTCTGAACGCATTGCAGTAGCGATTGCTTGTAACCTGTATTAAGCGGACCCAATATTAAGTGGACCCCAGTTTGAGTCTATAAAGTTTTTCCCCATGTTTACTGTAGAATGAACTCGTATGTATTTGAATCACATCTCGATATAGTTTCACTGTCGTTGCATCACAAGGCACTTTAATTTCTGCCAATTTTAAACTAAGTGAATATCGTAAGCAATTATGGATTAACTTCAGGGGATCGTAGCTCTTTCGTGAACACGATGGCCTATGTTTTTATTGTATTGTAAGTTGTTTTTTCTTACGAGAAATTTTATTTCGAGGGAACTTCTAACATTAGAGAGATTGAGAATTGCGTTTACGGCAAACAGCAAACGGCAGAAATAACCACGTGACCATGTTTATCCTGTCTGTCCCTTGCTGCTTAAAGTTTGTTAGTAAACTGTTTTACGTTAGCATCTAAGACCAGAATTATTTTGCACTATTCTCATCTATATGCCCATTTCTTTCTCTTTTCTTTTTAGAAAACATAAACGCGAATCTCACGTTTGCCGTTTGCCGTAAAAATATTTAAGTTCAATGTTATTGTCAAGTAGGACTTTAATTTAGTGGTTTTTTTTTTTCTTTTTTTTTTTTTTTGGGTGTAGCTCAATGTTATTAACATTACTGGTAAGACGTTAATATGGTGTTTTAAAATTTTAGCTCAATGTTGTTAATCCAGATCTAATTTAGCTAGTGTTTAAGAGCGGCTGACTGAGAATATCGAGAACTCGCGGTCAAAACTGAAATTTCGGAATTCCTCATATTTTGTCAGAAGAATGCCTTTAGAGAACTATTTACGAAAATAACAATAAAACGTTCCAAAGATTTGTCGTTTTCGAGAATTCCGGCATATTAGTGTAACTTTCATTGTAAATTTCGATGTACCAGGAAAGGTATTTTGTCCGCAAAGTTTCCACAATTTCAAGTGTCAACAAAAATGCTGAAAATAGGATTCTTCGGACTTTGAAAACTGCATGTAAATAAGAATCCTCCAGCAATATTTTCATAAGACCGTATTCTTAGAAGGATGCCTAACTTAACCTCAAAAGATCGTTTTAATACGCTAAGCCGTCTTCCTTCCCGAGCGATTTGAAAATGCACCAAATCTCATCAAAATTTAACGCCGGCTGCGACGCGATCACGGCATTTCACATTATGCCGGAATTCTCGAAAACGAAAAACCTTTGGAAAGTTTTATTGTTATTTTCGTAAATAGTTCTCTTAAGGCATTCTTCTGACAAAATATGAGGAAATCCGAAATTTCAGTTTTGACCGCGAGTTCTCGATATTCTCAGTCAGCCGCTCTTAAATTATTAGCTAAATGATATTGTTATTAAATTAAGACTTTAATTTGGTGTTTTAAAGAACACTAAGAGCTAGCCATGCATCGAGAGAGGAAACCAACCTTTTGAAGTGCAGAATTGTCCGTTAATCTGAGAGAGAAACGCAGCCAAAATCAGAAGCAAAAACATGTCCTCACGCAGGTAATGGGCTCCTGTCTGACGGTACAAAGCTCGAATGCGAGAGTTAAAAAAACACGCGTATTTTTCGAAGGGAGGTTTGTTTTTTGTGCGCGTTATTAATAAACGTCAATCAACAGGAATAAAAATTTTATTTACATTAAATTAGAGAGCATCGCAGTTACCTACGCACTGCAAGCTAAGTAGTTACGAAAAGAAAGCCTGAAAACAAAAACAAAAAACAAGCTTGAATGGAATTTTTTAGGCTTTCTTTAAAACCGTGATGGTTTCTCGTTAGTCAGTAACTTTCAAGAATCCGGCGACAGAAGCGAAAATTCCAATTTCTTTTTATTTGCCCTAAAAGACCCTTTTGGTGAATTATTTTCAAAAACAATATTCAAAAGTTCCTGCGAATTTTTATTTTGGCAAAAATTGGGAAAGTTCAATATCGGCCTATTCGTGCCCGATGGCCCGATTAAAATTATGCAAATTAGTAGAGTTTCAAAACTCTCGTTCAAGACAAGGAAACGTTTTCTCGAGTTGATGTTTTCACAATCGTTTTTACATCCCTTGTGCTTGCTTCCAAACTATATTTTATCTCGACCTGAAAATTCTTTAATTTGAAGTTGGCCACGTAATGAATACAATGTTTGCTATTCCTTAGTTAGAGTGATTTTTGCCCTATTTTAGATGACCATATCATCGGGGGTATACGAATATGCTGCTAATAGAAGAACGTTTTTGAACGTGCAATTTTTTCTTATTTATCGTGGTAAAATATTTAGTTTGGTCCGTAAAAAGGTCGAGATGTGTGGAATGCACTTTGACACAATACGCCATTTCAGCACTTCATGTTACTCCTGTTACTTTGCATACGTCAATACAGTTCACGGAAGCTTTTAGATAAAAGCCAAGGTCTCTGGTTTCATCTCATCCTTTTATACATGTAAATAACTAGCTTTGAACTTAAGTGCTCCCTATAATTGCATTAAGTTATCAAATTGTTCTTTTCAGGTGAAATTTTCGAGTTTATATTGAGACGTTCAAGCGAGATGAAAGAGCCTTCCCACGGAAATAACTTGAAATCAGTGAAATTAATACCCTGTCTCTCATATCATGCTACACTTCCAAACTACCGTTATTTTTAAGCTAGAATATGTAAATGCTCCCTTTTTACGTGACCTAAAAGCATAATTTGCTTAAAATATCACGAACGCACAAGAGAGATAGGTTCCTAGGCAATCTGCACTAACCTCTATTAGTCGCTCGAATGTAATGGTATCTACTTTCTGAGAAATAAGGCTCTACGTAGCTTTATGGACTACATGATTTTCGTTTCAGTCCAGCAATCAAATACCTTGACTTGCCTCAATTTCTTCTTGTTGTAATTTGAAAAATTATTTTCACACTGTCATCACCAGTGCAACTATTGACAAAGTTTATTCCTGTGTTTTTCGCGCGAATTTCACTTGTCACGCAATGAAAGTTATTCGCGTCGTTCAAAACTTTGAATCTCTAATATGAGGAATTTCAGACAATTTTCAGCCTTGTCCCTGGGATGCAATATCGCCAGATATAATGTGAGTAACGATTGCAGACAAGTAAAAGCATTTCTTATATTTAGTTTTCAGTCGTGTTATCCGGTTGTGATTAAATGAGTCAAGTAGTCAGTAACAATGTTGCACTATTTCTTCAGTATTTTCGACAAACACACAGAAAAACTAAGCTTGTTAGGCAAGTATATTTATATAGATGGGCATCAAGAAGCTTTTTTTTATTCTACTTTCTTGTGATAAATGTATACAAAGGTAAAACAACGGACGCGTTTCATCCATGTGGCAAGTCGAGAAACGGCTGATGATTACATTTACGTCAGTGCGCGATTTTGTCAGTTTTTTTCTTGCGGTGGACTTCATTCGTAATATTTTAAGCAAATTCTGCTTTTAGGTCGCGTTAAAAGGGAGCATTTACATTTTCTAGCTTAAAAATAACGGTAGTTTGGTAGTGTAGCATGATAGGAGAGACGGTATAAATTTCACTGATTTCAAGTTATTTCCGTGGGAAGGCTCTTTCATCTCGCTTAAACGTCTCAATATAAACTCGAAAATTTCACCTGAAAAGAATCATTTGATAACTTAATGCTGTTATGGGGAGCACTTAAGTTCAAAGCTAGTTATTTACATGCATAAAAGCATAAGATGAAATCAGAGACCTTGGCTTTTATCTAAAAGCTTCCGAGAACTGTAATGACGCATGCAAAGTAACAGGAGTAACATGAAGTGCTGAAATAGCGTATTGTGTCAAAGAGCATTCCACACATCTCGACCTTTTCACGGGCTAAACTAAATATTTCAACACGATAAATAAGAAAAATTGCACGTTCAAAAACGTTCTTCTATTAGCAGCATATTCGTATACCCCCGATGATATGGTCATCTGCAATATGGCAAAAATCACTCTAACTAAGGAATAGCAAACATTGTATTCTTTACGTGGGCAACTTCAAAGGAACGAATTTTCAGATCGAGATGAAATATAGTTTGGAAGCAAGCGCAAGGGATGTGAAAACGATTGTGAAAACATCAACTCGAGAAAACGTTTCCTTGTCTTGAACGAGAGTTTTGAAAATCTACGAATTTGCATAATCAGTCGGGCCATCGGGCACGAATAGGACGATTTCGAACTTTCCCAATTTTTGCCAAAATAAAAATTCGCTGGAAATTTGGAATATCATTTTTGAAAATAGTTCACCAAAAGGGTCTTTTAGGGCAAATAAAAAGAAATTCGAATTTTCGCTTCTGTTGGCGGATTCTTGAATGGTGATGGTATTTATTATTTAATAGCCGTTGTCGGTAACTTTCAAGAATCAGGCGACATAAAGCTAGTCCATAAAGCTACGTACAGCCTTATTTCTCAGAAAGTAGAATCCATTACATTCGAGCGACCAATAGAGGTTAGTGCAGATTGCCTACTAGACACGAAAGAGGAGTTTCCTCGTGCCAGAAATTTCTCTCTCTCTACTGCCTCTGAGAGGGAAGGAACCTGCATGCTATACCAAGCAGCGCGTTAGTTTACTCTTTCATCGGCAGTTCAAATATGTCAATTTCATCTATTTGAATTTCAGAGTGGATCCCTATTTGTTAATGAGCGCACGTAGCTAAAAACAGTTTATAAATAGACCTATATTTTGTATGCTGCTAGCCTGCAGGTGGCATGTCATGATCATGACACACGGCATGAAACACTTCGGATCCGTGGCCCCATTTCCGCCCTCGAGGGCGCCGTTGTCAAAATGACAACGATGTAAAATTTCATGATTTTTGATTCAATTTACGGGAGAATAGGGCTCAAAGAACACAGCTAAGATTGTCACTTTTAAAGAAAGTTCCCAAATTCCCGCGTCTCGTCTCAAATTCCTGAAAATAGTCTAAAATCGAGCAATAAGTTCACTCCTTACTAGGCTCAAATTCGTCAAAATGGCCAAATATCGAGCAATAAGTTCATCTCATTCTGTTCTTAATTTCATGAAAATAACAAAAAATCAAACTATAAGGTTAGTCTTTTCTGGTCTCAAGTTCATGAAATAGTCAAACGAGAGAACAACGAGTTCATCTTTTCTAGTCTCAAATTCCTCTAAATTAAAAAAAAAAATGAGTTTTGTCGTTGGCTGGATCATTCGCATAGTAGAAACGGTAGCAATTTTTGTCTTTATGTACTCACAGGGTTTCAATAGTAGATTTTGATGAGTGCAGAGTCAAAACGAATTCTGCAGTTTAGATCTCTTCATTAAAAATGAATGTGGCTTTATCGTAGCGAAATTTTGCCGGGAAATGCTTGACGAGTGCCTTTTACGTAGAACACTTTTTGAGTCCTTAGATGAAATCCTACAATGCTGTTGTAAAGGTTTTCCTGGGGTATTGTTTATTATACTGTACACGGTGGTTGTAACCTTTGTGTCTATTGTGACCACTGAAATGAATCAACTGAGCAGTACTTTCCCCTTGTTCTGTTCGTTATTGTATGAGACTGTAGATGAAAAACCAGTGTGGCTATTCAACTGAAACTTACTCTTTGAGCTAATTATCTCTGACAAAACCGTGGTTACAATATCTTCTTCACCCATAGAGCCATAAACTGCGCAAAATATCTTAAAGAGTTTCTCAAATCATTCCAAGATGCGCAGAACACATGCACAGTACCAAAAGGGGGCACCGTCGCCCTGGCCCTGGAACCGAGGATTTGACCCTGTCTCGTACCCAGACATCTCTCTCCTTATGTTAATTTGCATGCAGTGGTAGGTAGGAAGCTAGGTGCGCATCGCTAGCTTTGCGTCGTACTGCGTTACGAGATGAATGCATCAGTTCTAATGGAATGAATAATATTCCGGTATGGGTATGAACTGGATCGCCCAAAAGAAAATGGCCTAAAACTGTAGTTTTTCCAAAGGAAAGGTCATCGTTTTTTCTCGCCTTTCTACTGTTTGTTGCAGCACCGGCCAATCTCGTAGCCAGATCTCAGTCGGTTCGGGAATGTTGACCGTGGGAGATCGAAGTGGGTACGAGATTAAGCATCGGCTAATCTCGTACCCACATTTCGACATTCCCGAACCGACTGAGATCAAGGTACGAGATTAAGCATCGGCAGCATACTGCATTTGATGAGATTTTAAAAATTGCACTCAATGTAATCGTTAACAGACAGGTCTGGAAAATGACATATTTTGGTCTTAAATAGGGTCAGGGTTTAAAGAACCGAGTCGCGGTATTTGATAGCCAACTCTATAAAGCAAATAATCTAAAAAAAAAAGAGCAAGGCTGATTTCACGGTCAGGGAAGTATATTTTCCAATATTTCGAAAGGCACGGCCTTTCTTCTTCAGGGTATGTTTGAAACTCTATAAGCTCTAATTTGATATAGGGGTTTTAGGTATCTACAGTTTAAAGCGGACGTGCTACATCGCTTGGACGTGAGATACCTCGAGGGATACGATAACCTTAACAGCTCTTTGATTTTAAGAAGGGTAGGTTCTTTCTCGGTGCACAGACTTTTTATCGCACTTTCGGATTCCGTCATGTTGGATTTTTTAGCTGTACTTGCTCCTTGTTCAACGAAGCCTCGGTCGCCTCTTTTATTCTTTTTCGATGATTCCATTCTTGTAGGAGAACCTTATTACATTTACTTTAGGCGAACGTCATTTATCAACTATTTTAAACGGAAGGAGGGCCACCGTTTGCTCAGGCAATAAACATGTGGCCGTTCCGGACGAGGCCGCGCATGCGTGTACGAGATGGTTGGTGTTTGATGCCACAGATAAACAAAAGGAATAAGAATAACTTGTGAAATGGAGGAGGGAGAAAAAAACTTACGACGTAGATTACCTTATTACAGCGCTGCGGCGAGGAAAAACGAAAGCAAAAACATTTCATTTCAGTATGAATTTCGCACAGATTTTTCCAAGATGACATGCTTTCAGTGGCTATAACCATGAAGGGGTCTTAGTTTTCGTACTACGAAAACTAAGACCGCGGCTCACTATTTTTAGTAGTTACTGAGCTTAAATCCATTGCAGAAAGTCTTGCCCTTTTTTAGGTTAATTGGACGTTTTCCGGAGAAGATGCCAGTAATTATTTGGTCACGCAAACCTAGGTCAACAGTGGACAGAACACGTTTCATGTCTTGCGAATTCAACTTCTGTGTGATCTGAAACTTGCCGAGCAATATCCAGCCTTCAAATCTCGTGCTAGCATTAGGTTTTTCCCACGTTTTATCCGCGTAAAAATATCTCCTCAAGATTGATAAACATAACATAACGCGTTCTCATGCGTGCGTGCGAAATTATAAATAACACCAGACGTTCACTGGCAGACCAGAGCACTTGTACTAAAAGTCAAAAGGACAACGCATAGATCGACACGAGATTACAGCTTAAAAATTATCCTATGGATCGCTGAGCTTATACGTCGTTCAACAATTAAAGCTTAAGTTAACAATCCTTACCTACGTAATGATTAACAAGTTTCGCTAAAGTCTTCGACCACCTGTCAGCGGCATCACCCGTATATATTTATAGCGGAGCTCCACGCGCAGGAGGCGCGGTGCGGAGCCCCATACCTAAGAGAATTTGGTAACCCGTGAAAGCGAAAAATTTTGGTTTGGTCATGACGTCACTCGTCCACCCGTACGACCGTCCGTCCGACCGTACGCAATCCCACAATGCTAATGCGCCCGTGTTTGTTAGGCGGGAAGTTGCATGGCGAGGTGCGTTTACAACAGAAATGATAAAGAACACAAAATACAAAGTCAATTTATACGTTTTTGTTGGATAGGTTGACAAACGTAGAAAGAAGAGAAAGAGAGAGTAACAGAAATCAGAAAAGCGGGGACGATTAAGCAAAGATCAACGTGAAAGCGAGCGATAGATAGCAAGTTAGAGCGGGCCGGCCGGAAAAGTAAGTTTAAAGAAGCCTCACATTTGTCTATATCACCCGTTTGTGATCAGTTATGGCAACTTTCAGAACTCTAAAAGAGCTTTACAAAGACACTTAAATCGCTTTCGATATCACTAATATTCGAGAAGTTAATGTTTGAAAAATATATTTCGTGGCCGTGTTTTTCATTTGCACCGCACAGCTCTCATGTGATTGTAAACACACGCAAGTTTCAAAGTTCTTAAATAATTCTACCAAACACCAAAGAGTATTCTTCTGTATTCTCCTTTTGTTAACGTTTATTTAGAGACTAGAATTATTAATAATTAGGAGCAGAATGGACACAGTTTTGAATTTCCAAACATTTTTCCTCGGGAGCTATTTTAATAACTTGCTCTCACAAAAAATACCATGTTTACGTAATTCCGACGGCCGTTTAAACAGATCATTTGTAAATTAAAATAATTTCTTCCAGGAAGAAATCGATAATTTATTATGTTACGTGTTTCAAGCTTTCGACAGATACTTTAATCGTTTATTAAATTCCCGATACCTTTGATATTCGTATAGAAATTAATTTTTGAACATTTTGTTTCATGACCGTTTTTTCTTTTCTTTTTTTTTCATTCGCTCCGCCGACTCTCATGTGTTTGTAAACACACTCAAGCTCTGAAATAATTGTACCAAAAGCCAAAGACTATTTTCCCGTATTCTCAATTTGTTAACGTTTATTTAGATACTACAACTAATAGTATAGGAGAAGAATTGACACAGTTATGAATTTCCAAACATTTCTCCCCGGGAGCTACTTTGCTCTCCCAGAAAATATCATGTTTACGTGATTCGACGGCCGTTTACAGGTCATTTGTAAACGAAAATGCTTTCTTCCAGGCAACACTGATCGATAATTTTTCTTTATGTTACGTGTTTAAGGCTTAACTGACAGATGCTTCAATCGTCAATTACAAAGCGGGGCGATGTAAATTCTCGATACCATCGAATTTGTGTAGAAGTTATAAATCAGGTTTGAAAAATATTTTTTCGTGGTCGTGTTGTTTTCATGGCACCACACGGCTCTCATGTGTTTGTAAACGCACGCAAGTTTAAAAGCTCTAAAATAATTCTACCAAACGCCAAAGACTATTTTCCAATATTTTCCATTCGTTACCGTTTATATAGAGACTAGAATTATTGCTATAGAAGCAAAATTGACACAGTTTTGAATTTCCTAACATTTTCCCCGGGTCGCTCAGTTGCTCAGTACACCAAAAATATTATCATGACGCGTAATTCGACGGTCGTTTACAAATCATTTGTAAACGAAAATGCTTTCTTCCAGGTTAACAATCGATATTTTTTCTTTATGTTATTTGCTTCAAGCTTTACACATTTTACCCGTGATACCACCAATATTCGCAGAAAAATTATTTTTTGAACATTTTGTTTTTGAGCTGTGTACATGCAATGCATTTGCGCCGCTCTGTCTTCATGCGCTTGGACTGTATAAACACGCACAAGTTTTTTTTAAAAACGCTCTGATATTTCGCTCTACAACCAAGCGTTAAAGTGTTAAGATTTTTGTAAGGTCCAGAATTATTTTAGTAGGAGCAATATTGACTATTTAAAAAGTTATGATTTTTCAAACATTTTATCCGAGCGCCAAATAAGTCTGGGAACCCTGTTAAGCAACGACGACGGTAGCAACAACATTTGAACAAAAACAATATAAAATCACTCCGCAATTAAATTTTGATACATTTCTTTGCCATCCTCCGCAAAACAATATCGTGAAATGACCTTATTTAAGGAATTTGTGGAGAACATGAGCAAACGACAGTGAATTTTTCTTTCTCTGTAAACGTGAACGCAACTCCTACCAATTTAGGCAACTTGCTAGCTGTTTACTAGTCTAATGCGTTTCTGATCAACAAATATACTTCAATCGCTTCGATAGGATAAATATTCGTAGAGAAACTAATTTTTGAACATTTTGTTTCGGGGCAGTTTCGTTCGCACCGTACGGTTCTCATTCAGTTGTAAACACACTAAAGATCTGTGCTAAGCCACCAAGAGTGATTTCCCCGTGTTCTCCTTTTCTTGACGTTTATTTGGATTTCAGTAGGAGCAATATTGACTGAGTTGTAAATTTTACACATGTAATGAAGAGAGAATATAAGTTTAATTCAGGAGTAAACTACGATAAAACTTAATGTCAGGTTATTGTTCACCTGCGCTGTGAAGCTTCCTACTGCTTGAAAATCCACGAAAATAGATCGATAAAAATAGAAAAACGGTGGATCTAAAGAAGGAACTTACGGAGTAATTTCTTCCACTGAATTTGACCTGCTCCTTCTTCCCATCAAAAGGACACTGTTATGCTCGGTTATCATTCGTTGTAAGAAGAGGTAGCGAGGTGAAAGCACTTGTTCGCCATGACTGATTTCAGTTTCTCAGCTAAACAAATGTCAATCCGATAAAAGTTTTTAGCTTTGACGCAAATGATATTTTGCTGTTTCTTGTAAGACCGGCGAAAACTTAACGTTTAGGAATTAAACGACTCGGCTTAAACAGTCGAACTCCAAAGAACTTGAAAGAACTCGTTGTTTTTGGACACAAAATAAAGAAACCAACGAAATGTAGAACTGGCTTGCTCAGCCAATCTGGAGCGAGTATTTTCGCCGTTCGACCTATCAGGAGTATGTAATTTTGCCCTCTGTATTACATTGTTGTTGTTATTGTTGATGAACAGTTTTTGCTGCATATGCACTAAATATATATATAATTGCAGAAAGGATGAGGAAGTGGTAACGTTATTACGTTCATACGCTAAGCAGATTTCTATAAATGCTATGAAAAAAATTGGAGCTCCGCTTTTAGGCTTGGCTAAATATATATATTAGACTTTCGTTTTCCAATCGAATCTGCTATGTTTCAGTAGGACTGTGGGTTCAAAACAAAATAACCTAAAATGCTTAAAATGATTCCAGTGGACTGCTAAGCTCAACTGCTTTGATAATAAGCTGGTGAGCTGGAGATTCCTTATGATTACGAGCGGACCGGAAGTTGTAATGGCTTACAATGCACATTTGGCCACAGCCCAGCCACTGTATTCAGTTGATGGCAAGGAAAATATCGCAAATATACAAAGTGAGCTATTCCAGCTGGTGACGAGGAATCTGGACTCATTTCACATCCACGTGTCGAAGAAACAAAGCCTTCATGTCGAAGCGGAAGTTGTTGCTCCGACATTTTCGTTTCGGGGAAACTATTCAGGTTGATAACTAAATCCACAGGGCTTTGGAACCCAAGGAAAACGCACTATGCTCTGCTTTGCGCTATTTTTGTCGCCTTGAACATCTTGTCGATACTCGCAGAAGTTTCAATTTTAAGCATTTGTGGTCCCTTTGTGGATGGTTGCGTGACACATACACGGTCCGTGACAAATGTCACAAATGGACGGAAAACTGTGGCGATTTTTACCCAGAGCTACTTATCAGCCTTTTCGTTCTCCGATACAGTGACTTGTATTCTCCTAATCTACACCTTATGGCGCGCGCAACGACATTTGCCTTTGCTCTCTCTCGCATCTGCGCAAACTAAGGTAAATTCTTGGAACTGGCTGTTGATCAACATGATGTTGATTCTTTGTTCGCTTACCATAACTGTTGGATGTGGATTTAGAATATCAGTTGTTCAATACCACAAAATGAAATTTTACATTATGTACGGATTGGGAATTTCTATCACCTACTTGACGGCTTTGACGTGTTGCTGTGTGTTTGCGGTATTGACATGCGCACTATGCAGTTTGGCTGACGTGTGTTTTCAAGAAATTTGTAACATGGATCAAGGGAACATTAATGACGTCACTGCAATACACAAAACTTTGTGCATTTTCACAAGCGTTAAAGCCATGGTTTATCGCTCATTGGTGTCTGTTTGGCGGTAACTGTCTTGCTCTATTTGCTTTCGACTCAACACATTTTTCTTTGTTGTCTCGACAGTTAAGCAGAGCACCAGCAGTGTTCATGGTCATCGCTTTTGTCCTAAACTTCACATTCTTGCTGATACCATGTGTTTATGCTTCACGAGTAACGTGGAAGTGTCAGGATTTGCTGTCTAAAATTAACAATATGGGCTCCGGAGACTGGCCGAAAGAGGGACATCCTTTTCGTGAACTCGCCAATGTGAACGAATTTATTTTCTACGCCGAGAGGAGTATGTGTGGATTTAAGGTTGGAAGTATAACTTTTGGATCGAGTGGGACTTGGTTTTCTGTGTTCTTAGGTCTCCTTGGTCTAGGAGTAAGACTTCTTGGATACATTAAATAACACTGCATTGAGATACTATGGGACTAAGCGTTTGCCCATTATGCTAGCATTTTGCTACGGGAGGGGAGGGAGCAACTCCTATAATAAAAGTTACTACATTGCTCATCGGAAATTCTGAAAGGAGCCGCTTAAAAGTTTCAGAAATATTTTTGGGGGTGCGATTTAAATTCACTTTCACGCCTAAGAGGTACCAATTCTATCAGGTAACTACATTTTCCCGTTATAGCTTTTCCTTGTCACGCGGTTATCAAATTTGATAACTGTGCCGGACTGTTTAACAGTATAACCCTTGCAGCAGTCATTATCCAAACCAATAATTTTTTTTTTAATTTTTTGTCAGAGGCCGCGTTAGTATAATCAAGATCGTGAACGCGATTGTCTTGTTATTTAATTTTATGGGGACATTAATTGACTTTTGTGATCTATCTTTTATGAATGACGTTTATTATCTAAGTTTGATGACCTTTTATTAGCTCTCAGCAACGACCAATCAGTTTGTGCAATGTGGTGGTATATTCTTAGTATAAAATATTAACGGCAGACTGATCCCAACGGCGGAGGTGACGAGCTTGATAGAACAAACAACAAAAGCTAGAATAACTGAAATATATTTGTTTTTTTTAAAAAAAACAAATTTTTGCCCGATATTTCGGTTTGCAATACAAACCTTCCTCGGGGGCCGAACAAAAAAGCTTTTTTGTTCAGCCCCCGAGGAAGGTTTGTATTGCAAACCGAAATATCGGGCAAAAATTTTTTTTTTTTTTTTAAAAACAAATATATTTCAGTTATTCTAGCTTTTGTTGTTTGTTCTATCAAGCTCGTCACCTCCGCCGTTGGGATCAGTCTGCCGTTAATATTTTGTATTTGAGATAATTTGCTGATCCAGGTCTACAAGTGATCCGGCACCACTCATTGGTTTGTCGCTGTGGAATTGCAGATTTTATTGTATTCATATTCTTAGTATCAGAGTCTAATGTCATGAAAGATGTTAGCCAATGTGGTTTAGAATGATAACTCAAAATAAATCGTTAGCCTCACGATTGTGTCACATGGATGTGGAGCGCGACGTTTCGACCAATATACATGTACCGCTGGTCTTCATGAGCCGATCACTATCAGAATCTTTTTTTCCTTCCTACGCGACCCACGGAAATATGACACTCCCTTAGGTGAAGCCTTCTCGTATAGCAACTCTATGAAAAATCTCGCCTTCTCTCCAAAAAAGGTTTTAGAGCTCCAAGACGCAACAATAAGGGCTTTAGGGCTCTATCGTTTAACCCGAGGACGCCAATGAGTAATAATAACGACTACTAAAGTAATATGTAATTATAATAAGAACCTTCCCAGAATCACTTCCACCTGAACAATAACTTTGTCGACTTGAGATACCCATGAGGATGTCACTCCATGTGGAAATAATACATACCATGAAATATTTCGGCTTCTCTTCATTTTGAATTTGGCCTCTTGTTTTGTTTGTTTTCCAACAATGCTTCTTAGGCCGCAAGAAACACGACGTTGAGTTAGAGCAACTCCCAAACGCATTCCCGGCAACTGATCAGATATACAGAGGGAATGACCTTTTAACTCATCTAATTTGAAGCAGTCGACGTTAACCACGGGGATCTTTTTCTTTAGTATCAATCTTCCAATTCCTGGTAAACTAGCTAAACAAAAAGAACAAATTGGTAGGAAGACCAAGAGAAAACGTCTCCTGTAAGCCTGGCTACGGCCCTGTTTAAAATCTCACGGGGAGGCAGGGAAACTCGTAAAGCACAGTAGTAATATCCAATTATCCAGAACCAGCATTTTTTATCCGTGCTTCAAGGGGCTTCGGTTGGAACCCAGGCTCCACGTTTCACAGTACTTGTTGATCTCGTGTGTTATGCCAGTTATAATAATAAAAAATATCAGTAAATTAAAATTATTTCCCTCCCCCCCCCCCCCCCCAAAAAAAAAAAAAACAAATGGGGAGCTTTCCAGGGATAATGAAACAAACCGGAAGACAACCACGTTCCCAGGGCATTAGTAGGTTGGCGCCCCGGGGATACTCCCTTATATGGGCTATATAGATATGTGCGGCCCCAAAGAGTATGGTTTTTCAGCGTTTTGGTCATAAATAGGGTATCGATTTTTATCCGTTTCGCCAACTTTTTGGTAATAAATAGGGTATAGATTTTTGCACTCTCAATTCGATTTTTTTTATTTGGAAGAAACTACTTCTTCATCATGATGTTTACGGCAACTGTGTACGTGCCGCAATGGCCTGTCACGCGCTCTGGTCACGCTCCGGGCTCCAGGGGTTTTATGAACTGAAGTCGAGCAGACACTATAAACTGAAGAATTTTTGGTGACACCCCAACCCAGTTTTTTGGGGATTCCCCCCCCCCCCCCCCCCCCGGGATTGGCGCCTAATTTATAAGGGAAAAGCCCTGGAAACGATGTTGAGAGGGAGAAACAAATATTTTAAATGCGACATATCATGGTTAAGACGGACAAGGATCCCAGCTAGCAGGAGGCAGACCAGCTGGCTATTTACAAGCGCGGTTGAGGAGTTGAACTTGGGGCTACCAAGAAACGACTCCAATATAGTGGTCAGAGCGTGACTTGAAACCAAGACTTCCGGATTAAAGTCCAACTACGTAGCCTCCCACATGCCATCAGGGCCAAGGCCGCATCAGCAAAGACATGTACTTTCAAACCACAAGGACAGACGTTCTCACAATATCTTTACGCAAGAATGTCTGCAAAAGGCGAGGTACCTGTAGGCTATTTATCGAAATCTATTTAGTCAGTTTTCTTTGTATTTTAGGTGACTATTTAATGAAATTATTTAATCATAACTTGTTTCTGCTAAATAAATGATAAATGTTTGCCACTCAATATTTTTTACACAGATTGTGCTGGAGGACGATTACTCACTCAAGACGGTGGAGCCTGAGCACTCAAAAACAACTGCTCGCAAAGGTAACTGAAGGAAACATTTATAACAAGCTTAGGAAAACTTTAGAAAAAATTGTCATTCCCTGTCCCGGGGGGGTACTTCCTTATAAGAGGCTAATGGGGATGTGCCACTGGATGGGGTCGCATTTTCACGAATGGATTGACTATAATGGGGTTGAATTTTCAATAGAGTTACTAGAATGGGGTCGCACATTTTCGGATTTTTGGGGTAAGAAAATTCTATTAAGTAGGGATTCAAAATGGTCTCGGTTAAAAAATTCAGAAAGTTGTTGTTTATTAAATGTAACAATCACCTCGCTTTACATTCCGTTCTTGAAACCACAACTTCAATATTAACAAGTTACACAATAGCACAAAACCACCGGTCCAGAACGAAGTAGATGCATAAATAGAAAGTGACTCAGTTAGGATCGCGAAAATTACATTTTCCCAAAAGTGACTAAGATGGGGTCTATAACTGGCTACAAAAAAGACTATAATGGGGCAGGGGCTCTGAGAGGCCAGCGGCACATACCCAGCAAAACTGAACCCAAGTACCCCCCCCCCCCCCGGGTTCCCTGTCCATTCGTTTTTAAAAGCCTTAAATTGAGTGTTGCCATTCGGATTCTCATAGAACCCGTCGTTACAATGAAGAAACGTTTTGTAAGGCCATCCCTATAAAATGTTTCATTTCCCATCGCCCCGTCTCTTGTGATGGTGGGTCGGTCGGTCGGGCAAAAAAAAAAAAAAAAAAAAGAATGGACAGTTAAAGGGGTGTGGGTTTTAGAGAAGGCTGGGCTGCTAAGTACGAAAGCCTGGTTACAAAGTCATCACGAAAACGTGGCCTTTTCGTTCGTTATTCGTTATCTACAATAAAACGTGGTATCGATGTTAATTAAAGACAAGGACATCACATCATACCAATTGTTGTTAATAAAACAAGATCGTGTGCTTGTAAATTAAAGTATTTGCTTCTTTGACTAGTGAATCTGGAATTTTTTTTTTTTAAGTTAGCGAAAAAATGGGTCGGTCGGGCGACGGGAAACGAAACATTTTATTGGGATGGCCTAATAAAAATATAACTGTTTAAAACTATCCAAAACATGACCCCTTTAAGCCTTCATGACGTTAAGTATCAATGACGTTTACTTTTATCTCTTGCTTTTATAACACGACATGTTAAAGTTGAAATAGAAAGCAGCACACTCATTCTCTCGCTTCATCCTTCAGATTTGCCTGCTGCCTTTGCGATGTTGGAGAAGACACAAATGCCTGCCAACAAAGGGTGTCGTTCTGCCTCTTCCGGCTCCATGGCATTTGGGTGTTGATGAGTCACGACTGAGGCACTCTTTTAAATAGCATCAAATCAGGAGGATTGACAATTTGTTCATTGATTTTTATGTAAATTTCCGAACTTTTTTAATATAATCGAACAGGGACAAACAAATTGAATACTGTAACCGTCGATAACTGCTAAAATAAATGGCGAATGGGATTTAAATTATCAACTGTTTATCGTTTCCTTTGGTTTTCGTTTCAGCGCGTGCCGTTCATGCATCTTAGTTGGTGCTGATCCGACAGCACTTGGTTGCCGTGTGCTGGACGTATCTGACCATTGCTTTTCAAAGAGTGCCGGGTATCGTTATCCAATCAGTAAATCACTATCAGGCAAATAAAATAAGTAGAAAGTTTTCTGACTGAATCCTGAATCGGTGTGGACCGTGAATCGTACCCGAGAAGTCAAAACTGTACTGATGTATTTTTATGAATTGGAATTTCATTGTTTAGTGATTTAGAGCCTGAGTTGAGTTATTTTAATTGCTTGACGTAAAAAACGTTTCTGTCGGATAACGTACAAATTGAATATAATAAGATTAACATTACGGTCACAAGTTCTGACAATTCTTGCTGACCTTGGCTTGGACCACCGTGTTAATTTTGCTCCTTAGTCTGTTGTTTTTAACTGTCGATCTTTTCATGATTTTTATTGGATACTTGTGAACTTAACGTGTGGTTGGGTTTAACGTGTGGTTGGGTTTTCTGAGTTGAGTGGTAAATGAGTTTCTAGTGAGAGTTTACCCACTTCACGAGTCAAGTTTGGGAAATGCCTACCAACAAAAGATGTCTTCACCACTGCCTCTTCCGGCTTCAGGGAATATAAGTGTTGAAAAGTCACGAGTGAGACACTTTTTTAAATAGCTTCAAATCAGGAGGATTGACAATTTGTTCATTAGGTTTTTAATATAATCGAACAGGCACAAACAAATTGAATACACCGTCGATAACTGCTACGATAAATGGCGAATGAAATTAAAATTATCAACTTTTTGTCGTTTCCTTTGGTTTTCTTTTCAGTGCGTGCCGTTCACGCATTTTAGTTGGTGCTGATCCGACAGCACTCGGTTGTCGTGTGCTGGCCATATCTGACCATTGCTTTTCAAAGAGTGCCGGGTATCGTTATCCACTCAGTATATCACTATCAGGCAAATAAAATAAGTAGAAAATTTTCTGTATGAATCCTGAATCGGTGTGGACCATGATATCGTACCCAAGAAGTCAAGGCTGCCTGACATAATTTCATGAAGTGGAATTTCATTATTTAGTACTTTAGAGAGTTGAGTTATTTTAGTTGCTTGACGTAAGAACTTGTGACCGTCATGTTAATCTTATGATTCAAGGTCTACGTTATCCGACAAAAATGTTTAAGTAGTTTTTTTTAAAACAATTAAAAGTGTTTTCGTCTAATGATGGATTAATTTGGTGTGTTAACAATAGCTCACGAGAGAGACACGCTTGGCACATGGTTCTTGCTGACCTTGGGTTGGACCACCGTGTAAATTTTGGTCCTTTGTCTGTTGTTTTGGAACTGTCGTTCTTTCCACGATTTTCGTTGGCTACCTGTGAATTTAATGTGTGGTTGAGTATGTTTATTTGCGTTTTCGTAGTTGAGTGGTAAATGAGTTTCTAGTGAAATATTTCACAGACAGTTAACCCAAACATGTCTTCAAATTAGAGTATTTAATTGCGAACACTCGAGCTTTTTGTTAGAGTTAGTTAAAGGTTGTCAGTTGTCAGTTCTCAGTTGTACCAAGCCGAGTAAAGAGAAACCTGAAAATGTAATTAGAGTCTTATCAGAGTCTCGGTACTTCCACCGCTTAAAGCCAAGCAAGTGTTCAACAGTATTATCAAAGCCATTTCATCTTGCAACAGCCCATGACAAGGGCAAGAACTTCTTTTCCCACGAAAAGATATGACGTAAATTTTCTGAGGTATTTGCAAACAACATGATCGTCCTGTCTCAACAAATCGCATAACTTCCCTAACATAAACAGCTTTGAAATCACTTTAGGACTTTATTGTTGTCCTTTGATTGCTTATTTAAACTGTTAGAGTTTCCAAGGTCCCCTGAAATAATCCGTTCTAAAATAAATCTACTCCGGAAAAGGTTGACTCCAAGGCTTAGTATGGGATATAGAGTCTCCGGATTATGAGCTCCTGGTTTATCGCGATCCTGGGGGATCTTCCCATTACGCTCAGACGTCAATATAAAGTCGTATTGCCGTCTCAAAATGACGGTTTCTGATTGGCTCAAAAACTGTCATGTAAGCATGACAGCACGGCACTGCTTGTGAACGGTTGTTCCCCCGGCCGAAGAGTTCGCATAACTGGGCTTCCCTTTAACAGATGTTGGAGTCTAGGCTTTCGAAAAAGATTGTTTTGCCCCGTGAACGAAGTTATCAAGCTAGTGCAGTGCTCCACATAATTATAAACAAAACGATTCCTGAGAAACGTTGAATGAATTGACTGTAAAATTTAAGGTAGCAGCTGTTTCAACCGCTTTCTGGGCTCCATAAAACAAACCCAAAGCCAGCACTCGCAAAGTTCACTTGCTTGGTTTCACATGAGTTCGCAGAATGATCATTCTCGTCCCCTGAATGGCTCGCGGTGATTTCACTGCTGTTGCGCGTGCGGGTTTCCCCCGAAATTAGCGCATGCGCGATACAACTTTCATTGAGGTCGCAAAAAGAGACATTTAGGCCCCAAATTCTCAAAAAGTAGTCGTACAACCCATGCCCAAATTTTAAGAACTGGCAAAACTCACCAAGTATTAACCTCAGGCAGTTTTTTGTAGAAATCTGTAAGACAGATTTTTAGTAATTTAAAATATGGCTAAATTACGGCATTTTCCTCTGTGGTGAAAATTCTGTGTTACGGGTTTTTGTTTTCTTTTGCAGAAATGTTTATTCATGGATACTCTTCAAATCCTGAGATTTTGAGCTAGGGTCGTACGGCTAGTTTTGGAGGTGGAAACGCCCAAAACATCTAGTTTCCAGTCCTTCTCCGAGAAATCGGCCTGCTATTTTTGTTGTTTTAGAGCTTGTCAAAATCGTTTCGAGATGAAAATCATCTTTTCTCACTGTTGTAGTAACAAACAACACCAAAAATAGTTCCTCCTTTCTGTTTCCTTCGCAATGGAATGATATCTTATTTTATCTACTGAAAACTGTAGTAAGCCACCTTAAATGGGTTCGGCGCGCACAGATCAAAATTTTACTTCTTTGAATGAACATGCGACGTTGGATGGTGTTGTTTATTTCTTTTCATTTGAGTTTACAAAGCTTCTGACACTGTTCAAGGACCACTTATAATATTTTTTTGTGGCGAACATGTACCATGATACAGCGGATACAACTTTTTTCTTGAAGGTAAGTGAAAATTCGATGAAGAGAAATTTACTTAAAAGGCTTTCTCGAGTGTGAAAGCGGCCACGGTAAATAACAATGAGCTTAAATTCCAATAAATTATGGCTTTTTCAAAGCAAAAGGATCTGTTTCTTTCCTGATGTCTCTTATCTCTAGAAAAATTTGCTCCAAGAGCTCTGTTGCGTTCTCTTTCATGGCTCAGGTCTGTCAATTTGATCTTCTTGTCGTAGCGCCGAACGGCAGACTCGGTAATTTTTACAGTATTCTTCGCCGCTTGGTCTCTTTCAAATTTCTGAATCTCCACGGCATCTAAGCTAGGATAACAGCGCTCTGTTTTCGTTTTTGGGTACTAGTATGGTTGCTCTTTTTTATTTTTGCTTCTGGTTGTGAGGTTTATTCATCACTGTTTTCATGTTCTTGTTTATATCTCGGCGGTAACAAATTTTCAAGAAAATTTACCGGTAAAATGTTCAAACCTACTAGTTCGTCTATTTCATCAATGGTAGGTGCTTTATGGACTGTAAATTTTTGCATTTTCTTTGTTTTGACGTAAAAATTAAAGCCAAAAATTCAAATAACCCGCCCCGAGAAAACATTTCGCGTACGGATATTACCATGACTACAGTTTAACTGAAGTAAGAATTTCTCTTTCAATCAGCGCACGATTTGTACTTTATCCGTTTACTTTCTCCAACAAAATGTCAGTATCGCGATAAAAAACTAAATTCGATTTTGAGACGGCAATACGACTTTATATTGACGGCGTTGGGAGAAAATATATTCCGTATTGGGCTCCGTCGCTTCGCGACTCCGCCCAATACGGAATATATTTTCTCCCAACTAGCCGTCAATATAAAGTCGTATTGCCGTCTCAAAATCGAATTTAGCTTATAATAATTAACTCAAGGGCTATTTGAAAATCGTGCGACATGTTATCAGTGAAGTACATTTGCTCCCCGGTGGATATTCGCTCTTAGAACAACTTGTGCCTGAATGAGCTATGCTGATGTTTTATAGAGTACTCACGTCTGACAACGGAGCTGCTTTTCCACAGAACGGTTTTATACGGCCACCTCCAAGTCGTTCTGACTTGGTTTGGAGAGCACGAGAGAAGCGTGAGAGTTGCTCGACTGAGACGTAGCCGTGATCAACTCTAGCTTCCTGAGTGCTCTCCAAACTTCCCATAACTCCATATACGCACAGCTAAAAGCATGCACCTATTCTTTTATAACATGCAGTGACAACAAAGTAGTCCGCGGAAAATTCTCTCAATGTCTGTTCAGAAATACAAAGGTTCTTAATGGCTGGTCTGAACGAGAATGTTTCATCTGAAATTGTCAATGAAAATTTGCTGCTTTGAATTAGTTTAAAGTCAGTGAAAATGTAGACAATCGAGTTTCCAAGCCCACAGAATGTTTATTATAAGTACCCAAATGTTCAAATCAAAGTTAAAAGCTTGAACTAGGGTTTCGATTCATCGCGATGTTTACGTTGGGCACGGTACAGTTGGAGAAGACTCAGTTCCAAGAAAACATTGGGTGGTTCCTCACTATTTACGTCCATTTCTGGAGAAACTTCGTAGACACTAAGCGCCAGGTAAGCGACGGAAACCCGAGTTTGTCTGATTTGCACACGTCATCTCAGTTATAGACGCACCGCCGTACGTATGTTGAGAAATGTACTATGATGACGCCAACAGGAATTAGATTGGGAAGTACGCGCGCTATGTTTTAAAACAATATGGTATCCATGATCTAAAACTTTATCAGATCATGACCCTCCCTTCACCTTACATAATCAAGCCTCCTTTGATGCAATGTGGTAACTCTCGGAATGACAAACGAGTGTTTATATTACGTTGTAGAAGGTGCAGTGTTTTGTTCTCACTTTTGACTCTGAGGGTGAAATCTTAAAGTGGGACCATTCAAATATAAAATGCTCAATAGTACATTTCTCAACTCAAGAAAAATTAAACTTATGACGTTCTCACTCTGTCCAAAGGTCTTTTATCATAGCAAAATCATTTAAACGTACAATGAGCTTCTTAGGTCGCTGCGATTTTACGATAAACAGCTAGAATAAAGCACAAACGAGGCCAAGGAAAAGGCCAGAAAAACTGTTGCAAGCCTCCTTGAAATCTCTGTAAATTGTCTCTTTACCTCGTCTCGAGTTTTAACTTTACTTTCAAACTTGAACTAAAAACTAACACTGAAAACGCCTTTGAACAGGTGAAACTAAAACATTTTTTACAATTTTTTGGTTTAGAGCTAATCGTGTACAGTGTGCTTATCGTGCGCCTAAAGTGTAAAGAGCTGACCAACAACGAGCTTCTTTTGTACAAGCATTACTTCAGTAATTCGTTAAATTTTCTGCCTAAACTACTAATAAAAATAGATTTGTAACACACACCTAGAAATAGAAAACCATAAATATCAAATTAGAAGGCGCCATCTTTTTAATAGCAGAACGTATGACAACATACAATTGCCTCCATTTTGCACATTCTAATATTGCTCTGCAAATTCTTATACTTTCCACAAAATCGTCAAATAGTGGACTAATAACCTGCTGGGTTAACATTCTAATCCTGCTCTACTCCCTATGATAATTAAGATAAATATATTACATGAATTTATAAGTTAACAATTATATTTATTTAATAATCTGATATTTGTAAATAGTTTGTATGATCTTTTTGTACTTCTCGATGAAGTACTATACTTATTCACTCTAAATAGACTAGTCATAATTTAAAAGCAAAGCGATTAGTGTGCTTCTTAATGACACAATGGATTATTGTAAAACATGCTATTAAAAAGAAAATAGCTACATTGTTATTTAATGTCACAAGACTATAAAATCTGCTGTTGAAAATTTATATTCCTGACTGCACCGTACAGATTTCACAACTAGGAACTAATTATGCCTGGTAAAAAACCTGTCACTACGAATAGCCAAAAAACGTATTGTTTCAACGGAATAATGGTTGAGTTTTGTGAACAATAACCCTACAAGTTCAAAGAAACTACAGGTAGTATTTACTATGTTTGACTGCGGATGGCTAGGATGGAAGTGAATTGCAACTTGAAAAAATTGGCCAACTATTTTCAAGTTCTACTTGTGTACTTTAGACAAGTCGCTTAAAACTCATTATACTTTAGGAGAAAACCCCTTAATATTTTCTTCCCAGTCTTGTAAGAACAATTTCACGTTACAAAACATGTTCTTTGAAAAAAAATTGAGCAGTTTTGACCAAAAAACAGCAAGATCGCCGTGACAGTGCCGCTTTAAGAGCCTATAAACTGTTCCATTGTTTGGTGCTGGACATACACTCGATTGCAAAAACGTTGACACCTAAAAAGCATAAACCATGAACGATGGGACCCAACGGATTTGTGGATAGTGTTTAAAAATTGGCTCTTGTTGGCCAACTTGACCCTTTAAGGAAAGCTTGGACAGTTGCCATCAATGACCACGTCCAACATATTTTGGTTATCAACCGTCGCAGGAGAATAGAATATTATGCAAATAAATTTAGAACACTTATACCCATAAAGCCATTGGGTCTCATCGTTCACGGTTTATGCTTTTTAGGTGTCAACGTTTTTGCAATCGAGTGTATACTCCTGAGAGGAGGGGGATGCATGGTGGGGGTAATCCTCAGAATTTTTGGTGGGAGTGTACGACTCAGTTCTCCAAACCCTGGCCCTATTTCACACCAAAACATTTTATTTTCAGGTACATGTAACCTTTTTCAGACTTGGTCTGAATAAAATTCAAACCCATTTTAAGACCTTGGCCCAGTAAATCAGATTATTTGGAGAGTTTATACATGTATTAAGATGACAGTGGAGGCTTTAGCAACAATTTTGGAGTCTTGTCAGTTCTACCAGCTTGAAGCTGGCCACAAAACCAATAACCTTTGTTTAAAATGCTGTGTGTTGGTAACAGCAAAAAAATATGCTGAGAATAAGCAAGTCGTAGATGTTTATAATTATAATATGCTGAATTCTACACGCATTTTGATTGGTTCTTACTTATGATCTATTGGAGGACAGACGCGTAGATAACGTCACCATTAATAAATTTTGGTTCTTTATTATATGAAACAAAAAGATTCCATGTTGCTCTGCATCTGTTCAGTAATAGATCACAGAAGACGTGAAAATGTGGTAAGAACATCAGTGACACACTCGGCTGCGCCTGGTGTGCCACTTGTTTGACGTCATCTGTGATCTATTACTGAACAGATGCACGGCAAGATGGAATCTGTTTATTAAATGTAGCCTTAAAGGGGAAGTATCATGGGGTTTTTAATATCTTTTGTTAAAAATGATAAAATAAGACCTTCAATCAGCTGCCAAATAATTCTAGAATGACGAGAGGAGAGAAATCAACTCAATTCTTGAAAGGAACAACTCGTGATCTGTTCTAGCGCATTTTGGAAACAAAAGTGTCCTAACATTTTTCAAGTTTCAATCCAAATCGGTCTACTCTGTCTCTGGCCAGAGGCACTAATCGACAGTTTTATTGCACTGGGGTGATAATTTATAACAAACTTGACAATTATTCCTTTGTTTCTGCCGACAGACAAACGTTTTTGGGTTTTGAAATGACGGCAAATTTCCGTGATACTTCCCCTTAAAGCTGAAACACAAACTTGTGCGTATCACCTATCCAGGTACAAACGAATCCTTCACTTGACTTCTAGCTGCTTGTATTTGTAGGGTTCCCGCTCATTCCTAGTTCTGAATGTTCTTATGAGGTACATCAATGCAGTGACATCCAACAAAACTCCAGCAATTAAGGCTTGCCAATACTCTTTAGGATGCAGGTAACACATAACAGACAAACAAGCATACAACAATGATTTCTTCCAGTTATCCACAGCCAGCAGGTACTTCCACAGTGTGTGAGCACAGCTCTCCTCCCTGAGGGAAAAAATTTTAGCTCTCAGTGAAATTTTAGGAGGGTAGTCAAGACTTCATAAAAACTACGAGGCAAGGGACTCATCCTTGGCGTAAAGCCCTGCCAAACTCACAAAGTGGTGTAAAACAAAGAAAAACAAAAAGAATAAACTCAGATAGAACGATAGCATCTGAGACAACATATCGTACACAAAAACAATAACTCATTAACAGCTAAGTTCAAATCAGTACAAGAAGCCACTCTCACAAAAGTGTCAAGATATAGTTTTTAAAGCTTAGAAATAAATGCATGAAAAACAAGGTCTTGAAAGCACATGGAAAAATGTTGATGCAAGTAGTATTGAGCCATTCTTATTGACCAATCAAATTGGAGAACATGACCAATTTTTCCACAAGGTAATGAACAAATTCACCCCCTCTTTAATGCATGTCATTGTATGTATTTGACACTTTTATAAAGGAAACATCTAAAGAGCTTTCCAGGGTTCATGCTAACCAACAACCTTTTTTAAGACAAACCATAATATTACATGTATGTGTACACATTGACTTAAATGATTCAAGTTAAAGACTGAGGTGTTTCATCACAGATGGTACCATATCAAGATTCAGTTTTCTACCCCTAAGAAAATGAAAATTTTCTCTAATTTTTTTTTTCTACATTGTTGACAGCCAGTGACTGTCCCTGACTCCATGAGAAAACTAACTTTTTAATTTGTGACTTGTCAACTCTTAATGATAAGATCAGCGCTGAAGCTTACATATTCAATGCTTAACTTTTTCTTTTGCGAAAACAAGTTAGTGCTTATCAACAATAGCACTACAGTGTAAATTGCCTCCTAAATTTTTACAATTATTTTCCTAATTCATAATACATGCAGTGTTTCTCTGAAGCTGAATTTCATTAAAGGTTCCAATCTATCTCCCTTGAATGTTAACAATTTCTCTGCTCTTGCAATGTACGACAAACAAACTATTAGATCAAGGTACACCTGTATGTTGTATCCACAGCTCTCATTAAGGACAACAACCCATAACCTCTATTAAGGCTGAACTTGTACATGTAACATCAATGGGACATTGACGTCACAAGTGATCTAGACTGTTGATCAGGTTCATCTTAGTTACAAATGAACCAGTTTGTTATGGGTACAAGGCTCAATGCAATATGTGACTCAAAACTTGAATGACAGCCCAAACAACACTCTGTTCAAGTGGCTCCTTTAATCTACTTGCAACTGGTAAATCTAGTGCAAGGGACGCAGCATTCCAACTTACATAAAGTTGTGGATCTACCACTAGCTATAGACTGTAATTAAAAATAGCTAACTATCAATATGTTAACTGTTTTACGCCAAGATTCCAACCTTGTTTGGAGATAAAATCTCCAGGTCCACGTGACCTTAAAAAATGAAAGCTATTGTACCAATGGTACTGACCACTACCATAACGTTTTACAAGGCTGTCCTTATTACAGTCAATCCATGTCACGCATGACCAGTATTTCCAAGAATGAAATGAACATTCAAATTCCTCTTTGTGATGTCTGGCATTTGAATTGAATGTTGATCATTTCTCTGGAAATCTTTCTGAAAAAGACACATTACAGTAACTGAAAAAAAAGAAGGATTCAAAATACTTGGGAAAAAATTGTTATTCTGGAAATACAGTGTACTTAATGCTGTGATGTAAAGAAAAATTCATAGCTTTATACCGTCAGGGACATTTCTATGAGAACTCTAAAATCTTGTTGCCAATGTTCAAGACTGACACATAAATTTCAAAACTTCATTCAAATTTCAAAAATACTAGTCACACATGACGTGGATTTACTGTAACATTCAACTGAAAGCAACCAAGCAGGGCTTCTCTGTGGAGCGACTTATTACATCATGTATCTTGCACAAGGTCATTCTTCTCAGTCTGTGGATGAAATTCTAAAGCATATCCATCTGTTGGGCAGTACTTCCCTGTGGTGTTGTTTATTATTTCCTAATGTTGAACAAGGTAATCCAAACTTCCTGGAAGCCAGTATGCATGACATTCTTAACTTTGACTGTTAAAATGAAAGTTTCTACAGTATGTAGAACTTTACTGTATCACTACTGTTCAGTCTTGAATATTTGTCTAGAATTTTCTTCCTTGTGTTAAGCTTGGGTACTCCTGAGAATGCAAGAGATGAAATGATTGTAATTTACTGCATGTTAAGTATCTACATCACCTGCAACAAAAGCATTTATCCAAAATGAAAGTGATCTCGAAAAATGTGACAGCTAAACCACAGATCCTGTAAAATAGCAAACCAAAAATTGTGTTAGGTTTTAACATACTTTCACTTTATTAGGTGACTGTCACGCAGTAGTTTGACCACAACTTCTAGAAATTCCTGGGAATTTTTTTTCTTTCGCCTTTTTTTTTCCCACAGGATCATCACCCATCCTAGACTTCCAGGTGTAGCTCGGTCAAACAGTACCATCGAGGGTGCAGAGAAAATTCTTTTTTCTACAGAACTGAATACTATTACACTTAAATACACTGGCAGCCCAAGCTCAATATCCATTAACTTTAGCGTGAAAACAATGTATACCATAGACTTCTTCAAAAATTTGTTTTTGAAGAGATGTGCTAATAGACTTGAATAGATTGAGATTGTGATTCAAGTGAGCAGGGATGTCAGGCAAAATAAGAGGAGAAAATATAATGGAGAAACGTCTGAGGGAGTTCAGAGCTCATTCGCTTATTTTTTTGGGGTGCCGCAAAGTCAATCGGCTGTTAAAGCAATGGTTAAATAGTAAACTTAGACGGATCAAAGTAGCCATATTTGAGGTCTCTGTGGTGCATCGGTTATTACATTATCAACTTCTGGTATGATGTCAAGTAGCATAACTGAAGATTGGCAAACCAATGTCAATGCTATCTTTCTGATAAAAACTATTCAATTAGTGCAATTGCATTAAGCCTTTCTGGCTTTCTTGTATGCAAAATGAAACAGAATAATTTCTCAAAGTGTACTTGATTGAGCACCTATTATCTGAATTTTTGCTAAACATCAGAAATGGATATAAACTAAAAGCATGTTGATGTTTTGAACAGTTTCATGTAGCCAGCTATGCAAGACAAAGAATAAAGATTTGAATGTATAAAATTATGTAACAAATGTAATATAAATTACTTTTATAATTTAAAGATAATACCTTGACATTAATGATGCTGAATGAAAATATTATAATTAAAGTCTTGATGCACTTACATAAGGTATGCTGCTATTCTCTTATCATCACTGTCAGCCATATAAACTCCCGTCCACCATAGTGCTTGGAAAAAATTTCATTAATATAATTAATAATCATGTGTATAATTGCTCAAAAAAAAAAACTCATTAGTCCAAGTATGTTCCGGTTCTTAATACTACATGTAGAGGACCCAGTTGTTCAAGAGATGATTAACGCTAATCCACGATTAAAAGTTAACCAAGGTTTTCATCTTGCTTGTTGGAAATGTTAGAAACCCAGTTTTATACAACTCTGTTTGCACATAATAATGTCTGGCTCAGGGGAAGTGGGGGGAGGGTACTCATGTATATTAGTGATGGAAAGGTGTGAAGACCTGTTTGGGTTTTAAATTAGTCACCTGAAACTGTTTGGGAGTTTTAATGATTCTGGTAGACTTCTTTTGGGTGGAACGATTCTGGTATGAAGTTTTTGATCCCATTGTTAATCTATTGAGGTGACCTACACCATTTACAACATTTTACATGGTTGGTCGAGAGCACAAAAGAACAACAACGGAACAATGCTCCCAGCCCTAAAAAACAATGCAGCTGCAGGATATCAGGGTCCAGTGAAAATAGAGCTTTTGAAAGGTGTAGGTCTACTGAACTTGGTTGGACCTCTTTTGTGTCCAATATCTTGGCCACAATCATTCACACTTCCCTATCAGTAATGTACCTGGGTACCTCCACTGGGATATCTGGCTAGTCACCACCTTTTCAACTTCACCTTATCAATTTTATTTTGTCTCAACATATTTCAGCAGAAGCTTGGCTATTCACTTCTACCCATCCACAGCATGGAAATTTTTTTTTTTTTCACACCAGTTAAAAATTGGTTGCACAGGTGTATGTTTAAACTAAGTTAAATGTATCAGCATCACAGAGATGTCTATGTATAGAAATCACTCAGTGTAAACTGACCTACAAGTATAGCCATGAAGGTTCATCAATGAAAGAAACAAAAAGATTTCTACACAGCCATGGTTAGGGTGCCTCACTTCAAATTGCTATCACTACTGACTGGAATTTTTCAGTAGCCCAAGTTATTACTCCTTGGCCATGTTTGTAAATAGCCAGCCGGTCTGCCTCCTGCCAGTTGGGATTTTTAACCATGTTCATATGTTCAATTTACATGTACATTATTTCTTCCTGAAGTTTAATGCTCGGCCCTACTAGCACTTGACCTAAATACACTACTGAGAGTAAATAAAGGTAATAAAAGTCATCATCATCATCATCATCATCATTATCATTATTATTATCATTGTTATTATCATTATCATCATCATTATTAGCCCCATACGTTAATTATAGATGTACGACTGTTATACTAACCCTCTTCCAAAAATGGCGAGCATGAATAAAGCTTGAGTTGCAAAATGTCAAAACATAATTCATGCATTGGGCTGTGCGGAGATCTTTCCCTTTGTACCGCTAGAGCTCTAACCAATCTCATCCACGGACGATAGATTAAATAAAGTAACCTTAGCCCAGTTACAACTGTTATAATCTTCAACCTTTATAACAGCATTGAATTGACTTACAGAGCTTTCAAGTTTACTCTACGAGCGTTAAGAATGAAGAATACACACATATTCTAGTTTCCTTAAACAAGTCAAGTAAGATACAAAACTCAGCTTTACCTGCACTGGTGAAAAGGCCTACGATTCGAGTAATTGAAGTGAAATGTCGGATGATAAACGGACGTTCAGCAGGAGCTTCCATTTTCCATTCAGACCAAAGTCGCCATAAACTATTGCGAATGTCGACGGAAGCTGGGAAGACAGTATCTTACGGTAAAAAATATAAATTCAAAAGACCATCACGCAGTTTTATCAATTCAAGTGGACAACAGAGAACCTGTTTTCGTGGCAGTGGACATCAACAAGGCGTTCTTACCCGACGCGATGGACTGGTTGCTAGTGCCCAATCTACCCATTGGTTCCCATTGGCAATGTCGGCCGTTACATGTAATGTCGGCCGATGGTTGAGTGATATAAACACACCTTCAATTAAATTTTCTGAGTTGACATCCCGAAGGAAACAAGTTGACAAAGGATAGGCTGGTATCAATACAGGCCCTGTGTAATTTATGACTACTACAATATGTACAAAAAAAGTAAGAGGTGAATAAAAAAAAAACAGTTAAACATCGCATTTGATTAAAAACAGCAACCAAGTCTTGTAATTAAAGGGGCAGTATCATGGGAGATCGATGGGAGATACCATTATTTTTGGCCAAAATTAACTAAATTTAAACTTTGAACACTGTGTTAATTAATTTCTCAATCGCTAATTTAAAGAAATATTAATAGTGTTTCTGAGACGAAAGGTTGAACCAAAATATAGTACAACCGGCGATTTTTAGTGCGTTACAACAGCGAAATTTGAAAACGTCTGCCAGACGTTTTCAAATTTGAACCCCTCTCTATCTTGGTCATCTGGCAGCGAAAATATCCGTGGATAGTTTCTTTGCATTCTGATAGTCTTTTAATGGAATTTTGTCATTATATCTTGGCTGCTATCAACCGAATAGCGTCTTTCCGATTTTCAATGTGTTACTAAAAATAGCGTGATACTGTCCCTTTAACGATAAAAGCTAACCGCAAAATCTAGTAGTCTAAAATGTTGTTTAAGAAAGTTCTTAAAATTAGAGAGCGGCATGGTATTGTTGTTTGGAGCACCGAACCTGAAGATCTGAAGGTGGCTTTCCTAACCTTAATTTAGTTAGGTAAATGAATATCGTCTCTATGTCTTGTGTTACGCGCTAAATGAACCCATTTGGTGAATTTACTTTTGCATCTGCATTTTTTAAGTTGTTAAAATCGTAATTTTGATGCAGGTTTCAGACGATCAGTGGACAGCGAAAAGAAAACGTAAACAGAAACTTTAAACTCGAATTATTTAGTTGTTGTTCTATTTCATTTATATTATCACTTGGCCGAGCGGGGGGGGGGGGTGCAAAGGGGGCGGGGGCTGTAGACCCCCAAGTAAAAATTTGTGGGGGCACAGTCCCCCCACGTTTTGGTGTCGAAAATATCGCTAGCGCATCATAAAAATTTGCAAAATATTCAATCTCGTGATCTTTTCACAAATCGTATCACCACCATTACCCTTGGCGAAATAATATGTTGTAAAACGTTTGATGCAGTGAGAACTGTGCTACCCGAAGTACGTCAGATTAGAAATATACGGAGCATGCGCGAAGCTTTCAACAAAACTCCTGTCACCAAAACACTGCTAGGAGAGGTACACAAACTCTTACGGATGTATTTGACGTTACCAGTAGCATCTGCGACTTCAGAGCGCACATTTTCTGCCCTCAGACGACTCAAGAACTACCTAAGAAGCACCATGAAGCAGGACCGCCTGAACAACTGCCTACTGATGTGTTGTCACAAATCGATTACGGACACACAGTAGACACTGTAAAGATTGCAAAGAGGTTTGCTTGTGCCAACGAACAACGCAAAAGACATTTTGGAAAATTTGAGTAGGGGTATTCGCATGGCTGGGTGAAAGATGAGCCCCCTCACGCTTCAAAACGCTCCGCCGCCTCTGTATGGGTTGTTTCTAATCAACCAAAAAGTTATTTAAAATTCATTTGCATTTGTTTAGCTGGAAAATAATGACCACAAACATAAGCAAACCTTGAAAAAAGAACAATACTAAAACTCGAATTATGCGCAGAAGATAGGAAGTTATATATTCTGAATGAGATTTGAATATGGGGAAAAAAAGCCAACTTGGTTCTTTTCTATGCAGGAAACCACAATCTTGTCATCTAAAGTCCCTAGACAATTGGAAACTCTTAACTGAGTTTTTATCCATACGCAGGTGTATACGGGATTTAGTGGCATGAGTCATGAGACCAAATTATACGATAATCGTGGAATTAACAATCAGTCTGTCAACAAAACTGCAAACTTTCAATAGCTGTCTGTTAAATGAAAATCGATTATATCCCCCACTGATACATTTAACAATTATTCACCGAAGTGGAGGTAAATATCCATCACTTTCACCGACACTGAGGTGAATAATTGTTTTAGTATATACCGCACAAGCTGAATAACTAGTGAACCAAAAACTTGTTTTACTTTTGACAATATACCGACAAAAGGTATGAAATTCCAAAATCTCACGCGCTTATTGTAGAAAGTTCCGTCTCGTTTTTTTGCAGACAAATAAAACTTCTGGAGACATTTGTTTAGTTCCTACGGTGTCATTTCTTCAATTTTCTGTGAAATTCGTCTTGTTGTTGAAAATTAGATGTTTCTTTATTTTCATTGTAATTTTTGGCTCAGCAGTTTTCGTAAACAAGGGATTGCATTTTCATTTTTTTTTTCGCCTTAGAATAAGAGGTTGAGAAGATTAAATAAGTTAGCATTCAATGCCGTCAAACCAAACTTTGTTGCCATGCATTTATGAATTTTTTTAACAGCCGCCTCGTTTATTGAAATAATTTCGTGACGTGGCGAAACGGGAAGCCATCTTGTCTCCCTTCGGCTGATCACCTCCGAGCTACCCAATCAGCGCACGCGAAAAGTACTATAGTTTTCACTTGTGTGGTGTATACTAAAATTAGATATTTGTAATGCAAAACAAGAAGAAAGCAGCAAAATGGCTCCTGCCGCGAGCTATAATATTAAACCATGTCGACCCGCAATATGTAATTTTGGATTTTAGGTTTTTTTTTTTTTTTTTTTTTTTACTCTTTTGACCATTACTGGAAACGGACTTCATTTCTGATTCTTAAAAAAAAAAGGTTAAAGACACAACCGAACTGCGCTATTCTGTCGTTAGCAGTTGCGGATTTTTTGTCGGACTTGCCTTCCCACATCTTCACCTGCCATTTATACGTTTGTTGTGATCTGGCGTGTTTTTTTTTTTTTTTGCTTGCCATTTCTTCCAGTACCGCTCCATTACAAACCTGTGCTCCCCGTTAGCAGACCGCTGCATCTCAATTGTGAAACTGCTTATCATCTTTCTTTTGGTCGCATCGTGACGCGAGTCTGACGTTTGCCGTTAGCCTTAAACTCGATGCTAAATCGACGCGTGCTCAAGTTAGCGCGCGGATCTTGCATCGCGGATCGTGCTCGTTGAATGCTCAGTAAAAATAGCCATATCTGAAACAGCAGGTGACCGCAAAGATGATGATAGCCCTCTTGGTAATATTTATTCTCTGCTCAGCAGTAAAACATATACTGGAAACGTTTCTGCTGATGTAAATGGGACGTTTGTTGCAATCTCTTTAACACTGAATATTGCTCAGCTATGAATCCGATTGCTTATGGATTTCTCGAGAAACATTTCAAAGAACAGTTGAAACTAGTTTTCGGTAATAACATTTACTAATACTGTCAGAAAAATAAATGCTTTTTCATTAATAATAATAAAAAGTAAAGACGCGTAGCCTCTCTAGAACTAGTCCAGAGGAGGCCACCCTTAACTCTAGCTCTGTAGACTGGCCCTGAAGAACACTAGTTTTACAAGCAGAAATTTTAGCCTGCAGTAAATCTTCCCTGATCTCCACCTGTCAATACTAGCCTCGCACTTCTTAATTGTGTTTTTCCGTACCACGGGCTGGGTTTGTGGGACTTCTTTTGGTTAACTTGTGTTTCAGGAACTGCGAGCAAAAATAAGACTATATGGAAAAAAAAAATACTTAAGGTTTATTCCAGCCTCATGCTATTAAGATATTTCAATAAAAATAATCAAATGCGCATTACAGACATTACAACCAAATCCAAAAGCAAAAGACAATAATGAGAACCCGTTAACATTACAATTACTATGGAATAGAAAGACGAAAACTACAATATTTACAATTGGCTATAAGATGGCCATAAGATGGCAATATTTACAATGAAATACCTCCTGACTACTCAAAGAGCAGTCCTTTCAAGTCTTCCTGAAAACGTGGCTCTTTACCACGGATGTCACATAACACAAGTAAAATATATGTGCCATTAAAGTTCGTAACTTGTTTTCTATCAGTTCAGCTATTACATTTCCCGAGTAACAGAAGCTGAGTTTGCAGAAGGCGGAAGTCCATCAGAATAAAAAGAACGGGCCTGCTTCAAAGCCAGTTGGAGAAAATAAATGTTGGTGTTCATTTGCCTTGCTTGAATCTCACAACATAGCTCACTTTTTTAACCTCTTTCTTTATGTCCCGTTTAAGTAAAGCGTAAGCTAAAGGGTTAATGGCGGAGTTTAAAACTAAAAGAGGTATTTTATATTCAGTGTCGTTACATTTTTTCTCAAAACTAACTGATAACAAAAGAACGGAACAACTAATAAAAAGGCTGTAACACCCAAGAAACAAACCTACAACAATCAACATTATTTTAAGTGTGGTCTTCTCGTGACTTTTGTACAAAACGTGGTGGTTAAAGCGTATCTGTTTTGCCAAGATGCGTGCAGATCTATCTTGTTTATAAACAATATGAACCATGGATCCAACCAAGAATATTAACACAAAACAAGGAAAAAATTCAAAGAGCGTCATAAAAATCCAGACATTCACAGTTTCAAGAACTGAACCAGTTCTAACAGGTGAGGCTGACAAAATAACGGAGACTACTACTGGTAGGATCCTTGAAACAACTGGAATTACCCAAGAAACCAAAAGTATTAGGCTGACGCGACGACGACTCATAAATGTTAAGTATTTAAAAGGCTTCACAACTGCAATATAGCGGTCCAGTACTAAACTGCACAGGTTCGTCACGGAAGCGTATCCAAACAACCATCTTATCACATCCGCCCATGACAAGCCATCCTGAGGCCAGTTGCAGGTTTCTGTAACATCGCAAATGAACAAGGAAGGAACTACGCTCATCCCAACACAGAAATCTGCCACTGCAAGTGAAACGACAAACGCGTTGGTTTTGGTGCGGAGCTGTCGTTTTGCGCATACAAGGAAGATGATAAATCCATTTCCAGTTATCGTTAGAATAGAAAGGAACCAGCAAAGAATCCAGAACCAGGTTTTCATCGATAACACTAATTGTTCAGGTCAGTTTTTTTTATTGATCACAACAACGGAGCCGGCGGTTTAGTTTCCCAAAAATATATCATTAAAAAACATCTGCGGATTTAGTCTTGGCCTACAATATTAAAATTCTTTTAACTTATGCACATCAATAACATATGATAACAAAGAATAATTGCGTGTCGCTAAGTTACATAATTTTAGGACAGTTTGTATGACAAAAAGGTTCATCTCTGATGGAAGTGAAGAAACTGAAGCGATTGCGTCGATGTCCGATGAAGGGCTACATGATCAACAAAGAATCCAAAAGTGAAAAACAGGTCTTCATTTAGTCAAGTTGTTCATTAATCTGATCGTAAGAGTAGGGGACGTTAGTTCTCGGTGTTGTGGTCTGGCCTTACTCATTACCCACTTACTTGCTTACTATTCTGTTTTGTTCTGGGGGCACCTGTGTAAATTACCTGTCCGATTCTGTTAGGGTTTTAAACTGAACGGCTGCCATTTGCGCCATAAAGCAGTCTGTCAAAGTCCCCCACAACGTGTTGTTTATTGACCCTGAAAAGCCCCTAGGGGAGTGGTCAATTACATATATTATATATATCTGAGCTGATTATCCAGAAGTTGGCTACAGAAATTGCAGTTGTCGTTAAATTTTCTTAAGATATTCTTTTTTTTTTTTCAGTTTTTCCCATTGAATTTCACATCAACAAGTACATAGATTACAAGGGTCATTAGTAGAGTTCGTGAAACAAAAATCTTCAGTTACACTTCATCACAAGAAAGTAAGATCAGACAATACCATGCAAGAGAAAAGAGGGGTTTTCCTTTGAAATTAGATATGACATTGACATCTGAGTGAAATGAAACATAACATCACCTGTGATCCGTCTAAACAAGTGTGACATTTGGCAATTATTAACGGCGCCAACGAATCTTAAATCCAGTCTCACCCAAGACCCGGTTTTTAAGCGCTCAAGTCTAGCTTCCTACAACAGAATTGGCTTAATCGTTTTAATTTTTCGTCTTCATTCTAGATTCATGCTGCCCGATGGCACACAGCAAAGAAAATCTTATGAACCCATTCAGCCAGTTACAGTCCACGTGAGATGAAGGGATCAGGATTTTTAAGTATCCAAACACGGGTTGTATTAATCAGAACTATCTGCTGAAGCCGGTTATTTCGGCAGTTGTTGATCATCGACCAGTCGCCTGGGTGCGGGATATGCAAAGTAAAACCGCCGGATTCAGTTTTTCTTCTATTAAAAACACGCACAGACCGGAATGTGTTTTCATCTGAAGCCATTATCGCTTTAAAAGAAAATTATTTCAAATTCTGTAAAGAAGATACAGCTTGTTGCCCTACTTTCTACGATTACTTACCTTTCAAACCGTTTACACTTATCCTTACTCTATTCCCAAACTCATTCTTACAGTGCGAAGCGCCTTACCGTGGCCACCCAACAAACTTTTTTTCATAAGTTAGCCATTCTGTATACGCGAATTTGATTAACGGTCACGCCTCCTTACAAAGTCCAACAGCAAGTGACGCAACGACGAATTATTAAACACATGTCGTTTTGTATTTTATGAACAAGGAGGAAGATATCCGGATTGCCTAACTTGTAAAAAAATTTTGTTGGGTGGCCACGATAAGGTGCGTCGCACTATAATTCACATCGTGCAACTGGCAATTAGTTGTTGTGTACTACATCACGTTAATGTGTTTGGATTCCCAATGACAAATGGTATATCGGGCCATTGTCACGATAGGGTCATTTACTACAACTACCAGAATCCTTCAGTTCGTTGTTTACTCTTGAAAATTAGGAATATTGTTATCTAAAACTCACTGTGATTACAAAATTTAAATGAAAAAAGGAAAACCAAGGAGGATTATGGCAGGGCGGTAGTAAAATAAAAGTCATCGTGAGAATCACGACAAATAATTTTATTTATCAGCTTGATATTTGTCCATGGTTTCAAATCCCTACCTTGATTTTGTCAGTAGTTGAACGTTTCTCTTGACTTTTCTCAGTGGGTTTAGTTATGAGTAGTATGCACCTTTTCCGCGTTAGTTTCGTCCCTGCTTACAAGTCTTGATTAAGGTTTTCTTACAAGTATCATGATTTTTTAACTCGGTTTCAAGTCGTCATTAAGGTTTTTTGAGTGGTATGCGATTAATTTATCTCTGGTTTTGTCCTTGGTTTTAGTCTTTCCCTAAAGATTTCTAAGCAGAGTACGATATTCTTCTCGAGTTTGCGTCGTGTTTTAAAGTATTTTCTTAGGTTTCCTGAGTATTTTGGATCTTAATCCTGACTTCTGTTTGTGGCTTCAAGTCTTTTCTCAAAAGGAGTGTTTCAGTGCACCTTAGTCCATGGTTTCAAGTCTCCTGCTCGGTTTTGTCAGTTCTTTGGACCCTTCGCTTGATCTTGCTTGGACCTTTTCCTTTCCTGTCCGTGGTTTCAAATCATTTTCTTCAGTTTTCCTACTGATTTGGACCTTTGTCTTGTTTCATATCCGTGGATCTAAGTCTGTTCCTTTGTTTTTTAGTAGTTTTTGTCCTTTTTTCTTCATTTCTGTCCGTGGTTTCAAGTATTTTCTAGATTTCTTCAGTAATTTGTACCAACCTTCTTGAATGGTGTCTGTGGTTTCAGTTCTGAGTAGTTTCGACCCTTATATTACTTTTGGTCCGTGGTTTCTGAAGTCTATTTTCCAGGTTTTCTGGGTCTAGTGGTCTGGATCACTGTGTTGTTGTTTTTGTCCGGTTGTTTTAAATGTGTTCTTTGATTTTTCTTCGTAGTTTGAATATTTTCCTTGATTTGCGTCCGTGGCTCCAAGTCTGTTTCATTGGTTTTCAGTCCTTTGGGCATTTTCCTTGATTTTTGTCTTTTTCTTCAGTTCTCTTACCAGCTTGGTCTTTTTTCTTGATTTTTGACCATGGTTTCAAGTCTTTTCCAGGTTTTCACTGCAGTTTTGACCGTTCGTATTCAACTTGGTCCGTGGGTATTTTCGTAGATTTAAGGAGTAGTGTAGACCTTTACAGTTATTTTTTTACTGTGGTTTTAGGTCTTTTCCTACGATTTCTTAGCCGTTTGGACCTTTTTTTACTGTTGTTCTTGATTTCATTTCCCTATAAGGTTTTCTGAGTTGTATGCACCTTTTTCTTCATTTTCTTCACTTGTTCCAAGTCGTTTGGGAGGCAGCCTGGTCGAGTGGGTGGGTTCAAGTCCCCCAATACATCTATCTGGTGTTGTTCCTCGGTAGCCCCGTCTTCTTGGTAATGCTGGCGGAGTTACTCCCTCAAATCCTTGTTGGGTTGTGAACTTCGGTGTTTAAGCTGTCACGCATGCATTCCTGCGACGAGTTGGTCATTTCTGCATACTTTGTCTTTTTGGCTGTGATTCGAATTCGTGTTTCGAATGACGTTGTGTTCATTTTCATCAAGCTGAAATTTCTTTGTAAGTTGGAACACATTATCTTGCCACCCACACCAAGGTCTTTTCAGTGTTTTTTCCATTGTTTTGGGCTTCATAGGGGCTTTGAAATAACTGCAAATTTTGTGTACCTCCATGGATTTCGAGTTTTTTGTGTAGAGTTGAAGAAGGCAAGCCTTTGCAGCCAACAAAGTGCTCTTCAAGGGGTTTACTGGTATATCCATGATTGACCTCTCTCGGTTTCGGTCAGCATAACAAGAATTGTTGTGGTGGCAAAGATGTTTAAGATGCCTTCTGTTAGCGCCAAGTCAAATGCTGCTATTTCCACACAAATTCATTCCTTTTTAGGGTCTCGCCAAGACCGTTGCATGTAGAAGGCACCAGGCATTGAACTTCTGTCGCCGGATCCTTAAACTTGCCGGTTTGTCGTCAGTAGTGATACTTCGGAGGCTTGCTTTCGCTCATGAGTTTTGTTATTGATCGGCGACTCTGTAGAAAGGAAATACTCCGGGAACAGTTATCGAAGCTGTTCAAAACACTCACAGCACGTCTTTCAGTTATCAAGTCTAAAATTCTCGCTCTTATATAAAACACTGCTGTTCGTATTTTAATACGGGACAGAAACAACATGACAATGAAGAGACCAACTTAGCCTCGAATCAATGACCCAATTGCAAGTGTTTTTTTATTTGTCTCTTTTTTCTTTGTCTGTGTTTTCCGGCCACAATATTGTAATTTATTTCATGAAAATTGGCTTCCTTGTTATTGAACTCTCAAGGTATTTTAGGAAGCCAATAACACTTTTGCTATCTCATTGTACGCTTAATGTCATTTCAGCTGTAGTCATCTGTAGGGGTGAATAAGGTTGTTGCTGTTCTCGTTGTTGTCTTTAACAAGTATGAACGATAGGTTAAATAAAGTAACCTTAGTCCTTAACTGTATCTTTAACCTTAATAACAGCATTGAATTAACTTACAGAGCTTTCAAGTTTACTCTACGAGCGTTAAGAATGAAGAATTTACGCACATTCTAGTTTCCTTAAAAAAGTCAAGTAAGATACAAAACTCAGCTTTACCTGCACTGGTGAAAAGGCCTACGATTCGAGTAATTGAAGTGAAATGTCGGATGATAAACGGACCTTCAACAGGAGCTTCCATTTTCCATTCAGGCCAAAATCGCCATAAACTATAATGAATGTCAACGGAAGCTGGGAAGACAGTATCTTACGGTAAAAAATATAAATTCAAAAGACCATCACATAGTTTTATCAATAGGCCATTTCCGAGCTGCTGAGAACCTCACTATGAAAGCGAGGCTAAGTGCTAAACTTTTCATATGAAAATTAGTTATGTTTTCATAAGAATGAAACCTAATTTTCATAACAAAAACTTTGCACTTAGCCTCGCTTTCATAATGAAGTTCAAAGTAACTCGCAAATGGTCTATTCAAATGAACAACAGAGAACCTGTTTTCGTGGCAATGGACATCAGCAAGGCGTCTTACCCGACGCGGTGAACTTGGTGCTAGTGCCCAATCTAGCCATTGGTCCATAGACAATGTCGGCCGATGTTGAGTGATATAAACACACCTTCAATTAAATTTTCTGAGTTGACATCCCGAAGGAGATTAGTTGACAAAGGATAGGCTGGTATCAATACAGGCCCTGTGTAATTTATGACTACTACAATATGTACAAAAAAGTAAGAGGTGAATAATAAAACAGTTAAACATCACACTTGATTAAAAACAGCATTTGGTGAATTTACTTTTGCATCTGAATTTTTTAAGTCGTTAAAACCGTAATTTTGATGCAGGTTTCAGACGATCAGTGGACAGCGAAAAAAAAAAAATAAACAGAAACTTTAAACTCGAATTATTTAGTCGTTGTTCTATTTCATTTATATTATCACTTGGCTGAGCAGGGGGGGTGCAGGAGCGGGGGGGCTGTAGACCCCCAAGTAAAAATTTGTGGGGGCACAGTCCCCCCACGTTTTGGTGTCGAAAATATCGCTAGCGCATCATAAAAATTGGCAAAATATTCAATCTCGTGATCTTTTCACAAATCGTATAACCACCATTACCCTTGGCGAAATAATATGTTGTAAAACGTTTGATGCAGTGAGAACTGTGCTACCCGAAGTACGTCAGGTTACAAATATACGGACCATGTGCGAAGCTTTAAACAAAACTCCTGTCACCAAAACCCTGCTAGGAGAGGTACACAAACTCTTACGGATGTATTTGACGTTACCAGTAGCATCTGCGACTTCAGAGCGCACATTTTCTGCCCTCAGACGACTCAAAAACTACCTAAGAAGCACCATGAAGCAGGACCACCTGAACAACTGCCTACTGATGTATCGTCACAAATCAAATCGATTACGGACACAGTAGACACTGTAAAGATTGCAAAGAGGTTTGCTTGTGCCAACGAACAACGCAAGGAACATTTTGGAAAATTTGAGTAGGGGTATGCGCATGGCTGGGTGAAAGATTAGGCACCCCCCCCCCCTCCACCCCCTACGTTTCAAAACGCTTCCCCGCCTCTGTATGGGTTGTTTCTAATCAACCAAAAACTTGTTTAAAATTCATTAGTATTTGTTTAGCTGGAAAATAATGACCACAAACAAGAGAGGATGAAGGTACCTTCATCTTCTCTTGCCACAAACATAAGCAAACTTTGAAAAAAGAACAATACTAAAACTCGGATTATGCGCAAAAGATAGGAAGTTATATATTCTGAATGAGATTTGAACACGGTGAAAAAAGGCCCTCTTGTTTCTTTTCTCTGCTGGAAACCACAATCTTGTCATCTAAAGTCCCTAGAAAATTTGAAAATTTAAACTGAGTTCTTATCCATATGCATGTGTATACGGGAATTGTTGGCATGAGTCCAAATTATACGACAATCATTGCAATAATAATCAATCTGTTTAATAGTGTTCTGTTAAATGAAACCGATTACGTCCCTCACTGATACATAATTAGATATTTGTAATGCAAAACAAGAAGGAAGCAGTAAAACGGTGATGGCTCTTGCCGCGAGCTATAATATTTAACTATGCCGACCGCAATATGTGTTTTTCGATTTTAGGTGGTTGTTGTCGTTTTTTTTTTTTTTTTTTTTTTTACTCTTCTGAACGTTACTGAAAACGAATTTCGTTTCTTATTCTTAAAAAAAATTGCTAAAGACCAAACCGAACTCCTCTATTCTGTCTTTATCAGTCGCGGATTTTTTGTCGGACTTGCCTACTTCCCACATCTTCACCTGCCATTTATACGTTTGTTATCTGGCGTGTTTTTGTTTTGTTTTTTAATTTACTCGCCACTACTACCAGTACTGCTCCATTACAAACCTGTGCGCCACGTTAGCAGACCGCTGCATCTCAATTGTGAAACCGCTAAAGTACTTTGCCTTGATACCAAGGGAGAGAATCGTCTATTTTGGTCGCATCGTTACGCGGATCGACGTTTGCCGTTTGCCTTAAACTCGATTCTAAATCGACGCGTGTTCTAGTCATCGCGCGGATCTTACATCGCATATCGCGTGTGCTGAATGAAGTCCGTTTCAGCTACAGAAGTAAAACAAAGAGCTTAAAAATAGCCATATCTGAAATCTTCGAAATACAGCAGGTGACCGCAAAGATGATGATATCCCTCTTAGTAATATTTATTATCTGCTCAGAAGTAGAACATAATATACTGGAAAGGTTTGCGCTCATGTAAATCGGGACGTCTGTTGCAATCTCTCACACTGAATATTGCTCAGCTATGAATCCGATTGCTAATGGATTTCTCGAGGAAGATTTCAAAGAACAGTTGAAACGACTTTTCGATAATAACATACCCTCATACTGTCAGAAAGAAATGCTTTGTCATTAATAATAATAAAAACTAAATACGCGTAGCCTCTCTAATCAATCAATCAATCAATCAATCAATCAATCAATTTTTATTCCTCCTAAGATAAAAAGACATATGTTAAGTTACATTCATTGTTAGAAGTAAACATCCAATATATAGATAATAGAAAGATTAGAACTGGTCCACAGGACACCACTCTTACTCTAGCTCTATAGACTGGCCCTAAAGAAGACTAGTTTTACCAGCAGAAATTGTAGCCTGCAGTAAATCTTCCCTGGTCTCCACCTGTCAAAACTATCCTCGCAGCTCTTAATTATGTTTTTTCGTACCACGGGCTGGGTTTGTGGGACTTACTTTGGTGAACTTGTGTTTCAGGAACTGTGAGCAAAAATAAGTCTATATGGAAAAAAAATACTTAAGGTTTATTTCAGCCTTATGCCGTATTAAGATATTTCAATTTTCATTCCATGGAGTTGAGGGAGTCATATTTTTGTACCCAATGCATCTGTCTTCGGCTTACGTCTTCCTATCACCTGTTTATACTAATAATCGAAATAAATATAGAAACATGAAGACAGTGACTGGTTGGTTGGTTTTTCTTCGTGTAATAGTCATTCTGAACGACTTTAGCAATACACGCTACAGCTGAACACGTCTCATATTCGTTTGGTGAATGTTTTTCTTAATTCTACTTTCACTTGTTTTCGTGAAAGAAAGAAAACATTGCGGAAAGTCTACTTCTGTAAGTATTCGAAATAAGGTTTTATTTTTGAGTAAGCGTGAAAATTGTTCTATGATTCATCTAGTACCAGAGCGCTGTGTCAATCTTTCATTAAAAGTAGGACGATACCCAATACGGGAGAGTATATTTCGAACACAGAGTGAAAGACAGCATTTGTTCCAAGCTTTATTCTAACACACGAAAAACCTTTCGTTATGAATAATAATAATAATAATAATAATAATAATAATAATAATGATAATAATGATAATAATAACAATAATAACAATAATAACATTTAATATTTATATTGCGCATTTTCTATAAAAATAATCAAATGCGCATTACAGACATTACAAAAAAATCCAAAAGCAAAAGAAAATAATAAGAACCCGTTAACATTACAATTACTATGGAATAAAAAGAAGAAAACTACAATATTTACAATTGGCTATAAGATGGCTATAAAATGGCAATATTTACAATGAAATACCTCCTGACTTCTCAGAGAACAGTTTTTTTACGTCTTCCTGAAAACTTGGCTCTTTACCGCGAATGTCACATAACACAATTCAACTACATGTCATAAAACTTCCTAACTTGCTTTCTAACAGTTCAGCTTTTATATTTACCGAGTAACAGATGCTGAGTTTGCAGAAGGCGGAAGTCCATCTGAATAGCAGGGAGGGCAAACCAGTACCACAGTTTGAAAAATACATGTTGACGTTCATTTGTCTTGCTTGGATCTCACAACGTAGGTCACTTTCTTAACCTCTTTCTTTATGTCCCTTTTAAGTAAAGCGTAAGCTAAAGGGTTAATGGCGGAGTTTAAAACTAAAAGAGGTATTTTATATTCAGTGTCGTTACATTTTTTGGTAAAATTAAATGATAACAAAAGGACAGAACAACTAATAAAAAGGCCGTAACACACAAGAAACAAGCCTACAACAATCAACATTATTTTAAGTGTGGTCTTCTCGTGACTTTTATACAAAACGTGGTGGTTAAAGCGTATTTGTTTTGCCAAGATGCGTGCAGATCTATCTTGCTTAAAAACAACATCTACCATGGATCCAACGCAGAACATTAACATAAGGCAAGGGAAAATTTCAAAGAGCGTCAAAATAATCCAGATCTGCACAGTTAAAAGAAATGGGGATGACAAAATAACCGAGAGTGTCGGTAGAATCCGAAGAACAACTGAAATTACCCAAGAAAACAAAATCATTTGGCTGACTCGGCGGCGGCTCATGAAAGTCAAATATTTTAGAGGCTTCACAACTGCAATATAGCGGTCTAGTACTAAACTGCACAAGTTTGTTACGGAAGCGTATCCGAACAACCACCTAATCGAACGCGACCAAGACATCCAATGCTGAGGCCATATGCAGCTTCCTGTAACATCGCAATAGTACAATGAGGGAACAACGCTTAACCCAACACAGAAGTCCGCCACTGCAAGTGAAACGACAAACGCGTTTGTTTTGGTGCGAAGCTGTCGTTTGGTGCACACAAGGAAGATGATAAATCCATTTCCAGTTATCGTCAGAATGGAGAGAAACCAACCAAGAATCCAGAACCAGGTTTTCATTTCGCATTTAAGAGTTTTTCATCCGGTTATTTATCAGAACTGAATGGGCGTCGGTGGCGCAGTTAAGCTCCACCAAAATCTGCAAAAATAATACTTTTTAAAAACACCTGGTTTCGTCTAATTAGCCTGCTGACATTAAATAACTTATGTACATCTTGACAGCATAATTATGATGACACACTGGACTGCCGGAGTAACTGCCCTTTTAAGTTGCAACAAAAGGCAAAAGCCTCTGGCTATCTTTTTACAAGGTACAACACAGGGAAATACTTACCAAAGCTATACCTTGGGTTGAGATTTATATGGATATTCATTTAGTATTAAGTTAGTTAAAAATCGTACCTGATGGCACACAGCGAAGAAAATCTTATGAAACCGTTCAGCCAGTTACAGTCCACGTGAGATGAAGGGATCAGGATTTTTAAGTATCCAAACACGGGTTGTATTTAGCAGAACTATCCGCTGAAGCCGGTTATTTCGGCAGTTGTTGATCATCGACCAGTCGCCTGGGTGCGGGATATGCAAAGAAAAACCGCCGGATTCAGTTTTTCTTCTATTAAAAACACCTACAGACCGGAATGTGTTTTCATCTGAAGCCATTATCGCTTTAAAAAAAATTATTTCAACCTCTGTAAAGAAGACACGGCTTGTTGCCCTACTTTTTACGATTCCTTACCTTCCAAACTGTTTACATTAATTCTTACTCTATTCCCAAACCCATTCTTAATTCATATCGTCAACTGGCAATTAGTTGTTGTATGCTACATCACATTAATGTACTCGGATTTCCAATGACAAATGGTATACCACTCTCGATATCAAGTGACACTACGTGCATAAGTTATCACTGGCAAGTGCAAATTTCCATATACAGATCGGGCCATTGTCTAATTTGCTACAACTACCAGAATCTTTCAGTTAGTTGTTTTCTCTTAAAAATTAGGAATATTGTTATCTAGAACTCGCTGGGATTACAAAATTTAAACGAAAAAGAAAAATCAAGGAGAATTATGGTAGTTTTCAGTAGAAAAATAAAAATCATCCTGAGAATGACGAAAAATAACAATTATTGACAATCGATTTAAATGTTCTTAAGTCATAGCCAGTCTTAACGTCTTATTGATGCTGACAGTTTCGATGACTGTCAGCCATCTTTATCAAAACTTGAAAAACATGAAAAGTGTCAGAAGCCTAGCTTCTGAAGGTGTTAATTATTGCGAAAAATCTAATCCTAGTCGTTTCTATACCTCCTCATCTCGCTATTTCACTGTACGGCCCGCTCAAATTGAAAGTCCCCTTTCCAGAGATATAATAAATATCTTTGACTAACCTCGTTTTCTCAGTCCGTACTGTAAGTTACGGATCCTCTTTTTCCCGTTGATTTATGTCCCGCACGCTTCGCGCTTGCATGATATGGGCTATGAATCAACGGGAAAAAACTCGGTCCGTATCTATAGGAGATATCTAATCCGGTGCTTCTTAAGCCGCAAAGTCTTTTAGTTTGGGAAATTCTATATACCCACCAAGGCTCTTGCCGTAGTCTTACTGGCCTATCGTTTCTATAGCTCTATAGCTCAAAATCTTGCACTAAGTTAACTACTTTTCTCTCTCCAAATCGTTTCTTTAGCTCAAGATCTAACAATCATTCACTACTTTCCCAGCAATAGGTTCAGAACCTTTTTCTTCTCCTGATCGTTTCTTTAGCTCAAAATCTAGTGATGAATATGGCCCTGGGAATATATTCTTCAGCTCAAAATATAGTTAATAGGTTTTGTCAGTCGGATTTAACCCAAATTATTGATTTTGGCTCTTGGTTTCAAGTCTTTTCTTAGGTTTTTCAGGAGGTTCCACGTTATCAGCTTGATATTTGTCCCTGGTTTCAAATCCCTACCTTGGTTTTGTCAGCAGTTAAAGGGGCTTTTTTTACTTTTGTCAGTGGTTTTAAAATATGAGTAGTATGGACCTTTTTGTTATTTTGGTCCCTGCTTACAAGTCTTAATTAAGGGTTTCTTACAAGTATGGGCCTTTATCTTGAGTTTTGGCCGCGGTTTCAAGTCGTTATTAAGGTCTTTTGAGTGGTATGCCTTTAATTTATCTTTGGTTTTGTCGTTGGTTTTAGTCTTTCCCTGAAAGATTTCTAAGCAGTGTGGATCTTCTTCTCGAGTTTGCGTCGGGTTTTCAAGTATTTTCTTAGGTTTCCTGAGTATTTTGGATCTTAATCCTGACTTCTGGACCTTTCACTTGAACTTGGTTGGGCCTTTTCCTTTCCTGTCCGTGGTTTCAAATCATTTCTTCTGTTTCCCTACTGATTTGGACCTTTGTCTTCTTTCATGTCCGTGGCTCTAATCTGCTCCTTTGTTTTTTTTTTTTAGTAGTTTTCGTACTAGCATTGGTCCTTTTTTCTTTATTTCTGTCCTTGGTTTCAAGTCTTTTTCTAGATCTTCTCAGTAACTTGGACCACCTTCTTGCGTAGTGTCCGTGCTTTTGGTCCGAGGTTTCCGAAGTCTATTTTCCAGGTTTTCTTTGTAGTGTGGATCATTGTGTTGTTGTTGTGTCTTTTTTTGTTGTTGTTGTTGTTTGTTTTTGTTTTTTTTTTTGTCCGGTGGTTTAAAATCTGTTCTTTGATTTTTCTTCGCAGTTTCAACATTTTCCTTGATTTGTGTCCGTGGCTCTAAGTCTGTTCCTTTGTTTTTCAGTCCTTCGAGGATTTTCCTTGATTTTTGTCTTTTTCTTCAGTTCTCTTACTAGCTTCGTCCTTTTTCTTAATTTTTGACCATGGTTTCAAGTCTTCTCTAGGTTTTCACTGCAGTTTTGATCTTCGTCTTCAATTTGGTCCGTGGGCATTTTCGTAGATTTTAGGAGTAGTGTGGACCTTTATAGTTATTTTTTATTGTGGTTTTAAGTCTTTTCCAGTTTGGACCTTTTTGTTGACTGTGGCTCTTGATTTCAAGTCTTTCTTATAAGGTTTTCTCAGTTGTATATCCCTTTTCCTTCATTTTTAACTCGTGAATGCGCGCATGCGCAATGAACGTTAACGAGTTATAGCGATGGTGGACTTTTTGACTTGGTTGGTTGGCTGGTTGGTTGGTTGAGTCTGTCGTTAACTTTCGGGCATGCGCATGAGTTTTAAATTCAATTAGTGGGAAAAAACACGCAAACATTTTCTGTTCACGGCGCATCAGGATATTCTCATTCGATCCGTAGCGAATAATTTGACAATCATTTTAGTGTAAGAATGAAGATTTTTCGTCGAATCTGAGCAAAGTTATAGGTTTTTTGGTTTTTTTTTTTTTTCAACAAAGTGCGGCGTCTTTTAAGATTTAAAAATAATTTAATTTAAGAATTCAATTACTTATTAGTGTGGGCAAGATCTTTGAATAAACAAGACGATTTTTTATAGAGCATTTACGTGACTTGCGTTAATGTGTGTTTAGTAGTAGTGGCCTTATTTGTTGTAGGCCTCACCGGTTTTTTTAACCCATCCTCCCTTCGCGATTGAACTAACTGAATAGTTTTACTCAGAAATATTGCGTTGCGCTACCTGAAAGTTTGCCGCCAAAAAATATTTCCCGCCAGAAAATGTCTGGCTGAAAGAAGCACTCTTAACTGACAAGTTCACTGCTAATCATAACTTTTTGCATACATGAAAACTCGACATCTTTCATCATATTTTTGCTTTTCATACAAAAGTATCATATCAAGTGGATTAGTTTGCTGAAAAAACATTAGTTTGGCTGTCAGTTTTTACGCGAAAGCGGAAAGTGCCATGTCACGCGTCAGTGACGTTGTAAACAAAAAAGCGGAAAGTGCCATGTCACGCATCAGTGACGTTGTAAACAAAATTATGCAAATTTCTGGTGAAATGAACAATTCTAGATTTCTCCAGTTTTCATAAAGCCGCGGCCACACGAGCGATTTTTTGCTCGCGCAGGTGATGCGATTTTTTCAAATTTTGTCGCGTCGCCAAAGGAAAAATTTCACGCATTTATGCTGGGCATGAAATTTAATGCGACACTTTGTTCAACAGATTTCCCTTCGTGAGATCAGCTCGAGCAAAGTAGCGTGCGTAGCTGGCGGTTTTTATGGGTTGGACCACCGGGAAGCCGGGCACGAGGGCCAAAACGATTTTTTTAGTACAAGAATGGTTATTTCTCGTTACATAATCGGGCAAAGATATAATTTCTCTTAGCTTTCAAGGAAGTGTCCGTAGCCGTCTTAATTTCAATAACTGATGTGTCATCTGCATTCACGAGTTGGCTTACAGGAGCCTTTGATCTACACTGGTTCCAAGTCGTTTTGGAGGCAGCGTGGTCGCGTGGTTGGGTTCACGTCCCGCCCTGACTAATATCTGAAGTTGTTCCTCGGTAGCCCTGTCTTCCTGGTAATGCTGGCGAGTAACTCCCTCAAATCCTTGTTGGGTTGTGAACTTCACTATATAACCTGTCACGAATGAGTTCCTTTGACGGTTTGGTCATTTCTGCATACTTTGTCTTTTTGGCTGTGATTCGAAGTGCTCTTCAAGGAGTTTGCTGGCATATTCATGCTTGACCTCTCTCGGTTTCGGTCAGCTTTACAACAATTGTTGTGGTGGCGAAGATTCTGGCGTATCTGGATCCTTTTTACGGTCTCGCCAAGACAGTTGTAGAAGGCACCAGGCATTGAACTTCTGTCGCTACATCCTTACACTTGCCGTTTCCCGTCAGACAGTGTCGACTTCGGAGGGTTGCTTTCGGTCATGTGCTTTGCGATTGATCGGCGACTCTGCAGAAAGGAAATACTCCGGGAACAGTTATCGAAGCTGTTCAAAACACTCACAGCACGTGTTTCAGTTATCAAGCCTAAAAATTCTGGCACTTTTATTAAACACTGCTCTTCGTATTTTAATGCAAGACATAAACAACATGACAAGGTAGATACCTACTTAGCCCCGAATTAATGACCCAATTGCAAGTCCAATAAGCTAACTACTACACCACCGCTTCTCCACAAAACACAGTACAGTATGTTTTGTTAGGCAGACACTGGTGTGCTTTTTCTTTTCTCTGTTGTGTTTGATTTGATGTCTCTTTTTTCTGTGTTTTCCGGCCACAATATTGTAATTTATTTCATGTAAGATGGCTTCCTTGCTCTTTAACTCTCAAGTTATTTTAGGAACCCAATAACCCTTTTGCTCTTGCATTGATCGCTTAATGTCATTTCAGCTGTAGTGTTCTGTAAGGGTAGAATAAAGTTGTAGTTGTTGTTGTTGTTGTCTTCAACAAAAACGGCCCAAAAAAAAGTATGAACGGCAAAAAAACAAAATTATTCATTTTCTCCATTCCGCTCTCCTCTACCAACACGGTTGACACAATATGGCACGTCTGCTATGAGATTAACAGATTAGGACCAACTGAAAAACAGGTGGACGGCACAGGAAACCTTTCTCGTTTATGTTAGATTAGATGCATCCAGTTTACCAAGCAAAAGAGATCGACATTTATTTTCTTTGGTACTGATTTAAAATTAATCAGTCAGTTTTTAAAGGAAGAAGGCGTTTATTACTATTAACTTTTATTTGCCATACAGACATCAATCCACGGCACTCTAAGCATAATCTAAACAAAAGAAAAACTAAGTAAAAAATAATAATAAATTAAAGAAAAAAGAAAAATAGACGCGCATTTCAGCTTAATTTAAAAAGGTGCACGTTTCTGCTAAGATTACCAGTAATTGAGCACAAAAAATTTCCCTTATACGCAAACAAAAAATAACACATGACATTTTCTTTACGAAGAAGGCGTTTATCCCTATAAGCATCCACTTGAGGTTGACAAAATGTCATTTCTATTTTCAGAGATAATTAAAAGTTTCTCAAAACTTTATCCTTATGACAAATGTTTTCTTGAAACTAATATAGCTAGTGACGCGCGTAGGTGGATGTTGGACATTTGAGAGCAGTACTGGCAGGTGGCAAATTCAATATTAAGGAAAGGAACGAACCAGTGAGAATATTTCGCAGTTCGATCGCCAATCATGAAAAGTTTTGAAAATTCTACGCGATTCGATGCCACAGTAATTACATGAAAATTACCCGATTCGTATCTCATTATCCTAAATGGTTTGGTCAGCATTAGAACGACTTTTCACGTCTGATAACACATGACTAAACGGTGCCTTTCAAAACTTTAAGGATTAGTGCTACAGATTGAATACCCAATAGCGAAAAGTCTAACAAGGAGAGAAATTTATTAACGATGAATTGAACATACAGTGAACAAACAAAATTTGTTCAACAGCATCCTTTATTTAAACACGATAGCAGCTAAAGAAACAGCACATTCTAAGCCATATTCTCATACAGATGAAAACCTTCACTACTTTTTCTTCCCAAAATTTGCATATGACCTGAGATGTCAGGCAGTGCAAGCTAAACATATTTTCAACCAACATTCTTAGAGAGAGAATAGGCCAGCTGAAATGCAACGAAGTTGTTCATTTGTCTTGCTTGAATCTCACAACATAGCTCACTTTTTTAACCTCTTTCTTTATGTCCCTTTTAAGTAAAGCGTAAGCTTAGGGGTTAATGGCGGAGTTTAAAACTAAAAGAGGTATTTTATATTTAGTGTCGTTACATTTTTTGGTAAAATTAAAAGATAACAAAAAAAACAGAACAACTAATAAAAAGGCCGTAACACACAAGAAACAAGCCTACAACAATCAACATTATTTTGAGTGTGGTCTTCTCGTGACTTTTGTACAAAACGTGGTGGTTAAAGCGTATCTGTTTTGCCAAGATGCGTGCAGATCTATCTTGCTTATAAACAATATGAACCATGGATCCAACCCAGAATATTAACATAAAACAAGGGAAAATTTCAAAAAGCGTCATAAAAATCCAGACATTCACAGTTTCAAGAGCTGAACCAGTTCTAACAGGTGAGGCTGACAAAATAACGGAGAGTACTGGTAGGATCCTCGAAACAACTGGCATTACCCAAGAAACCAAAAGTATTAGGCTGACACGACGACGATTCATAAAAGTTAAGTATTTAAAAGGCTTCACAACTGCAATATAGCGGTCCAGTACTAAACTGCACAGGTTCGTCACGGAAGCGAATCCGAACAACCATCTTATCACATCCGCCCATGACAAGCCATCCTGAGGCCAGTTGCAGGTTTCTGTAACATTGCAAATGAACAAGGAAGGAACTACGCTCATCCCAACACAGAAATCTGCCACTGCAAGTGAAACGACAAACGCGTTGGTTTTGGAGTGGAGCTGTCGTTTGGTGCACACAAGGAAGATGATAAATCCATTTCCAGTTATCGTCAGAATGGAAAGGAGCCAGCAAACAATCCAGAACCAGGTTTTCATCGATTACCCTAATTGTTCAGGTCAGAACAACGTGGCGCAGTTTAGCTTCCCAAAAATAATTATTTAAAAACATGCGCTGATGTTGTCTTGGCCTACAATATTAAAATTCTTTCAACTCATGCACATCAATGACATATGATAACAAAGAATAATTGCGTGTCGCTAAGTTACATAATTTTAGGACAGTTTGTATGACAAAAAGGTTCATCTCTGATGGAAGTGAAGAAACTGAAGCGATTGCGTCGATGTCCGATGAAGGGATACATGATCAACAAAGAATCCAAAAGTGAAAAACAGGTCTTCATTTAGTCAAGTTGTTCATTAATTTGATCGTAAGAGTAGAGGACTTTAGTTTTCGGTGTTGTGGTCTGGCCGTACTCATTACTCATTCTGTTCTGGGGGCACCTGTGTAGATTACCTGTCCGATTCTGTTAGGGTTTTAAACTGCACGGCTGCCATTTGCGCCATAAAGCAGTCTGTCAAAGTTTTCCCACAACGTGTTGTTTATTGACCCTGAAAAGCCCCTATCTGAGCTAATTGTCCAGAAGGTGACTACAGCAATTACAGTTTTCATTAAATTTTCTTAAGATATTCTTTTCTATGTTTTAGCTTCTGAAGCTGAAACCTCAGAGTCGTCGTGTCGCTCAGTACTCCTCAGTATTAGGAAGTAAAGACAAATGCTCAGAAGCGTAGCATTTTTCACCTCATAGCGCATCAGGTTTTCGACAGCCAATGAAAAAAAAAGATATTTTTGGATGGACCCAGAGCCACTCGTTGATTAATTTAAAGAAAAACGTTAGGGCTCTGGGGACGAGAATGGATCTGAGTCGGCTTTATTCGTACGGAAGATTCAAAGTGGCTGCCAGGTGTCTCGTGCTCACCAAGGGGGCGGTTTGTGGTTCTTGGAAGGAAAACACAGGTTTACTGTAAATCAAAAGAGCAACTTCTAAGGAACACTTGGCTGCTTAAAAAGTCAATGAGTTCATTGCGAAAAAATTCCTGTTCGAGATTGTGTGAAGTCGAAAACATGTGCGATCGCAAAGTGGGTCCATTTTCCGTCAAGGTTCGGAATGCCGAAAGCTCACCACGACAGGCTACGAGATCTCAGTCGGCTTTATTCGTACGGAAGATCCTTGTATTCAATTCCAAATGGCTGCCGGATCTCTCACGCGTGGACTTTCAAGGTGGCAGTTTGTGGTTCTTGGAAGGAAAACACAGGTTTTCAATACTGTAAATTACAAGAACAACTTCTAAGGAACACTTGGCTGCTTAAAAAGAGGAAATCAGTGAGTTCATAGCGAAGAAATTCCTGTTCGAGAGTGTGTCAAGGCGAAACATGTGCGATCGCACAACAAGATCTGCAAATCATCACATGAGTTGTAGACGTTCTCGCCAGTGTGTGCTCCTGGAAATCCACTTTACAAAATACTACAGGTTTAAATGTGAATTTTACCGTGCTTTATGTTAAATTTATCGATTTGCCATATTTCAAATAGCTTTGGCGAAATTTTCGAAAAACGTTTTCAGTTTAATACAGTCGAGAAATTGTGCTTTACAAAAGTGACTCGCAATTGGCTTGGATCGCTTCACGTAGCTTCACTCGAGGCGAAAATTGTACGAATTTCCTTTTTAGGCGTGAACACAGGTCTGTCTGAATAAATTTTTCAATTAAAAAAGCTTATTGTTTTTTTATCTGTGTGTCTTGATTAACGGAATTTCTTGTGACCATGCGATCTTATGTAAACAGCGATGTAAACCATGAGAGATCCCAGCCATATCTATTTCTGTCCCCTATGTATTAAAGGGTAAACAAACGATCAAATTACGCTGCACATTTTGGCACTGACTAAAACTGTTCATTAACCCCTCTGAATTTTATATAACATTGCTTTTATACTGCAACTAGACTTCAATATTCTACAAAAATAAGGCAGAAGCCACATGCAGTCAGAGACTGCCTTTTATCATTTATTGATCTTTGAAGAGATTCCCTTTCATTTTCGTACAATGACCTTTTTTAGGGTCACTCGAACACAGACAATAACTTTTCATTATGGTAGCTGAAATCCTTCGAGTGCCTATTTTTTAGTTTTTCCCATTGAATTTCACATCAATAAGTACAAAGATTACAAGGGTCATTAGTAGACGTTCGTGAAACAAAAATCTTTAGGCTTGTGATCGATTACTTCAGACTCCAGTTACAGTTCATTACAAGAAAGTAAGATAACAGTAAGATAACTATGCAAGAGAATAGAGGGGCTTTCCTTTGGGATTAGATATGACATTGACATCTGAGTGAAATGAAACATAACATCACCTGTGATCCGACAAAACAAGTGGGACATTTGGCAATTATTAACGGCGCCGACGCATCTTAAATCTCACCCAAGACCCAGTTTTTAAGTGCTCAAGTCTAGCTTCCTACAACAGAATCGGCTTAATCGGAGCAAGACAGCGTTTTAAATTGATTTTTCGTCTTCATTCTAGATTCATGCCGCCGATGGCACACAGCGAAGAAAATCTCATGAACCCATTCAGCCAGTTACAGTCCACGTGAGATGACAGACTGAGATGAAGGGATCAGGATTTTTGAGAATCCAAGCAAAGGTTGTAGTTAGCAGAACTATCCGCTGAAGCCGGTTATTCCGGCAGTTCTTGATCATCGACCAGTCGCCTGGGTGCGAGATATACAAAGTAAAACCGCCGGATTCAGTCTTTCTTCTATTAAAAACACCTACAGACCGGAATGTGTTTTCATCTGAAGCCAATTTATCGCTTTAAAAATTATATTTCAAACTCTGAAAAGAAGACACGGCTTGTTGCCCTACTTTCTACGATTGCTTACACTTACTCTATTCCCAAACGCATTCTTACAGTGCGAAGCGCCTTACTGTGGCGACCCAACAAACTTTTTTTATAAGTTAGTTATTCAGGATACGCGAATTTGATTAACGGTCACGCCTCCTTGCAAAGTCAAACAGGCAAGTGTCGCAACGACGAATTATTGAAAACATGTCGTTTTGTATTTTATGAACAAGGAGGAAGACATCCTGATTGACTTACTTGTAAAAAAAGTTTGTTCAGAGGCCACGGTGAGGCGCGTCGCACTGTAATTCATATCGTGCACGTTAATGTGTTTGGATTCCCAATGACAAATGATATATCGGGCCATTGTCACGATAGGGTCATTTACTACAACTACCAGAATCCGTCAGTTCGTTGTTTACTCTTGAAAATTAGGAATATTATTATCTAAAACTCACTGGGATTACAAAATGAAAATGAAAAAAGGAAAACCAAGAGGATTATGGTAGGGCGGTAGTAAAATAAAAGTCATGGCGAGAATCACGACAAATAATTTCATATTGACATTATTTTACCTGTCCAAATTTTTTCCATAGCTCCAAATCTAGAAATAAGTTCCTATAACTCAAAATGTTGAAATAAACGTTTGTATATCTCCAAATGTAGCAATAAATTCTGTACTTCAGTCACGGCTTCTCTTAATCGCTTCTATACCTCGTCATCTAGCTATAATTTCAGCCGATATACACTTTCCTAATCGTTTCTTTAGCTCCAAAGCTACCAAATAGTTTAGTAGTTTCCATTTTCTGACCGTTTCTTTAACTCAAAATACAGTTATAACTTCCGTAGTTTTTCCTATCCTAATAACTCCATTACCTCAAACTATAGCAATTAAACTCCGTACTTTTTCGCCTGTTTAATTATTTCTCTCCGGCAGTTAGTACGCGCGATGTGATTGGTCAATTTTGCGGGCCGTATTTCACTGTACGGCCCACTAAAATTGAAAGTTTCCTTTCCCGCGCGCCCGATTAACCTCAGACATATAATAAATATCTTACTAACCTCTTTTTCTCAGTCCGTGCTGTAAGTTACGGATCCTCGTTTTTTCCCGTTGATTTATGGCCCGCATGCTTCGTGCTTGGGCCATAAATCAACGGGAAAAAACTCGGTCCGTAACTTACAGTACAGACCTCGAACTCGGTTAGTAATCTACGCTATCAGCTTGATATTTGTCCATGGTTTCAAATCCCTACCTTGATTTTGTCAGTAGTTGAAAGTTTCTCTTGACTTTTGTCAGTGGTTTTAGTTATGAGTAGTATGCACCTTTTTGTTATTTTCGTCCCTACTTACAAGTCTTAATTAAGGTTTTCTCACAAGTATCATGATTTTTAAACTCGGTTTCAAGTCGTCATTAAGATTTTTGGAGTGGTATGCCCGTAATTTATCTTTGGTTTTGTTTTTGGTCTTAGTCTTTCCCTAAAGATTTCAAAGCAGAGTGGATCTTCTTCTCGAGTTTGGGTCGTGTTTTCAAGTATTTTCTTAGGTTTGCTGAGTATTTTGGATCTTAATCCTGACTTCTGTTTGTGGCTTCAAGTCTTTTCTCAAAAGGAGTCATTTCAGAATTAAGTGTTCGCACCTTAGTCCATGGTTTTAAGCCTCTTAATCAGTTTTGTCAGTTCTTTGGACCCTCCACTTCATCTTGCTTGGACCTTTTCCTTTCCCGTCCGTGGTTTCAAATCATTTATTCAGTTTTCCTACTGATTTGGACCTTTGTCTTGTTTCATATCCGTGGATCTAAGTCCGCTCCTTTGTTTTTAAAGTAGTTTTCGTACTAGCGTTGGTTTTTTTTTCTTCATTTCTGTCCGTGGTTTCAAGTCTTTTTCTAGATTTCCTCAGTAATTTGTACCACCTCCTTGAATAGTGTCTGTGGTTTCAGTTCTGAGTAGTCTCGACCTTTATATTACTTTTGGTCCGTGGTTTCTGAAGTCTATTTTCCGGGTTTTCTGTGTCCAGTAGTCTGGATTACTGTATTGTTTTGTTTCTCCGATTGTTTTAAATGTGTTCTTTGATTTTTCTTCGTAGTTTGAATATTTTCCTTGATTTGTGTCCGAGGCTCCAAGTCTGTTTCATTGGTTTTCAGTCCTTTAGGTATTTTCCTTGTAGTCTGGATCATTGTGGTTTTTTTTTTGTTGCTGTTGTTGTCAGTTTTTTTTCTTTTTGCCCGGTGTTTTCAAATCTGTTCTTTGATTTTTCTTCGTAGTTTGAACATTTTCCTTGATTCGTGTCCCTGGCTCCAAGTCTGTTCCTTTGTTTTTCAGTCCTTAGGGGATTTTCCTTGATTTTTATCTCTTTTTCAGTTCTCTTACTAGCTTAGTCTTTTTTCTTGATTTTTGACCATGGTTTCAAGTCTTCTCCAGGTTTTCACTGCAGTTTTGACCTTCGTCTTGAATTTGGTCCGTGGGTGTTCTCGTAGATTTTAGGAGTAGTGTGGACCTTTAAGGCTATTATTCTAATGTGGTTTCAGTTCTCTTCGTAAGATTTCTAAGCCGTTTGGAGCTTTTTTGACTGTGGCTCTTGATTCCAAGTCTTTTTTATAAGGTTTTCTTAGTTGTATGCACCTTTTCCTTCATTTTCTTCACTGGTTCCAAGTCGTTTTCGAGGCAGCCTGGTCGAGTGGTTGAGTTTAAGTCCCCCCAAGACATCTATCTGGAGTTGTTACTCGGTAGCCTCGTATTCCTGGTAATGCTGGCGGCGTAACTCCCTCAAATCCTATTTGGGTTGTGAACTTCGGTGTTTAAGCGGTCACGCATGCATTCCTTTGACGAGTTGGTCATTTCTGCATACTTTGTCTTTTGGGCTGTGATTCGAATTCGTGTTTCGAATGACAATGTGTTCATTTTCATCAAGCTGAAGTTTGCACACATTATCTTGCCACCCACAGCAAGGTCTTTTCAGTGTTGTTTCCATTGTTTTGGGCTTCAAAGGGTCTTTGAAATAACTGCAAATTTTGTGTACCTCCATGGATTCCGAGTTTTTTGTGTAGAGTTGAAGAAGGCAAGCCTTTGCAGCCAACAAAGTGCTCTTCAAGGGGTTTACTAGTATCTCCATGGTTGACCTCTCTCTGTTTCGGTCAGCTTAAAAAGAATTGTTGTGTGTTCTTCTGGAAGCGCCAAGTGAGATGCTGCTAATTTCACACAAATTCATTCCTTTTTAGGGTCTCGCCAAGACCATTGCATGTAGAAGGCACCAGGCATTGAACTTCTGTCGCCAGATCCTTACACTTGCCGGTTTGTCGCCAGTAATGATACTTCGGAGGTTTGCTTTCGGTCATGAGTGCTGTTATTGATCGGCGACTCTGTAGAAAGGAAATACTCCGGGAACAGTTATTGAAGCTGTTCAAAACACTCACAGCACGTCTTTCAGTTATCAAGTCCAGAAATTCTCAAACTTTTATAAAACACTGCTGTTCGTATTTTAATGCGGGATATAAACAACATGACAATGAAGAGACCAACTTAGCCTCGAATCAAAGACTCCAATTGCAAGTGTTGTGTTTGTTGACTCTTTTTTCTGTGTCTGTGTTTTCCGGCCACAATATTGTAATTTATTTCATGTAAATTGGTTTCCTTGTTATTAAACTCTCAAGTTATTTTAGGAAGTATATAATCCTTTTACTATTTCATTGTACGTTTAATGTCATTTCACCTGTAGTGCTCTTTAGGGGTGAATAAAGTTGTTGTTATTCTTGTTGTTGTCTTCAACAAGTATGAACGATAGGTTAAATAAAGTAACCTTAGTCCTTAACTGTATCTTCAACGGCTTTATAACAGCATTGAATTAACTTACAGAGCTTTCAAGTTTACTCTACGAGTGTTAAGTATCTTACGGTAAAAAATATATATTCAAAAGACCATCACGCAGTTTTATCCATTCAAATGAACAACAGAGAACCTGTTTTCATGGCAGTGGACATCAACAAGGCGCTCTTACCCAACGCGGTGGACTGGTTGCTAGTGCCCAATCTACCCATTGGTTGATATCAACACACCTTCAATTAAATTTTCTGAGTTGACATCCCGAAGGAGACAAGTTGACAAAGGATAGGCTGGTATCAATAGAGGCCCTGTGTAATTTATGAGTACTACAATATGTACAAAAAAGTGAGAGGTGAATAAAAAATCAAAGGCTCCTGTGAGCCAACTCGTGAATGCAGATGACACATCAGTAATTGAGATTTAGACGGCTACGGAAACTTCCTTAAAAGCTAAAAGAAATTATATCTTTGCCCGATTATGTAACGAAAAATAACCATTCTTGTACTATAAAAACGATTGTCAAATTATTCTCTACAGATTGAATAAGCCGATTATTCTAATGCGCCGATCAAAAAAAATCACGTGTTTTTTTATTCAAAGTTTATAGCGGCACGCCATGTGCAGCTACGTCATGGAAATTCGTGTCCGATAGTCCGGGGCTACTGGATTTTGCGATCGGACTGGTGGATTCTGACCATCACTTGCCCGATGGGCAAGTGAAGTTTTTTTGGGAATTAAAATTACAAAATTACTGTAGGGCATACTTTTTTTAACTTCCAGGTAGATTTGTGTTTTTCAAGCCGATCTCACAAAAGGAAGTCTGTTCAACAAAGTATCGCATTACATTTCATGCCCGACATAAATGCGTGAAATTTTTCCTTTGGAGTTAAGTCCACGCAATCCTCAAGTAAATATAATGAAATATGACAAGCTTTTGCTAAATAAGAATTATTTATCGACCGCGTCCTTTTGCTTTGCCATAAATTACCAGTTGTAAATTGCGAAAATGAAACATTTTTTCCCTTTGAAACCTCTATGAAAGCTGACAACATCTTAAGAGCGAATGCCCACAAGAATCAAACAAAATCGGAAAATAGCGGCAAAAATGTAAAAACTCAAAATCGCTCAAACTTTGGCTATCAGTAGTCCACACTGAGTTATTTATCGCAATGTAATGAATTTGTCAAATTACTTTTTGTTTTGGCAGGAAATGACTATTATAAATTTCGGTGCTAGTCACGAGAAATTTCGACTTGAATATTAACGGTTTTTATGCAAGCCGCTCACCTTAAATGTAGAGCAAGAAGACGTCCACTTATTATCATCTTATTCTACATCTCTTCCCGATCTGATTTTATTATTTCTATGAAGTTTGAAAAAACCATGACATCGAGAGGGACCTGAACGAAATCTCCCTGTAACTCTATGGAAATGACGAGCTAAATTTAAAAGATCATTTACCATATCACCTTTATCACGAATGAGGTGAAATTTCAACAGTAATGTTAGGAAGAAATGGGCTCTTAATTGATGTAACGTTTGTTCTGGGGAAATTAAATCGTTGTCTATAACAGAGCGCTAAAAACCACTGAAATACAGGCAAATAAGAGATTGCGTGACAGACCGTGACAAAGGTTACAATTGTGTTTTACGGATATTTAAGCCCGAACTCGATATTAATGCTATTCATAAAACAACAGCATTTTCTTTTAAGAATGTAATGGTTTTCCCGTATTATATGAAACGTTCGTACCTCGTGTAAACAAATTCATAACTCCCAAGGAAAAAAAAAGTTATGACCTGACATCGCGAGACATCGGGAAGTGTTCTTGTCTCAGACCCCTCAATGCTTTAATTGTAGTTTCCTTTCGAAGCTTGCCTTTTTCTTTGTTGCGTGCAATTTGTCTTTATTCTATTCGGTTGTGAGAACTACTAACTCACTCGTTTCATTTAGCACGAGATCTGATCATGACACTAAATGCCATCATTACCTACTTGTGTCATCTTTGATTGGCAACAAAATTTCAGCTCTGAGTTGTCTGAATGCCGTATTTCCTCGAACAATAGCCGGGGCGATTTTTTTCCACACCAAAAGAGGGAAATTATTCGAGCGAAGGGGAATATTCGAGGGAGACGATTATTTCAAACATTGCTCTCTAGAATTTGTGTGCTACATATTTTGTTTTATTCTTAAACCGATCAGGAAATAATCGCATCAAATAAACTGAAAATAGGCTTTTAAAGTGTTTTAAATTTGGTTCCTTGATTAATTTTCAATGTCAATGTCCTTTGCGTCTGAGCTTGAATCGTCACTGATCAGTTTTGCTGGATAAAAAAAAGGAGATTCCGAGAGGGGTGGGGTGAAGGCGATTATTTGAAATATTTCCGTCAAAGGGGAGTGATTCCTGGAAGGAGGCGGGTACTCGAAGGACGGGTACTCTTTTAGAACACTGTTTCATAAAACTCCAGCCTTTTATTTGTTTCGTCAGGGACTCATACCTCTAAATTGTATATATACAATAAATAATTAGTGCTAAATGAACCCTCACATCTACAAAATGGTTTGTGTTTTCATTACAAGCACTTGCTGGCTTGATAACTGCAGCCCTGCACCAGGTTTGAAATCATGTCCACGAATGCATTTTTCCGTTTGACTTCAACTTCTGATGTGTCAAGTCCGAAGGCTTCACAGATGTTCCATAACATTAACACTGAAAGTGAGCTAAGCTTGGAGTTAATAACTAGCTCACAAATATTGTAGGAGTCATATATTATCGGATGTGAATGCTGCTATCGGTTAGTGCTGCACAATACAAGAAAACAAGCTCACTTTACAAAGCTCATCACTCTGAGTAAGAAAGTTCCGTGGGAAAATTCCATAACTTTTGCGTGGAACTCGTTTATAATTGGCTCTCAGTATAGCAACACGCTCAAATAGTTAATTTCAAGAGTCAGCAAAATAATTATTTCCGAGTCTAATATTAAACAAAAAACTAGAGACTTTAAATTTTGAAGTCTCCGTTTTTCCGGCTTTCTATAATTTGTGATCATCGACATTAGTTTTTTTTTTTTTTTGAACTCGTAAAGAAACTCGTAATCATTCAAGTAAAGAGACAAGTATGTGCACTACTGGCTATGTGAAAATTGGGGAGGGAGCGAGGGAAAGCTTGAATGAAAAAAATATGCTGTTGAACATTTTATTTATCAAACAAAATGATCAATAATAAAAATCAGCTACAATAACAAGGCCATTAATGTATTTCTGAATGTTTCCCGAAATACGTTCGCAATATCTGTCACGGTGCGTCACGGAATCTCGGTTTGATTTTGCGATTTTGTCAGATTTTGAGCGCTCTTTCACAGAGCCCGATTAAGTTTCCGCATAAAAATTTTTATTTTAGTTGAAAGCCCATTTCCTCCTTACTTCACTATTACAGTTTTATTTGATTTGTGATAAAGGTAGTAGGATAAATTATGTTTTCAATTTAGCAAGCGATTTCTATAGAGTTACGGGTCCCTTTTTTTCTGGTCGGACTCAGTGTTACAAGCTCGATCGATCTTGATGGGAATTAAAAGATAAAACCTAAAAAGATTGTAGAACAAGCTGATAACAAATAAATGTATTCTAGCTTTATCAGTAGGGCAAGTGGGTTGCTTCAAAATGACTGATTTTTCAACCCAAATTTTCTCGTGTCTGGCTATAAATCAATCTTCGTCATTTTCTGCCGAATCAAAAAGTTTTATCACAAATGGACCACACATTAATGAATTACTCAATATGGACTACTAATAGCCAAAGTTTCAGCTATTTTTAAAATTTGAAAGTTTGCCGCACAATGTTCGATTTTTGTGTGCACGCACTCTTAAACTGTTCATTTCACCAGAAATTTGCATAATTTTGTTTACGACGTCACTGATGCGTGACATGGCACTTTCCGCTTTCTCACGCATTCTTTCTTACTAAAACGATTCAGTTAGTTCAATCGCGAAGGGAGGATGGGTTAAAAAATCGGTGAGGTCTACAATAAATAAGGCCACCAGTGCTAAAGGTAAAAGCTCGAAAAAGCGTCTTGTTTATTCAAAGTCCATGCCGACAATTAGTTTTAAATTAAATTATTTTTAATTCAATTATTTCTAAATTAAATTATTTTTAATTCTTAAAAGACACCGATTTTGTGGAAAAAAAAAACGAAAAAACCTATAACTTTGCTCAGATTCAACGAAAAATTCTCCATTCTTACACTAAAATGATTGTCAAATTATTCTCTACAGAATGAATGAGAGAATTCTGATGCGTCGTGAAAAAAATTTTCACGTTTGTTTCTTTTTCACTAATTGAGTTTACGACCCCGGACTTTCTGAAAAACTGAAAAAACTTGTAACTTTGCTCAGATTGAACAAAAAATCTCCATTCTTGCAGTAAATGATCGTCAAATTATTCTGTACATATTGAATAAGAATTTCCTGATGCGCCGTGAACAAGAAATGTTCGCGTGTTTTTTCCACTAATTGAATTTAAAACTCATTCACTGCACACGCCCAAAAGTTAACGACAGAACCGACCAACCAACCAACCAAGTCAACAGTCAGCTATCGCTATAACTCGTTCATTGCGCTACGCGCATTCACGAGTTCAAAACAGTGAAACATTACATTTGATTAAAAACAGCAACCAAGACCACAAAACGTAATAAAATGTTGTTTAAGAACATTCTTAAAATTAGAGCGCGACATGGCTTTTTTATTGTTTTTGGTCATTTATTAAAAAGAACCGAACCTGGAGATCTGAAGGTAGCTTTCCTGAGCTTAATTTAGGGTTAGGTGAATGAATGTCGTTTCTATGTCTTGTGTTACGTGCTAAATACACCCATTTGGTGAATTTACTTTTGCATCTGCACTTTTCAAGTTGTTAAAATCGCAGTTTTGATGCATGTTTCAGACGATCAGTGGACAGTGAAAAAAAAACGTAAACAGAAACTTTGAACTCGAATTATTTAGTTGTTGTTCTATTTCATTTATATAACCACTTGGCCGAGCAAGGGGGGGGTTGCAGGGGGGGCTGTAGATCCCCAAGCAAAAATTTGTGGGGCACAGTGCCCCCACGTTTTGGTGCCGAAAATATCGCTAGCGCAGCATAAAAGTGGCAAAATATGACAATCTCGTGATCTTTTCAAAAATCGTATAACCACCATTACGCTTGGCGAGATAATATGTTGTAAAACGTTTGATGCAGTGAAACTGCCACCCGAAGTAGGTCAGGTTACAAATATACGGACCATGCGCGAAGCTTTCCACAAAACTCCTGTCACCAAATCACTGTCAGTAGAGGTACACAAACAATCTAAGAATCCGCGACTTCAGAGCGCACATTTTCTGCCCTCAGACGCTTTAAGAACTACGTAAGAAGCACCATGAAATAGAACCTCCTGAGCAACTGCCGCTTGATGTATCGTCACAAATCAAATCGATTACGGACACACTAGACACTGTAAAGATTGCAAAGAGGTTTGATTGTGACAACGAACAACGCAAAGGCATTTTGGAAAATTTGAGTAGGGGTATGCGCATGGCTGGGTGAATGATAAGTCCCCCCCCCCCCCCCCCCACGTTTCAAAACGCTCCGCAGCCTCTGTATGGGTTGTTTCTAATCAACCAAAAACTTGTTTAAAATTCATTAGCATTTGTTTAGCTGGCAAATAATGACCACAAACATAAGCAAACCTTGAAAAAAGAACAAAAAAGAACAATACTAAAACTCGATTTATGCGCAAAAGATAGGAAGTTATATATTCTGAATGAGATTTGAATATGTTAAAAAAAAGCCCTCTTGGTTCTTTTCTCTGCTGGAAACCACAATATTGTCATGTAAAGTCCCTAGAAAATTTGAAAATTTAAACTGAGTTCTTATCCATATGCAGGTGTATACGGGAATTATTTGGCATGAGACCAAATTATACGACAATCATCGCAAAAATAATCAGTCTGTTCAATAGTGGTCTGTTAAATGAAACCGATTATGTCCCTCACTAATACATATTTAGATATTTGTAATGCAAAACAAGAAGAAAGCAGTAAAACGGTGATAGCCGCGAGCTATAATATTTAACTATGCCGACCGCAATGTGTGTTTTTGGATTTTAGGTTGTTTTTTTTTTTGTTATTTTATTTATTTATTTATTTATTTACTTTTTGTTTTACTCTTTTGAATGTTACTGAAAACGGACTTTATTTCTTAATCTTAAAAAAAAATAGCTAAAGACAAAACCGAACTCCTCTATTCTGTCTTTATCTGACGCGGATTTTTGGTCGGACTTGCCTGTTTCCCACATCTTCACCTGCCATTTATACGTTTGTGATTTGGCGTGTTTTCGTTTTGTTTTTTTACACTCGCCACTTCTACCAGTACTGCTCCATTACAAACCTGTGCGCCACGTTAGCAAACCGCTGCATCTCAATTGTGAAACAGCTAAGTACTTTGCCTTGATACCAAGGAAGAGAATCATCTATCTTTTGGTCGCATCGTTACGCGGATCGACGTTTGCCGTTTGCCTTAAACTCGATTCTAAATCGACGCGTGTTCTGGTCATCCGGCGCGCATCTTACATCGCAAATCGTGCGTGTTGAATGCTCAAGTCCGTTTCAGCTACAGAAGTAAAACAATGGGCGTAAAAATAGCCATATCTGAAATCTTCGAAAAACAGGTGACCGCAAAGATGATGATAGCCCTCTTGGTAATATTAATTCTCCGCTCAGTAGTAGAACATAATATACTGGAAAGGTTTCCGCTCATGTAAATAGGACGTCTGTTGCGATCTCTGACGAACACTGAATATTGCTCAGCTATGAATCCGATTGCTAATGGATTTCTCGAGAAACTTGATTTCAAAGAACAGTTGAAACGACTTTTCGGTAATAACATACACTAATACTGTCAGAAAAAAAAATTGCTTTGTCACGAATAATTACAAAAACTAAAGAAGCGTAGGCTCTCTAGAACTAGTCCAGAGGAGACCACCCTACACTCTAGCTCTGTAGACTGGCCCTGAAAAAGACTAGTTTTACCAGCAGAAATTGTAGCCTTCATTAAATCTTCCCTGATCTCCACCTGTCAAAACTAGCCTCGCAGCTCTTAATTGTGTTTTTTTCCTACCACAGGCTGGGTTTGTGGAACTTGCTTTGGTGAACTTGTGTTTCAGGAACTGTGAGCAAAAATAAGTCTATATGGAAAAAAATACTTAGGGTCTATTTCGGCCTGATGCTATTAAGATATTTCAATTTTCCTTCCATGCAGTTGAGAGAGTCATAATTTGGAACCCAATGAATTTGTCTTCGGCTTAATTCTTCCTATCACCTGTTTATACTAATAATCGAAATAAAAATAGAAACATGAAGACAGTGACTAAACGTCCTATGATTATTTGTTGTTTGGTTGGTTTTTCGTCGTGTAATAGTCATTCTGAACGACTTTACCAATACAGCTGAATACGTCTCATATTCGTTATGTGTACATTTTTCTTAATTCTACTTTCACTTGTTTTCGTGAAAGAAAACATTGCGGAAAGGCTACTTCTTTAAGCATTCCAAATAAGGTTTTATTTTTCAGTAAGAAAATTGTTCTATGATTCATCTAGTACCAGAGCGCCGTGTCAACGTTTCATTAAAAGTAGGACGATACCCAATACGGGAGAGTATGTTCTGAACACAGAGTGAAAGACAGAATTTGTTCCAAGCTTTATTCTAACACACCAAAACCTTTCGTTATGAATAATAATAATAATAATAATAATAATAAAAATAATAATAGTAATAATAGTAATAATAATAACAATTATAATATTTAATATTTATATTGCGCATTTTCTATGAAAATAATCAAATGCGCATTACAGACATTACAATAAAATCCAAAGGCAAAAGAAAATAATAAGAACCCATTAACATTACAATTACTAAGGAATAAAAAGACGAAAACTACCATATTTACAATTGGCTACAAGATGGCTATAAGACGGCAATATTCACAATGAAATACCTCCTGACTTCTCAGAGAACAGTTCTTTCAAGTCTTTCTGAAAACTTGGCTCTTTACCACGGATGTCACATAGCAAAAGTTAAATATGTCATTAAAGTTCCTAACTTGCTTTCTAACAGTTCAGCTTTCACATTTTACCGAGTAACAGAAGCTGGGTTTGCAGAAGGCGGAAGTCCATCAGAATAGCGGGGAGGGCGGACCAGTAACAGTTGGAAAAATACATGTTGATGTTCATTTGTCTTGCTTGAATCTCACAACGTAGGTTACTATTTTAAACTCCTCTTTTATGTCCCTTTTGAGTAAAGCGTAAGCTAAAGGGTTAATGGCGGAGTTTAAAACTAAAAGAGGTATTTTGTATTCAGTGTCGTTACATTTTTTAGTGAAACTAACTGATAACAAAAAGACGGAACAACTTATAAAAAGGCTGTAACACACAAGAAACAAGCTTACAACAATCAACATTATTTTAAGTGTGGTCTTCTCGTGACTTTTGTACAAAACGTGGTGGTTAAAGCGTATCTGTTTTGCCAAGATGCGTGCAGATCTATCTTGTTTATAAACAACATGTACCATGGATCCAACCAAGAAAATTAACATAAAACAAGGGAAAATTTCAAAGAGCGTCAAAATAATCCAGATATGCACAGTTAAGATAAATGTGGATGACAAAATAACCGAGAATGTCGGTAGAATCCGAAGAACAACTGAAATTACCCAAGAAAAGAAAATCATTTGGCTGACGCGGCGGCGGCTCATGAAAGTCAAATTCACAACTGCAAAATAGCGGTCTAGTACTAAACTGCACAAGTTTGTCACGGAAGCGTATCCGAACAACCACCTAATCGAACGCGACCAAGACATCCAATCCTGAGGCCACTTGCAGCTGCCTGTAACATCGCAATAGTACAATGAGGGAACAACGCTTAACCCAACACAGAAGTCCGCCACTGCAAGTGAAATGACAAACGCGTTGGTTTTGGTGCGGAGCTGTCGTTTGGTGCACACAAGGAAGATGATAAATCCATTTCCAGTTATCGTCAGAATGGAAAGAAACCAACCAAGAATCCAGAACCAGGTTTTCATTTCGCATTTAAGAGTTTTTCATCCGGTTATTTATCAGAACTGAATGGGCATCGATGGCACTTTAGGCTCCACCAAAATGCGCAAAATAATACTTTTTAAAAAACATCTGGTTTCGTCTTAGCCTGCTGACATTAAATAACTTATGGACATCTTGACGTCATAATTATGAAAACACACTGGACTGCAGGAGTAATTGCGCTTTGTTAAGTTGCAAAAAAAGGGAAAAGCCTCTGGCTATCCTTTTTACAAGGTACAACACAGGGAAATATGTAGCAAAGCTCTACCTTGGGTTGAGATTTATATGGATATTCATTTAGTATTAAGTTAGTTAAAAGTCATACCTGATGGCACACAGCGAGGAAAATCTTATGAACCCATTCAGCCCCAGTTACAGTCCACGTGAGTTAAAGGGATCATGATTTTTGAGAATCCAAACACAGGTTGTATTTAGCAGAACTATCAGCAGAGGCCGGTTATTCCGGCAGTTGTTGATCATCGTCCAGTCGCCTGGGTGCGGGATATGCAAAGTAAAACCGCCAGATTCAGTTTTTCTTCTATTAAAAACACCTACAGACCGGAATGTGCTTTCATATGAAGCCATTATCGCTTTAAAAAAATTATTTCAAATTCTGAAAAGAAGGCACAGCTTGTTGCCTTTAACTTTCTACGATTACTTCCCTTTCAAACCGTTTACACTAATCTTTACTCTATTCCCAAACACATTCTTAATTAACTTAATTGAAGAATGTAAAAAATCGCTTGAAACCTTTCAAAATAAAAAATCTCCGGGAGAAGATGGATTCACAGTTGAATTTTACAAATGTTTCTTTGAACTATTGGGCACTGATCTTGTCGCAAGTTTAAATGCCGCTTACGAATTGGGTGAGCTCTCCATCTCGCAACGGAGAGGAGTAATTACTCTCCTTCCGAAAGAGGACGGTCCTTTGTCAGCGCTCTCCAACTGGAGGCCCATTACTCTACTAAATACTGATTACAAAATAGCATCCAAAGCAATCGCTAAAAGATTAGAAACAGTTCTCTCCAGCCTTGTGCACACTGACCAAACTGGTTTTATAAAAGGACGATACATTGGCGAAAATATTAGACTTATTAATGACGTAATGGAACACACTAGAATCGAAAAAAAAGGAGGAATTCTAATTTCGCTTGACTTCAACAAAGCGTTCAACTCTTTAGAATGGCCGTTGATAACAAAAGTGTTAAATACTTTCAATTTTTGAACGAGCCTCAGAAAATGGGTAACAGTATTCTACTCCAACATCGAGAGTGCAGTGATCAACAATGGATTTGCAACAAATTGGTTTAAATTGTCTAAGGGGGTGAGGCAGGGCTGTCCTCTTTCCCCGTACCTATTTGTACTGTCTGCGGAAATCTTGTCCAACAAAATTCGCCAGAGTAGAGATATCAAGGGAATAACGATCTTTGGAAATGAGATTAAAATAAGCCAATTCGCGGACGACACTAACTTTTTCTGCGATAATGTAACCTCTGCAGAGAACTCTCTGAAAACTGTAAACGACTTTACAGACATCTCCGGGCTGCGTCTCAACACCAAAAAAACCAAGGCGATATGGCTGGGAAAATGGTCAGCAAATAAGTCGACGCCGTTAAATGTGAAGTGGTTGCGTTGCCCCGTTAAAGTTTTAGGCGTTTATATTTCATACGATGAAAAGAAAAATGACGAACATAATTTCATGTTAAAATTAAGGAAATTGCAAACAAAATTGGATATGAGGAAAGCTCGAGACTTAACTTTATTTGGTAGAGTTATGATCATCAAATCTTTAGGATTAGCCAAATTAATTTATTCAATCTCAAACCTCAATGTACCTGATGAAATCATTCCCAATGTTAAGAAGAGATTATTTAACTTCATTTGGAAAAACAAGCGGGATAAAATAAAAAGGGAAAGTCTTTACCAGGATATAACAGCAGGGGGAATTCGCATGGTCAATTTTGAAGTGATGATTAAAGCTCTAAGGCTAGCCTGGATTCCGAGACTACCGTCAACAGAGACCCGAAACTGGAAAACAATTCCGGATCACTTCTTCAAAAAGTGCGGTGGCCTAAATCTTCTCTTAAGATGTAATTATGACCCAAAACGTTTACCCCAAATGCCAACTTTTTATAAAGATATCCTTACCTTTTTCAACGGTCTGAAAGGCTTGTATAGTGGTGACGGATTTCAAGAACTGATCCTATTCAATAACAAAGACATTTCAATTGATGGAAAATCTTTTTATTATGATGAATGGCTAAAAGCAGGCATTCTTACAATTAAGGATCTGCTGAATGAAAATGGCGCTTTTCTTTCATTTCAAGAGTTCAGTCAAAAATATTCTTGCCGTTCAAACTTCCTTCAACTCTACCAAGTTACTAGCGCTATACCCAGGCACCTATTGATCAAAGCTAGAAGCTGTGAATAGGCAATCACGGACAATTTGCGTATGGACAACACCTTTCAATTCCTGCTTAATGATAATACTCAATTAAACCTAAACAAAATAAAGGCAAAAGATTTTTACTGGTTGTTCATCAATGGCAGTCCCCGCTGTCATACTGGCCCGATGAAATGGAGCAGGTCTCTGTCAGTAAGTGACAACGATTGGCAAAAAATTTTCAAATCATTGAAGAAAATTTGTAAGGAGAATAAACTCAAGGAGTTCCATTTCAAATTCATACACAGAATCATTGTAACTAAGAAAGAATTACACAGATTTGGGATAAAAGATGACGATGAGTGCCTCTATTGTGGTGACCCTGACTCTATTGATCATTCGTTTTTCCATTGTCACTTCACAAAGGTGTTTATAGCTAATGTAATTCAATGGTTCAATAACTCAAATAATTCACATTTCTCCCCCTCGATAGAAGAAACGCTATTAGGGATACTTTCTAGCCAACATGGGAAAAAAGTTACCAGAAAATTCAATTATACCCTTTTATTCATGCGATATTATATTTATTCTCGTAAGCTACATTCTCAAGCAATAACTCTTGAAGGTTTCAAAGATGATATCACTCTCAAATATCAAATAGAAAGCTTTTCATAACTTATATCCTAAATACTCGCTTTAAAGGATGCTCTTACTTATCAAAAATGTCCTACTCCGCGTACATTACATTATTAGAAATGCATTTACTAGATCTTTCTTTTTCTTTTCGCGTTGCAAACTGCAAAAACTGTAACATTTAGTCATTAGTATTTTCAAATGTATTGTAATATGTATCTTTCGCACTCTTGTTTTGCCTTTTTTTGTAACGTGTGTGGTGAAAATAAAGAAGCAGAGTATTTAAAAAAAAAAAAAATCTAGCAATCATTCACTACTTTCCCAGCAATAGGTTCAGAACCTTTTTCTTCCCCTGATCGTTTCTTCAGCTCAAAATCTAGTGATGAATATGGCCCTGGGGATATATTCTTTAGCTCAAAATATAGTTAATAGGTTTTGTCAGTCGGATTTAACCCAAATTATTGATTTTGGCTCTTGGTTTCAAGTCTTTTCTTAGGTTTTTCAGGAGGTTCCACGTTATCAGCTTGATATTTGTCCCTGGTTTCAAATCCCTACCTTGGTTTTGTCAGCAGGGTTTTTTTTTACTTTTGTCAGTGGTTTTAAGTTATGAGTAGTATGGACCTTTTTGTTATTTTCGTCCCTGCTTACAAGTCTTAATTAAGGGTTTCTTACAAGTATGGGCCTTTATCTTGATTTTTGGTCGCGGTTTCAAGTCGTTATTAAGGTCTTTTGAGTGGTATGCCTTTAATTTATCTTTGGTTTAGTCGTTGCTTTTAGTCTTTCCCTAAAGATTTCCAAGCAGTGTGGATCTTCTTCTCGAGTTTGCGTCGGGTTTTCAAGTATTTTCTTAGGTTTCCTGAGTATTTTGGATCTTAATCCTGACTTCTAGACCCTTCACTTGAACTTGCTTGGACCTTTTCCTTTCCTGACCGTGGTTTCAAATAATTTCTTCTGTTTCCCCACTGATTTGGACCTTTGTCTTGTTTCATGTCCGTGGCTCTAATCTGCTCCTTTGTTTTTTGGGGTTTTTTTTAGTAGTTTTCGTACTAGCATTGGTCCTTTTTTCTTTATTTCTGTCCTTGGTTTCAAGTCTTTTTCTAGATTTTCTCAGTAACTTAGACCACCTTCTTGCGTAATGTCCGTGCTTTTGGTCCGAGGTTTCCGAAGTCTATTTTCCAGATTTTCTTTGAAGTGTGGATCATTGTGTTGTTGTTGTGTTTTTTTGTTGTTGTTGTTGTTGTTTGTTTGTTTTTGTTTTTTCTCCGGTGGTTTAGAATCTGTTCTTTGATTTTTCTTCGCAGTTTGAACATTTTCCTTGATTTGTGTCCGTGGCTCTAAGTCTGCTCCTTTGTTTTTCAGTCCTTCGAGGATTTTCCTTGATTTTTGTCTTTTTCTTCAGTTCTCTTACTAGCTTCGTCCTTTTTCTTGATTTTTGACCATGGTTTCAAGTCTTTTCCAGGTTTTCACTGCAGTTTTGACCTTCGTCTTCAATTTGGTCCGTGGGTATTTTCGTAGGTTTTAGGAGTAGTGTGGACCTTTACAGTTATTTTTTATTGTGGTTTTAGCTTTTTCCTAAGATTTTTAAGCAGTTTGGACCCTTATATTGACTGTGGTTCTTGATTTCAAGTCTTTCTTATAAGGTTTTCTCGGTTGTATGCACCTTTTCCTTCATTTTTAACTCGTGAATGCGCGCATTCGCAATGAATGAGTTATAGCGATGGTGGACTTTTTGACTTGATTGGTTGGTTGGTTGATTCTGTCGTTAACTTTCGGGCATGCGCATGAGTTTTAAATTCAATTAGTGGGAAAAACACGCGAAGATTTTCTATTCACGGCGCATCAGGATATTCTCATTCAATCCGTAGGGAATACTTTGACAATCATTTTAGTGTAAGAATGGAGATTTTTCGTCGAATCTGAGCAAAGTTATAGGTTTTTTCGTTTTTTCCACAAAGTGCGACGTCTTTTGAGAATTTCAAAATAATTTAATTGAAAAATTCAATTAGTGGAAAAAACACGCGAGAATTTTCTTTTCACGGTACATCAGGATATTCTTACTCAATCTGTAGAGAATAATTTGACAATCATTTTAGTGTAAGAATGGAGATTTTTCGTTGAATCTGAGCAAAGTTGTAGGCTTTTTTGTGTTTTTTCAACAAAGTGCGGCGTCTTTTAAGAATTTAAAAATAATTTAATTTAAGAATTCAATTACTGAAGTTTCGGTAAGATCTCGGTGAGGGTAAAAGGCGGAAAGAGTTTGCGGAATGGTATGTGGAATGGCGTGCGGAATGGCATAATTATGCGTAATACGATTTACGCGGGAAATAAATTAACTGAAGAGCGCGTCATGCTTTCGCGCCAATTTTATTAAGAGCACTGAGCAGCCTTTTTTGATGCTGCGGACTCTTGCTAAATATTAACAACAATTCGAGGATTTGATCGTCTGATTGTTAATTTGGAAGAAGTGAGGGTGAAGAAAGCGATGAAAACTGTTTATAGTTTTCGCATTCAAGGAACTATGAGTAAATCCGTAGTAAATTAAATTTCATGTTCACTTTACTCCATGCGACTTCGGTTGACAAAAATAACGTGGCAGCGTGAAGTCTTCTCAGGACAAAGATTGATCCTTTACCGAGGGCAAATAATAAACCTTTTTTTCTTTTTTTTTTTTTAACCTTCGGTAAAAGATCAATTTTCATACCCTGTATGCTCGATGATTCATTTATCATGAGCGGGAAAATGAACAACAAATTGACCAAAATGCATTTGTGATAAGAATAGTTTCACAATCTTTCAAACAACCAGTGTCGATAATAAGACACCATACTTGTCATCTGCTTTTTTGCTCTAGGGCTTTTTCGCTTTTAAATCTCATTTTAGGTTGGGACGTCTGGCACTGAAAGACCTTAATTTAAGACGGATATGTTTAGTTCGATAACGCGTAACTGAACTAGAGCTACCTGAATCGCCGTATTTAATAGCTAGGTAGCTAGCTCAGCAGCTCAACAGTGACTTGCGTACTCGTCGCTCGACGAAAATGTAAGGTGAGAAAAAGTAGAACATATTTTTCCCATGAGTTGTACAAATTGTAACCGTCAAATAGTCTGATAAAATGACCGAGTTTAAATTTAAAATTTCTCACATAATAGTTTTGGCCTTGGACTGATGTTATTTCTCCAGTCTGGTGTTGCTTTTTGTCTAGGCTACTCGCTGCCACGTTCTTTTTGTCAACTAGAAATTTAATTTATTCTTAGTTCCTTTAATGCAACACTTTATCGATTTCTTCATTGTCACTCTTAACCAGCGATCAGACATGTTCTATCCCAGGCGTATATTTTCTAATCCTCGATCTGTTGTTGTTGTTTAATAGTCCGCAACATCAAAAAAACTGCTGCTCTTATAAAATTGGCGCGAAAACAGGATGCGCTCTTCAGTTAATTTATTCCCCGCGTAAATCGTATTTCGCATAATTATGCCATTCCGCACGCCATTCCGCACGCCATTCCACATACCATTCCGCAAACTCTTTCCTCCTTTTACCCTCACCGGTAAGATCTCTGAATAAACAAGACGACTTTTTATAGAGCATTTACGAGGCTTGCGTTAATGTATGTTTAGTACTAGTGGCCTTATTTGTTGTAGGCCTCACCGATTTTTTTAACCTATCCTCCCTTCGCGATTGAACTAACTGAATAGTTTTACTGAGAAATATTGCGTGATATTGCGTTGCGCTACTTGAAAGTTTGCCGCCAAAAAATATTTCCCGCCAGAAAATGTCTGGCTGAAAGAAGCACTCTTAACTGATAAGTTCACTGCTAATCATAACTTTTTGCATACATGAAAACTCGACATCTTTCATCATATTTTTGCTTTTCATACAAAAGTATTATGTCAAGTGGATTAGTTTGCTGAAAAACATTAGTTTGGCTGTCAGTTTTTACGCGAAAGCGGAAAGTGCCTTGTCACGCATCAGTGACGTTGTAAACAAAATTATGCAAATTTCTGGTGAAATGAACAATTTTAGATTTCTTCAGTTTTCATAGAGGTTTCAGAGGGAAAAAGTGTTTCATTTTCGCAGTTTACATCTGGTAATTTATGGGAAAGCAAAAGGACGAGGTCGATGAATTTTCATCAACTGTCTAATACATACCGTGCAGAATTTAGTAAAATGCATGTCTACAGGATCAAACCTTTTTGGTACGCTTATTGAATAATGAAGCAAAATACAGACAACTAGCTTTCATTGAAATAATTCTTATTTAGCAAGAGTTAGTCATATTTCAAATTATTTTTACTTGAAGATTGCGTGGACTGAACTCCAAAGGAAAATATTTCACGCATTTATGCTGGGCATGAAATTTAATGCGACACTTTGTTCAACAGATTTCCCTTCGTGAGATCAGCTCGAGCAAAGTAGCCTGTGTAGCTGGCGGTTTTTATGGGTTGGATCACCGGAAAACCGGGCACGAGGGCCAAAACGATTTTTTTAGTACAAGAATGGTTATTTCTCGTTACATAATCGGGCAAAGATATAATTTCTTTTAGCTTTTAAGGAAGTGTCCGTAGCCGTCTTAATTTCAATTACTGATGTGTCATCTGCATTCACGGGTTGGCTCACAGGAGCCTTTGATCTACACTGGTTCCAAGTCGTTTTGGAAGCAGCGTGGTCGCGTGGTTGGGTTCACGTCTCGCCCTAACTACTATCTGGAGTTGTTCCTCGGTAGCCCTGTCTTCCTGGTAATGCTGGCGAGTAACTCCCTCAAATCCTTGTTGGGTTGTGAACTTCCCTATATAACCTGTCACGCATGAGTTTCTTTGACGGTTTGGTCATTTCTGCATACTTTGTCTTTTTGGCTGTGATTCGAAGTGCTCTTCAAGGAGTTTGCTGGCATATTCATGCTTGACCTCTCTCGGTTTCGGTCAGCTTTACAACAATTGTTGTGGTGGCGAAGATTCTGGCGTATCTGCATCCTTTTTAGGGTCTCGCCAAGGCAGTTGTAGAAGGCACCAGGCATTGAACTTCTGTCGCCAAATCCTTACACTTGCCGTTTGCCGTCAGACAGTGTCAACTTCGGAGGCTTGCTTTCGGTCATGTGTTTTGTGATTGATCGGCGACTCTGTAGACAGGAAATACTCCGGGAACAGTTATCGAAGCTGCTCAAAACACTCACAGAACGTGTTTCAGTTATCAAGTCCAAAAATTCTCGCACTTTTATTAGACACTGCTCTTCGTATTTTAATACAGGACATAAACAACATGACAAGGTAGATACCTACTTAGACCCAATTGCAAGTTCAATAAGCTAACTACTACACCACCGCGTCTCCACAAAACACAGTACAGTATGTTTTGTTAGGCAGACACTGGTGTGCTTTTCCTTTTCTCTGTTGTGTTTGTTGTCTCTTTTTTCTGTGTTTTCCGGCCGCAATATTGTAATTTATTTCATGTAAGATGGCTTCCTTGTTCTTTAACTCTCAAGTTATTTTAGGGACCTAATAACCCTTTTGCTATTGCATTGTGCGTTTAATGTCATTTCAGCTGTAGTGCTCTGTAAGGGTAGAATAAAGTTGTAGTTGTTGTTGTTGTTGTCTTCAAAAAAAACGGCCCAAAAAAAAGTATCAACGGCAAAAAAAATTATTCATTTTCTCCATTCCGCTCTCCTCTAACAACACGGTTGACACAATCTGGCACGTCCGCTATATGATTAACAGATTAGGACCAACTGAAAAACAGCATAATCTAAACAACAAAAACTAGATAAAAAAATAAAAATAAATTAAAGAAAAAAGAAAAATAGATGCGCATTTCAGCTTAATTTAAAAAAGTGCACGTTTCTGCTAAGATTACCAGTAATTGAGCACAAAAAATTTCCGTTACACGCAAACAAAAAATAACACATGACATTTTCTTTACGAAGAAGGCGTTTGTCCCTATAAGCATCCACTTGAGGTTGAAAAAATGTCATTTCTATTTTCAGAGATAATTAAAAGTTTGTCAAAACTTTATCCTTATGACAAATGTTTTCTTGAAACTAATATAGCTAGTGACGCGCGTAGGTGGATGTTGGACATTTGAGAGCAGTACTGGCAGGTGGCAAATTCAATATTAAGGAAAGGAACGAACCAGTGAGAATATTTTGCAGTTCGATCGCCAATCATGAAAAGTTTTGAAAATTCTACGCGATTCGATGCCACAGTAATTACATGAAAATTACCCGATTCGTATTTCATCATGCTAAATGGTTTGGTCAGCATTAGGACGACTTTTCACGTCTGACAACACGTGACTAAACGGTGCCTTTCAAAACTTTAAGGTTTAGTGCTACAGATTCAATACCCAATACCGAAAAGTCTAATAAGTAGAGAAATTTATTAACGATAAATTGAACATACAGTGAACAAACAAAATTTGTTCAACAGCATCCTTTATTTAAACACGATAGCAGCTAAAGCAACAGCACATTCTAAGCTATATTCTCATACAGATGAAAACCTTCACTACTTTTTCTTCCCAAAATTTGCATATGACCTGAGATGTCAGGCAGTGCAAGCTAAACATATTTTCAACCAACATTCTTAGAGAGAGAATAGGCCAGCTGAAATGCAACGAAGTTGTTCATTTGTCTTGCTTGAATCTCAAAACATAGCTCACTTTTTTAACCTCTTTCTTTATGTCCCTTTTAAGTAAAGCGTAAGCTAAAGGGTTAATGGCGGAGTTTAAAACTAAAAGAGGTATTTTATATTTAGTGTCGTTACATTTTTTGGTAAAATTAAAAGATAACAAAAGGACAGAACAACTAATAAAATGGCCGTAACACACAAGAAACAAGCCTACAACAATCAACATTATTTTAAGTGTGGTCTTCTCGTGACTTTTGTACAAAACGTGGTGGTTAAAGCGTATCTGTTTTGCCAAGATGCGTGCAGATCTATCTTGCTTATAAACAATATGAACCATGGATCCAACCCAGAATATTAACATAAAACAAGGGAAAATTTCAAAGAGCGTCATAAAAATCCAGACATTCACAGTTTCAAGAGCTGAACCAGTTCTAATTGGTGAGGCTGACAAAATAACGGAGAGTACTGGTAGGATCCTCGAAACAACTGGTATTACCCAAGAAACCAAAAGTATTATGCCGACGCGACGACGATTCATAAAAGTTAAGTATTTAAAAGGCTTCACAACTGCAATATAGCGGTCCAGTACTAAACTGCACAGGTTCGTCACGGAAGCGAATCCGAACAACCATCTTATCACATCCGCCCATGACAAGCCATCCTGAGGCCAATTGCAGGTTTTTGTAACATCGCAAATGAACAGGGAAGGAACTACGCTCATCCCAACACAGAAATCTGCCACTGCAAGTGAAACGACAAATGCGTTGGTTTTGGTGCGGAGCTGTCGTTTGGTGCACACAAGGAAGATGATAAATCCATTTCCAGTTATCGTCAGAATGGAAAGGAGCCAGCAAACAATCCAGAACCAGGTTTTCATCGATTACACTAATTGTTCAGGTCAGTTATTGATCAGAACAACGTGGCGCAGTTTAGCTTCCCAAAAATAAATAGTTTAAAAACATGCGCGGATGTCGTCTTGGCCTACAATATTAAAATTCTTTTAACTTATGCACATCAATGACATATGATAACAAAGAATAATTGCGTGTCGCTAAGTTACATAATTTTAGGACAGTTTGTATGACAAAAAGGTTCATCTCTGATGGAAGTGAAGAAGCTGAAGCGATTGCGTCGATGTCCGATGAAAGGATACATGATCTACAAAGAATCCAAAAGTGAAAAACAGGTCTTCATTTAGTCAAGTTGTTCATTAATCTGATCGTAAGAGTAGGGGACTTTAGTTTTCGGTGTTGTAGTCTGGCCTTACTCATTACTCATTCTGTTCTGGGGGCACCTGTGTAAATTACCTGTCCAATTCTGTTAGGGTTTTAAACTGCACGGCTGCCATTTGCGCCATAAAGCAGTCTGTCAAAGTTTTCCCACAACGTGTTGTTTATTGACCCTGAAAAGCCCCTATCTGAGCTGATTGTCCAGAAGGTGGCAACAGAAATTACAGTTTTCATTAAATTTTCTTAAGATATTCTTCTGTTTTTTTTCAGCTTCTGAAGCTGAAACCTACATTGTCGTCGTGTTGTGTAAGTAAGTAAGTAAGTAAGTAAGTAAGTGAGTAAGTCCATTTTCCGTAAAGGTTCGGAATGCCGACGGTTCACCACGACAGGTTACGAGATTTGAGTCGGCTTTATTCGTACGGAAGATTCAAAATGGCTGCCAGGTTTCTCATGCTCACCAAGGGGGCGGTTTGTGGTTCTTGGAAGGAAAACACAGGTTTTCAATACTGTAAATCAAAAGAGCAACTTCTAAGGAACACTTGGCTGCTTAAAAGGTCAGTGAGTTCATTGCGAAAAAAAATTCCTGTTCGAGATTGTGTGAAGTCGAAAACATGTGCGATCGCAAAGTGGGTCCATTTTCCGTCAAGGTTCGGAATGCCGAAAGCTCACCACGACAGGTTACGAGATCTCAGTCGGCTTTATTCGTACGGAAGATCCTTGTATTCAATTCAAAATGGCTGCCGGATCTCTCACGCGTGGATTTTCAAGGTGGCAGTTTGTGGTTCTTGGAAGGAAAACACAGGTTTTCAATACTGTAAATCACAAGAACAACTTCGGCTTAACTAGGGAATACCCCGCCACTCCAAAAGTAATCCTGAAAAGAGTGGCTACGTGGCTACGCAGATACCACGTAGCTGCGTAGCCACGTAGCCACGTTGAAGTACATGACTGTATGACTATGCCTCGTTCTTTGTGTGAGCCACGTAGCTGCGTAGCCACCTATCCAATCGTTCCAGGGTCTCTTTTGGAGTGGCGGGGTATTCCCTAGTTACTCCCAGGTTTGAATGTGAATTTTACCGTGCTTTATGTTAAATTTATCGATTTGCCATATTTCAAATAGCTTTGGCGAAATTTTCGAAAACCGTTTTCAGTTTAATACAGTCGAGAAATTGTGCTTTACAATAGTGACTCGCAATTTGCTTGGATCGCTTCACGTAGCTTCACTCGAGGCGAAAATTGTACGAATTTCCTTTTTAGGCGTGAACACAGGTCTGTCTGAATAACTTTTTCAATTAAAAAAGCTTATTGTTTGTTTATCTGTGTGTCTTGATTCATGGAATTTCTTGTGACCATGCGATCTTATGTAAACAGCGATGTAAACCACGAGAGATCCCAACCATATCTATTTCTGTCCCCTGTGTATTAAAGTGTAAACAAACGATCAAATTACGCTGCACATTTTGGCACTGACTAGAACTGTTCATTAACCCCTCTGAATTTTATATAACATTGCTTTTATACTGCGACTAGACTTCAATACAAAAATTAGGCAGAAGCCACATGCAGTCATAGAGTGCCTTTTATCATTTATTGATCTTTGAAGAGATTCCCTTTCATTTTCTTACAATGACCTTTTTTAGGGTCACTCGAACACACACAATAACTTTTCATTATGGTAGCTGAAACCACATGCACTCCTTCGAGTGCCTATTTTTTAGTTTTTCCCATTGAATTTCAAATCAATAAGTACAAAGATTACAAGGGTCATTAGTAGACGTTCGTGAAACAAAAATCTTTAGGCTTGTGATCGATTACTTCAGACTCCAGTTACAGTTCATTACAAGAAAGTAAGATAACAGAATACAATGAAAGAGAATAGAGGGGCTTTCCTCTGGAATTAGATATGACATTGACATCTGAGTGAAATGAAACATAACATCACCTGTGATCCGACAAAACAAGTGTGACATTTGGCAATTATTAACGGCGCCGACGCATATTTAATCTCACCCAAGACCCAGTTTTTAAGTGCTCAAGTCTAGCTTCCTACAACAGAATCGGCTTAATCGGAGCAAGACAGCGTTTTAAATTGATTTTTCGTCTTCATTCTAGATTCATGCTGCCCGATGGCACACGGCGAAGAAAATCTCATGAGCCCATTCAGCCAGTTACAGTCCACGTGAGATGACAGACTGAGATGAAGGGATCAGGATTTTTGAGAATCCAAACAAAGGTTGTAGTTAGCAGAACTATCCGCTGAAGCCGGTTATTCCGGCAGTTGTTGATCATCGACCAGTCGCCTGGGTGCGAGATATACAAAGTAAAACCGCCGGATTCAGTTTTTCTTCTATTAAAAACACCTACAGACCGGAATGTGTTTTCATCTGAAGCCAATTTATCGCTTTAAAAAAAAATATTTCAAACTCAGAAAAGAAGACACGGCTTGTTGCCCTACTTTCTACGATTGCTTACACTTACTCTATTCCCAAACTCATTCTTACAGTGCTAAGCGCCTTACTGTGGCGACCCAACAAACTTTTTTTATAAGTTAGCTATTCAGGATACGCGAATTAGATTAACGGTCACGCCTTCTTGCAAAGTCAAACAGGCAAGTGACGCAACGACGAATTATTGAAAACATGTCGTTTTGTATTTTATGAACAAGGAGGAACACATCCTGATTGACTAACTTGTAAAAAAAATTTGTTCAGTGGCCACGGTAAGGCGCGTCGCACTGTAATTCATATCATGCAACTGGCAATTAGTTGTTGTGTACTACATCACGTTAATGTGTTTGGATTCCCAATGACAAATGATATATCGGGCCATTGTCACGATAGGGTCATTTACTACAACTACCAGAATCCGTCAGTTCCGGCGTTGTTTACTCTTGAAAATTAGGAATATTGTCATCTAAAACTCACTGGGATTACAAAATTAAAATGAAAAAAGGAAAATCAAGAGGATTATGGTAGGGCGGTAGTAAAATAAAAGTCATCGCGAAAATCACGACAAAAAATTTTATATATTGACATTATTTTACCTGTCCAAATTTTTTCCATAGCTCCAAATCTAGAAGTAAGTTCCTATAACTCAAAATGTTGAAATAAACGTTTGTATATCTCCAAATGCAGCAATAAATTCTGTAGTTCAGTCACGGCTTCTCCTAATCGCTTCTATACCTCCTCATCTAGCTATAATTTCAGTCAATATACACTTTCCTAATCGTTTCTTTAGCTCCAAAGCTACCAAATAGTTTAGTATTTTCCATTTCCTGATCGTTTCTTTAACTCAAAATACAGTTATAACTTCCATAGTTTTTCCTATCCAAATAACTCCATTACCTCCAACTATAGCGATTAAACTCCGTACTTTTTCGCCCGTTTAATTATATCTCTCCGGCAGTTAGTACGCGCGGTGTGATTGGTCAATTTTGCAGGCCGTATTTCACTGTACGGGACGCTTAAATAGAAAGTTTCCTTTCCCGCGCGCCCGATTAACCTCAGAGATATAATAAATATCTTACTAACCTCTTTTTCTCAGTCCGTGCTGTAAGTTACGGATCCTCGTTTTTTCCCGTTGATTTATGGCCCGCATGCTTCGTGCTTGGGCCATAAATCAACGGGAAAAAACTCGGTCCGTAACTTACATTAAAGACCTCGAACTCGGTTAGTAATCTACGTTATCAGCTTGATATTTGTCCATGGTTTCAAATCCCTTCCTTAATTTTGTCAGTAGTTGAAAGTTTTTCTTGACTTTTGTCAGTGGTTTTAGTTATGAGTAGTATGCACCTTTTTGTTATTTTCGTCCCTGCTTACAAGAAGGTTTTCTTACAAGTATCATCATTTTTTAACTCGGTTTCAAGTCGTCATTAAGATTTTTGGAGAGGTATGCCCGTAATTTATCTTTGGTTTTGTCGTTGGTTTTAGTCTTTCCCTAAAGATTTCTAAGCAGAGTGGATGTTCTTCTCGAGTTTGGGTCGTGTTTTCAAGTATTTTCTTAGGTTTGCTGAGTATTTTGGATCTTAATCCTGACTTCTGTTTGTGGCTTCAAGTCTTTCTCAAAAGGAGTTTTTCAGAATTAAGTGTTTGCACATTAGTCCATGGTTTCAAGCCTCTTAATCAGTTTTGTCAGTTTTTTGGACCCTTCACTTCATCTTGCTTGGACCTTTTCCTTTCCTGTCCTTGGTTTCAAATCATTTATTCAGTTTTTCCTACTGATTTGGACCTTTGTCTTGTTTCATATCCGTGGATCTAAGTCTGCTGCTTTTTTTTTTCAGTAGTTTTCGTACTAGCGTTGGTCCTTTTTTCTTCATTTCTGTCCGTGGTTTCAAGTCTTTTTCCAGATTTCCTCAGTAATTTGTACCACCTTCTTGAATAGTGTCTGTGGTTTCAGTTCTGAGTAGTTTCGACCTACATATTACTTTTGGTCCGTGGTTTCTGAAGTCTATTTTCCGGGTTTTCTGTGTCCAGTAGTCTGGATCACTGTGTTGTTGTTTTTGTCCGGTTGTTTTAAATGTGTTCTTTGATTTTTCTTCGTAGTTTGAATATTTTCCTTGATTTGTGTCCGAGGCTTCAAGTCTGTTTCATTGGTTTTCAGTCCTTTGGGTATAGTCCTTGTAATCTGGATCATTGTGTTGTTTTGTTTTTTGTTTTTGTTTTTTTTTTGTTTGTTTGTTTGTTTGCTTGTTTTTTTGTTTTTTGCCCGGTGGTTTTAAATCTGTTCTTTGATTTTTCTTCGTAGTTTGAACATTTTTCTTGATTTGTGTCCCTGGCTCCAAGTCTGTTACTTTGTTTTTCAGTCCTTAGGGGATTTTCCTTGATTTTTGTCTCTTTTTCAGTTCTCTTACTAGCTAAGTCTTTTTTCTTGATTTTTGACCATGGTTTCAAGTCTTTTCTAGGTTTTCACTGCAGTTTTGACCTTCGCCTTGAATTTGGTCCGGGGGTGTTTTCGTAGATTTCAGGAGTAGTGTGGACCTTTAAGGCTATTATTTTAGTGTGGTTTCAGTTCTTTTCGTAAGATTTCTAAGCCGTTTGGAGCTTTTTTGACTGTGGCTCTTGATTCCAAGTCTTTTTTATAAGGTTTTCTTAGTTGTATGCACCTTTTCCTTCATTTTCTTCACTGGTTCCAAGTCGTTTTGGAGGCAGCTCGGTCGAGTGGTTGAGTTTAAGTCCCCCCAAGACATCTATCTGGAGTTGTTACTCGGTAGCCTCGTATTCCTGGTAATGCTGGTGGCGTAACTCCCTCAAATCCTATTTGGGTTGTGAACTTCGGTGTTTAAGCGGTCACGCATGCGTCCCTTTGACGAGTTGGTCATTTCTGCATACTTTGTCTTTTTGGCTGTGATTCGAATTCGTGTTTCGAATGACGTTGTGTTCATTTTCATCAAGCTGAAATTTGCTTGTAAGTTTGCACACATTATCTTGCCACCCACACCAAGGTCTTTTCAGTGATGAAACAACAGAGAACCTGTTTTCGTGGCAGTGGACATCAAGAAGGCGTTCTTACCCAACGCGGTGGACTGGTTGCTAGTGCCCAATCTACCTATTGGTTGATATCAACACACCTTCAATTAAATTTTCTGAGTTGACATCCCGAGGGAGACAAGTTGAGAAAGGATAGGCTGGTATCAATAGAGGCCCTGTGTAATTTATGACTACTACAATATGTACAAAAAAGTAAGATTAAAAACAGCAACCAAGTCTTCTAATTAACGATAAAGACCACAAAACGTAATAAAATGTTGTTTAAGAACATTCTTAAAATTAGAGAGCGACATGGCTTTTTTGTTTTTGGTCATTTATTAAAAAGGACCGAACCTGGAGATCTTAAGGTGGCTTTCCTAAGCTTAATTTAGGGTTAGGTAAATGAATATCGTTTCTTTGTCTAGTGTTACGCGTTAAATGAACCCATTTGGTGAATTTACTTTTGCATCTGCATTTTTTAAGTTGTTAAAATCGCAGTTTTGATGCAGGTTTCAGACGATCAGTGGACAGCGAAAAAAAAAACGTAAACAGAAACTTTAAACTCAAATTATTTAGTTGTTGTTCTTGGCCGAGCAGGGGGTGTGCAGGGGTTGGGGGGGGCTGTAGACCCCCAAACAAAAATTTGTGGGGGCACAGTCCCCCCACGTTTTGGTGCCGAACATATCGCTAGCGCAGCATAAAGATTGGCAAAAGATTCAATCTCGTGATCTTTTCACAAATCGTAAAACCAGACGACTCAAGAACTACCTAAGAAGCACCATGAAGCAGGACCGCCTGAACAACTGCCTACTGATGTATCGTCACTAATCAAATCGATTACGGACACACTAGACCCTGTAAAGATTGCAAAGAGGTTTGCCTGTGCCAACGAACAACGCAAAGACGTTTAGGAAAATTTGAGTAGGGGTATGCGCATAGCTGAGTGAAAGATTAGCTCCCCCCCACCCCCTACGTTTCAAAACGCTCCGTCGCCTCTGTATGGGTTATTTCTAATCAACCAAAAATTTGTTTAAAATTCATTAGCATTTGTTTAGCTGGCAAATAATGACCACAAACATAAGCAAACCTTGAAAAAAGAACAATACTAAAACTCGAATTATGCGCAAAAGATAGGAAGTTATATATTCTGAATGAGATTTGAATATGGTGAAAAAAAAAGCCCTCTTGTTTCTTTTCTCTGCTGAAACCACAATATTGTCATGTAAAGTCTCTAGAAAATTTGAAAATTTAAACTGAGTTCTAATCCATATGCAGGTGTATACGGGAATTATTTGGCATGAGACCAAATTATACGACAATCATTGCAATAATAATCAGTCTGTTCAATAGTCACCGATTATAGTCCCTCACTGATACATAAATTAGATATTTGTAATGCAAAACAAGAAGAAAGCAGTAAAAGGGTGATAGCTCTTGCCGCGAGCTATAATATTTAACTATGCCGACCGCAATATGTGTTTTTGGATTTTAGGTTGGGTTTTTTTTATTTATTTATTTATTTATTTATTTATTTATTTATTTTTATTATTATTTATTTTTTTTTTTTTTTTTACTCTTTTGAACGTTACTGAAAACGGACTTTATTTCTTAATCTTAAAAAAAAAATAACAAAAGACAAAACCGAACTCCTCTATTCTGTCTTTATCTGACGCGGATTTTTTGTCGGACTTGCCTATTTCCCACATTTTCACCTGCCATTTATACGTTTGTGATCTGGCGTGTTTTTGTTTTGTTTTTTATTTACTCGCCACTTCTACCAGTACTGCTCCATTACAAACCTGTGCGCCACGTTAGCAGACCGCTGCATCTCAGTTGTGAAACCGCTAAAATACTTTGTCTTGATAACAAGAAAGAGAATCATCTTTCTTTCGGTCGCATCGTTACGCGGATCTACGTTTGCCGTTTGCCTTAAACTCGATTCTAAATCGACGCGTCTTCTAGTCATCCGGCGCGCATCTTACATCGCCAATCGCGCGTGTTGAATCCTCAAGTCCGTTTCAGATACATAAGTAAAACAATGGGCGTAAAAATAGCCATATCTGAAATCTTCGAAATACAGGAGACCTCAAATATGATGATAGCCCTCTTGGTAATATTAATTCTCCGTTCAGCAGTAGAACATAATATACTGGAAAGGTTTCCGCTCATGTAAATAGGACGTCTGTTGCAATCTCTCGAACACCGAATATTGCTCAGCTTGCTCAGCTATGAATCCGATTGCTAATGGATTTCTCGACAAACTTGATTTCAAAGAACAGTTGAAACAACTTGTCGGTAATAACATACACTAATACTGTCAGAAAAAAATTGCTTTGTCATGAATAATTACAAAAACTAAAGAAGCGTAGGCTCTCTAGAACTAGTCCAGAGGAGACCACCTTTAACTCTAGCTCTGTAGACTGGCCCTGAAGAAGACTAGTTTTATCAGCAGAAATAGTAGCCTTCATTAAATCTTCCCTGATCTCCACCTGTCAAAACTAGCCTCGCAGCTCTTAATTGTGTTTTTTCGTACCACAGGCTGGGTTTGTGGGACTTGCTTTGGTGAACTTGTGTTTCAGGAACTGTGAGCAAAAATAAGTCTATATGGAAAAAAATACTTAGGGTCTATTTCAGCCTGATGCTATTAAGATATTTCAATTTTCCTTCCATGCAGTTGAGAGAGTCATAATTTGGAACCCAATGCATCTGTCTTCGGATTACGTCTTCCTGTCACCTGTTTATACTAATAATCGAAATAAAAATAGAAACATGAAGACAGCGACTAAACATCCCATGATTATTTATTGTTTGGTTGCTTTTTCTTCGTGTAATAGTCATTCTGGACGACTTTACCAATACAGCTGAATATGTCTAATATTCGTTCGGTGTACGTTTTTCTTAATTCTACTTTCACTTGTTTTCGTGAAAGAAAACATTGCGGAAAGGCTACTTCTTTAAGCATTCCAAATAAGGTTTTATTTTTCAGTAAGCGTGAAAATTGTTTTATGATTCATCTAGTACCAGAGCGCCGTCCCAACGTTTCATTAAAAGCAGGATTATACCCAAAACGGGAGAGTATATTTTGAACACAGAGTGCAAGACAGCATTTGTCCTAAGCTTTATTCTACCACACGAAAACCTTTCGTTATGAATAATAATAATAAATAATAATAATAATAATAATAACAATATTAAATATTTATATTGCCCATTTTCTATAAAAATAATCAAATGCGCATTACAGACATTACAATAAAACCCAAAAGCAAAAGAAAATAATAAGAACCCATTAACATTACAATTACTATGGAACAAAAAGATGAAAACTACAATATTTACAATTGGCTATAAGATGGCTATAAGATGGCAATATTAACAATTGGCCATAAGATGGCTATAAGATGGCAATATCAACAATTGGCTATAGAATGGCAATATTTACAATTGGCTATAAGATGGCTATAACATGGCAATGTTTACAATGAAATACCTCCTAATTTCTCAGAGGGAAGTTCTTTCACGTCTTCCTGAAAACTTGGTTCTTTACCACGGACGTCACATGGCACAAGTTAAATATATGTGCTATTAAAGTTCCTAACTTGCTTTCTATTACAGTTCAGCTTTTATGTTTCCCGAGTAACGGAAGCTGAGTTTGCAGAAGGCGGAAGTCCATCAGAATAGAAAAAACGGGCCTGCTTCAAAGCCAGTTGGAGAAAATGATTAAATGTTCGTGTTCATTTGCCTTGCTTGAATCTCACAACATAGGCCACTTTCTTAACCTCTTTCTTTATGTCCCTTTTAAGTAAAGCGTAAGCTAAAGGGTTAATGGCGGAGTTTAAAACTAAAAGAGGTATTTTATATTCAGTGTCGTTACATTTTTTGGTAAAAGTAAATGATAACAAAAGGACGGAACAACTTATTAACAAGCAATAACACACAAGAAACAAGCCTACAACAATCAACATTATTTTAAGTGTGGTCTTCTCGTGACTTTTGTACAAAACGTGGTGGTTAAAGCGTATCTGTTTTGCCAAGATGCGTGCAGATCTATCTTGCTTATAAACAACATGTACCATGGATCCAACGCAGAAGATTAACATAAGACAAGGGAAAATTTCAACGAGCGTCAAATTAATCCAGATATGCACAGTTTTAATAAATGAGGCTGATAAGGTGACCGTCAGTGTCGGTAGAATCCTCAGAACAACTGGTATTACCCAAGAAACGAAAAGTATTAGGCTGACGCGACGACGATTCATAAAAGTTACGTATTTTAAGGGCTTTACAACTGCAATATAGCGATCCAGGACTAAACTGCAAAGGTTGGTCACGGAAGCGCATCCGAACATATTCCTAATCCAATCCGCCCAAGACTTCCAATCCTGAGGTTTCTCGCAGCTACCAGTAACATCGCAAAGGTACAATGAAGGGACAACGCTCATACCAACACAGAAATCTGCCACAGCAAGTGAAACGATAAACGCGTTGGTTTTGGTGCGGAGCCGACGTTTGGTGCACACAAGGAAGATGATAAATCCATTTCCAGTTATCGTCAGAATGGAAAGAAACCAACCAAGAATCCAGAACCAGGTTTTCATTTCGTATTCAAGAGTTTTTCATCCGGTTATTTTTCAGAACTGAATGGGCGTCGGTGGCGCAGTTAAGCTCCACCAAAACCCGCAAAATAATGCTTTTTAAAAAACATCTGGTTTCGTCTAATTAGCCCGCTGACATTAAATAACTTAGGGACATCTTGACGGAATAATTATGATAACACGCAGGACTGAGTAATCACGCGTTGTTAAGTTGCAACAAAAGGCAAAAGCCTCTGGCTATCTTTTTACAAGGTACAACACAGGGAAATACTTAGCAAAGCTATACCTTGAGTTGAGATTTATATGGATATTCATTTAGTATTAAGTTAGTTAAAAGTCATACCCGATGGCACACAGCGAAAAAAATCTTATGAACCCATTTAGCCAGTTGAGTCCATGTGAGATGAAGGGATCAGGAATTTTAAGAATCCAAACACGGGTTGTATTTAGCAAAACTATCCGCTGAAGCCGGTTCTTCCGGCAGTTGTTGATCATCGACCAGTCACCTGGGGGCGAGATATGCAAAGTAAAACCGCGGGATTCAGTTTTTCTTCTATTAAAAACACCTACAAACCGGAATGTGTTTTCATCTGAAGCCATTATCGCTTTAAAAAAATTATTTCAACCTCTGAAAAGAAGACACAGCTTGTTGCCCTACTTTCTACGATTCCTTACCTTTCAAACCGTTTACATTATTCCTTACTCTATTCCCAAACCCATTCTTAATTCATATCGTCAACTGGCAATTAGTTGTTGTATGCTACATCACATTAATGTACTTGGATTCCCAATGACAAATGGTATACCACTTTCGACATCAAGTGACATGCAATGTTAATATAACTACGTGCGTAGGTTATCACTGACAAGTACAAATTTCCATATGCAGATCGGGCCATTGTCACGATAGGGTAATTTGCTACAAGTACCAGAATCTTTCAGTTAGTTGTTTTCTCTTGAAAATTAGGAATATTGTTATCTAGAACTCACTGGGATTACAAAATTTAAACGAGAAAGAAAAAACAAGGAGGATTATGGTAGTTTTCGGTAGAAAAATAAAAATCATCGTGAGAATGACGAACAATGATAGTTATTGACATTATTGTACTTGTCCAAATTGTTTCCATAGCTCCAAATGTAGAAATATGTTTTTTATAACTCAGAATGTTGATATAAACGTTTTTATTTCTCCAAATGTAGCAATAAATTCTGTAGTTCAGTTCCTCTCCTAATCGTTTCTATACCTCCTCATCTAGCTATAATTTCAGTCGGTATCGCTCTCCTAATCGTTTCTTTAGCTCCAAAGCTACCAAATAGTTTAGTAGTTTCCATTTCCTGATCGTTTCTTTAACTCAAAATACAGTAATAACTTGCGTAGTTTTTTCTATCCTAATGACTCCATTACCTCAAACTATAGTAATATTAAATTCCGTACTTTTCTGCTTAGTTAGTACGCGCGCTGTGATTGGTCAATTTTGCGGGCCGTATCTCACTGTACGGCCCGCTAAAATTGAAAGCGTCCTTTCCCAAGCACTTGATTAACCTCAGAGATATAGTAAATATCTTAGTAACCTCTTTTCTCAGTCCGTACTGTAAGTTACGGATCCCCTCGCTTTTTCCCTGGAGTTGATTTATGGCCCTCACGCTTCGCGCTCAGACCATAAATCAACGAGAAAAATCTCGGTCCGTAACTTACTGTACGGACGTCGAATTCGGTTAGTAAGAGATGTATAGGTTCAGAACTTTTTCCTCTCCTGATCGTTTCTTTAACTCAAAATCTAGTGATCACTTCAGCCCTGGGGATACATTCGTTAGCTCAAAATATAGCTAATAGGTTTTGTCAGTAGATTTAACTTTTTTCTTAATTTTCATTCTTGGTTTCAAGTCTTTTCTTAGGGTTTTCAGTCGGGTTCCACGTTATCAGCTTGATATTTGTCCGTGGTTTCAAATCTCTACCTTGGTTTTGGTCAGTAGTTGAACGCTTTGATGTATAGCCTTACCTAAATCTGCGTTATTATGTAAAGGTTAAGTTTTCCGTTTTCCAGCATGTTTGTAATTTACTGTAATTTTTTTTTTTTGTCTTGTCCCGCCTCGACTAGCTTTGTGGCTATTTGCGGTACAAGCCCGTTATATAATCTGAATCTGTAAATAAATTGTTGTTGTTGTTGTTGTCGCTTTTCTTGACTTTTCTCAGTGGTTTTAAGTTATGAGTAGTATGGACCTTTTTGTTATTTTTGCCCCTGTTTACAAGTCTTAATTAAGGTTTTCTCACAAGTATGACCCTTTATCTTGATTTTTGGCCGCGGTTTCAAGTCGTTCTTAAGGTCTTTTGAGTGGTATACCCTCAATTTATCTTTGGTTTGTCATTGGTTTTAGTCTTTATCTAAAGATTTCTAAGCAGAGTGGATCTTCCTCTCGAGTTTGAGTCGTGTTTTCAAGTATCTTCTTAGCTTTCCTGAGTATTTTGGATCTTAATCCTGACTTCTGGACCCTTCACTTGAACTTGGTTGGACCTTTTCCTTTCCTGTCCGTGGTATCAAATAATTTCTTCAGTGTTCCTACTGATTTGGACCTTTGTCTTGTTTCATGTCCGTGGATCTAAGTCTGCTCCTTTGTTTTTTTGTACATATTTGAAGAAGGCAAGCCTTTGCAGCCTACAAAGTGCTCTTCAAGGAGTTTCCTGGTATATCCATGGTTGACCTCTTTCGGTTTCAGTCATGTTAACAAGAACTGTTCTGGTGGTGAAGATGTTTAAGACGTCTTCTGGTAGCGCCAAGTGAAATGCTGCTATTTCACACTGTATTTGTCAGTGACCCCAAATTCTGGCGTAACTAGATCCTTTTTAGGGTCTCGCCAAGACCGTTGTAGAAGGCACCAGGCATTGGACTTCTGTCGCCAAGGCCGAGTTTTTCGAAAGCCGATAAACGCTAATCCACGATTAAAAGTTAATCATCGTTGCTCATTAAAAATGGTTTTAGGGCTAATTTCAAGCTAAAGGTAAAGAAAAGTCTAAGTCAAAACTGAGGGCCTAAAATCTTTTGAAAGAATCTTTATTGATTAGCAATTAAAATCGAGCTAAAGTTTGGGTTAATCCAGGATTAGCTTAATCGGGCTTTGAACAATTGGGCCCAGATCCTTACACTTGCCGGTTTATTGTCAGATAGTGTCAACTTCGGAGACTTGCATTCAGTCATGTGCTTTGTGATCAATCGGCGACTCTGTGGAAAGGAAATACTCCGGAGACAGTCATTGAAGCCCATCAAAACACTCACAGCGCGTGTTTCAGTTATCGAGTCTAACAATTCTCGCGCTTTTATTAAACACTGCTCTTCCTATTTAAGTGCGGGACATACAGCTATTTCAATTAACGTTGTCGGATCAAAATAAAGCTAAAAGACAAGACCGCAATGTTTTGTGGGATTATTTTTTATGAATAATTTCATCAAAATCATCCCTGCACGTGCAGGTCATTGTACTGCTAATTACAACCTATTGTTTTCTCCAGGCATGACTGATTTTGGTGAATTTATTCATACAAATCCCACGTAAACTTTCGGTCTTGTCTTTTAGCTTCATGCTTTGAACCGACAACGTTAGTTGAAATGACTGTAAACAACATGACAATGAAGAGACTAACTTGGCCCCGAATCAATGACCCAATTGCAAGTCCAATGAGCTAACTACTACACCACCGCGTCTCCACAAAAACGACAGTATGTTTTGTTAAGTAGATACTGGTGTCCTTGTTCTTGTCTCTAGATCTGTTGTGTTTATTGCCTCTTTTTCCTGTGTTTTCCGGCCACAATATTGTAATTTATTTCGTGTAAATTGGCTTCCTTGTTCTTTAACTCTCAAGTTATTTTAGGAAGCCAATACCCTTTTGCTATTTCATTGTACGTTTTATGTCATTTCAGTAGTAGTGCTCTGTAGGGGTACAATAAAGTTGTTGTCTTCAACAAGAACGGCCCAAAAATACTATGAACGCAAAATAATATATATTCATTTTCTCTATTCCGCTCTCCTCTAACAAAACGGTAGACACAATCTGACACGTCTGCCATAAGATTATCAGATTAGGACCGACTGAAAAAACAGCCGGACGACACAGGAAACCTTTCAAATTTATTTTAAATTTTAAGCTTCCATTTTACCAAGCAAAAGAGATCGACATTTATTTTCTATGGTACTGATTTCATTGTACGTTTATGTCATTTCAGCGGTTGTGCTCTGTAGGGGTAGGATGAAGTTGTTGTTGTTGTTGTTGTCTTCAACAAGAGCGGCCCAAAAAAGTATATTCGTTTTCTCTATTCCGTTCTCCTCTAACAAAACGGTTGACACAATCTGACTCGTCTGCCGTATGATTAGCAGATTAGGACCAACTGAAAAACCGGCCGGACGGCAAAGGAAACCTTTCAAATTTATTTTAAATTTTAAGCGTCCATTTTACCAAGTAAAAGAGATCGACATTTATTTTCTTTGGTACTGATTTAAAATTAATCAGTCAGTTCAATTCTTAAAGGAAGAAGGCGTTTATTACTATTAACTTTTATTTTCCATACATACATCAATCCACAGCACTCTAAGCATAATCTAAACAGAAGAGAAACTAGGTAATATATAGGTACACGTTTCAGCTTAGTTTAAGAAGGTGCACATTTCTGCTACGATTACCAGTAATTGAGCACAAAAAAATTTCCGTTCCAAGCCAGACAAAAAACAACACAAACACGATGATCAGATCATCCACTTGAGGTTGACAAAATGTCATTTCTATTTTCATGGATAAAGCTTGTCAAAACTTTATACTTATGACAAATGATTTCTTGAAACTAACGTAGCTAGTAACGCGCATAAGTGCAAAGGCAGTTGGGCCCGACAACATTCCAAACAAGATATTATAGGACTTTGCACCAAAGTTGGCTCTTTTTATCCAGGATATTTATAACCAGTCATTGAAGGAGGGGTACATTCCATCTCTCCTTAAGTCGTCCATTGTTACTCCTATTCCCAAGGTGACCCCTCCTAGGACCATCGAAAGTGACCTTAGGCCGATATCCGTCACCTGCATGCTAGCTAAGGTCATGGAAGGTTTTGTTCGCAGCAGACTAGTATCATATTTGGATGGTAAAATAGACCCGCGCCAATATGCCCGCAAGGGGCATTCAACCACAGATGCCCTCCTATATATGTTGCAGGCCATCTACGAAGCAGTTGACAGCGGTGACGCGGTTGTCCGGATCTTCTTTGCCGACTTTGCTAAAGGCTTTGACCTAATTGACCACGTCATCCTAATGGAGGAGCTCCGTAAATTGGATGTTCATCCCACGGTCCTAACCTTGCCATATTTGCCATACAGACATCAATCCACAGCACTCTAAGCGTTCTCTAAACAAAAGAAAAACTAGGTAAAAAAATAATAATAAATTAAAGAAAAACGAAAAATAGATGCACATTTCAGCTTGGTTTAAAAAGGTGCACATTTCTGCTAAGATTACCACTAACTGAGCACAAAAAATTTCCGTTACACGCAAAACAAAGAACAACACATGACATTTTCTTTACGAAGAAAGCGTTTATCCCAATAAGCATCCACTTGAGGTTGACAAAATGTCATTTCTATTTTCATGGATAAAGCTTGTCAAAACTTTATCCTCATGACAAATGATTTCTTGAAACTAACGTAGCTAGTAACGCGCGTAAGTGGATATTGGACATTTGAGAGCAGTACTGGCAGGTGGCAAATTCAATATTAAGGAAAGGAACGAACCAGTGAGAATATTTTGCAGTTCGATCGCCAATCATTAAAAGTTTTGAAAATTCTACGCGATTCGATGCCACAGTAATTACATGAAAATTACCCGATTCGTATTTCATCATGCTAAGTGGTTTGGTCAGCATTAGGACGACGTTTCACGTCCAACAACACATGACTAAACGGTGTCTTGCAAAGCTTTAAGGATTAGTGCCACAGACTGAATATCCAATAGCCAAAAGTCTAACAAGGAGAGAAACTTATTAACGATCTATTGAACATACAGTGAGCAAACAAAATTTGTTCAACAACGTCCTTTATTTAAACACGATAGTAGTTAAAGCAACAGTATGTTCTTTACATGAAAACCTTTGTCATGATGAATCTGACAACCTGTTTATTTCAAAGAGAACATGAACTTCTTCACTACCATTTCTTCCCAAAATTTGTACATTACCTGAGATGTCAGGCAGTGCAACCTAAACATATTTTCAACCGACATTCGTAGAGAGAAAAAAGGCCAGCTGAAAGCCAACGAAGTTATTCACTTTTCTTGCTTCAAACGCACAACATAGATCACTTTTTTAACCTCTTTCTTTATGTCCCTTTAAGTAAAGCGTAAGCTAAAGGGTTAACGGCGGAGTTTAAAACTAAAAGAGGTATTTTATATTCAGTATCGTTACATTTTTTGGTAAAATTAAATGATAACAAAAGGACGGAACAACTAATAAAAATACCGTAACACACTAGAAACAAGCCCACAACAATCAACATTATTTTAAGTGTGGTCTTCTCGTGACTTTTGTACAAAACGTGGTGGTTAAAGCGTATTTGTTTTGCCAAGATGCGTGCAGATCTATCTTGCTTATAAACAATATGAACCATGGATCCAACCCAGAAAATTAACATAAAACAAGGGCAGATTTCAAAGAGCGTCATAAAAATCCAGACATTCACAGTTTCAAGAACTGAACCAGTTCTAACAAGTGAGGCTGACAAAATAACCGAGAGTACTGGTAGAATCCTCGAAAAAACTGGCATTACCCAAGAAACGAAAAGTATTAGGCTGACGCAACGACGATTCATAAAAGTTAAGTATTTAAAAGGCTTCACAACTGCAATATAGCGATCCAGTACTAAACTGCACAGGTTCGTCACGGAAGCGAATCCGAACAACCATCTTATCAAATCCGCCCATGACAAGCCGTCCTGAGGCCATTTGCAGGTTTCTGTAACATTGCAAATGAACAGGGAAGGAACTACGCTCATCCCAACACAGAAATCTGCCACAGCAAGTGAAACGACAAACGCGTTGGTTTTGGTGCGGAGCTGTCGTTTTGCGCGTACAAGGAAGATGATAAATCCATTTCCAGTTATCGTCAGAATGGAAAGGAAACATGTGCGGATGTCGTCTTGGCCTACAAAATTAAAATTCTTTTAACTTATGCACATCAATAACATATGATGACAAAGAATAATTGCGTGTCGCTAAGTTACATAAATTTAGGACAGTTTCTATAACAAATAGATCATATCTGAATATGATCAACTGAAGAAACTGAAGCGATCGCGTCCATGTCTAATGAAGGGCTACATGATCAACAAAGAATCCAAAAGTGAAAAACAGGTCTTCATTTAGTCAAGTTGTTCATTTATCTGATCGTAAGAGTAGGGGACGTTCGTTAGGTCCCGGTGTTGTGGTCTGGCCTTACTCATTACTCATTCTGTTCTGGGGGCACCTGTGTAAATTACCTGCCCGATTCTGTTAGGATTTTAAACTGCACGGCTGCCATTGTCGCCATAAAGCAGTCTTTCAAAGTCCCCCACAAAGTGTTGTTCATTGACCCTGAAAAGCGCCTAGGGGAGTGGTCAATTACATATATTATATATATCTGAGCTGATTGTCCAGAAGGTGGCTACAAAAATTACAGTTTTCGTTAAATTTTTGTAAGATATTCTTTTTTTTTTTTTTTTAGTTTTTCCCATTGAATTTCACATCAATAAGTACATAGATTACAAGGGTCATTAGTAGACGTTCGTGAAGCAAAAATCTTTAGGCTAGTGAACGATTACTTCAGACTTCAGTTACAGTTCATTACAAGAAAGTAAGGTCAGAGAATACTATGCAAGAGAAAAGAGGGGCTTTTCTTTAAAATTAGACATGACATGGACATCTGAGTGAAATGAAACATAACATGACCTGTGATCCGACAAAACAAGTGTGACATTTGACAATTATTAACGGCGCCAACGCATCTTAAATCTTACCCAAAACCCGGTCTTTGAGCGCTCAAGTCTAGCTTTCCCAGCTTTCTACAACAGAATTGTCTTAATTGGAGCAAGACAGCGTTTTAGATTGATTTTATCGTCTTCATTCTAGATTCATGCCGCCCGATGGCACACAGCGAAGAAAAATCTTATGAACCCATTCAGCCAGTTACAGTCCATGTGAGATGAAAGGATCAGGAATTTTAAGAATCCAAACACGGGCTGTATTTAGCAGAACTATCAGCAGAAGCCGTTTATTTCGGCAGTTGTTGATGATCGACCAGTCGCCTGGGGGCGTGATATGCAAAGTAAAACCGCCGGATTCAGTTTTTCTTCTATTAAAAACACCTACAGACCGGAATGTGTTTTCATCTGAAGCCATTATCGTTTTAAAAGAAAATTATTTCAACCTCTGAAAAAAAGACAGCTTGTTGCCGCTACTTTCTACGATTACTTACCTTACAAACCGTTTAGACTTATCCTTACTCTATTCCCAAACTCATTCTTACAGTGCGAAGCGCCTTACCGTGGCCACCCAACAAACTTTTTTTTATAAGTTAGCCAATCAGGATATGCCTCCTTGCAAAGTCCAACAGGCAAGTGACGCAACGACGAATTATTGAAAACATGTGAATTCGAGATATGTAATCCGGCGCTTCTTAAGCCTCAAAGTCTTTTCGTTTGGAAAATACTATGTACCCACCAAGTCTCGTTGTCGTAATAATTTCAGTAGGTTTCCCCCATTCTTATCGTTTCTATAGCTCAAAATCTCGCACTAAGTTAACTACTTTTCTTTCTCCAAATCGTTTTTCTTTAGCTCAAAATCTAGCAATAATTTCACTACTTTCCCAGCAATAGGTTCAGAACTTTTTCTTCTCCTGATTGTTTCTTTAGCTCAAAATCTAATGATCACTTCAGCCCTGGGGATATATTCGTTAGCTCAAATATAGCTAATAGGTTTTGTCAGTAGATTTAACCTTTTTCTTGATTTTGGTTCTTGGTTTCAAGTCTTTTCTTTTCCGTAGGTTCCACGTTATCAGCTTGATATTTGTCCGTGGTTTCAAATCCCTACCTTGGTTTTGTCAGTTGTTGAACGTTTTTCTTGACTTTTGTCACTGGTTTTAAGTTATGAGTAGTATGAACCCTTTTGTTATTTTCGTCCCTGCTTAAAAATCTTAATTAAGGTTTTCTTACAAGTATGGGCCTTTATCTTGATTTTTGAACTCGGTTTCAAGTCGTTATTAAGGTTTTTTGAGTGGTGTGCCCTTCATTTATCTTTGGTTTTGCCTTTTCAAGTTACTTCACATGGAACGACGAAAGTTCTCACGCTCAGTAAGGAACTAAGGATAAGTCCACGTGCCTTTCCACGACAACAGTCTTTTATTCTTGACAACATTATTAGTTATTCAAATTTATGACCTGGAATACGATTCTCGTTGCGAGCGACACACAGTTTTTGCTTTAAAATGTTTTAGAAGACATATGTTGCTCGAAATTTGCTCGAAATGTGAAATATTGCTCAAATGTTGCCCAAGGCGCGAAAAAGTGCTTGAGGGGGCTCAAAATGTAAAATAGTGCTACAAACTCAAAAAAGTGCTCAAAAGGTGCACAGCGCAATCGGGAAAGGTCTATTTCTGAGTTGTATGCACCTTTTTTTCTTCATTTTCTTTACTGGTTCCAAGTCGTTTTGGACTCAACGTGGTCGAGTGGTTGGGTTCAAGTCCCCCCAAGACATCTATCTGGAGTTGTTCCTCGGTAGCCCCGTCTTCTTGGTAATGCTGGCGAGTTACTCCCTCAAATCCTTGTTGGGTTGTGAACTTCGGTGTTTAAGCGGTCACGCATGCGTTCCTTTGACGAGTTGGTCATTTCTGCATACTTTGTCTTTTTGGCTGTGATTCGAATTCGTGTTTCGAATGACGCTGTGTTCATTTTCATCAAGCTGAAATTTGCTTGTAAGTTAGCACACATTATCTGCCACCCACACCAAGGTCTTTTCAGTGTTGTTTCCGTTGTTTTGGGCTCCAAAGGGTCTTCGAAATGACTGCAAATTTTCGTTGCGGTGGCGAAGATGTTTAAGACGTCTTCTGGAAGCGCCAAGTGAAATGCTGCTATTTTCACACAAATTCATTCCTTTTTAGGGTCTCGCCAAGACCATTGCATGTAGAAGGCACCAGGCATTGAACTTCTGTCGCCAGATCCTTAAACTTGCCGGTTTGTCGTCAGTAGTGATACTTCGGAGGCTTGCTTTCGGTCATGTGTTTTGTGATTGATCGGCGACTCTGTAGAAAGGAAACACTCCGGGGACAGTTATTAAAGCTGTTCAAAACACTCACAGCACGCATTTCAGATATCGAGTCAAAAAATTCTCGCGCTTTTATAAAACACTGCTGTTTGTATTTTAATGCGGGACATAAACAACATGTCAATGAAGAGACTAACTTAGCCCCGAATTAATGACCCAATTGCAAATCCAATAAGCTAACTTCTACACCACCGCATCTCCAAAAAAACTACAGTATGTTTTGTTACGTAGATACTGGTGTGCTTGTTCTTATCTTTTGTTGTGTTTGTTGTCTCTTTTTTCTGTATTTTCCGGCCACAATATTGTAATTTATTTCATTTAAATTGGCTTCCTTTGTTGTTTAACTCTCAAGTTATTTTAGGAAGCCAATACCCTTTTGCTATTTCATTGTACGTTTTATGTCATTTCAGCGGTAGTGCTCTGTAGGGGTACAATAAAGTTGTTGTCTTCAACAAGAATGGCCCAAAAAAAAAAGTATGAACGCAAAATAATGTATATATATATATTCATTTTCTCTATTCCGCTCTCCTCTAACAAAACGGTTGACACAATCTGACACGTCTGCCATAAGATTAACAGATTAGGACCAACTGAAAAAACAGCCGGACGGCACAGGAAACCTTTCAAATTTAGTTTAAATTTTAAGCTTCCATTTTACCAAGCAAAAGAGATCGACATTTATTTTCTATGGTACTGATTTCATTGTACGTTTATGTCATTTCAGCGGTAGTGCTCTGTAGGGGTGGAATAAAGTTGTTGTCTTTGTTGTTGTCTTCTACAAGAACGGCCCAAAAAAGTATATTCGTTTTCTCTATTCCGTTCTCCTCTAACAAAACGGTTGACACAATCTGACACGTCTGCCGTATGATTAACAGATTAGGACCAACTGAAAAGACAGCCGGACGGCAAAAGAAACCTTTTAAATTTATTTTAAATTTGAAGCATCCATTTTACCAAGCAAAAAAGATCGACATTTATTTTCTTTGGTAGTGATTTAAAATTAATCAGTCAGTTTTTAAAGGAAGAAGGCGTTTATTACTATTAACTTTTATTAAAAACTGAATCATTGTATAATGCAATTCGAGGGATTTGATTGGCTTAGCGGCCATGGTATATGAGCAATTATACCATGGCCGAGAAATGGCGACCATTAAATCGTCTTCTGGTTGTTCTTGCACAGCGAAATCAGTAAGATCTAGCAATATTTCTTGATTGTTTTTAATAAAACAATTATTCCACTTGCGCTTGTTGGATATGAGATGATTATAGCCAACTCGGCGCTACGCGCCTCGTTGGCTATCTATCATCTCATATCCAACAAGCGCAAGTGGAATAATTGTTAATTACACGCAAGACAAAAAACAACACATAACATTTTTTTTACGAAGAAAGCGTTTATCCCGATGAGCATCCACTTGAGGTTGACAAAATGTCATTTCTATTTTCAGAGATAATTAAAAGCTTGTCAAAACGTTATCCTTATGACAAATGTTTTCTTGAAACTAATATAGCTAGTAACGTGCGTAAGTCGATATTTGACATTTGAGAACAGTACTGGCAGGTGGCAAATTCAATATTAAGGAAAGGAACGAACCAGTGAGAATATTTCGCAGTTCGATCGCCAATCATAAAAAGTTTTGAAAATTCTACGCGATTCCATGCCACAGTAATTACATGAAAATTACCCGATTCGTATTTCATCATGCTAAATGGTTTGGTCAGCATTAGAACGACTTTTCACGTCTGACAACACATAACTAACCGGTGTCTTTCAAAGCTTTAGGAATTAGTGCTACAGATTGAATATCCAATAGACAAAAGACTAACAAGGAGAGAAACGTATTAACGATATATTGAACATACAGTAAACAAACAAAATTTGGTTAACAACATCCTTTATTTAAACACGATAGTAGCTGAAGCAGCAATAAGCCATATTCTCATCAAGAAAACCTTTGTCATGATTAATCTGAATACCTGTTCGCGTGAAGAGCATGAACTTCTTCACTACCATTTCGTCCCAAAATTTGCACATTACCTGAGATGTCAGGCAGTGCAAGCTTAACATATTTTCAACCAACATCATGGCTTAGAGAAAGAATAGGCCAGCTGAAATGCAACGAAGTTGTTCACTTTTCTTGCTTGAATCGCACAACATACGTCACTCTCTTAACCTCTTTCTTTATGTCCCTTTTAAGTAAAGCGTATGCTAAAGGGTTAATGGCGGAGTTTAAAACTAAAAGAGGTATTTTATATTCAGTGTCGTTACATTTTTTAGTAAAATTAGATGATAACAAAAGGACGGAACAACTAATAAAAATGCCGTAACACACAAGAAACAAGCCCACAACAATCAACATTATTTTAAGTGTGGTCTTCTCGTGACTTTTGTACAAAACGTGGTGGTTAAAGCGTATCTGTTTTGCCAAGATGCGTACAGATCTATCTCGTTTATAAACAATATGGACCATGGATCCAACCCAGAAAATTAACATAAAACAGGGAAAAATTTCAAAGAGCGTCATAAAAATCCAGACATTCGCAGTTTCAAGAATTGAACCAGTTCTAATAGGTGAGGCTGACAAAATAACGGAGAGTACTGGTAGGATCCTTGAAACGACTGGCATTACCCAAGAAACCAAAAGTATTAGGCTGACGCGACGACGATTCATAAAAGTTAAGTATTTAAAAGGCTTCACAACTGCAATATAGCGATCCAGTACTAAACTGCACAGGTTCGTCACGGAAGCGAATCCGAACAACCATCTTATCAAATCTGCCCATGACAAGCCATCCTGAGGCCAGTTGCAGGTTTCTGTAACATGGCAAATGAACAGGGAAGGAACTACGCTCATCCCAACACAGAAATCTGCCACAGCAAGTGAAACGACAAACGCGTTGGTTTTGGTGCGGAGCTGTCGTTTTGCGCATACAAGGAAGATGATAAATCCATTTCCAGTTATCGTCAGAATGGAAACGAGCCAGCAAACAATCCAGAACCAGGTTTTCATCGATTACACTAATTGTTCAGATCTGAAAAACGTGGCGCAGTTTAGCTTCCCAAAAATAAATAATTTAAAAACATGTGCGGATGTCGTCTTGGCCTACAAAATTAAAATTCTTTTAACTTATGCACATCAATAACATATGATGACAAAGAATAATTGCGTTTCACTAAGTTATATAATTTTACGACAGTTTCTATGACAAATAGATCATATCTGAATATGATCAACTGAAGAAACTGAAGCGATCGCCTCCATGTCTAATGACGGGCTACATGATCAACAAAGAATCCAAAAGTGAAAAACAGGTCTTCGTTTACACTGTTTTTTTTATAAGAACCTTTTTAATAAAAACGTCGAGACTGAGATTAACCAAAATTTTAATTAAGAACGTATTAAGAATATTCCTCAGGCTGAGAGTCGATTAAGAACTTTTATATTTTGCTAAACTTTATATAAAATCAAGATAACAAATGTAAATTAACCAAAATACTTAAGGGCATGTTTTGTATAACATTAACAATGGTGACACACATCTCGGTTTGTCATAATCAGCAGTTCTTGATACCATATCTCAGCATACAATGCACTTTGATAGGTTTAATTTCCTGGTCACGTCGGCATTGATTTACTGAAATACATGTAATAATAATAATAATAATAATAATAATAATAATAATAATAATTTACCAATTTATATAGCGCGTATTTACACGTGTGGATCAATAGCGCTTTACAATCATATGTTTAAAAGAAAACGAAAATACGTTACCGTAAGAATAAAATAAACTAAGTTACAAACTATAAAAATACTTCTTAAAAAGATAGGTTTTAAGTTGAGATTTAAAACTGTCAAGTGATGTTGCTTGACGAAGCTCCAAAGGTAGCTCATTCCAGAGTTTCGGAGCTGCTGCTGAGAATGATCTTGCTCCCACCTCGCGAGGTGGTCTCGGCACCCCTAAAATTTTGGGCACCGGTGCCGTATTATATTGGGGCACACTATGTTTACACGTTTAAAATAAGGAGTGCCGTCCCAAAAAAGTTGGCGGCACGGTACCGAAATTTTGGGGTGCAGTGCCGATCTTTTTGCTCGTGTAAATGGGGTTTTAAGAACACCTTAAGAACGTCTCCAGCCTCAACTCGCAAAAAACTATAAGAACGTTCAGCCTCAGCTCCAAATTAGACGTTCTTATAAAAAAACAGTGTAGTCAAGTTGTTCATTAATCTGATCGTAAGAGTCGGAGACGTTAGTTCCCGGTGTTGTGGTCTGGCCTTACTCATTACTCATTCTGTTCTGGGGGCACCTATGTAAATTACCTGTCCGATTCTGTTAGGTTTTTGAACTGAACGGCTGCCATTTGCGCCATAAAGCAGTCTGTCAAAGTCCCCCACAACGTGTTGTTCACTGACCCTGAAAAGCCCCTAGGGGAGTGGTCAATTACATGTATTATATATATATGAGCTGATTGTGCAGAAGGTGGCAACAAAAATTAGTTTTCGTTAAATTTGCTTAAGATATTCATTTTTTTTTTTTTTTTTTAGTTTTTCCCATTGAATTTCACATCAATAAGTACATAGATTACAAGGGTCATTAGTAGACGTTTGTGAAACAAAAATCTTTAGCCTAGTGAACGATTACTTCAGACTTCAGTTACAGTTCATCACAAGAAAGTAAGGTTCTAGCAAAAAAAAACAAGAAAGTAAGGTCAGAGAATACTATATGCAAGAGAAAAGAGGGGCTTTTCTTTGGAATTAGACATGACATTGACATCAGAGCGAAATGAAACATAACATGACCTGTGATCCGACAAAACAAGTGTGACATTTGGCAATTATTAACGGCGACAACGCATCTGAAATCTCACCCAAAACCCGTTATTAAGCGCTCAAGTCTAGCTTTCTACAACAGAATTGGCTTAATCGGAGCAAGACAGCGTTTTAGATTGATTTTTCGTCTTCATTCTAGATTCATGCTGCCCGATGGCACACATCGAAGAGAAAATCTTATAAACCCATTCAGCCAGTTACACACGAGCACCCAACGACAATTTTCTCTCAGACCCTTTGAAACGTTATTTTAGGCGATCTGGAGTGGCTTTAAAGCTCTATAGGTTCATTTAAGGCAACGCTATAATATTTTTATCTGTTCGGTCATTCTAGGGGAACTTGAGTCTTTTCGAAATTAGTGGGACATTTTTGTCCATTTCCCGAAAACGTTAGTTCTTATTTCCTTTCCGAAAATCTTAGCTGACCTTTTTTCGGTACCCGAAACAACACTTTTATCAATCCGAAAACACTAGGCCGTAAATTTTCCAAATCACAAAAGTTCGTGGTGAAAATTTCCTTTAGAAAATTGTAGAGGATTAAGGGTCTTCCGAACAGATAATTTACCGAAATGATCCATTGGGTCAACGTGAGATGAAGGGATCAGGAACTTTAAGAATCCAAACACGGGTTGTATTTAGCAGAACTATCCGCTGAAGCCGGTTATCCCGGCAGTTGTTGATCATCGACCAGTCGCCTGGGTGCGGGATATGCAAAGTAAAACCGCCGGATTCAGTTTTTCTTCTATTAAAAACACCTACAGACCGGAATGTGTTTTCATCTGAAGCCATTATCGTTTTAAAAGAAAATTATTTCAACCTCTGAAAAGAAGACACAGCTTGTTGCCGCTACTTTCTACGATTACTTACCTTACAAACCGTATAGACTTATCCTTACTCTATTCCCAAATTCATTCTTACAGTGCGAAGCAGCTTACCGTGGCCACCCAACAAACGTTTTTTTATAAGTTAGCCAATCAAGATACGCGAATTTGATTAACGGTCACGCCTCCTTGCAAAGTCCAACAGGCAAGTGACGCAACGACGAATTATTGAAAACATGTGAATTCGGTTAGTAAGAGATATGTAAACCGGCGCTTCTTAAGCCTCAAAGTCTTTTAGTTTGGGAAATACTATGTACCCACCAAGTCTCGTTGTCGTAACAATTTCAGAAGGTTTCCCCCATTCTTATCGTTTCTATAGCTCAAAATCTCACACTAAGTTAACTACTTTTCTCTCTCCAAATCGTTTCTTTAGCTCAAGATCTAGCAATCATTCACTACTTTCCCAGCAATAGGTTCAGAACTTTTTCTTCTCCTGATCGTTTCTTTAGCTCAAAATCTAGTGATCACTTCAGCCCTGGGGATATAATCGTTAGCTCAAAATATAGCTAATAGGTTTTGTCAGTAGATTTAACCTTTTTCTTGATTTTGGTTCTTGGTTTCAAGTCTTTTCTTAGGTTTTTCAGTAGGTTCCACGTTATCAGCTTGATATTTGTCCGTGGTTTCAAATCCTTACCTTGGTTTTGTCAGTTGTTGAACGTTTTTCTTGACTTTTGTCAGTGTTTTAAGTTATGAGTAGTATGAACCCTTTTGTTATTTTCGTCCCTGCTTAAAAGTCTTAATTAAGGTTTTCTTACAAGGACCTTTATCTTGATTTTTGAACTCGGTTTCAAGTCGTTTATAAGGTTTTTTGAGTGGTATCGGCCCTTCATTTATCTTTGGTTTGTCGTTGGTTTTAGTCTTTCCCTAAAGATTTCTAATTAGTGTGGATCTTCTTCTCGAGTTTGGGTCGTGTTTTCAAGTATTTTCTTAGATTTCCTGAGTATTTTGGATCTTAATCCTGACTTCTGTTTGTCGCTTCAAGTCTTTTATCAAAAGGAGCTTTTCAGAATTAAGTGTTTGCACCTTAGTCCATGGTTTCAAGTCTCTTACTCGGTTTTGTCAGTTTTTGGACCCTTCACTTCATTTTGCTTGGACCTTTTCCTTTCCTGTCCGTGGTTTCAAATCATTTATTCAGTTTTCCTACTGATTTGGACCTTTGTCTTGTTTCATATCCGTGGAGCTAAGTCTACTCCTTTGTTTTTTAGTAGTTTTCGTACTAGCGTTGGTCCTTTTTTCTTCATTTCTGTCCGTGGTTTCAAGTCTTTTTCTAGATCTCCTCAGTATTTTGTACCATCTCCTTGAATAATGTCTGTGATTTCAGTTCTGAGTAGTTTCAACCTTTATATTACTTTTGGTCCGTGATTTCTGAAGTCTATTTTCCAGGTTTTCTGTGTCTAGTAGTCTGGATCACTGTGTTGTTGTTTTTGTCCGGTTGTTTTAAATGCGTTTTTTGATTTTTCTTCGTAGTTTTCCTTGATTTGTGTCGGTGGCTCCAAGTCTGTTTCATTGATTTTCAGTCCTTTGGGGATTTCCCTTGGGTTTTGTCTTTTTCTTCAGTTCTCTTACCAGCTTGGTCCCTTTTCTTGATTTTTTGGCCATGGTTTCAAGTCTTTTCCAGGTTTTCACTGCAGTTTTGACCTTCGTCTTCAATTTGGTCCGCGGGTATTTTTTGTAGATTTAAGGAGTAGTGTGGACCTTTATAATAGTTATTTTTTTTATTATTATTATTTTTTTTTTTTTTTTTTACTGTGGTTTAAGGTCTTTTCCTAAGATTTCTAATATTTTTGGACCTTTTTTTAACTGTGGTTCTTGATTTCAAGTCTTCCTTATAAGGTTTCCTGAGTAGGCCTTTCCCGATTGCACTGGTAAAATCCTAAAACAATGCTGGCAAAAATGTCTAAAAAGTGCTCAAAATCTCAAAATAGTGCTCAAAAAGTGTCAAAAGTTGTGAACATTTACCTCTAAGCTTTTCGTATATAAGTCAATTTTTATTGAAGTAATTAACCTTACAATCTATTTTTGCGTAGGGTTATTCGACAGGTTGTTACGAAAGGTTGATACAATATAGAACAATAATATTTTTCAAGTTACTTCACATGGAACGACGAAAGTTCTCAAATGTTGCCCAAAGTGCGAAAAAGTGCTTGAGGGGGCTCAAAATGCAAAATAGTGCTACAAACTCAAAAAAGTGCTCAAAAGGTGCTCAGCGCAATCGGGAAAGGTCTATTTCTGAGTTGTATGCACCTTTTCCTTCATTTTCTTTACTGGTTCCAAGTCGTTTTGGAGGCAACGTGGTCGAGTGGTTGGGTTCAAGTTCCCCCAAGACATCTATCTGGAGTTGTTCCTCGGTAGCCCCGTCTTCTTGGTAATGCTGGCGAGTAACTCCCTCAAATCCTTGTTGGGTTGTGAACTTCGGTGTTTAAGCGGTCACGCATGCGTTCCTTTGACGAGTTGGTCATTTCTACATACTTTGTCTTTTTGGCTGTGATTCGAATTCGTGTTTCGAATGACGTCGTGTTCATTTTCATCAAGCTGAAATTTGCTTGTAAGTTGGCACACATTATCTTGCCACCCACACCAAGGTCTTTTCAGTGTTGTTTCCATTGTTTTGGGCTCCAAAGGGTCTTCGAAATGACTGCAAATTTTGTGTATACCTCCATGGATTCCGAGTTTTTTGTGTAGACTTGAAGAAGGCAAGCCTTTGCAGCCAACAAAGTGCAGTGCTCTTCAAGGGGTTTGCTGGTATATCCATGGTTGATTTCTCTCGGTTTCGGTCAGCTTTACTAAAATTGTTGTGGTGGCAAAGATGTTGAAGACGTCTTCTGGAAGCGCCAAATTGCAAGACCATTGCATGTAGAAGGCAGCAGGCATTGAACTTCTGTCGCCAGATCCTTAAACTTGCCGGTTTGTCGTCAGTAGTGATACTTCGGAGGCTTGCTTTCGGTCATGTGTTTTGTGATTGATCGGTGACTCTGTAGAAAGGAAATACTCCGGAGACAGTTATTGAAGCTGATCAAAACACTCACAGCGCGTGTTTCAGATATCAAGTCTAAAAATTCTCGCGCTTTCATAAAACACTGCAGTTCGTATTTTAATGCGGGACATAAACAACATGTCAATGAAGAGACTATTTTAGCCCCGAATTAATGACCCAATTGCAAATCCAATAAGCTAACTTCTACACCACCGCATCTCCAAAAAAACTACAGTATGTTTTGTTAGGTAGATACTGGTGTGCTTGTTCTTATCTTTTCTTGTGTTTGTTGTCTCTTTTTTTTTGTATTTTCCGGCCACAATATTGTAATTTATGTAATGTAAATGGGCTTCCTTGTACTTTAACTCTCAAATTATTTTAGGAAGCCAATACCCTTTTGCTATTTCATTGTACGTTTTATGTCATTTCAGCGGTAGTGCTCTGTAGGGGTACAATAAAGTTGTTGTCTTCAACAAGAACGGCCCAAAAAAACAGTATGAACGCAAAATAATATATATATTCAATTTCTCTATTCCGCTCTCCTCTAACAAAACGGTTGACATGATCTGACACGTCTGCCTTAAGATTAACAGATTAGGACCAACCAAAAAAAGGCCTGACGGCACAGGAAACCTTTCAAATTTATTCTAAATTTTAAGCTTCCATTTTACCAAGAAAAAGAGACCGACATTTATTTTCTATGGTACTGATTTCATTGCACGTTTATGACGTTTCAGCGGTAGTGCTCTGTAGGGGTAGAATAAAGTTGTTGTTGTTGTTGTTGTCTTCAACAAGAACGGCCCAAAAAAGTATATTCATTTTCTCTATTCCGTTCTCCTCTAACAAAATGGTTGACACAATCTGACACGTCTGCCGTATGATTAACAGATTAGGACCAACTGAAAAGACAGCCGGACGGTAAAGGAAACCTTTCAAATTTATTTTAAATTTGAAGCATCCATTTTACCAAGCAAAAGAGATCGACATTTATTTTCTTTGGTACTGATTTAAGATTAATCAGTCAGTTTTTAAAGGAAGAAGGCGTTTATTACTATTAACATTTATTTTCCATACAGACATCAATCCACAGCACTCTAAACATAATCTAAAGATAAACTAGGTAAAAAAAATAATAAAAATAAAAGAAAGACAAAAAAAAATAATAATAAATTACAGAAAAATAGATGCACATTTCAGCTTAATTTAAAAAGATGCACATTTCTGCTAAGATTACCACTAATTGAGCACAAAAAATTTCCGTTACACGCAAAACAAAAAACAACACATAACATTTTCTTTACGAAGAAAGCGTTTATCCCGATAAGCATCCACTTGAGGTTGACAAAATGTCATTTCTATTTTCATGGATAAAGCTTGTCAAAACTTTATCCTCATGACAAATGATTTCTTGAAACTAACGTAGCTAGTAACGCGTGTAAGTGGATATTGGACATTTGAGAGCAGTACTGGCAGGTGGCAAATTCAATATTAAGGAAAGGAACGAACCAGTGAGAATATTTTGCAGTTCGATCGCCAATCATGAAAAGTTTTAAAAATTCTACGCGATTCGATGCCACAGTAATTACATGAAAATTACCCGATTCGTATTTCATCATGCTAAGTGGTTTGGTCAGCATTACGACGTCGTTTCACGTCCAACAACACATGACTAAACGGTGTCTTGCAAAGCTTTAAGGATTAGTGCCACAGACTAAATATACAATAGCCAAAAGTCTAACAAGGAGAGAAACTTATTAACGATATATTGAACATACAGTGAACAAACAAAATTTGTTCAACAACATCCTTTATTTAAACACGATATTAGTTAAAGCAACAGTATGTTCTATACATGAAAACCTTTGTCATGATGAATCTGACTTCCTGTTTATTTGAAAGAGAACATGAAGTTCTTCACTACCATTTCTTCCCAAAATTTGCACATTACCTGAGATGTCAGGCAGTGCAACCTAAACATATTTTCAACCGACATTCGTAGAGAGAAAATAGGCCAGCTGAAAGCCAACGAAGTTATTCACTTTTCTTGCTTCAATCGCACAACATAGATCACTTTTTTAACCTCTTTCTTTATGTCCCTTTCAAGTAAAGCGTAAGCTAAAGGGTTAACGGCGGAGTTTGAAACTAAAAGAGGTATTTTGTATTCAGTGTCGTTACATTTTTTGGTAAAATTAAATGATAACAAAAGGACGGAACAGCTAATAAAAAGGCCGTAACACACAAGAAACAAGCCTACAACAATCAACATTATTTTAAGTGTGGTCTTCTCGTGACTTTTGTACAAAACGTGGTGGTTAAAGCGTATCTGTTTTGCCAAGATGCGTACAGATCTATCTGGTGTATAAACAATATGGACCATGGATCCAACCCAGAATATTAACATAAAACAGGGAAAAATTTCAAAGAGCGTCATAAAAATCCAGACATTCGCAGTTTCAAGAATTGAACCAGTTCTAATAGGTGAGGCTGACAAAATAACGGAGAGTACTGGTAGGATCCTTGAAACAACTGGCATTACCCAAGAAACCAAAAGTATTAGGCTGACGCGACGACGATTCATAAATGTTAAGTATTTAAAAGGCTTCACAACTGCAATATAGCGGTCCACTACTAAACTGCACAGGTTCGTCACGGAAGCGAATCCGAACAACCATCTTATCAAATCTGCCCATGACAAGCCATCCTGAGGCCAGTTGCAGGTTTCTGTAACATCGCAAATGAACAGAGAAGGAACTACGCTGATCCCAACACAGAAATCTGCCACAGCAAGTGAAACGACAAACGCGTTGGTTTTGGTGCGGAGCTGTCGTTTTGCGCATACAAGGAAGATGATAAATCCATTTCCAGTTATCGTCAGAACGGAAAGGAGCCAGCAAAGAATCCAGAACCAGCTTTTCATCGATTACACTAATTGTTCAGATAAGAACAACGTGGCGCAGTTTAGCTTCCCAAAAATAAATAATTTAAAAACATGTGCGGATGTCGTCTTGGCCTACAATATTAAAATTCTTTTAACTTATGCACATCAATGACATATGATAACAAAGAATAATTGTGTGTCGCTAGGTTACATTATTTCAGAACAGTTTCTAGGACAAATAGATCATATCTGAATATGATCAACTGAAGAAACTGAAGCGATCGCCTCCATGTCTAATGAAGGGCTACATGATCAACAAGGAATCCAAAAGTAAAAAACAGGTCTTCATTTAGTCAAGTTGTTCATTAATATGATCCTAAGAGTAGAGGACGTTAATTCCCGGTGTTGTGGTCTGGCCTTACTCATTACTCATTCTGTTCTGGGGACACCTGTGTAAATTACCTGTCCGATTCTGTTAGGATTTTAAACTGAACGGCTGCCATTTGCGCCATAAAGCAGTCTGTCAAAGTCCCCCACAACATGTTGTTCATTGACCCTGAAAAGCGCCTAGGGGAGTGGTCAATTACATATTTTATATATATCTGAGCTGATTGTCCAGAAGGTGGCTACAAAAATTACAGTTTTCGTTAAATTTTCTTAAGATATTCTTTTTTTTTTTTTCTAGTTTTTCCCATTGAATTTCACATCACTAAGTACATAGATTAGTAGACGTTCGTGAGGCAAAAATCTTTAGGCTAGTGATCGATTATATCAGACTTCAGTTACAGTTCATTACAAGAAAGTAAGGTCAGAGAATACTATGCAAGAGAAAAGAAGGGCTTTTCTTTGGAATTAGACATGACATTGACATCTGAGTGAAATGAAACATAACATGACCTGTGATCCGACAAAAGAAGTCAGTGTGACATTTGGCAATTATTAACGGCGCCAACGCATCTTAAATCTCACCCAAAACCCGGTCTTTGAGAGCTCAAGTCTAGCTTTCTACAACAGAATTGTCTTAATCGGAGTAAGACAGCGTTTTAGATTGATTTTATCGTCTTCATTCTAGATTCATGCCGCCCGATGGCACACAGCGAAGAAAATCTTATGAACCCATTCAGCCAGTTACAGTCCACGTGAGATGACAGACTGAGATGAAGGGATCGGGATTTTTAAGAATCCAAACACGAGTTGTATTTAGCAGAACTATCCGCTGAAGCCGGTTATTCCGGCAGTTGTTGATCATCGACCAGTCGCCTGGGTGCGGAATATGCAAAGTAAAACAACCGGATTCAGTCTCTCTTCTATTAAAAACACCTACAGACCGGAATGTGTTTTCATCTGAAGCCATTATCGTTTTAAAAGAAAATTATTTCAACCTCTGAAAAAGAGACACAGCTTGTTGCCGCTACTTTCTACGATTACTTACCTTACAAACCGTTTAGACTTATCCTTACTCTATTCCCAAACTCATTCTTACAGTGCGAAGCGCCTTACCGTGGCCACCCAACAAACTTTTTTTTATAAGTTAGCCAGTCAGGATACGCGAATTTGATTAACGGTCACGCCTCCTTGCAAAGTCCAACAGGCAAGTGACGCAACGACGAATTATTCAAAACAAGTGAATTCGGTTAGTAAGAGATATGTAATCCGGCGCTTCTTAAGCCTCGAAGTCTTTTAGTTTGGGAAATACTATGTACCCACCAAGTCTCGTTGTCGTAATAATTTCAGTAGGTTTCCCCCATTCTTATCGTTTCTATAGCTCAAAATCTCGCACTAAGTTAACTACTTTTCTCTCTCCAAATCGTTTCTTTAGCTCAAAATCTAGCAGTAATTTCACTACTTTCCCAGCAATAGGTTCAGAACTTTTTCTTCTCCTGATCGTTTCTTTAGCTCAAAATCTGGTGATGAATATGGCCCTGGGAATATATTCGTCAGCTCAAAATATAGCTAATAGGTTTTGTCAGTAGACTTAACCTTTTTCTTGATTTTGGTTCTTGGTTTCAAGTCTTTTCTTTTCATTAAGTTCCACGTTATCAGCTTGATATCTGTCCGTGGTTTCAAATCCCTACCTTGGTTTTGTCAGATGTTGAACGTTTTTCTTGACTTTTGTCAGTGGTTTTAAGTTATGAGTAGTATGAACCCTTTTGTTATTTTCGTCCCTGCTTAAAAGTCTTAAGGTTTTCTTACAAGATGGACCTTTATCTTGATTTTTGAACTCGGTTTCAAGTCGTTATTAAGGTTTTTTGAGTGGCGTGCCCTTCATTTATCTTTGGTTTGTCGTTGCTTTTAGTCTTTCCCTAAAGATTTCTTAGCAGTGTGGATCTTCTTCTTGAGTTTGGGTCGTGTTTTCAAGTATTTTCTTACATTTCCTGAGTATTTTGGATCTTAATCCGGACTTCTTTTTGTGGCTTCAAGTCTTTTCTCAAAAGGAGTTTTTCAGAATTAAGTGTTTGCACCTTTGTCCATGGTTTCAAGTCTCTTACTCGGTTTTGTCAGTTTTTTGGACCAGTTACTTCATCTTGCTTGGACCTTTTCCTTTCCTGTCCGTGGTTTCAAATCATTCTTCAGTTTTCCTACTGATTTGGACCTTTGTCTTGTTTCATATCCGTGGATCTAAGTCTGCTCCTTTGTTTTTTTAGTAGTTTTCGTACTAGCGTTAGTCCTTTTTTCTTCATTTCTGTCCGTGGTTTCAAGTCTTTTTCTAGATTTCCTCAGTATTTTGTACCACCTCCTTGAATAATGTCTGTGATTTCACTTCTGAGTAGTTTTGACCTATATATTACTTTTGGTCCGTGATTTCTGAAGTCTATTTTCCAGGTTTTCTGTGTCTAGTTGTCTGGATCACTGTGTTGTTTTGTTTCTCCGGTTGTTTTAAATGTGTTCTTTGATTTTTCTTCGTAGTTTGAACATTTTCCTTGATTTGTGTCCGTGGCTCAAAGTCTGTTTCATTGATTTTCAGTCCTTTAGGGATTTTCCTTGGGTTTTGTCTTTTTCTTCACTTCTCTTACCAGCTTGGTCTTTTTTCTTGATTTTTTGGCTATGGTTTCAAGTCTTTTCCAGGTTTTCACTGCAGTTTTGGCCTTCGTCTTCAACTTGGTCCGTGGGTATTTTCGTAGATTTAAGGAGTAGTGTGGACCTTTATAGTTATTATTTGTATTTTTTTTATTTTTAACTGTGGTTTCAGGTCTTTTCCTAAGATTTCTAATCCTTTTGGACCTTTTTTTGACTGTGGTTCCTGATTTCAAGTCTTCCTTATAACGTTTTCTGAGTAGGCCTTTCCCGATTGCACTGGTAAAATCCCAAAACATTGCTGGCAAAAATGGCTAAGAAGTGCTCAAAATCTCAAAATAGTGCACAAAAAGTGCTAAAAGTTGTGAACATTTACCTCTAAGCTTTTCGTAAATAAGTCAATTTTTACTGAAGTAATTAACCTTACAATCTATTTTTGCGTAGTGTTATTCGACAGGTTGTTACGAAAGGTTGATAGAATATAGAACAATAATATTTTTCAAGTTACTTCACATTGAACGACGAAAGTTCTCACGCTCAGTAAGGAACTAAGGATAAGTCCACGTGCCTTTCCACGACAACAGTCTTTTATTCTTGACAACATTATTAGTTATTCAAATTTATGACCTGGAATACGATTCTCGTTGCGAGCGACACACAGGTTTTGCTTTTAAATGTCTTAGAAGACATATGTTGCTCGAAATTTGCTCGAAATGTGAAATATTGCTCAAATGTTGCCAAAGTGCGAAAAAGTGCTTGAGGGGGCTCAAAATGCAAAATAGTGCTACAAACTCAAAAAAGTGCTCAAAAGGTGCTCAGCGCAATCGGGAAAGGTCTATTTCTGAGTTGTATGCACCTTTTTTCCTTCATTTTCTTTACTGGTTCCTAGTCGTTTTGGAGGCAACGTGGTCGAGTGGTTGGGTTCAACTCCCCCAAAGACATCTATCTGGAGTTGTTCCTCGGTAGCTCCGTCTTCTTGGTAATACTCGCGAGTAACTCCCTCAAATCCTTGTTGGGTTGTGAACTTCGGTGTTTAAGCGGTCACGCATGCGTTCCTTTGACGAGTTAGTCATTTCTGCTTACTTTGTCTTTTTGGCTGTGATTCAAATTCGTGTTTCGAATGACGTTGTGTTCATTTTCATCAAGCTGAAATTTACTTGTAAGTTAATTGGCACACATTTATCTTGCCACCCACAGCAAGGTCTTTTCAGTGTTGTTTCCATTGTTTTGGGCTCCAAAGGGTCTTCAAAATGACTGCATATTTTGTGTACCTCCATGGATTCCGAATTTTTTTGTGTAGACTTGAAGAAGGCAAGCCTTTGCAGCCAACAAAGTGCTCTTCAAGGGATTTGCTGGTATATCCATGGTTGACCTCTCTCGGTTTCGGTCAGCTTTACTAGAATTGTTGTGGTGGCGAAGATGTTTAAGACGTCTTCTGGCAGCGCCAAGTGAAATGCTGCTTTTTTCACACAAATTCATTCCTTTTTAGGGTCTCGCCAAGATTATTGCATGTAGAAGGCACCAGGCATTGAACTTCTAACGCCAGATCCTTAAACTTGCCGGTTTATCGTCAGTAGTAATACTTCGGAGGCTTGCTTTTGGTCATGTGTTTTGTGATTGATCGGCGACTCTGTAGAAAAGAAATACTCCGGGGACAGTTATCGAAGCTGTTCAAAACACTCACAGCACTTGTTTCAGTTATCAAGTCTATAATTTCTCGCGCTGTTATAAAACACTGCTGTTCGTATTTTAATGCGGGACATGAACAACATGACAATGTAGATACCTACTTAGCCCAGAATTAATGACCCAATTGCAAATCCAATAAGCTAACTTCTACACCACCGTGTCTCCAAAAAAACTACAGTATGTTTTGTTAGGTAGATACTGGTGTGCTTGTTCTTATCTTTTGTTGTGTTTGTTGTCTCTTTTTTCTGTATTTTCCGGCCACAATATTGCAATTTATGTAATGTAAATTGGCTTCCTTGTTCTGTAACTCTCAAATTATTTTAGGAAGCCAATACCCTTTTGCTATTTCATTGTACGTTTTATGTCATTTCAGCGGTAGTGCTCTGTAGGGGTACAATAAAGTTGTTGTCTTCAACAAGAACGGCCCAAAAAAAGTATGAACGGCAAAAAAAAATCTTTATTTTCTTCATTCCGCTCTCCTCTAACAAAACGGTTGACACAATCTGACACGTCTGCCGTATGATTAACAGATTAGGACCAACTGAAAAAACAGCCGGGCGGCAAAGGAAACCTTATCAAATTTATTTTAAATTTTAAGCGTCCATTTTAACAAGTAAAAGAGATCAACATTTATTTTCTTTGGTACTGATTTAAAATTAATCAGTCATTTTTTAAAGCAAGAAGGCGTTTATTACTATTAACATTTATTTTCCATACAGACATCAATCCACAGCACTCTAAACATAATCTAAAGATAAACTAGGTAAAAAAAATAATAAAAATAAAAGAAAGACAAAACAAAAATAAAAATAAATTACAGAAAAATAGATGCACATTTCAGCTTAATTTAAAAAGATGCACATTTCTGCTAAGATTACCACTAATTGAGCACAAAAAATTTCCGCTCCACGCAAGACAAAAAACAACACATAACATTTTCTTTACGAAGAAAGCGTTTATCCCGATGAGCATCCACTTGAGGTTGACAAAATGTCATTTCTATTTTCATGGATAAAGCTTGTCAAAACTTTATCCTCATGACAAATGATTTCTTGAAACTAACGTCGCTAGTAACGCGTGTAAGTGGATATTGGACATTTGAGAGCAGTACTGGCAGGTGGCAAATTCAATATTAAGGAAAGGAACGAACCAGTGAGAATATTTTGCAGTTCGATCGCCAATCATGAAAAGTTTTGAAAATTCTACGCGATTCGATGCCACAGTAATTACATGAAAATTACCCGATTCGTATTTCATCATGCTAAGTGGTTTGGTCAGCATTACGACGACGTTTCACGTCCAACAACACATGACTAAACGGTGTCTTGCAAAGCTTTAAGGATTAGTGCCACAGACTGAATATCCAATAGCCAAAAGTCTAACAAGGAGAGAAACTTATTAACGATATATTGAACATACAGTAAACAAACAAAATTTGTTCAACAACATCCTTTATTTAAACACGATATTAGTTAAAGCAACAGTATGTGCTATACATGAAAACCTTTGTCATGATGAATCTGACTTCCTGTTTATTTGAAAGAGAACATGAAGTTCTTCACTACCATTTCTTCCCAAAATTTGCACATTACCTGAGATGTCAGGCAGTGCAACCTAAACATATTTTCAACCGACATTCGTAGAGAGAAAATAGGCCAGCTGAAAGCCAACGAAGTTATTCACTTTTCTTGCTTCAATCGCACAACATAGATCACTTTTTTAACCTCTTTCTTTATGTCCCTTTTAAGTAAAGCGTAAGCTAAAGGGTTAACGGCGGAGTTTGAAACTAAAAGAGGTATTTTGTATTCAGTGTCGTTACATTTTTTGGTAAAATTAAATGATAACAAAAGGACGGAACAGCTAATAAAAAGGCCGTAACACACAAGAAACAAGCCTACAACAATCAACATTATTTTAAGTGTGGTCTTCTCGTGACTTTTGTACAAAACGTGGTGGTTAAAGCGTATCTGTTTTGCCAAGATGCGTACAGATCTATCTTGTTTATAAACAATATGGACCATGGATCCAACCCAGAATATTAACATAAAACAGGGAAAAATTTCAAAGAGCGTCATAAAAATCCAGACATTCGCAGTTTCAAGAATTGAACCAGTTCTAATAGGTGAGGCTGACAAAATAACGGAGAGTACTGGTAGGATCCTTGAAACAACTGGAATTACCCAAGAAACCAAAAGTATTAGGCTGACGCGACGACGATTCATAAATGTTAAGTATTTAAAAGGCTTCACAACTGCAATATAGCGGTCCACTACTAAACTGCACAGGTTCGTCACGGAAGCGAATCCAAACAACCATCTTATCAAATCTGCCCATGACAAGCCATCCTGAGGCCATTTGCAGGTTTCTGTAACACCGCAAATGAACAGGGAAGGAACTACGCTCATCCCAACACAGAAATCTGCCACAGCAAGTGAAACGACAAACGCGTTGGTTTTGGTGCGGAGCTGTCGTTTTGCGCATACAAGGAAGATGATAAATCCATTTCCAGTTATCGTCAGAATGGAAAGGAGCCAGCAAAGAATCCAGAACCAGCTTTTCATCGATAACACTAATTGTTCAGATCAGAACAACGTGGCGCAGTTTACCTTCCCAAAAACGAATAATTTAAAAACGTGTGCGGATGTCGTCTTGGCCTACAATATTAAAATTCTTTTAACTTATGCACATCAGTAACATATGATAACAAAGAATAATTGCGTTTCACTAAGTTACATAATTTTAGGACAGTTTCTATGACAAATAGATCATATCTGAATATGATCAACTGAAGAAACTGAAGCGATCGCCTTCATGTCTGATGAAGGGCTACATGATCAACAAAGAATCCAAAAGTGAAAAACAGGTCTTCATTTACACTCTGTTTTTTTTATAAGAACCTTTTTAATAAGAAAGTCGAGGCTGAGATTAACCAACATTTTAATTAACAACGTATTAAGAATATTCCTTAGGCTGAGAGTCGATTAAGAACTTTTATATTTTGCTAAACTTTATATAAAATCAAGATAACAAATGTAAATTAACCAAAAGTTTTAAGGGCATGTTTTGTATAACATTAACAATGGTGACACACATCTCGGTTTGCCATAATCAGCAGTTCTTGATACCATATCTCAGCATGCAATGCACTTTGATAGGTTTACTTTCCTGGTCACGTCGGCATTGATTTACTGAAATACATGTAATAATTATAATAATAATAATAATAATAATAATAATAATAATAATAATAATTTACCAATTTATATAGCGCGTATTTACATGTGCTGATCAATAGCGCTTTGCAATCATATGTTTAAAAGAAAACGAAAATACTTTACCGTAAGGATAAAATAAACTAAGTTACAAACTATAAAAATACTTCTTAACAAGATAGGTTTTAAGTTGAGATTTAAAACTGTCAAGTGATATTGCTTGACAAAGCTCCAAAGGTAGCTCATTCCAGAGTTTCGGAGCTGCTGCTGAGAATGATCTTGCTCCCACCTCGCGAGGTTGTCTCGGCACCCCTAAAATTTCGGGCACCGGTGCCGTATTATTTTGGGGCACACTATGTTTACCCGTTTAAAATAAGGAGTGCCGTCCCAAAAAAGTTGGCGGCACGGTACCGAAATTTTGGGGTGCAGTGCCGATCTTTTTGCTCGTGTAAATGGGGTTTTAAGAACACCTTAAGAACGTTTCCAGCCTCAAATCGAAAAAAAATATATGAACGTTCAGCCTCGGCTCCAAAATTAGACGTTCTTATAAAAAAAAAAACAGAGTGTAGTCAAGTTGTTCATTAATCTGATCGTTAGAGTAGGGGACGTTAGTTCCCGGTGTTGTGGTCTGGCCTTACTCATTACTCATTCTGTTCTGGGGCACCTATGTAAATTACCTGCCCGATTCTGTTAGGATTTTAAACTGAACGGCTGCCATTTGCGCCATAAAGCAGTCTGTCAAAGTCCCCCACAACGTGTTGTTCACTGACCCTGAAAAGCCCCTAGGGGAGTGGTCAATTACATATATTATATATATCTGAGCTGTTTGTGCAGAGGTAGTTTTTCCCATTGAATTTCACATCAATAAGTACATAGATTACAAGGGTCATTAGTAGACGTTTGTGAAACAAAAATCTTTAGGCTAGTGAACGATTACTTCAGACTTCAGTTACAGTTCATCACAAGAAGTAAGGTTCTAGTAAAAAAACAAGAAAGTAAGGTCAGAGAATACTATGCAAGAGAAAAGAGGGGCTTTTCTTTGGAATTAGACATGACATTGACATCTGAGCGAAATGAAACATAACATGACCTGTGATCCGACAAAACAAGTGTGACATTTGGCAATTATTAACGGCGACAACGCATCTGAAATCTCACCCAAAACCTGTTATTAAGCGCTCAAGTCTAGCTTTCTACAACAGAATTGGCTTAATCGGAGCAAGACAGCGTTTTAGATTGATTTTTCGTCTTCATTCTAGATTCACGCTGCCCGATGGCACACAACGAAGAAAATCATATGAACCCATTCGGCCAGTTACACAGGAGCACCCAACGACAATGCTCTCTCAGACCCTTTGAAATGTTATTTTAGGCGATCTAGAGTGGCTTTAAAGCTCTATAGGTTCATTTTAGGTAACGCTATAATATTTTTATCTGTTCGGTCATTCTAGGGGAACTTGAGTCTTTTCGAAATTAGTGGGACATTTTTGTCCATTTCCCGAAAACGTTAGGTCTTATTTCCTTTCCGAAAATCTCAGCTAACCTTTTTTCGGTACCCGAAACAACACTTTTATCAATCCGAAAACACTAGGCCTTAAATTTCCCAAATCATGAAAGTTCGTGGTGAAAATTCCCTTTAGAAAATTGTAGGGGATTAAGGGTCTTCCGAACAGATAATTTACCGAAACGATCCGTTGGGTCCACGTGAGATGAAGGGTTCAGGAATTTTAAGAATCCAATCACGGGTTGTATTTAGCAGAACTATGAGCAGAAGAGGGTTATTCCGGCAGTTGTTGATGATCGACCAGTCGCCTGGGTGCGGGATATGCAAAGTAAAACCGCCAGATTCAGTTTTTCTTCTATTAAAAACACCTACAGACCGGAATGTGTTTTCATCTGAAGCCATTATCGTTTTAGAAGAAAATTATTTCAACCTCTGAAAAGAAGACACAGCTTGTTGCCGCTACTTTCCACGATTACCTATCTTACAAACCATTTAGACTTATCCTTACTCTATTCCCAAACTCATTCTTACAGTGCGAAGCGCCTTACCGTGGCCACCCAACAAACGTTTTTTTATAAGTTAGTCAATCAGGATATGCGAATTTGATTAACGGTCACGCCTCCTTGCAAAGTACAACAGGCAAGTGACGAAACGACGAATTATTGAAAACATATGAATTCGGTTAGTAAGAGATATGTAATCCGGCGCTTCTTAAGCCTCAAAGTCTTTTAGTTTGGGAAATACTGTGTGCCCACCAAGTCTCGTTGTCGTAATAATTTCAGTAGGTTTCCCCCATTCTTATCGTTTCTATAGCTCAAAATCTCACACTAAGTTAACTACAATCATTCACTACTTTCCCAGCAATAGGTTCAGAACTTTTTGTTCTTCTGATCGTTTCTTTAGCTCAAAATCTAGTGATCACTTCAGCCCTGGGGATATATTCGTTAGCTCAAAATATAGCTAATAGGTTTTATCAGTAGATTTAACCTTTTTCTTGATTTTGGTTCTTGGTTTCAAGTCTTTTCTTAGGTTTCTCAGTAGGTTCCACGTTATTAGCTTGATATCTGTCCGTGGTTTCAAATCCCTACCTTGGTTTTGTCAGTTGTTGAACGTTTTTCTTGACTTTTGTCAGTGGTGATATCAGCCCTTCATTTATCTTTGGTTTGTCGTTGGTTTTAGTCTTTCCCTAAAGATTTCTTAGCAGTGTGGATCTTCTTCTCGAATTTGGGTCGTGTTTTCAAGTATTTTCTTAGATTTGCTGAGTACTTTGGATCTTAATCCTGACTTCTGTTTGTGGCTTCAAGTCTTTTCTCAAAAGGAGTTTTTCAGAATTAAGTGTTTGCACCTTAGTCCATGGTTTCAAGCCTCGTACTCGGTTTTGTCAGTTCTTTGGACCCTTCACTTGATCTTGCTTGGACCTTTTCCTTTCCTGTCTGTGGTTTCAAATCATTTATTCAGTTTACCCTACTGATTTGGACTTTTGTCTTGTTTCATATCCGTGGATCTAAGTCTCCTCCATTGTTTTTTCAGTAGTGTTGGAATTGGGGTTGGTCCTTTTTTCTTCATTTCTGTCCGTGGTTTCAAGTCTTTTTCTAGATTTCCTCAGTATTTTGTACCACCTCCTTGAATAATGTCTGTGATTTAAGTTCTGAGTAGTTTCGACCTCTATATTACTTTTGGTCCGTGGTTTCTGAAGTCTATTTTCCAGGTTTTCTGTGTCTAGGAGTCTGGATCACTGTGTTGTTGTTTTTGTCCGGTTGTTTTAAACGTGTTCCTTGATTTTTCTTCGTAGTTTGAACATTTTCCTTGATTTGTGTCCGTGGCTCAAAGTCTGTTTCATTGATTTTCAGTCCTTTAGGGATTTTCCTTGGGTTTTGTCTTTTTCTTCAGTTCTCTTACCAGCTTGGTCCTTTTTCTTGATTTTTTGGCCATGGTTTCAAGTCTTTTCCAGGTTATCACTGCATTTTTGACCTTCGTCTTCAACTTGGTCCGTGGGTATTTTTGTAGATTTAAGGAGTAGTGTGGACCTTTATAGTTATATTTTTTACTGTGGTTTCAGGTCTTTTCCTAAGATTTCTAATCCTTTTGGACCTTTTTTTGACTGTGGTTCTTGATTTCAAGTCTTCCTTATAAGGTTTTCTGAGTAGGCCTTTCCCGATTGCACTGGTAAAATCCCAAAACACTGCTGGCAAAAATGGCTAAAGAGTGCTCAAAATCTCAAAATAGTGCTCAAAAAGTGCTAAAAGTTGTGAACATTTACCTCTAAGCTTTTCGTAAATAAGTCAATTTTTACTGAAGTAATTAACCTTACAATCTATTTTTGCGTAGTGTTATTCGACAGGTTGTTACGAAAGGTTGATAGAATATAGAACAATAATATTTTTCAAGTTACTTCACATTGAACGACGAAAGTTCTCACGCTCAGTAAGGAACTAAGGATATTAAGTCCACGTGCCTTTACACGATAACAGTCTTTTATTCTTGACAACATTATTAGTTATTCAAATTTATGACCTGGAATACGATTTTCGTTGCGAGTGACACACCGTTTTTGCTTTAAAATGTTTTAGAAGACATATGTTGCTCGAAATTTGCTCGAAATGTGAAATATTGCTCAAATGTTGCCCAAAGTGCGAAAAAGTGCTAAAGGGGGCTCAAAATGCAAAATAGTGCTACAAACTCAAAAAAGTGCGCAAAAGGTGCTTAGCGCAATCGGGAAAGGTCTATTTCTGAGTTGTATGCACCTATTCCTTCATTTTCTTTACTGGTTCCTAGTCGTTTTGGAGGCAACGTGGTCGAGTGGTTGGGTTCAAGTCTTTCCAAGACATCTATCTGGAGTTGTTCCTCGGTAGCCCCGTCTTCTTGGTAATGCTGGCGAGTAACGCCCTCAAATCCTTGTTGGGTTGTGAACTTCGGTGTTTAAGCGGTCACGCATGCGTTCCTTTGACGAGTTGGTCATTTCTGCATACTTTGTCTTTTTGGCTGTGATTCGAATTCGTGTTTCGAATGACGTTGTGTTCATTTTCATCAAGCTGAAATTTGCTTGTAAGTTGGCACACATTATCTTACCACCCACAGCAAGGTCTTTTCAGTGTTGTTTCCATTGTTTTGGGCTCCAAAGGGTCTTTGAAATGACTGCAAATTTTGTGTACCTCCATGGATTCCGAATTTTTTTGTGTAGAGTTGAAGAAGGCAAACCTTTGCAGCCAACAAAGTGCTCTTCAAGGGGTTTGCTGGTATATCCATGGTTGACCTCTCTCGGTTTTGGTCAGCTTTACTAGAATTGTTGTGGTGGCGAAGATGTTTAAGACGTCTTTTGGCAGCGCCAAGTGAAATGCTGCTATTTTCACCCAAATCCATTCCTTTTTAGGGTCTTGCCAACACCATTGCATGTAGAAGGCACCAGGCATTGAACTTCTGCCCCAACGTGCCGGTTTGTCGTCAGTAGTGATACTTCGGAGGCTTGCTTTCGGTCATGTGTTTTGTGATTGATCGGCGACTCTGTAGAAAGGAAATACTCCGGGGACAGATATTGAAGCTCTTCAAAATACTCACAGCACGTGTTTCAGTGATCAAGTCTAAAAATTCTCGCGCTTTTATAAAACACTGCTCTTCGTATTTTAATGCGGGACATAAACAACATGTCAATGAAGAGACTAACTTAGCCCCGAATTAATGACCCAATTGCAAATCCAATAAGCTAACTTCTACACCACCGCATCTCCAAAAAAACTGCAGTATGTTTTGTTAGGTAGATACTGGTGTGCTTGTTCTTATCTTACGTTGTGTTTGTTGTCTCTTTTTCCTTTGTTTTCCGGCCGCAATATGGTAATTTATGTAATGTAAATTGGCTTCCCTGTTCTTTAACTCTCAACTTATTTTAGGAAGCCAATACCCTTTCGCTATTTCATTGTACGTTTTATGTCATTTCAGTGGTAGTGCTCTGTAGGGATAGAATAAAATTGTTGTCTTCAACAAGAACGGCCTTAAAAAAGTATGAACGCAAAATAATATAAATATATTCACTTTCTCTATTCCGCTCTCCACTAACAAAACGGTTGACACAATCTGACACGTCTGCCATAAGATTAACAGATTAGGACCGACTGAAAAAACAGCCGGACGGCACAGGAAACCTTTCAAATTTATTTTCAATTTTAAGCTTCCATTTTACCAAGCAAAAGAGATTGACATTTATTTTCTATGGTGCTGATTTCATTGTACGTTTATGTCATTTCAGCGGTAGTGTTCTGTAGGGGTACAATAAAGTTGTTGTTGTTGTTGTTGTTGTTGTTGTTGTTGTTGTTGTTGTTGTTGTTGTTGTTGTTGTTGTTGTTGTTGTCTTCAACAAGAACGGCCCAAAAAAGTATATTCATTTTCTCTGTTCCGTTCTCCTCTAACAAAACGGTTGACACAGTCTGACTCGTTTGCCGTATGATTAACAGATTAGGACCAACTGAAAAGACAGCCAGACGGCAAAGGAAACCTTTCAAATTTATTTTAAATTTGAAGCATCCATTTTTCCAAGCTGGTACTGATTTAAAATTAATCAGTCAGTTTTTAAAGGAAGAAGGCGTTTATTACTATTAACTTTTATTTGCCATACAGACATCAATCCACAGCACTCTAAGCGTAATATAAACAAAAGAAAAACTAGGTAAAAAAATAAATATAAATTAAAGAAAAACGAAAAATGGATGCACATTTCAGCTTTGTTTAAAAAGATGCATTTTTCTGCTAAGATTACCACTAATTGAGCACAAACAATTTCCGTTACACGCAAGACAAAAAGCAACACATAACATTTTCTTTACGAAGAAAGCGTTTATCCCCATGAGCATCCACTTGAGGTTGACAAAATGTCATTTCTATTTTCAGAGATAATTAAAAGCTTGTCAAAACGTTATCCTTATGACAAATGTTTTCTTGAAACTAATATAGCTAGCAACGTACGTAAGTGGATATTGGACATTTGAGAGCAGTACTGGCAGGTGGCAAATTCAATATTAAGGAAAGGAACGAACCAGTGAGAATATTTCGCAGTTTGATGGCCAATCATGAAAAGTTTTAAAAATTCTACGCGATTCGATGCCCTGGTAATTACATGAAAATTACCCGATTCGTATTTCATCATGCTGAATGGTTTGGGTAGCATTACGACGACTTTTCACGGCTGACAACACGTTACTAAACTGTTGCTTTAAGGATTAGTGCTACAGATTGAATATCCAATAGACAAAAGACTGAAAAGGAGAGAAACTTATTAACGATATATTGAACATACAGTGAACAAACAAAATTTGTTCAACAACATCCTTTATTTAAACACGATAGTAGTTGAAGCAGCAATAAGCCATATTCTCATCAAGAAAACCTTTGTCATGATTAATCTGAATACCTGTTCGCGTGAAGAGCATGAACTTCTTCACTACCATTTCGTCCCAAAATTTGCACATTACCAGAGATGTCAGGCAGTGCAAGCTTAACATATTTTCAACCAACATCACGGCTTAGAGAGAGAATAGGCCAGCTGAAATGCAACGAAGTTGTTCACTTCTCTTGCTTGAATCGCACAACATAGGTCACTTTCTTAACCTCTTTCTTTATGTCCTTTTTAAGTAAAGCGTAAGCTAAAGGGTTAACGGCGGAGTTTAAAACTAAAAGAGGTATTTTATATTCAGTGTCGTTACATTTTTTAGAAAAATTAAATGATAACAAAAGGACGGAACAGCTAATAAAAAGGCCGTAACACACAAGAAACAAGCCCACAACAATCAACATTATTTTAAGTGTGGTCTTCTCGTGACTTTTGTACAAAACGTGGTGGTTAAAGCGTATCTGTTTTGCCAAGATGCGTACAGATCTATCTTGTTTATAAACAATATGGACCATGGATCCAACCCAGAAAATTAACATAAAACAGGGAAAAATTTCAAAGAGCGTCATAAAAATCCAGACATTCGCAGTTTCAAGAATTGAACCAGTTCTAATAGGTGAGGCTGACAAAATAACGGAGAGTACTGGTAGGATCCTTGAAACAACTGGAATTACCCAAGAAACCAAAAGTATTAGGCTGACGCGACGACGATTCATAAATGTTAAGTATTTAAAAGGCTTCACAACTGCAATATGGCGGTCCAGTACTAAACTGCACAGGTTCGTCACGGAAGCGAATCCGAACAACCATCTTATCAAATCTGCCCATGACAAGCCATCCTGAGGCCAGTTGCAGGTTTCTGTAACATGGCAAATGAACAGGGAAGGAACTACGCTCATCCCAACACAGAAATCTGCCACAGCAAGTGAAACGACAAACGCGTTGGTTTTGGTGCGGAGCTGTCGTTTTGCGCATACAAGGAAGATGATAAATCCATTTCCAGTTATCGTCAGAATGGAAAGGAGCCAGCAAAGAATCCAGAACCAGCTTTTCATCGATAACACTAATTGTTCAGATCAGTGAGAACAACGTGGCGCAGTTTAGCTTCCCAAAAACGAATAATTTAAAAACGTGTGCGGATGTCGCCTTGGCCTACAATATTAAAATTCTTTCAACTTATGCACATCAATAACATATGATAACAAAGAATAATTGCATTTCACTAAGTTACATAATTTTAGGACAGTTTCTATGACAAATAGATCATATCTGAATATGATCAACTGAAGAAACTGAAGCGATCGCCTCCATGTCTGATGAAGGGCTACATGATCAACAAAGAATCCAAAAGTGAAAAACAGGTCTTCATTTACACTCTGTTTTTTTTATAAGAACCTTTTTAATAAGAAAGTCGAGGCTGAGATTAACCAACATTTTAATTAACAACGTATTAAGAATATTCCTTAGGCTGAGAGTCGATTAAGAACTTTTATATTTTGCTAAACTTTATATATCAAGATAACAAATGTAAATTAACCAAAATTTTTAAGGGCATGTTTTGTATAACATTAACAATGGTGACACACATCTCGGTTTGTCATAATCAGCAGTTCTTGATACCATATCTCAGCATACAATGCATTTTGATAGGTTTAATTTCCTGGTCACGTCGGCATTGATCTACTGAAATACATGTAATAATAATAATAATAATAATAATAATAATAATAATTTACCAATTTATATAGCGCGTATTTACATGTGCTGATCAATAGCGCTTTACAATCATATGTTTAAAAGAAAAGGAAAATACATTACCGTAAGAATAAAATAAACTAAGTTACAAATTATAAAAATACTTCTTAACAAGATAGGTTTTAAGTTGAGATTTAAAACTGTCAAGTGATGTTGCTTGACGAAGCTCCAAAGGTAGCTCATTCCAGAGTTTCGGAGCTGCTGCTGAGAATGATCTTGCTCCCACCTCGCGAGGTTGTCTCGGCACCCCTAAAATTTCGTGCACCGGTGCCGTATTATTTGGGGCACACTATGTTTACACGTTTAAGATAAGGAGTGCCGTGCCCAAAAAGTTAGCGGCACGGTACCGAAATTTTGGGGTGCAGCGCCGATCTTTTTGCTCGTGTAAGTGGGGCTTTAAGAACACCTTAAGAACGTTTCCAGCCTCAAATCGCAAAAGAATATAAGAACGTTCAGCCTCAGCTCCAAAATTAGGCGTTCTTATAAAAAAATAAAAAAAACAGAGTGTAGTCAAGTTGTTCATTAATCTGATCGTAAGAGTCGGGGACGTTAGTTCTCGGTGTTGTGGTCTGGCCTTACTCATTACTCATTCTCTTCTGGGGGCACCTATGTAAATTACCTGTCCGATTCTGTTAGGATTTTAAACTGAACGGCTGCCATTTGCGCCATAAAGCAGTCTGTCAAAGTCCCCCACAACGTGTTGTTCACTGACCCTGAAAAGCCCCTAGGGGAGTGGTCAATGACATATATTATATATATCTGAGCTGATTGTGCAGAAGGTGGCAACAAAAATTAGTTTTCGTTAAATTTGCTTAAGATATTCTTTTTTTTTTTTTTTTTTTTTTAGTTTTTCCCATTGAATTTCACATCAATAAGTACATAGATTACAAGGGTCATTAGTAGACGTTTGTGAAACAAAAATCTTTAGGCTAGTGAACGATTACTTCAGACTTCAGTTACAGTTCATCACAAGAAAGTAAGGTTCTAGTAAAAAAACAAGAAAGTAAGGTCAGAGAATACTATATACAAGAGAAAAGAGGGGCTTTTCTTTGGAATTAGACATGACATTGACATCAGAGCGAAATGAAACATAACATGACCTGTGATCCGACAAAACAAGTGTGACATTTGACAATTATTAACGGCGACAACGCATCTGAAATCTCACCCAAAACCCGTTATGAAGCGCTCAAGTCTAGCTTTCTACAACAGAATTGGCTTAATCGGAGCAAGACAGCGTTTTAGATTGATTTTTCGTCTTTATTCTAGTTCATGCTGCCCGATGGCACACAACGAAGAAAATCTTATGACCCCATTCAGCCAGTTACACAGGAGCACCCAACGACAATTTTCTCTCAGACCCTTTGAAACGTTATTTTAGGCGATCTGGAGTGGCTTTAAAGCTCTATAGGTTCATTTTAGGCAACGCTATAATATTTTTATCTGTTCGGTCACTCTAGGGGAACTTGAGTCTTTTTGAAATTAGTGGGACATTTTTGTCCATTTCCCGAAAACGTTAGGTCTTATTTCCTTTCCGAAAATCTTAGCTGACCTTTTTTCGGTACCCGAAACAACACTTTTATCAATCCGAAAACACTAGGCCTTAAATTTCCCAAATCATGAAAGTTCGTGGTGAAAATTCCCTTTAGAAAATTGTAGGGGATTAAGGGCCTTTCGAACAGATAATTTACCGAAACGATCCGTTGGGTCAACGTGAGATGAAGGGATCAGGATTTTTGAGAATCCAAACACGGGTTGTATTTAGCGGAACTATCCGCTGAAGCCGGTTATTTCGGCAGTTTTTGATCATCGACCAGTCGCCTGGGTGCGAGATATGCAAAGTAAAACCGCCAGATCCAGTTTTTCTTTTATTAAAAACACCCACAGACCGGAATGTGTTTTCATCTGAAGCCATTATCGTTTTAAAAGAAAATTATTTCAACCTCTGAAAAGAAGACACAGCTTGTTGCCGCTACTTTCTACGATTACTTACCTTACAAACTGTTTAAACTTATCGTTACCCTATTCCCAAATTCATTCTTAAAGTGCGAAGCGCCGTACCGTGGCCACCCAACAAACTTTTTGTTATAGCGGAGCTCCCGCGCGCGCCGCAAGGCGCGCGCGAGCGGAGCCCCATAGCTAAGAGATTGATTATTAAACTATCTATCTATCTATCTATCTATCTAAGAGATTTGGGTAAACCCATCAGTGCGAGAAATTTTGGTTTGGTTATGACGTCACTTCCGTCCGACCGACCGTACAACGTACGTACGTACGCTCCTCCATGTAAGCAATGTGAAATGAGACACTCAAACCTTGTGCTGCAAATCAGGTTTTTTTCGGCGGGAAAATGCATGGCCAACTGCGCTGCCGGCCGGGTTTGTTTGGCAGGAAATTGCATCGCCAACTGCGTTTGAGAAAAAAAAATTTGTTTTGAAGACTACGTGTACGACAAAACGCAAACTCAATTTATGAATAAGTCTAAAAACATGTAAAGCAAAGAAAGGGAGATAGAAAGAGATCGAGAAAACAGGCGACGAAGAAACGAAGTTCCACGTCAAAGAGAGCGATTGAGAGCGGTAGCAAACAGGGGAAACATGAGTGACGAACAAAGAGAGAAAGAACAGGAAAGGGTGCCGAAAACACCTTGTGTTGCGGCACAGGGTTTGAGTGTCTCATTTCACATTGGCTTACATAAATGAGCGTATGTGCTGTAACCCAGGTTGTTTTTCGGCGGGAAAATGTATGGCCAACTGCGCTGCCGGCCGCGTTTGTTTGGCGGGAAGTTGCATCGCCAACTGCGTTTGAGAAAAAAACAAAACAAAAATAATAATTTTGAAGACGACAAGATACAAAGTCAATTTTTATATGTGACCAACAGCAGGAGAAAGAGAAAGGCAACTAGCGCCGGGAGAAACAAATCGACTGGCACATCATCAGAATCTGGAAGTGAAATCATTTTACTCCGATCCGGTGCCACGAAACGTTGGATTTTTCCTCTTGAAGTGAAACGTTTCGCTCACTTAACGTTGTAAAACGAACGGAAAAATCAGCAATGGAATAAAGGGACTGTTTATTCTCAGAAGAAGCGAGTACATTCATGCAATTTTGTTGACAAAACTTTGCTAGTTTGCTGGTTTGCAAGATATTGTTTTCTTGCAGTTTTGACACGCCGTTTAACTTAAGCTTAAGCTAATACTGCTAACTTCAGAGCAGTATTTTGAGCAGTATTTTCGGTCCATGTTAATCATTTTCCTTGGAGTTTTATTTTCTGATCTCGTCCAATTTTGCCGTCAAACAGCGGGAGAAAGAGCAAGGCGGATCGCGGCGGGAGAAACAAATCGATTCTTTTAGCAGCTTTTAGAGGCGGCACTTCATAAACAGCGGCCGAATCTTGAAGATAAATTATTTTGCTCTAATCAGTGTCTAATCCGGCGCAATGAAATGAAATTAAGATTCGATGGATTTTTCCTCTTGAAGTGAACCTCAACGTTGTAAACGAACGAAAAAATCAGCAATCGAATAAAAGGACTGGTTATTCTCCAAAGAGGCGAGTATATTGATGTGATTTTGTTGACAAAACTTTGCTGTTTTTGCAAGATATTTTTTTCTTGTAGTGTTGACACTGCAACTTGTTTAACCTCAGAGCAGCCTTTTGAGCTCATTTTCCGGTCCATGTTCGTTATTTCCCTTGGAGTTTTATTTTCTAATCTCATTCCATTTTGCTTCATTTAAAAAAAATTGATTCTGAGCTAAAATAGTCAGTCAAACAAACGTCTCCCAACATTGTATCGTTGGCATAAACTACTGACAAGTTTTTCTCGCATATATTTCTGACAATCTTGACAGAGAACAAACAAAAATACTTAAAACAGTAGGATATAACAGCAAAGAGAAAGATGTGTGAGTAATTTTCACTGAAAGTCTTTTCAAAGAACGTTAAAAGCGAATGTAAAATTAAAGTGTGATTTCATTTTCATCAAAACAAAGTTTACGCAAAACATTCATGCATTCGCTTGTTTTTTGTGAATTTTTCAAAGATCGTTGTTTAGTTTATTTCTGTACTTATTGCTATGAATTATCACAGTGCTTTTTTCATTTATTACTCAAAGATATATTTGAAGTGTGTTTTTTGGTTAGTGTATCCATTTTCTCTGAGGTTTATAGCGTACGGCCTTCTTGATAAGCAAAATTTACTAGGCAGTGACAGTGCCGGTAGTGCGCGTTGGCTGTTCACAAACCGTTTTGCCTCGATCATCTTAAAAACTAAAAACAATAATAAAAACAGGAAATATCATTTTGAGCCATTTAAACTCCGCTTTAATAACACAGAGGGCAAAATGTTGCTAAAACTATCAAGGAACTTCGTAAAACAGTCAGTAAAACACTCATCGAAGGCGCAAGCAAACCAATGAACAAATTATTCTATTTTTTCGTAGGGTACAAAACAAACAAAACCGACGAGAACAGTTCCCATTAAACACATGTAATTAAGAGAGAATACAAGTTTAATCCAGGAGCAAACTAACAACGATAAATCAAATGTTAGGCATCAATTAATTGTTCACCTGCGCTGTGAAGCTTCCTACCGCTTGGAAATCACACGAACATAGAGCGATACTAAAATAGCAAACGATGGATCCAAAGAAGGAACTTGCGGAGTAATTTCTTCCTGCTCCTTCCTCCCATCAAAAGGACACTTTCATGCTCGGTTATCGTTCGTTGAAAGCACTTGGACGCCATGTCTGATTTCAGTTTCTCAACCAAACAAAATAAAATCAATCCGATCCAAGTCTTTAGTTTTTGACACAAATAATCTTTTGCTGTTTCTTGTGAGAGACACCAAAATTAACCTTTAGGAATTTCCCTCAACGCTGCAGCACTTGTAATCCATGTATTTTTGGTACAAAGAACCCGGCTTTAAGAGTCGAACTTCGAAAGAACCTCAAAGAACTTGGTTTTTTTTTTGGACACAAAATGCAGAAACCAACAAAATGTAAAACTGTCGTGCTCAGCCAATCAGGAGCGAGTATTTTCGCCGCTCGACCAATCAGGAGTAAGTAATTTTGCCCTCGGTGAAAGGAAAATTACGAAAAACTCTCCTCTGTTACAACAAATCACCATTCAGTAATTTTGCCCTCTATTTTACATTGTTTTTCTTGATGAGCAGTTAGCTGCATATGCATTAAAAATGTGCTATATAGCTGCAGAATTGATGAGGAACTCATAAGGTTATTACGTTCATACAATAAGCAGACTTCTATTGTGGAGCTCCGCTTTTAGGCTTCGCTAAATATATATATTAAGTTAGCCAATCAGGATACGCGAATTTGATTAACGGTCACGCCTCCTTGCAAAGTCCAACAGGCAAGTGACGCAACGACGAATTATTGAAAACATGTGAATTCGGTTAGTAAGAGATATGTAATCCGGCGCTTCTTAAGCCTCAAAGTCTTTTAGTTTGGGAAATACTATGTGCCCACCAAGTCTCGTTGTCGTAATAATTTCAGTAGGTTTCCCCCATTCTTATCGTTTCGATAGCTCTAGGTTAACTACTTTTCTCCCTCCAAATCGTTTCTTTAGCTCAAGATCTAGCAATCATTCACTACTTTCCCAGCAATAGGTTCAGAACTTTTTCTTCTCCTGATCGTTTCTTTAGCTCAAAATCTAGTGATCACTTCAGCCCTGGGGATATATTCGTTAGCTCAAAATATAGCTAATAGGTTTTGTCAGTAGATTTAACATTTTTCTTGATTTTGGTTCTTGGTTTCAAGTCTTTTCTTAGGTTTCTCAGTAGGTTCCACGTTATCAGCTTGATATTTGTCCGTGGTTTTAAATCCCTACCTTGGTTTTCTCAGGTGTTGAACGTTTTTCTTGACTTTTGTCAGTGGTGATATCAGCCCTTCATTTATCTTTGGTTTGTCGTTGGTTTTAGTCTTTCCCTAAAGATTTCTTAGCAGTGTGGATCTTCTTCTCGAGTTTGGGTCGTGTTTTCAAGTATTTTCTTAGATTTGCTGAGTACTTTGGATCTTAATCCTGACTTCTGTTTGTGGCTTCAAGTCTTTTCTCAAAAGGAGTTTTTCAGAATTAAGTGTTTGCACCTTAGTCCATGGTTTCAAGCCTCGTACTCGGTTTTGTCAGTTCTTTGGACCCTTCACTTGATCTTGCTTGGACCTTTTCCTTTCCTGTCTGTGGTTTCAAATCACTTATTCAGTTTACCCTACTGATTTGGACTTTTGTCTTGTTTCATATCCGTGGATTTAAGTCTGCTCCTTTGTTTTTTCAGTAGTTTTCGTACTAGCGTTGGTCCTTTTTTCTTCATTTCTGTCCGTGGTTTCAAGTCTTTTTCTAGATTTCCTCAGTATTTTGTACCACCTCCTTGAATAATGTCTGTGATTTCACTTCTGAGTAGTTTCGACCTTTATATTACTTTTGGTCCGTGGTTTCTGAAGTCTATTTTCCAGGTTTTCTGTGTCTAGGAGTCTGGATCACTGTGTTGTTGTTTTTGTCCGGTTGTTTTAAATGTGTTCTTTGATTTTTCTTCGTAGTTTGAACATTTTCCTTGATTTGTGTCCGTGGCTCAAAGTCTGTTTCATTGATTTTCAGTCCTTTAGGGATTTTCCTTGGGTTTTGTCTTTTTCTTCACTTCTCTTACCAGCTTGGTCCTTTTTCTTGATTTTTTGGCCATGGTTTCAAGTCTTTTCCAGGTTATCACTGCATTTTTGACCTTCGTCTTAAACTTGGTCCGTGGGTATTTTTGTAGATTTAAGGAGTAGTGTGGACCTTTATAGTTATATTTTTTACTGTGGTTTCAGGTCTTTTCCTAAGATTTCTAATCCTTTTGGACCTTTTTTTGACTGTGGTTCTTGATTTCAAGTCTTCCTTATAAGGTTTTCTGAGTGGGCCTTTCCCGATTGCACTGGTAAAATCCCAAAACACTGCTGGCAAAAATGGCTAAAGAATGCTCAAAATCTCAAAATAGTGCTCAAAAAGTGCTAAAAGTTGTGAACATTTACCTCTAAGCTTTTCGTAAATAAGTCAATTTTTACTGAAGTAATTAACCTTACAATCTATTTTTGCGTAGTGTTATTCGACAGGTTGTTACGAAAGGTTGATAGAATATAGAACAATAATATTTTTCAAGTTACTTCACATTGAACGACGAAAGTTTTCACGCTCAGTGAGGAACTAAAGATAAGTCCAGGCCACCTGCCTTTCCACGACAACAGTCTTTTATTCTTGATAACATTATTAGTTATTCAAATTTATGACCTGGAATACGATTCTCGTTGCGAGCGACACACAGTTTTTGATTTAAAATGTTTTAGAAGACATATGTTGCTCGAAATTTGCTCGAAATGTGAAATATTGCTCAAATGTTGCCCAAAGTGCGAAAAAGTGCTAAAGGGGGCTCAAAATGCAAAATAGTGCTACAAACTCAAAAAAGTGCTCAAAAGATGCTCAGCACAATCGGGAAAGGTCTATTTCTGAGTTGTATGCACCTTTTTTTCTTCAATTTCGTTACTAGTTCCAAGTCGTTTTGGCCTCAACGTGGTCGAGTGGTTGGGTTCAAGTTCCCCCAAGACATCTATCTGGAGTTGTTCCTCGGTAGCCCCGTCTTCTTGGTAATGCTGGCGAGTAACGCCCTCAAATCCTTGTTGGGTTGTGAACTTCGGTGTTTAAGCGGTCACGCATGCGTTCCTTTGACGAGTTGGTCATTTCTGCATACTTTGTCTTTTTGGCTGTGATTCGAATTCGTGTTTCGAATGACGTTGTGTTCATTTTCATCAAGCTGAAATTTGCTTGTAAGTTGGCACACATTATCTTACCACCCACAGCAAGGTCTTTTCAGTGTTGTTTCCATTGTTTTGGGCTCCAAAAGATCTTCGAAATGACTGTAAATTTTGTGTACCTCCATGGATTCCGAATTTTTTTGTGTGAAGAGTTGAAGAAGGCAAGCCTTTGCAGCCAACAAAGTGCTCTTCAAGGGGTTTGCTGGTATGTACATGGTTGACCTCTCTTGGTTTCGGTCTGCTTTACTAGAATTGTTGTGGTGGCGAAGATGTTTTTAAGACGTCCTCTGGAAGCGCCAAGTGAAATGCTGCTATTTTCACACAAATTCATTCTTTTTTAGGGTCTCACCAAGACCATGGCATGTAGAAGGCACCAGGCATTGAACTTCTGTCGCCAGATCCTTAAACTTGCCGGTTTGTCGTCAGTAGTGATACCTCGGAGGCTTGCTTTCGGTCATGTGTTTTGTGATTGATCGGCGACTCTGTAGAAAGGAAATACTCCGGGGACAGTTATCGAAGCTGTTCAAAACACTCACAGCACGTGTTTCAGTTATCAAGTCTAAAATGTCTCGCACTTTTATAAAACACTGCTGTTCGTATTTTAATGCGGGACATAAACAACATGTCAATAAAGAGACTAACTTGGCCCTGAATTAATGACCCAATTGCAAATCCAATAAGCTAACTTCTACACCACCGCGTCTCCAAAAAAACTACAGTATGTTTTGTTAGGTAGATACTGGTGTGCTTGTTCTTATCTTTTCTTGTGTTTGTTGTCTCTTTTTTCTGTATTTTCCGGCCACAATATTGTAATTTATGTAATGTAAATTGGCTTCCTTGTTCTTTAACTCTCAAGTTATTTTAGGAAGCCAATACCCGTTTTTTTTGATTGTACGTTTTATGTCATTTCAGCGGTAGTGCTCTGTAGGGTTACAATAAAGTTGTTGTCTTCAACAAGAACGGCCCAAAAAAAGTATGAACGCAAAATAATATACATATTCATTTTCTCTATTCCGCTCTCCTCTGACAAAACGGTTGACACAATCTGACACGTCTGCCATAAGATTAACAGATTAGGACCAACTGAAAAAACAGCCGGACGGCACAGGAAACCTTTCAAATTTATTTTAAATTTTAAGGTTCCATTTTACCAAGCAAAAGAGATCGACATTTATTTTCTATGGTACTGATTTCATTGTACGTTTATGTCATTTCAGCGGTAGTGCTCTGTAGGGGTGGAATAAAGTTGTTGTCTTTGTTGTTGTCTTCTACAAGAACGGCCCAAAAAAGTATATTCATTTTCTCTATTCCGTTCTCCTCTAACAAAACGGTTGACACAATCTGACACGTCTGCCGTATGATTAACAGATTAGGACCAACTGAAAAGACAGCCGGACGGCAAAAGAAACCTTTTAAATTTATTTTAAATTTGAAGCATCCATTTTACCAAGCAAAAAAGATCGACATTTATTTTCTTTGGTAGTGATTTAAAATTAATCAGTCAGTTTTTAAATGAAGAAGGCGTTTATTACTATTAACTTTTATTAAAAACTGAATCATTGTATAATGCAATTCGAGGGATTTGATTGGCTTAGCGGCCATGGTATATGAGCAATTATACCATGGCCGAGAAATGGCGACCATTAAATCGTCTTCTGGTTGTTCTTGCACAGCGAAATCAGTAAGATCTAGCAATATTTCTTGATTGTTTTTAATAAAACAATTATTCCACTTGCGCTTGTTGGATATGAGATGATTATAGCCAACTCGGCGCTACGCGCCTCGTTGGCTATCTATCATCTCATATCCAACAAGCGCAAGTGGAATAATTGTTAATTACACGCAAGACAAAAAACAACACATAACATTTTTTTTACGAAGAAAGCGTTTATCCCGATGAGCATCCACTTGAGGTTGACAAAATGTCATTTCTATTTTCAGAGATAATTAAAAGCTTGTCAAAACGTTATCCTTATGACAAATGTTTTCTTGAAACTAATATAGCTAGTAACGTGCGTAAGTCGATATTTGACATTTGAGAACAGTACTGGCAGGTGGCAAATTCAATATTAAGGAAAGGAACGAACCAGTGAGAATATTTCGCAGTTCGATCGCCAATCATAAAAAGTTTTGAAAATTCTACGCGATTCCATGCCACAGTAATTACATGAAAATTACCCGATTCGTATTTCATCATGCTAAATGGTTTGGTCAGCATTAGAACGACTTTTCACGTCTGACAACACATAACTAACCGGTGTCTTTCAAAGCTTTAGGAATTAGTGCTACAGATTGAATATCCAATAGACAAAAGACTAACAAGGAGAGAAACGTATTAACGATATATTGAACATACAGTAAACAAACAAAATTTGGTTAACAACATCCTTTATTTAAACACGATAGTAGCTGAAGCAGCAATAAGCCATATTCTCATCAAGAAAACCTTTGTCATGATTAATCTGAATACCTGTTCGCGTGAAGAGCATGAACTTCTTCACTACCATTTCGTCCCAAAATTTGCACATTACCTGAGATGTCAGGCAGTGCAAGCTTAACATATTTTCAACCAACATCATGGCTTAGAGAAAGAATAGGCCAGCTGAAATGCAACGAAGTTGTTCACTTTTCTTGCTTGAATCGCACAACATACGTCACTCTCTTAACCTCTTTCTTTATGTCCCTTTTAAGTAAAGCGTATGCTAAAGGGTTAATGGCGGAGTTTAAAACTAAAAGAGGTATTTTATATTCAGTGTCGTTACATTTTTTAGTAAAATTAGATGATAACAAAAGGACGGAACAACTAATAAAAATGCCGTAACACACAAGAAACAAGCCCACAACAATCAACATTATTTTAAGTGTGGTCTTCTCGTGACTTTTGTACAAAACGTGGTGGTTAAAGCGTATCTGTTTTGCCAAGATGCGTACAGATCTATCTTGTTTATAAACAATATGGACCATGGATCCAACCCAGAAAATTAACATAAAACAGGGAAAAATTTCAAAGAGCGTCATAAAAATCCAGACATTCGCAGTTTCAAGAATTGAACCAGTTCTAATAGGTGAGGCTGACAAAATAACGGAGAGTACTGGTAGGATCCTTGAAACGACTGGCATTACCCAAGAAACCAAAAGTATTAGGCTGACGCGACGACGATTCATAAAAGTTAAGTATTTAAAAGGCTTCACAACTGCAATATAGCGATCCAGTACTAAACTGCACAGGTTCGTCACGGAAGCGAATCCGAACAACCATCTTATCAAATCTGCCCATGACAAGCCATCCTGAGGCCAGTTGCAGGTTTCTGTAACATGGCAAATGAACAGGGAAGGAACTACGCTCATCCCAACACAGAAATCTGCCACAGCAAGTGAAACGACAAACGCGTTGGTTTTGGTGCGGAGCTGTCGTTTTGCGCATACAAGGAAGATGATAAATCCATTTCCAGTTATCGTCAGAATGGAAACGAGCCAGCAAACAATCCAGAACCAGGTTTTCATCGATTACACTAATTGTTCAGATCAGAAAAACGTGGCGCAGTTTAGCTTCCCAAAAATAAATAATTTAAAAACATGTGCGGATGTCGTCTTGGCCTACAAAATTAAAATTCTTTTAACTTATGCACATCAATAACATATGATAACAAAGAATAATTGCGTTTCACTAAGTTATATAATTTTAGGACAGTTTCTATGACAAATAGATCATATCTGGATATGATCAACTGAAGAAACTGAAGCGATCGCCTCCATGTCTAATGACGGGCTACATGATCAACAAAGAATCCAAAAGTGAAAAACAGGTCTTCGTTTACACTCTGTTTTTTTTATAAGAACCTTTTTAATAAAAACGTCGAGACTGAGATTAACCAAAATTTTAATTAAGAACGTATTAAGAATATTCCTCAGGCTGAGAGTCGATTAAGAACTTTTATATTTTGCTAAACTTTATATAAAATCAAGATAACAAATGTAAATTAACCAAAATACTTAAGGGCATGTTTTGTATAACATTAACAATGGTGACACACATCTCGGTTTGTCATAATCAGCAGTTCTTGATACCATATCTCAGCATACAATGCACTTTGATAGGTTTAATTTCCTGGTCACGTCGGCATTGATTTACTGAAATACATGTAATAATAATAATAATAATAATAATAATAATAATAATAATAATAATAATAATAATAATAATTTACCAATTTATATAGCGCGTATTTACAAGTGTGGATCAATAGCGCTTTACAATCATATGTTTAAAAGAAAACGAAAATACGTTACCGTAAGAATAAAATAAACTAAGTTACAAACTATAAAAATACTTCTTAAAAAGATAGGTTTTAAGTTGAGATTTAAAATTGTCAAGTGATGTTGCTTGACGAAGCTCCAAAGGTAGCTCATTCCAGAGTTTCGGAGCTGCTGCTGAGAATGATCTTGCTCCCACCTCGCGAGGTGGTCTCGGAACCCCTAAAATTTTGGGCACCGGTGCCGTATTATATTGGGGTACACTATGTTTACACGTTTAAAATAAGGAGTGCCGTGCCAAAAAAGTTGGCGGCACGGTACCGAAATTTTGGGGTGCAGTGCCGATCTTTTTGCTCGTGTAAAAGGGGGGTTTTAAGAACACCTTAAGAACGTCTCCAGCCTCAACTCGCAAAAAAATATAAGAACGTTCAGCCTCAGCTCCAAATTAGACGTTCTTATAAAAAAAACAGTGTAGTCAAGTTGTTCATTAATCTGATCGTAAGAGTCGGAGACGTTAGTTCCCGGTGTTGTGGTCTGGCCTTACTCATTACTCATTCTCTTCTGGGGGCACCTATGTAAATTGCCTGTCCGATTCTGTTAGGATTTTAAACTGAACGGCTGCCATTTGCGCCATAAAGCAGTCTGTCAAAGTCCCCAACACTGACCCTGAAAAGCCCCTAGGAGAGTGGTCAATTACATGTATTATATATATATGAGCTGATTGTGCAGAAGGTGGCAACGAAAACTAGTTTTCGTTAAATTTGCTTAAGATATTCATTTTTTTTTTTTTTAGTTTTTCCCATTGAATTTCACATCAATAAGTACATAGATTACAAGGGTCATTAGTAGACGTTTGTGAAACAAAAATCTTTAGGCTAGTGAACGATTACTTCAGACTTCAGTTACATTTCATCACAAGAAAGTAAGGTTCTAGCAAAAAAAAACAAGAAAGTAAGGTCAGAGAATACTATATGAAAGAGAAAAGGGGGGCTTTTCTGTGGAAATAGACATGACATTGACATCAGAGCGAAATGAAACATAACATGACCTGTGATCCGACAAAACAAGTGTGACATTTGGCAATTATTAACGGCGACAACGCATCTGAAATCTCACCCAAAACCCGTTATTAAGCGCTCAAGTCTAGCTTTCTACAACAGAATTGGCTTAATCGGAGCAAGACAGCGTTTTAGATTGATTTTTCGTCTTCATTCTAGATTCATGCTGCCCGATGGCACACATCGAAGAGAAAATCTTATGAACCCATTCAGCCAGTTCAAAGGAGCACCCAACGACAATTTTCTCTCAGACCCTTTGAAACGTTATTTTAGGCGATCTGGAGTGGCTTTAAAGCTCTATAGGTTCATTTAAGGCAACGCTATAATATTTTTATCTGTTCGGTCATTCTAGGGGAACTTGAGTCTTTTCGAAATTAGTGGGACATTTTTGTCCATTTCCCGAAAACGTTAGGTCTTATTTCCTTTCCGAAAATCTTAGCTGACCTTTTTTCGGTACCCGAAACAACACTTTTATCAATCCGAAAACACTAGGCCTTAAATTTCCCAAATCACAAAAGTTCGTGGTGAAAATTTCCTTTAGAAAATTGTAGAGGATTAAGGGTCTTCCGAACAGATAATTTACCGAAACGATCCATTGGGTCAACGTGAGATGAAGGGATCAGGAACTTTAAGAATCCAAACACGGGTTGTATTTAGCAGAACTATCCACTGAAGCCGGTTATTCCGGCAGTTGTTGATCATCGACCAGTCGCCTGGGTGCGGAATATGCAAAGTAAAACCGCCGGATTCAGTTTTTCTTCTATTAAAAACACCTACAGACCGGAATGTGTTTTCATCTGAAGCAAGTATCGTTTTAAAAGAAAATTATTTCAACCTCTGAAAAGAAGACACAGCTTGTTGCCGCTACTTTCTACGATTACTTACCTTACAAACCGTATAGACTTATCCTTACTCTATTCCCAAATTCATTCTTACAGTGCGAAGGCCACCCAACAAACGTTTTTTTATAAGTTAGCCAATCAAGATACGCGAATTTGATTAACGGTCACGCCTCCTTGCAAAGTCCAACAGGCAAGTGACGCAACGACGAATTATTGAAAACATGTGAATTCGGTTAGTAAGAGATATGTAATCCGGCGCTTCTTAAGCCTCAAAGTCTTTTAGTTTGGGAAATACTATGTACCCACCAAGTCTCGTTGTCGTAATAATTTCAGTAGGTTTCCCCCATTCTTATCGTTTCTATAGCTTAAAATCTCACACTAAGTTAACTACTTTTCTCTCTCCAAATCGTTTCTTTAGCTCAAGATCTAGCAATCATTCACTACTTTCCCAGCAATAGGTTCAGAACTTTTTCTTCTCCTGATCGTTTCTTTAGCTCAAAATCTAGTGATCACTTCAGCCCTGGGGATATATTCGTTAGCTCAAAATATAGCTAATAGCTTTTGTCAGTAGATTTAACCTTTTTCTTGATTTTGGTTCTTGGTTTCAAGTCTTTTCTTAGGTTTTTCAGTAGGTTCCACGTTATCAGCTTGATATTTGTCCGTGGTTTCAAATCCTTACCTTGGTTTTGTCAGTTGTTGAACGTTTTTCTTGACTTTTGTCAGTGGTTTTAAGTTATGAGTAGTATGAACCCTTTTGTTATTTTCGTCCCTGCTTAAAAGTCTTAATTAAGGTTTTCTTACAAGGACCTTTATCTTGATTTTTGAACTCGGTTTCAAGTAGTTATTAAGGTTTTTTGAGTGGTATCAGCCCTTCATTTATCTTTGGCTTGTCGTTGGTTTTAGTCTTTCCCTAAAGATTTCTAAGCAGTGTGGATCTTCTTCTCGAGTTTGGGTCGTGTTTTCAAGTATTTTCTTAGATTTGCTGAGTATTTTGGATCTTAATCCTGACTTCTGTTTGTCGCTTCAAGTCTTTTATCAAAAGGAGTTTTTCAGAATTAAGTGTTTGCACCTTAGTCCATGGTTTCAAGCCTCGTACTCGGTTTTGTCAGTTTTTTGGACCCGTTACTTCATCTTGCTTGGACCTTTTCCTTTCCTGTCCGTGGTTTCAAATCATTCTTCAGTTTTCCTACTGATTTGGACCTTTGTCTTGTTTCATATCCGTGGATCTAAGTCTGCTCCTTTGTTTTTTTAGTAGTTTTCGTACCAGCGTTGGTCCTTTTTTCTTCATTTCTGTCCGTGGTTTCAAGTCTTTTTCTAGATTTCCTCAGTATTTTGTACCACCTCCTTGAATAATGTCTGTGATTTCACTTCTGAGTAGTTTTGACCTATATATTACTTTTGGTCCGTGATTTCTGAAGTCTATTTTCCAGGTTTTCTGTGTCTAGTTGTCTGGATCACTGTGTTGTTTTGTTTCTCCGGTTGTTTTAAATGTGTTCTTTGATTTTTCTTCGTAGTTTGAACATTTTCCTTGATTTGTGTCCGTGGCTCAAAGTCTGTTTCATTGATTTTCAGTCCTTTAGGGATTTTCCTTGGGTTTTGTCTTTTTCTTCAGTTCTCTTACCAGCTTGCTCCTTTTTCTTGATTTTTTGGCCATGGTTTCAAGTCTTTTCCAGGTTTTCACTGCAGTCTTGACCTTCGTCTTCACCTTGGTCCGTGGGTATTTTTGTAGATTTAAGGAGTAGTGTGGACCGTTATACGGTTTTTTTTTTTTTTTCTTTTTTTTTTTTTTTTTTTTTTTACTGTGGTTTCAGGTCTTTTCCTAAGATTTCTAATCCTTTTGGAACTTTTTTCGACTGTGGTTCCTGATTTCAAGTCTTCCTTATAACGTTTTCTGAGTAGGCCTTTCCCGATTGCACTGGTAAAATCCCAAAACATTGCTGGCAAAAATGGCTAAGAAGTGCTCAAAATCTCAAAATAGTGCACAAAAAGTGCTAAAAGTTGTGAACATTTACCTCTAAGCTTTTCGTAAATAAGTCAATTTTTACTGAAGTAATTAACCTTACAATCTATTTTTGCGTAGTGTTATTCGGCAGGTTGTTGCGAAAGGTTGATAGAATATAGAACAATAATATTTCTCAAGTTACTTCACATGGAACGACGAACGTTCTCACGCTCAGTAAGGATAAGTCCACGTGCCTTTCTATGACAACAGTCTTTTATTCTTGACAACATTATTAGTTATTCAAATTTATGACCTTGAATACGATTCTTGTTGCGAGCGACACACAGGTTTTGCTTTTAAATGTCTTAGAAGACATATGTTGCTCGAAATTTGCTCGAAATGTGAAAGATTGCTCAAATGTTGCCAAAGTGCGAAAAAGTGCTTGAGGGGGCTCAAAATGCAAAATAGTGCTACAAACTCAAAAAAGTGCTCAAAAGGTGCTCAGCGCAATCGGGAAAGGTCTATTTCTGAGTTGTATGCACCTTTTCCTTCATTTTCTTTACTGGTTCCTAGTCGTTTTGGAGGCAACGTGGTCAAGTGGTTGGGTTCAACTCCCCCAAAGACATCTATCTGGAGTTGTTCCTCGGTAGCTCCGTCTTCTTGGTAATGCTCGCGAGTAACTCCCTCAAATCCTTGTTGGGTTGTGAACTTCGGTGTTTAAGCGGTCACGCATGCGTTCCTTTGACGAGGTAGTCATTTCTGCTTACTTTGTCTTTTTGGCTGTGATTCAAATTCGTGTTTCGAATGACGTTGTGTTTATTTTCATCAAGCTGAAATTTACTTGTAAGTTAATTGGCACACATTTATCTTGCCACCCACAGCAAGGTCTTTTCAGTGTTGTTTCCATTGTTTTGGGCTCCAAAGGGTCTTCGAAATGACTGCATATTTTGTGTACCTCCATGAATTCCGAATTTTCTTGTGTAGACTTGAAGAAGGCAAGCCTTTGCAGCCAACAAAGTGCTCTTCAAGGGATTTGCTGGTATATCCATGGTTGACCTCTCTCGGTTTCGGTCAGCTTAATTTACTAGAATTGTTGTGGTGGCGAAGATGTTTAAGACGTCTTCTGGCAGCGCCAAGTGAAATGCTGCTATTTTCACACAAATTCATTCCTTTTTAGGGTCTCGCCAAGATTATTGCATGTAGAAGGCACCAGGCATTGAACTTCTAACGCCAGATCCTTAAACCTGCCGGTTTATCGTCAGTAGTGATACTTCGGAGGCTTGCTTTCGGTCATGTGTTTTGTGATTGATCGGCGACTCTGTAGAAAGGAAATACTCCGGGGACAGTTATCGAAGCTGTTCAAAACACTCACAGCACTTGTTTCAGTTATCAAGTCTAAAATTTCTCGCGCTGTTATAAAACACTGCTGTTCGTATTTTAATGCGGGACATAAACAACATGACAATGTAGATACCTACTTAGCCCAGAATTAATGACCCAATTGCAAATCCAATAAGCTAACTTCTACACCACCGTGTCTCCAAAAAAACTACAGTATGTTTTGTTAGGTAGATACTGGTGTGCTTGTTCTTATCTTTTGTTGTGTTTGTTGTCTCTTTTTTCTGTATTTTCCGGCCACAATATTGCAATTTATGTAATGTAAATTGGCTTCCTTGTTCTTTAACTCTCAAATTATTTTAGGAAGCCAATACCCTTTTGCTATTTCATTGTACGTTTTATGTCATTTCAGCGGTAGTGCTCTGTAGGGGTAGAATAAAGTTGTTGTCTTCAACAAGAACGGCCCAAAAAAAGTATGAAAGTAAAATAATATATATATTCATTTTCTCTATTCCGCTCCCCTCTAACAAAACGGTTGACACAATCTGACACGTCTGCCATAAGATTAACAGATTAGGACCAACTGAAAAAACAGCCGGACGGCACAGGAAACCTTTCAAATTTATTTTAAATTTTAAGGTTCCATTTTACCAAGCAAAAGAGATCGACATTTATTTTCTATGGTACTGATTTCATTGTACGTTTATGTCATTTCAGCGGTAGTGCTCTGTAGGGGTAGAATACAGTTGTTGTTGTTCTTGTTGTCTGCAACAAGAACGGCCCAAAAAAAGTATATTCATTTTCTCTATTCCGTTCTCCACTAACAAAACGGTTGACACAATCTGACTCGTCTGCCGTATGATTAACAGATTAGGACCAACTGAAATGACAGCCGGACGGCAAAGGAAACCTTTCAAATTTATTTTAAATTTGAAGCATTCATTTTACCAAGCAAAAGAGATCAACATTTATTTTCTTTGGTACTGATTTAAAATTAATCATTCAGTTTTTAAAGGAAGAAGGCGTTTATTACTATTAACTTTTATTTGCCATACAGACATCAATCCACATCACTCTAAACATAACCTAAACAAAAGAAAAACTAGGTAAAAAAATAAATATAAATTAAAGAAAAACGAAAAATAGATGCACATTTCAGCTTTGTTTAAAAAGGTGCACATTTCTGCTAAGATTACCACTAATTGAGCACAAACAATTTCCGTTACACGCAAGACAAAAAACAACACATAACATTTTCTTTACGAAGAAAGCGTTTATCCCGATGAGCATCCACTTGAGGTTGACAAAATGTCATTTCTATTTTCAGAGATAATTAAAAGCTTGTCAAAACGTTATCCTTATGACAAATGTTTTCTTGAAACTAATATAGCTAGCAACGTACGTAAGTGGATATTGGACATTTGAGAGCAGCACTGGCAGGTGGCAAATTCAATATTAAGGAAAGGAACGAACCAGTGAGAATATTTCGCAGTTCGATCGCCAACCATGAAAAGTTTTAAAAATTGTACGCAATTCGATGCCCCGGTAATTACATGAAAATTACCCGATTCGTATTTAATCATGCTAAATGGTTTGGTCAGCATTAGGACGACTTTTCACGTCTGACAACACGTGACTTAACAGTTGCTTTCAAAACTTTAAGGATTAGTGCTACAGATTGAATACCCGATAGCGAAAAGTCTAACAAGGAGAGAAATTTACTAACGATAAATTGAACATACAGTGAACAAACAAAATCTGTTCAACAACATCCTTTATTTAAACACGATAGCAGTTAAAGCAACAGTATATTCTAAGCCATATTCTCATACCGATGAAAACCTTTGTCATGACCTGTTCATTTGAAAGAGAACATGAAGTTATTCACTACCATTTCTTCCCAAAATTTGCACATTACCTAAGGTGTCAGGCAGTGCAACCTAAACATATTTTCAACCAACATTCTTAGAGCATAGGCCAGCTGAAATGCAACGAAGTTGTTCATTTGTCTTGCTTGAATCTCACAACATAGCTCACTTTTTTAACCTCTTTCTTTATGTCCCTTTTAAGTAAGGCGTAAGCTAAAGGGTTAATGGTGGAGTTTAAAACTAAAAGAGGTATTTTGTATTCAGTGTCGTTACATTTTTTGGTAAAATTAAATGATAACAAAAGGACGGAACAACTAATAAAAAGGCCGTAACACACAAGAAACAAGCCCACAACAATCAACATTATTTTAAGTGTGGTCTTCTCGTGACTTTTGTACAAAACGTGGTGGTTAAAGCGTATCTGTTTTGCCAAGATGCGTACAGATCTATCTTGCTTATAAACAATATGAACCATGGATCCAACCCAGAAAATTAACATAAAACAAGGGAAAATTTCAAAGAGCGTCATAAAAATCCAGACATTCGCAGTTTCAAAAACTGAACCGGTTCTAATAGGTGAGGCTGACAAAATAACGGAGAGTACTGGTAGGATCCTCGAAACAACTGGAATTACCCAAGAAACCAAAAGTATTAGGCTGACGCGACGACGACTCATAAAAGTTAAGTATTTAAAAGGCTTCACAACTGCAATATAGCGATCCAGTACTAAACTGCACAGGTTCGTCACGGAAGCGAATCCGAATAGCCATCTTATCAACTCCGCCCATGACAAGCCGTCCTGAGGCCAGTTGCAGGTTTCTGTAACACCGCAAATGAACAACGAAGGAACAACGCTCATCCCAACACAGAAATCTGCCACTGCAAGTGAAACGACAAACGCGTTGGTTTTGGTGCGGAGCTGTCGTTTGGTGCACACAAGGAAGATGATAAATCCATTTCCAGTTATCGTCAGAATAGAAAGGAACCAGCAAAGAATCCAGAACCAGGTTTTCATCAATTACACTAATTGTTCAGGTCAGTTATCGATCAGAAAAATGGGCCGCAGTTTAGTTTCCCAAAAAAATATAAATATAAAACATCTGCGGATGTCGTCTTGGCCTACAATATTAAAATTCTTTTAACTTATGCACATCAATAACATATGATAACAAAGAGTAATTGAGTGTTAGTTGGCATCTGTCAACTAGCCAGCAAGCAAGTCGGCACTTTGGCACAGAACAAGATGAAAACACTTGATAGGAGTTTGCAGTCACATTGTAGGAGGGTCATTAGCACCAGTGCTTTTCGTGGGTGGATGCCAAACATGAAAAATCGCTGGCTTTAATTGGAAACTTAGCACACTACGCTTTATGTTTTCCAAGATGACGGCCAACAACAACAAACTCGCAATGCTTTACGCTTTACAACACATTTATGTTAAATAAATGTAAATATATGAAACATCTATTTTGAAATGCGGATGAAAGATCAAATAGAGGAAAGATCCTCGCCGTTACTACGCAACTTAAGCAGTTGCGAAAAGAACGCCTGAAAACAATTTAGGCTAGAACGAGATTCAAACCCATGACCTCTGCGATGGGTTGAATCCCGTTCAAGCCTGAATTTTTTTTTTTTAGGCTTTCTTTTCGCAAGTGTTTAAGTTGCGTAGTAACTGCGAGGACCTTTCTTCTATTTGATCTTTCATCCGCAGTTCAAATTATATGTTTCATATATTTACATTTATTTATTCATCCTTCATGCGGGTATATTACGAACTCACAGTATGACCAGTTCCCAGTTGGCTTGATAGCTCAGTTGGTAGAGCACTGCACCGGTATCGCAGAGGTCATTTCAAGCCTGAATTTTTTTCAGGCTTGCTTTTCACAACTGCTTAAGTTGCATAGTAACTGCGGTGATCTTTCTTCTATTTGACATTTATGTTAATTACGTGGAGTCGCTCAAAATGAAAAACTTCCATCCGTTCGCAAACAAAGACAGGAGTACCCAACGACACTTTTTGTGTTGCACTAAACACTAGCTGAGTGTCCTTACGTCAATCTTGGTTACTATTAAACGTTCCTGGGAAAAAAATACCCGCTCTTCACTGCCAGCGAGCAAGACTGTTAAGAAATGAAAATCCCAGCCAGCTGTAAGTGTGATGTCTGTCAACTTGCCAGCAAGCAGACCAGCTTGTAGGTACGCAGCATCTTCCTGAGACTTTAAATTAAATTTGTTTATATATCTTTGTGTCATCGGCAAACATGGCAACATGGCTCGTCAGGACCGAATCGGGCAAGTTAGTTACATAGATGAAAAATAACAACGGGCCTAAATTGGAGCCCTGAGGTACTCCGGAGCTGACAGGTAGAGGATCAGAGGTTTCACCCGGTTACAGGTTGGTAGCGACCCATCCGGTAAGAGCTAAACCACTGCAAGACGCTGTCTCCAAATCCGAACTCGTGCAACTTTTGCAGCAGGCAGCCATGGTTCACCTTATCGAAGGCATTAGACTTATCCATGTAGATCATGTCCACCTGTTTTCCGTCGTCTAGTAGGGAGCCCACGTGGTTTAAAACTTCCAAAAGGTTGGAGGTGCATGATTTCCCTCTAATAAATCCATGTTGACAATCTCTTACTACCTCGTACAGTCTATCTTTGAAGTGTTAAAAACACATCGCTCAAAGACTTTGGATACCAGTGACGGTAAGGAAATGGGCCTATAATTCTCTGTGCACTCGGCCTCACCCTTTTTGAAATCAAGAACAACATTAGCTTCCTTCAATTCTCCAGTTCTGCGGGAAAGAACCAGTACTTAATGACTTGATAAACAGCTTAAAAAGAGATGATGCAATTACAGAGGCTGTTTCCTTAAGAAGTTTCGCTGGGATTCTATCACGTCCTGTGGCTTTCGTGACATCAAGGGCTTCGAGCAGGGATTGAACTCCGCTAACCGTGAGCATTAATTCCGACATACCAGGAGAAGCTGATGCATTGGCAGCGCTTCCAGATGAAGGGGGGGTGCCATGGGCGAAAACTGTTGCGAAGTAGGAGTTAAACATATTGGCTATTTCCCGAGGATTTTTAACGGCGTACGGTTACCTGGGTCAGCGAATGCACTGGCTGATATTGGCGTCGAGACTCGATCAGGAATTGTATGCGATTTGGAATTCAGCTTCAATATACATGTAGACCAAAAACGCTTTAGGTTTGTGTTGAGGTCGGACTCGACGGAACCAAGGGACTCATCAGTTGTTCCACAGCATGCGCTTAACTGTTTTGCGCAAGTTTTTTTAACTTCTCCCTTAGGTGGCTCGAGGGAGATAATTTCAACTTTTGTCTTAAAGATTCCTTTTTCTTGATCAAATTAAGTATGGCACCAGACATCCAAGGTATGGGATTCCGTCCCTTTAGCCTCTTGGTCTGTATATAGTCAGAGACCGCTGCAAGAAACGTTTCTTTTCATTGATGCCAGTCAGTATTTATATCGTCATTGGCTATGATCGAAGAGAGGTTAATTGCTGACAGCAGACCCTCAAAGTCGCCTTTTGCATAATCGTAGACAAATCTCAGGGTTTTTGCTAGGGCTTTTATAAAAGTGTTAAACTGGAAAATAATGACGCTGTGGTCTGTAAAAAATACCGTATCTTTTGGAAACAATCAGTGTCGGTTACATTTGCCACGGTTCGGCACGCTCGCCGGATTACAAGGTGAAGTATGTTGTTGCCACAAGTGCGTTATTTATTGGGCTGTGTCAAGAGGTGGTCGTGAAGGGTTTCAATAAAGGCTGTAGTTCGTTAACACCCGAAGCGCTGTCAATGCAGTCCCAGAGGATGTCTGGCAAATTAAAAATCACCCGAAATTACCGTATGGTCGAACTGGTCACAAACTGCATAATAATAAAAATAATAACCTTTATTTACCCTCGGCAGTGTTTATAGCACAAGTGCTAGTGGGGCCGAGCATTAAGCCTGGTAAAGAAATAATATAAATTGTAAAATAACATGGTTAAAAATCCCAGCTGGCAGGAGGCAGACCTGCTGGCTATTTACAAGCGCGTCCGAGGAGTTGAAATCGGGGCTACCGAGAAACAACTCCAGCTAGCGGTCAGAGCGGGACTTGAACCCGGGACCACCGGATTTCAAGTCCGGCGCCCTAACCACTCGACCACGCTGCCTCCTGCATGCAGAAAATTATCGAATACATCCATCCAACTTGGGTCTTCGTTGGGTCGCCAATAGCAAAAACAGAATAAAATTCTTTGACCAGGAAGCGTAGTAATTTTGGCAAAAATGATCTCAAGCTGTTACAGCTCGGCTTCCGATTCAGGTTTAAACTCTTTGACATATTTGAAGGAGACTGTTTTGATTACGATAAGCTGTCTCCACCACCACCTCGATCAAACCGATCTCTCCTAAATATTGTAAAGCCAGAATGCAATATTTTAGAGTTGTTGATATTTTGGTTCAACCATGTCTCATTAACCCATACAACGTCAGCGTTCAGTTCGGCGTACACCAGGAAGCGATGGAGCTTAGGCACGGATTGCCAGTTTATTGTGCTGCTTTGTGATAACTTTTTAGCTTCTCATCACGAGGCAATTGATCTTACCAGCAGTCGAAGCAGAAACCGGTCCATGGTTAGTATTGGTGTCACCAGACATCAATAGGTGAAAGGTAGCATCTGAGTTGTTATAGTCACAAACGTGGCACGTTTTCATTACATGGCATAGTAATAAGTGTTGACTTAGCCAAAAACAGAAAAATAGCAACGGCTTTCACAGAGCTCTTCGAGTGACGACCTGATTCCCTTAACAATGTCAACAATCCATCGAAGGAGCAATCATTTTCGGGAAAACGGCAACAAAAATTGTAAGAATGAAATAAGGTAAAAGGAGTCCAAGACTAGTGGCAAGTTTGACCACGAGTCATCCTTCTGTCATTATATCCGTGCGCATGTTCAAACCTCAGAACGTACAACATGGAAAACAAAATGTCTACATTGTCATATATATACATGGCTGAATCTCAGTTTAAGTCAGTAGGGTGGAACTGAGGTGTCAACGAAAGGGGTCTGTCTCATATTATCTAGGGGCCGACTTTTCTCTCCCTCACTGTCTTGTCGGGGACAAGGTATCGGAAAGCAGCGCGGAACCACCTCCAGCTGGTGGTGCATCATCATGGTACAACGCTCCGGCAAAGTGTCCAGAGGTGCCGCTGTCGGCTGTATATTTTCTCTTTTTCAGCCATTTTGATATTAAGGCTGGCAAGTCGCCTTTAAGACATGGTAGGGAAAGAAGCGTTTCATTCATGTCTCTTGCCATGCCCTTGTCAAATTGTCGACGGGTATTGTTAGAATTCATAGCCTTTAAGCCAACTCTGCACACTAAACAGGCTCCTTGAAAATATAACATCGATAAGTACGTTTACACGCAGGGGGGATTGCAGCCCTTAGATCTTGTCCAAGATCAAGGGCCTGTTTCACAGGAAATTCCTCCTCGAATCTGGAGAGATTTTCGGGAAAATGTTAGTGAAACATTAAATATAAACGGCACAGCAGGATATTAAAACTTTAGAAATTCGAAATCTTTTCCGTGGATATCACCGAAAAATTGGGAGGTTATTCCAAATTTCCGGAAGACGGTAATTTTATTGGCCAAAAATGCCTGGAGAGGCCCTTGTGTATTTACGGCCTTTTCGAGCGGAGGAAAAGCGCTGGTCATGTTCTGTGTAAAATAGTTTCACGTAGAACAGTGGAGCCGCCGTTATTTCCAGGCGCGCTACTTGCCTTCAAATTTCATTGGTAGAGACGGTTTTAGAGCGATTTTTTACGAACCTTACTTTTTACCCAGCTAGAACCAGTGTTTTAATAAAAAATCTCAGCCAACTAGATATTTAGAAACGTTCCAGCCAGTTAACCGTCTAATGTATTCAGTTGCCAGCCAGCTCCGCTATTCCAACCGGCAGAGCGGGTTTTTAGTCGAGCGGCCCCATCGGGTACTCCTGCAAAAACTACGGTAAAAAATACATAGGGAACCCGACGGTTTGCTTTGAAACTATAAGGACATTATAACTTATGTCAGTTAATAGCTAAAGCAGCCCCTCTTTGAGTGACTGAACTCGCTCTTTATAATGTCACATTCCAACTTTTTTTAATTAACAGTCTTTAATAAAAGGTCTTCCCAGCGCCTCGACCAATGAAATAGCAATCGTTAAGTTTCATCTTGTAGGTTTCTCCCCTCCGCATGCAGCCGGGCGCAGAAGAGTCAAATTTGACCATAAATCGGACTAAATTTACCGAGAAATTGCAACGCAAATCGAGTTTGTCGAAAAAAGCGTCTAAAATCTTATTACGCATCTGTTGAAGGATTATCCGCGAGATAAAAGCCGTATACATCAATGACTGTGGGCGTATCGCCAGCAGCATTTGAATGAGTTTGACTTAAATCCTCGGTCTGGTGTAATTTAAGGGCACCTCTCGCTCTTAACTATTTTCTTTAGGTATATTATTATAGTCTTAATGCTCCTTTCATGTTGAATATTACGTTAAGCTTTACCGTTACGAGTAGTTCACAAGCATGATTGAAAAGCACTAGCCTTAGTAAAACAATTACATTTTAGTCACCCTAATTTGTTTCAAATTCGTGAGAAGCATGTGTAACCAAGCAAAACCTTTTTTATAGAGACAATGGCTTAAATTCAAGTTTGGTAGCTTACTTTGTAAGAGTGGTTTGCGAGGTAATCAAAGGTGTTTTCACTGAATAGTCACAGCGTGGAGAGTAACAAGAAATTCAGAGGCAAAATTGTTTAGCTTGTCCTATGTTGAACCAAGGCGCATTAAGTTGTGGATCAAACGGTATAAAAAACAACCCCAGTGGAGTTTTTAAAACAGCTGCTGCCTCTTTCTGAATAAACAATGTTCACATTCAGTTCAGATAAGCTAGTTGATTCGTATACTGATTGCAAATACTATATTTCTCAAACTAATTTTATGTCGGTTTTTAATTTAAGGTGGATTTCCACTGTTGTGCAAATTTTTCGTCGGCTTTTAATTAAAGGTGAATTTCCACTGTTGCGCAAATTTTACTTGCGTAAGGACGCAAATTCAACTGTCTTAACTTTATGTATGCAATTAACACATTAAGTCTAAGCGGTGTATGAAAGAGTTGCGTAAACGTACACAAGCGACTCAGTTCGCCTCTTATTTTATTTACATACATAAAGCCTGCTAAATTTTCGACCGTACGCACGTTAAATTTACGCGGAAGAGGAAAGACACTTTAAGCACGCATGCAAGATGAACAAATAAAAGCATTAGAATTTAGTTCATTTACTGAGATGCAAATATGGTCAATGGAAGAGCGAACATGCGAGTCATATAAGACCATATAGCAACAAAAACTTAGTTCTCGGTTAAAGTGTTTGATATCCAGGTGTCAGTTGTTCAAAGAGCGGATAACTCTATCCAGCGGATAAAATCTATTGGTTGGAGTACATTTTATCCGCTGGATAACGATTTATCAACTGGATAGATATCCTCTCTTTGAACAACCGGGTCCAGGCTTTTTCAAGTTTCTGTAGCTAGTAAAGTGCGCAATACTCGCAAACTTCTGGAAAATCAAAATAATGTGCATGGATCCCACGATGATCGTATCAACCAGCAGGCTTTTTTGTCCTTGTTGACATATTTTGTGCGTTAACTCCACGAATTGTTGGTTCTTTCGATCAAGTAACCGTATTGTCTTACGTCTTTAGAATTGCAAGGTGGGTGATTGAATATCCATTGGTCGCGGAGTTCAAAAGATTAGCCGAAAGATGTCATAGACAGTTCTTTCATTTTAAATTAAGTATAGGTGCTAGGCAACGGACCGATGTTTTTGAAAATATCATTGTCTTCTGGCGTTTAAATGGAGACATTTATGATATGTTCTATTTTGTTAAACTTAATTTTAAAGAATAAAAGTAATACTTATTATTGCCATGGCCTTGCAATTATTCGTCTGTGTTTTTGTATATATAGAGAATACAAGTTAGGTATAACATTTTACATACACGCCTTTACACAAGATCACATTGTGTAATCAGTTAGTATAAAAATACATGTAAAAATGTAGAACTTGATTCACCGCTAAGATGGAAACCTGGTTCTGGATTCTTTGCTGGTTCCTTTCCATTCTGACGATAACTGGAAATGGATTTATCATCTTCCTTGTTTGCACCAAACGACAGCTCCGCACCAAAACCAACGCATTTGTCGTTTCACTTGCAGCGGCGGACTTCTGTGTTGGGATGAGCGTTGTTCCTTCCTTGTTCATTTGCGATGTTACAAGTGGATGCAACTGGCTGCCAATTCGGCTGTCTTGGCTGGATTTCACAAGGTGGCTGTTCGGATACGCTTCCGTGACGAACTTGTGCAGTTTAGTACTAGATCGCTACATTGCAGTTGTGAAGCCCTTAACATATTTAACATTTGTGACTCGACGTCGCGTCATCCAAATGATTTCCTTCTCTTGGGCAATTTCAGCTGGACTGTTGCTTTTACCAACGGCCTCACTTGTTTTCTCAAAACCTATCATTTTTAACATTTATGCTTGGATTGCCATCATACTCTTTGAGTTCCTTCCATGTTTTATGTTAATATTCTGCGTTGGATCCATGGTGCATGTTGTTTATAAGCACGATAAAGCTGCACGCACCTTAGCAAAACAGCTACGCTTTAACCACCTCGTTTTCTTTAAACGTCACGAAAAGCCGACTACAGTTAAAATCATGGTGATCGTTGTAGGCTTGTTTCTGGTATGTTACAGTGTGTTTATACGTTGTACTATCGTATTGTTAGTTAATTCGACTAAAAATTGTAATGACATTGAATATAAAATACCCATTCTAGTTTTAAATTCAGCCGTAAATTCTTTGACATATGCTTTTTTGAAAAGGGACATAAATAGAGAATTCAAACAGTTACGCAACAAAATATTTAAAAAAACATACAATCGTGTATCTCCTCGATTGTGAAAGTGATGATTAGTCAGGTGATCGTGGGCATTTTCGATAGAACTAAAATAGTGTACTGGGGAAACTCAGGGAAAATATATTAAGCTACTCCTACTTTATAATCGAGGTATAACATGCAATTCTGGATTCAACTCTGACGAAGAAAACACCTTGGACTCATTGATAACAACTGTTCTTTTTCTTTCTCCATGACAACCCTGGACGACAAGGATAACCTGAATCAGCTGAGTGGTCTACTGAATAAACATTAGTTTAAAACAATCAGTTGGCGTGTGTAGTTTATTGAGTCTTTATTTGCTCCCTGACTGTAAGAGCCGTCACGCGGATGCAATATTACACGAAGGGATTTTTAACGACGACTTTTTGCACCAGCATATTGTAAGTTTTATTGAAACCCTTGAAACACGTAACCGTAACAAAATGTTGCTTCATAAATCGTCCGCTCGCTTTGTTATACGGTAGTAAACCCAGCATTGTTGCGTGCACTGTTCTCGTAACGTTTTAAAAGTGTTGCGTTGCAGCTTTGCGGGGCAAGCAATTAGAGGAAGCGCGTAAGCTTGAAAACCTTTTTGGGATGTTGCCCAATCGTTGAGAAAAGCGGAAGTCCTAAAGGGTTATTAAACTAGCGTGACGGGGAGCGTGGGGCACGAATTGGAAGTTATTTGTGCCCTGACTCGTTAATCATTCTTCAGCCACGACTCGCCCTAAAGACGCTCTCGAGATCTCCTTAGACACTTAATTTGTAAAGTTTATGGACAGTTCTTGTTCAGAATACAGTTTCTTCCCCCGTGATTGTACGCTTTCATGTGTTCGAAATGAAAGCAACCCTCGACGAATAAGAAAGGTTCGCCTTTGCACGCTTGGTGAAAACGAATATTGAAGCAAATGCAACGCAAGCACATCCAAGCTTTGTGTTTATATATAGTGTCAGTGACGTGACTGTTATTCAGTCACATGCAGTTTCTACTCACTTCAGTTTCTTTCTGGACCATCGAGCGGGAGAAACAAAATGAACGACGATAAGTGGGCAAAAAATAAAAACGAGAACAGTTCGGTTCTTTGTCCGGCTTCCTCGACTATTTATTCTGTATAAAGGATGAGTCAGAGAATTAACTCTGTAGTGTATACAGTTATTTCAATTAACGTTGTCGGATCAAAGCTTAAAGCTTAAAGACATCTTCAAAGAAGCTGCCACCTCATCCATTTGATATCCTAACATTTCTTTCCTCCAAATGGCTCGCCATCGTATATCTTCACTGGACGGACGAGGCATAGCCGATTTTGATGAACTTATTCATAAAAAAAAATCCACAGAATCTTGAGTTGTTGTCTTATAGCTTTATACTTTGATCCGACAACGTTAATTGAAATAGCTGTATATATTAAAAAGCTAAGTGGACCCATGAAATTGAAAATGGTTCCTGGGTAGTTCGCCGCTTTGTACAAGGTGAATGAGTAGCACAAATAAAATGAAGTAGTGTATCTGTCACCGTTGTCGTTGCTTAAGTTTCTTAACGTATTGCCGAGGACGGCGAAGAAATGTACCAAAATTTGTAATGCATGTACAGAGCCTTTGTTTTGTGACGTTCTCGTTGCCTTCGCCGTAGGCTTTTTTCCCTCAAACTCTCTTGTCTTATATCTGATCTGAGTACCTAATCATTTCGCGTGCCTAAATTTTGATGGCGAAGTTACTCTCACATTTCAGGACTGGCGCCTTTGGACGAAGAAGCAAGAGATAAACCTGACACTTTTATATAGCCTGTTTTAATGAATCATTACTAAGCTAGATAGTAAGTTATTTTCACGGACAAAAAAGACACATTTTACAACAAGTTTAAATATGTTCTCCAAGAGGTCACTATGGCAACGCACTAGTTGAAACTGACAGGAAAGAGGATGTCTTGGCTGTCAACAAGCTAATAATACTTGCGTGCTTGCAACACCGGACCTGGAAGTGAAAAACTCAAGCTTACCTCTATATCATCTCCGTAGTTATAATGATGATTAACGTAAACTTCACCCCATTTACTCGACATTATTTCAGTGTAAAATCTCTCAGTACCATGATACGCAGACAAGAATTGAATCCACTCAAAGTAGATTCGATCGTTAGTACCTTACGTTTGTGGTTGTCATGCATACTCGGGCGGCACCGGTGTGCGTTCCACAAGACATCAAGTGTGCGCCGACGGCTTACTCTTTACTGGAAAGCATCAAACTATTTTGTTCAGGAGAGCTTATTAAACTAAGACCCTACTGCACATCATATATATCAGTTTTTGTTTTCTTTATATTGTCATCATCATCGTCATTATTGTTTTTTTTTTTTTCTTTCAGGTTGGCAAGCTGCTATGTTACTGCTAAGAGTCTGAAATAACGCCATCGGAATGTCAGTTTATGGAAACAGTCGCCACCAAACAGCGATTATCATTCACTTTTTTGATGGAGATTTATATGAAACATTTGCTGTTCTTCAATTTTAATCGTCTAATAAATGTGAAACTCAGATCAAAAAGTACAAACGCCAAGAGAAGCGAAAACCTCGTTTAACGAGTAATCCAGGATCAGCGTTAATCGACTCTCAAGGTTCAAAGTTGATGGTTTATTTAATGATGATGATGGTTTATTTAAATTATTAAATTGTTCTATACTTGAAATGGCTATAACTGGCATTGTTCCTAAGATTGTAGGAGTGGCACTCAGAACGCATGCTAGGGAGCAGGCAGTGCAGCTGGCAGTCCGGGTTATCCTTAATTTTCTGCCAAACTCTCTGACACAGGTGCACACGACGATCCTGTAAGCTGGTTATGTTGGCTTGGGCGATAGCAAGAGGGCACTCAAGGCCGGGGAACGCTATTCGCAAGGCCCTCTTCTGAATAGCCTCTAATTGATCGATTAGGAAGCGCGGGAGGGAAGTAGCCCATACAACTGATGAATACTCCAGAATGGAGCGGACTAGCGCTATGTAGACGGTGACTAGGTCCACGGGGGGTACCCCAGCACGCTTCAAGACCCAGAGGATATGTAAGCGTTTGGAAGTTGTGCTTTAAACTTTCAAAACTTCCCAGCGGTGATCCGTTTTAAGTCATATTCAAGCCAACTAAATGCAGAAAGGGCGCACACGTGAAATCAGGTTCCTTGCCTGTTTTGTCTTTACAATCTCGTAGACTCGTAACTCTGCAGCTACCAGAAATCTTTGCGCGCGAAACGTCCTTAATGAAAACATTCCATGAGTGAAGTCTCCGCAACAAGATCACGAAAATGATAAAGATTTTACAATGCATTGTTGAGTTTAATCACCAAAAAATCACATTCTTGGCAACCACATATGAATTGATAGACGTCGGTCATAGTGTGCTCAAAATAAACGCAGTTATCAAGGCACGGTTGACACGTAGGTTTACAGTGAAATTTCAAAACTCAGAACTGAGTATTTCAATTCTAAGCTAAGACAAAAACAGCAATCTTTGTAGTTTGAACAGAGACGCTTTAGCATCGTTTAACTTACTTTTCTACCAAAAGTTGTCTGCAAAGGAACGGCGTTTCTCACAACCGCATTCTTCTTTACATGCCGCCAGGGGGGCACTGGTCTTGACGCATCGACCCACGCACCCTTGAATGCATCCGGGGTCTGAAGAGTTAAAAAAAATAATTGGCAATATAAACAAGTATATACCAGCATTTGTTTTTCTTAATATTGTCACCATCACGGTTGTCATCATTATTATAATTTTTTTTTTCTTTCAGATCGAACGAACACGAACAGAATGTCAGTTTATGGAAACAGTCGCCACCAAGCAGCGATTTATGCAAAAAATATTTGCCGAGTGAAGGCACATTCGCCAGCTTTATTTTTTTTGTCCGTACAATTTTAGTTGTGAAGGGGCTTTTGGAGTCCTTGAGATCTCTAGCCCACGATTTTCGTTTACCTTTTCAGTGAATATTTACATGAAATATTTGTTGTTCTTCATTTTTCAATCGTCTAAAAAATATGAAACTCAGATCAAAAAGTAAAAACGCCAACACAAACGAAAATCTCGTTTAACTTAACCGACTCTCGAGATTCGAAGCCTGCGTTATGTTTGAATTTTGAAAACTTCCCAACGATGATCCGCTGTGCAATTTCAAAACTCAGAAGTGAGTATTTTATTTCTAAATAGAGACAGTAACAGCATCGCTTTTGCATCGTTTGACTGACTTTTATACCGACCTTCTTGTGTAAAGGAACGGCGTTTCTTACAACCGCATTCTTGTTTACATGCCGCAAGGGGGGCACCGGTCTTAACGCATCGACCCACGCACCCTTGAATGCATGCAGGGTCTGAAAAGTTAAAAAATAATAATAATAATAAAAGAATTAGAAATATAAGCAACTATAAAAACGTTTTTTCGTAGTATATGAATGTCATTATGATTCTTTTAGTCAATGTTTTTTCAATGTCAGTTTCCGACCTTACTGACCTTCGTAAGCGCGTTGCAACGAAATACGACGTGACGTCACCGACACAATTACGAGAGCCAAAGTGAAAACCAAGCAAGCAGTCTTCATGACTGTACTTCAGCAAGAAAAACACTGGAACCGAAACTGCAACATGTATAAAATCACATCATCAGCTGGCTTACCAAGGTATAACAATCTTTAACATGGGAAATTTAAATTTAATAAAGCACAGCTTAAACTGAGTGATCTATGCTGATCATCTTTTGAAAAGCCACTGCACCCCACTCACTTTCATCGGTTTTCCGGACGTTGATACGTCAAAAAAAGGTATCAATCTGTACGTTCGTGACCCTAGCCTTTTTAATAGTATTTCTTGCTGAGGCAGACGTGAGGGTGTGTTAGCCGTAGCGTTGGACATCAGGTATGAAAGTCAGAGTTTCAAGGCCTAGCCTCTGCAATCTTCTTGCTTCCCTTGATTTAAAACTTCGTTACCCACTTTCTTTTTTAATTTAGGTGTGTAAATGGACATCGTGGACTCACTGCTAGGAATAATTCCGTGATGGACTAGCATACCGTCCAGAAAAGCGATACTCTTAGTTGCTTCATGGTACTGGAATCGATTTGTGCTCCGGCTGCGGCTTTAGTACTCTGGCCACAGGTAACTAAACCAGATGAGGGCTAACCCATCAACTAAGTATTCCCCCACGAAACGTTTGAATGCAGGGATAAACTGTTCGTTAGCTTTGTGACTCTGGCCATGAAGAGGACTAGTGGTACTATTGAAATGTCAGCTCTGCAATCAGTTTCAGTTGGGGTTTTTATTTTTTGTACTACCACCACCATCACCCACCCCCACCTCAATAACTGGGATATTAGTCCCTCCAAGGGCTTTGTTGGGGTTTGCAAACAAGCCGTCCTTACCATTTCCTACAATTTCAAGTATCTGTTCGAGAGACAATGTGGAGTTTTAAGCTTTTTTTCCACATTAATAGTACGACGGCAGCTATCACTGAGAAATTGTACCGCCAACCGTCAGGTCCAAGGCCCGACGTACTGACCACATGATATCACGTTAATTGAGCTTTCTTTTGGTAGCATCCAACATCACTTTAATTTAATCCGACACTTACCAGCAATATACTGCCTAATGCTTTGAGTTTTGTGGCCACAGTTACACCGGCATGAAGCGAAAGATTCAAGCATTAGTACCATTTTTATCTATGTCTTTAATCCTTTTTATCTTTGTAAAGCGCATTTGATCAAGTTAATGGATTTGCGCTATAACAGTTCTGACTATTTATTTATTTATTTATTTATTTATTTATCTATTTATTTATTTATTTATTTATTTATTTATTTATTTATATAATTATTTATTTATTTATTTATTTATTTATCTATCTATTTATTTATTTTTATTTATTTATTTTATTTCATTTTTCTACATAAGTATTTAAAAAAACAAAAAATATAGCAGCATGCCAGATGTTTGTCCCATGAACCTAGTTTAATGGCCTTAGCTCCAACGAGTCTCCTGTAGCTCAGTGGTAGAACATTCGCACTAGTAATCGGAAGGTCTTAGGGGCTGTTTACATGAAGGGAGGAAGATCATAGCACAACAGTAGGAAGATCCTAGAGGATGGATCATCCTAGCGCCATATGTTTTTTCTATTCAGTTTACATGATAGGAGCACTCGCATTTCTTTTTACCGAGTATGTCACTCACTGAACAAAAACATTATTCTCATAATTACATTCATAGATGTATTCGTGCGATTCAAATGCATATTTGACAGTACAAAAAAAGCCTGGTGTGAGCATAATATTAAACAACAGATGCCAAAAATACCTTTGAAATATGAAAGTGAAATTTTTTGAGCAGTCCAAATAAGCATAAAACATAAAATTAAATCATAGTATAGCTGTAAGATAAGAGAGTTTCCATCTTGACAAGAATAAGGCGATATTTCATTTTGCTCAACTCAACCTGCTCTAAGTCTGAGACAACTGACAAGTGGTTCATTTGTGTTATGTGAGCCACTTATATCTAGCCATGCAATGATTTATCTTTCCCGCCAATCTTGATTATGATAATTTATGTTTCCTTATCCTAGGCTAATAGGAAAGATTATCTACTCAACATAACTCAAATTTTGAACATCTCTCATTCTCTTGAAGATGCTTTTGACAGACGTTTGTATCTTGGTAATAAAAAATCCACAGATCTGAAAAGATCAGCGACAACAAATGCGGGCGCCTACAACTACAATCAGCAGTTACAAGTGAGGGAGTTACAAACAATTAAAAAAAGTTGCGGTAACTTTTTAGTGAAATAACTTTCCACCAGCCTGGTAACAATCTACGTAAACGCTTGGCGTTTGAAGGACAGCTTTGATACGCCTTGTTAAGGTTGAAGACAATATTTTTCTGTGGTGCAATACGAATAACAACAGCGTCCGGCATTAATTTCAAAGAGAATGGTTAAAAGAGAATCTAAGTGAATCGATTCAGGGTTATATTGAGTTCAAAGTTTGGCTGTGGAAAAAGATGCATAAGAACTAAAAAACGTCTATTCTGTAGAATCTTTTAAAAGATTGAGCGTAACTTCAGCAGTGCAACGGCTATAACAAGAGTTCCGTCTTTCCCGCCAAATCATATAACGAACCGCAATTTCATACTGTATGCCTACCTAAAAATGAAATATCCTAGGAAGATTTTCGTAATGCCTTAAAAAATTGAGAAACGTTACTCACGAAGTGTTCTTGTTGGCGAGAAAACGCTCGAGTGTTCGTAAGAAATGTGGCTTGAAAAATATCGCCCCACCCAGCCGCGCATAGAATTCTAGTACAGCCAGGAGTATAGCGCGCGCGCGAAGCTACACACTTTTTTCTTAGAGTTACAAAAATTCAAAGATGATAAAATTTGAAACGAAACATTTGTATGTAGTATCGGTCTTCATGACTGAATTAATAGGACGAATAAACTTTTTAGGCAAATGTAACAAGAATATACTTACCGCTTGAGGAGACGTTACCACTGCGAGCTGAAACTCAGCACTAATATAATTAGTTTTCAGCAAGTCGTATTTCTGCCAAGGTCGTTAATTAGATTTTTGGTCCTACACTTGGTCGCTCTAGGATACAAAAATAGTTCTTTTTGGTTGAAAACTGAATATCAATCATTCAGTGGACCCCTCCGGAGTCTTTGGTCACCGTTAAAAAACTCCACTGAATGCTAATACAAAATAAACAGCTTTTTAAAACTGATTCATTTGAGCCAATCGGTTACTTTATTTCGGCAACTTAGGCTTTAATGACTTTGTATAGCAATAAATCATATCCTCGGTAAGCTATCTTTGCCCGACGCCTCTGCTATAATTTCAATCAACGGTATGATAATAGATAGCCCCCTTTCTCCCGCCACGGATTATGTTAACCAGTTAACAAATATTTTTACACGTCGTTACCTAAGCTAACGGGAAAAGATTTTAGCGAAGAATATGATTGTTTGTTTGTTTTCAGTGTTAAGAGTTATGTCTACAAGCTTGAGTGTTACAAAGAACGTTACCATGAAGTCTTTGCGAACCTTTTTTTTTTTTAAGTTTGAATATAAATGTTTTCTGAATTTTGCAGTACAATAGCCCTTTTCACGGTTGATTTTTCTCATTTGCATTACAATGTTATCCAACGTGGATGCGAGGCAATTTCGGGCTAAAACTACAAAATAGCCCGAAATTGCCTCACATGAATGCTAGATTTCATTGTAATTCAAATGAGCAGAGTTAACCGTGAAAAGGGCTATTACATCCAATTTCAAATGACGCCTTGTGTGATATTTTGCGGCGGTTTTGAATACATTAAAATGTGTACTGTGTGCTTAATAGACCGTTATTGAACTGGAAGGTTCTTCCACAATGCTCAACCAGGGGAACCTTTTCACATGTAAATATAAATTTCCCCGAAAATGCCTCCATTGCAAGCTAGAACCAGCTGAAAATCAAGAATACGACTGAATATATCGTAGCGCTAGGTTATTGCCTGTGGGTATCCCCCCTAAGTAACTATTGCAAGTCACATGACCAATGGTGCAAGAGCCATGTGCTCGGTTGAGTTGTCAGAACTGTGTATCTCGTAACCTGTGATTAAAAGGTTTTAACGCCGTGTTTACTGTGGAATCATGGCGTTACAATATGCAAATTATCTAATCTCGTGTCAAAATTCTTTGGCCTGCGGAGGGATATTTTCTTCTTCTTTTCTTTTCTTTTCTTTCTTTTTTTTTATTTTATTATTATTATTTTATTTTTTGCTACCGGAATACCAAGTAACACACTGGCAGCCCCTAGCTCACTATCATTTGCATCCGATAAAATGAAAGTGAAATCGATGAAAAGAGTTCGTAGTTTGCATTTTGGTGAGAAAAGAGTCGAGCAGATCGAGACACGTGGTCAGAGTTGGCAGGGATTTTACGCGAAATGGAAGGAAAATATACGATGGAGGAGCGTCTGAGGGTGTTCTTAGCTCTTTCGGAGAATACGGCCGGCGTGGATTGTGGGTTGCCTATTTACCAGTCCCCGTAAATTTGGCCGCAGTCAATTGTTGGGATCACGTGGTTCTCGCTGGGCCGCCACAACATTTCTTTTACCTTTATTTATTTTTGGGTCGGAAAATTTGGGGCATCGAGAAAATCGCGTACAGAGTAGCGCCTATAACCAGGAACTGTGATGGAATACTCTAGACTTGCAATAATTATGTGAGTGACCATGTCAGGCGCTGGGGAGCACCAACAGAAAATAAAAAAAATAAAATGACCTTCACAATGGTTCCTGTTCCTGCATGACTTGTCAATGCACCAAGTCTCAACCGGACGGGGCCAAAGGAAAAGTACCGTTGTCATATCAAGCAGATTACGATACCTTCCAGCTTAGTGCCTTGGTTTTGTTCTTGTCTCGTTGCCCACGAAGACATGAGTACACCCTCTTCCGTCCGTTCCAAGCGAAGTGATACTCGTTGACGTAATCGGCTCGATGGATGATTTATTGACCTTCAGTCGTTAAGTCCAGTTTATTTCAAATGCTTGTGTTATGAATTTGATCAGTGCTCCTGATTTGATAGTTCATTTCTTGTCAGATTATATTTTGTTGAGTTCGCTGAAGGAACAAGGAAGCGATAACGATGAATTTTTATCACAAGGCAGAAACTTTTCAGGATCTTGCTCTTTGCTTTACCAACTGAGCTACACCCGGCTAACGTACTAGCAAATCAAAAGTCGTGTCCAACAAACCAAACCAAGTCGGTCAATACTCATTTATTTATTCATTACTTTCAGCACCTGCAAGCGTTTTGGCGACCAAGTCCGAGTCTACTATGCGTTTAATTCGTGTTGAATCCGATTCAAAACGTAAAGAAAAAACCCTGGCAAAAAATGTACGGCAAGTAACACGCTTCACTTTAAGAGGCGAGTAGCCTAAGCGTGGAACAAAGTCCATATCTGGTTGTTGTATATGTAACTTTAATAGTTACTTCAGGAGACCAAGACGCAAGCACTGGCGCAAGCACAAGCACAAGCATAAGAGCTTTATATCAAGTGAAAACGTAGGCGACGCAAGCACAAGCCCAAGAAAATTAAAGGAAAATTTTGATCCAAGTTGTGCTTGTGTTTGCGTCTGCGTCTGGGCTTACGTCGCTTGTGAAAACCAGGCTTAAGCTATCGCGGCTCCTGATTTACGAGGCAATTGATCTTACGGCTGTGTCCTGTGATGCCGCCTTCACGCCTAACCTATTTGTTCCGTGAGTGGCAAAAGTCTCAGCATTTTAAATTATGCTAATCGATACTGAACTGAAACACGCCTCAATGTAGAGACATTTTCTTACGCAATGGTTATTCATGATTTTTGTGATAGATGAACTGTGCCAATAAATTTATTGACCCATGCGCAACTCAGCTAAAATGGGTTTTTAAAATTCTTAACGGCCATTTCGTTTGTCGTTTTACGAAGCGAAAGAACTTAAATTTGGAAAGAAAGTTGGCCAGGCTCTGAAAAGTTAGCCCATGCACAATTTTGCCAATAGCTTACCAGACTTTGCCAGGAACTTTAACGGACAATTTGAAAGATTTACCTGAAGTGTTTGCGGTATGAAGTGCTGGATAATGAAGGTCACGTGTAAGTGCTGCAAGTCCAAGTGTCGCATAGTTGAAACTCGCCTTAGAATACAGGAGAACAAGGGAGAAGGCTTCGATTTAGTTGATTAATCCAGTATAGAGGTAAGCTGCTGAACAATGCCAATTAACAGTTGAATTACAAAGTTTGTTGTCCAAAGCTATAAAGCCACGGATTTTTCTTTTCCCCACTATAGTAGCATTCACCGAGTAGCTTTAAGGTAAAATAAAAAGAGACGAACACAGGAAGTCGACTATAATTTCATCGCTTGAACTTATTCTTAGATAGTGAAATTTGTTTTTGAAGAAAGAAAAGTTAACTGCACTGTGTGGACCGTCAATTGCCTGTATTAGCTTGCTTTTTGACAATTGTCTTGATTTAAAGATTAAAGATTGAACTGACTTTCAATTTTCCGATGCTTAAATTTAATATAGTCACAGTTGGTAGACAGCACAAAGAAAGGATATCGGCGAAAAAGTGAAATTATAAAGAGGATTATTTTTCATGTTTCTTATTGTTAGCTATTGTTGTTTATTTACTCTTTGCTTTAGATTTATAATATGCTGCTGTAAATCGAAGCAAACAATACACAGACAGAACTGAAGAGACTTGAGTGATTGGCAAATGTAAGTCAGCTTTATATGTTTTATTTATTTATTTATTTATTTATTTATTTATTTATTTTTTATTTATCTATTTATTTATTTATTTATTTATTTATTTAAAATATTCAGCGCTTATTGAATTTTTTTAAGGGAAAAAAAGCAAATACCTAACAATATCGCGCTCTTTGGAGGGCAGGGTAGACAGAGTACTTCTCTGTTAATTTGGGTTGTTTGCTCATTTTTTGTCGAGGAAAATATCTTTCAGTTTTAAGCCAGCTCCAAAAGCTTTTTACTCCACAATGATTTCCCTAACAGTATTTCACCCATTCCGTCCTGTGCCCCCCTCTCACCCCCCCCCCCCCCCCTTCCTTCCCTCATCCCAACCGCTAATGAAGGACCAGGCGTCTTGTAATTTTGTGGCAACATCAATTTTACCTACATGACCAAAGGTGATTTGATAATCAGCCGATAAGGTGAGATAAGATCATGTAAACCATGCCTGGATGGATCAGTCAAGGACTGCCTCCAAAGAACTTTCCAAACAAAGTTGAAAGAACAATTTAATCCCTCGTTAGACTGCTTGTTCTTGCCACAAATCTACTCTTTCTTTTAGGGCATAAGGAACATTAATACGAGAGAACTAAACTTAAAAGAAACGCTTACTTTCTACACTGAAAAGTGCATCTTAGATTATTTGACCGAAATTTGCTTGAGCAGAAAACGAGAAAATGTCATTCATCTCTTGAAAGTTTGGTTTACCTCAAAAGCTCTGGCAGTAAAGTCAATTGGTTAACAAAATTTTCCAAGTTTGTTTAAGAACAGCTCTTGGTAACATATTTTGGTGAAAGAAGACTGTACCGAGTTGAATCGAAATGGGCACCAGAATTGGATCCCTGGTCTTTTTGGGAGAATGAGTATTTAAGAATTTAAATTTCCAAAAGAGGGGGAATCTGACTCAGATTTATCAAATCGTCAGGGTCCATGGGTAGGGAAATTGGGACCAAGTGATAAACTTTAATTACAGATTTAATTATTTTTTCCTTTAGCTGTATAGAAATGCAGTACTTAACATCTAGTTAAAAAAGAGCAAAGGATTCCAGCGATCCAAATTAACTACGTTGCAAACGTGGAGAAATAGATATACAAATGTAACTCCTTTTGCCTTTTTTGCTTCTCTTTTTGCTGGACTGTTTATTGTCAGTTTTCATTCACTGCTTAAACCGGTAATAAAGCTACATACAAATCCTTATATTTCCCTGACACGTCATCTTTTCGTTATCCGGGACGCCTTGTTCGTATCTTAAACCAGCACAAGCACAAGGCCAAATTTCTCGTGAGCCCCGAGCATTTCATCTACGTTCATCTTGTGTGGGGAAGAGGAAGAAATTATCATCATTTCGATAATAATAATAATAATAATAATAATAATAATAATAATTTAATAATGATGATGAGGAGGAGTTAAGGAAAGGACTTAGCTAATAACGAACACTGGCAAAGAACGGTCCTTCCTTATTGGACGCTGTCAGAAATGGATTATCTGCCAGAACTCAAATAAAGTTAAGAAGTTCTATGAATACGTATAAACTGTTTGAATGTAACGAAGATGATTGAGTGTAAAATAACTATAGCCCAGACCCGTGTCCGCAAGTTATGTAGATAATTCATGAAAACAACAAAATGAAATCTTCAATAATCATCATCATCATCATCAGCATCGTCGTCGTCACCATCATCATTGTCATCGTTATCATCACTATCTCTATATTTATTCATGTATTTATTCTCTATTAAATCGCTTTTCGAAGGTACTCGAGAAACGAACTTGTGACGCATCATATAGCATGAGAAGAAACCCCAGGAATCCGTATGGATGAGCTATAAACCGGAATTCAAAACAGGTATACTATTCTTATCTTAGTGCTACTTTCAGTCGAGACCGGGAAATTTAGACACGTCAGCATAAACTTAGGCAGCTGACAATCCCTAAGAACTTTGATGAGGGTCACAATGGGGTTAACCGTCAGCCGTCGAATAGCCTAGAATTTAACCGTCAACCGTATAAAAAGCAGTTATTATTAGCCGTCAAACGATTTCATCATCTGCTCATCCCAGACTTCTGCCTCTCAAAGAATCGTTTTACTGTAAGTGGTAAACCAGTTTCCATGTTCCCAAATGTACTCACTTTCTGGTCTTTTCAACTTAATTTGCGTCTAAACAGACACCAAAGCTAACTTCCGTCAGGAAGTCCTTCTGGTTTCAAAATAGTAATGATTTACTACATTGATAACGTGTTTCTGACCAAAACACAACCTCCAGAGCACAACTGTTAATATTAAAAAACACAAAAGTTAAGATTAACTTTAACTCATTGAAGAAATTTCCACTTGATAACCGTCAATCGTCAAAAACCTTAAAATTTAACCGTCAACCTACGAAGCTACCCTCCAATTGAGGCACTCCTTACTAACCAATATCTTTAACTTTTTCAGGTACTGATTCTAAAAAGGCTACTTTCTACAACAATTGCAATTAAGGTAAATATCAAAGGTCGTATCTTAAGAATCCAATAGATTTCCGTTCGATTTCAGTTGTGCCGAACGAAGGAATAACGAAAAGTCTTCTTAAAAAACATTGCTGGACCAAACACAAAACCAACGGCACGGATTCACTTAGAACAGTACCCAGTCTTTCGTATTGAACAACGTAACTTTAAGGCTGCGACATCTCTCTCAACGGAACCAAACTCTAAACTATAAATACAAAATATCATCAAAAAGAATTACGGAAAGGTGGCCAATAGTGCCAATCACGTGACCCCAAGCTGGGTGGAGGGTTTCGCGCGCTCCACTTGGTGCTTGTCTTACTTTCGCGCTTCCCGAGGCCCGTATAGTCGTGATGATCAACCCATCCCGGTCTGCCGAATGCACTCAACTGGCATTGCACACAGGTACAGTACTCAACTCTGTTGAATACAGGCCGGGTTATACCGGCAGCTAACTGTACCGTGATCTGTTAGGGTGACAGGCAATATACTGGGTCGCTGTGTGAGAGTTCATGGCTGGTTCCAGAAGACTGTCTGTACGCAAGCGGGGGTCACACTCTTTTTCAATTTTCGCGGATACCAAAATTACCTAAGGATAAGTTTTAAATTCAGACTGATGTTCCTGAGAAGGAGTTGTTGCCTTGCAACAGTTTATACTGAAAAAAGAAGCAATATTTATCTACGGAAAAGGGAATATTAAATGAATTCCATTGATCCACAGAATATGAAATGTAATGCAATTCTAGTTGCCTCACTCAAAGCCAAGGGAAAAAACTGGTTAGCTTAAAGGAAATTTATTTATAGGGAGAATATTGAATGAATGCCATTGAAATGTAGAAAAATGTGATACAATCCTAGTGGCTTAAACAAGATTTGATCTGTTGAGTTTCATTATGATGTAGAAGCTACATGTACCTCGACTAGGTTTTTGAGCCCCACCTTTTACTAACAGACTGTGTTTTCAGATTATAGAGTGATATTTTTAAAACGCTTCATGGGTATGTCGACTACTTAACATCATTGTGGTAAGTGTCTAAATCAGTATTTTAAAGTTTTCTTTGCAGGCTTCCTGCCGATGAATTCAACGTAATTATACGAAGTGCGAATCACGTTATCCCCAGAGCATGAAATTGAAATTCAAGAATTTGGTGTTCTATGATAAACCAAAAGCAAAAAAGGAACTGAAAAACCTATAGAGCACAGGGGGAAAACCAACACCAACGTTATATTGTGGATGTTAGACACATTTCGCCCGGATTCCAGCCGGGAACACAACCATGCAAAGGCAGAGCTTTCGTCAGTAGAATGCTATGCCATCTTTGCATCCCTCTGTGGTGTCACTAAGTAACCTAACACTAAGGTAGTAACAGCTCTTTTGATGGAATTAAAACTAGAATGTGATAGCTAAATAGTATCAAACACGAAAAGATGGCCAACAGTGCCAATCACGTGACCCCAAGCTGGGTGGAGGGTTTCGCGCGCTCCACTTGGTGCTTGTCTTACTTTCGCGCTTCCCGAGGCCCGTATAGTCGTGATGATCAACCCATCCCGGTCTGCCGGGGAATGCACTCAACAGGCATTGCACACAGGTACAGTAGTCAACTCTGTTGAATACAAGCCGGGTCACATACCGGCAACTAACTGTACCGTGATCTGTTAGGGTGACAGGCAATATACTGGGTCGCTGTGTGAGAGTTCATGGCTGGTTCCAGAGGACCGTCTGTATTCAAGCGGGGGTCACAATTAATTTTTAATTTTCGCGGATACCAAAATTACCTAAGGATAAATTTTAAATTCAGATTGCAGTTCCTGAGAAGGAGTTGTTGCTTTGCAATAGTAGATACTAAAGAAAAAAACAATATTCATAGAAGAGGGAAATATTAAACCAATTACATTGATCAACAAGAAAATGTGATGCAATTCTAGTAGCCGGCTCACTCAACGCCACAAAAAAAACAAACTAGGTAACTTAAACGTGATTTATATATGGAGAGAAAATATTAAATGAATTCCAATGATCTGCAGAAAAATGTGATAGAGTTCTAATGGCTTCACTTTAAGCCACGACGTTAACTTATACAGGAATGACCCAAGAATTTATCTGGTGGGTTTCGTTATCATGTCTGAAGTTGTACTCGACTGGGCTAGAGAGCTTCCCTTTTTACTAAAAGACTGTGTTTTCAGATTAAAGAGTGATGTTTAACGCTTCACAGGTATGTAGACTACTAAACATAATTACAGAAAGTGTCAAAATCAATATTTTCGATTTTCTGTACAAGTTTCCTGTGTTCAATTTAACGCAGTTATACGAAACGTGAAGCACATTATCTTCAGAGCATGAAATTGAAATTCAAGAAAATTGCTGTTCTATGAGAAAGGAAAACAGAAAATGAACTAAAAACCCCAAGAGAGCTCAAGAGGAAAGTCAAGAGCAAACGTTGTACTGTATTAAGAATGATGTATTATTCTTTGAATGACACAGGAATACTCGGAAAAAGGAACTAGGAGTTATCTTATGGGAAGTCGAACGTAAGACCTTCCGGTTACTAGTTCGGATGCTCTACCACTGAGCTACAGGAGACTCGTGGGAGCTAAGGCCATTAAACTAGGTTCGTGAGACAAACATCCTGCATTCTGCTAGGATTGGAATTTCTATGTGTGGCATATGCGGAATGGAATAAATGTGATGGTGTATTAATTATAAGTATGGTGAATGAATGAGAATTATGCATTATTCAGTGAATGACACTGGCATACTCGTAAAAAGGAAATCCGAGTGCTCCTATTAGGAGCCGAACCTAAGACAGTTCCAATAACTAGTGCGGATGCTCTACAACTGAGCTACAGGAGACTCGTGGGAGCTAAGGCAACTAAACTAGGTTGATGGGACAAATATCCTGCATACTGCTAGGATTGGAAAGTCAATGTGTGGCATATGCGCAATGGTATGGTATACGTTAAGCCTGGTGAATGAATGAGAATGATGTATTATTACATGTAATATTAAGGCAGCAACATCTCCTTTTATTGGAAGTAAACGAGTGGAGTGCGATAGCTAAACAGGAAATGTGGCCAATAGTTCCCGATCACGTGACCTCTAACTGGGTGGATAAAAGCAAACAATTTCTTAAACCCGCCTAAGTTATCAAGCCCGAAGCTGGATAAATAGCAAGTTTGCTGTCATTGTTTTTCCTTCTGTACGTCATTTATATGCTGCTATAGGAATGAATGTTTGTTGACTGTGGAGCATACGATCAAATCTGCACTTGTCCGAAATTTTCTGACACAAATATGATTGTGTTTTAAGTTTGCAGAGTGCAACGTTTCCTATACATGGACACTGGGTCAGAGATACCTCTATCTATCGTACGTGGGTAGACCTATAGATAAAAAACAAGATTTGCAAGGTATGTTGCTGTGCTTTGCTGCCATCTTACGCTACGCTTGGTGAGTCGATCATAGCTTTGTGCTGTGGCGCCTATGACGTTCGTCTTTCTGAGCGATTTTTCCCTTTGTCCCGCCCCGTCAAACTGCCCCTGGGTCTCCGCGGATGATTATTACCAAGAGAGGATCCTCTCTTGTTATTACCCAAAGTTACAGTATCATAGCCTTACATACTTGCATTCAAGATTTGTAACAAATCATAAATAAGAAGGCACCTTCAAGGCGCAGCTGTGTTGAAAGAATATTATCGGCCTGGAAAAGCCTTCCAAACGACGTATAACACAAGAAAGAAAGTTCGTCAGTAATACGACACGAACGAACATTGCTACGTTTTATTTTGTTGTACAGCATCCATCTTAGTTAGTCTAGTTTGTTCTGCAGATACTTTTCCTTTGAACATTTCTTACACTAAGTAAAGCAGCATACCGCACTAACATGTCGTAGCAGTGTTATTCAAGAGAATGTACTCGACTTCAAATAAACGCTGGGACATCGATCAAACGCTCCCGGCATTTTATTTAAAAATTAGCAGTTTTGACCCGACGTTTATACGAGGCCGTGTTTAATCGGGGTCCACCGCTTAGTCGAGAAAATACGAGAGTAATTTTAGTTTTAAAGAAGATTGTTTTCCTCTGACCTAGCACAGGAGTAAGGTAGAGATTTGTGCCATTTTTCTTCTGACTTGGGAGAGGATCTGAAATAGTCTCATGGTATTGGCAGAACAAATGAGATGTCCTGTATTTAGCCTAGTGAAAAATGATATATTGATTTTTCAGTCAGCATACTATCTCTTGATCGTCTTAAGCTCATATATATGCTGTAGCAATCAAAATTAATCGTTAACAATGCAGTAATTATCAATTAACAATTATCAGACTTATAATCAATTACGAATTTGCTCCTTTCCTTTTAGGGTGTTTTCTATGGTTGAAGTCTTACGTTTGAGTTTATAAGAGTGAAAATTGATCAACAAGATTCTTCAGCTAGCCTTAACTCTAAATCACTGGTTAGAGAATCAGCACCGAATTTGAATCTCAAGACACAAAATTGGCGTGGCCAACTTTGATATTTCATAATCAGATTCTCCTCACTATCAAATAACAATGCGTGAAGACCACTGAGTGATGGTTACAACTGCCACGATTACTTTGGCCGTGAGGTGTTTAGCTACAGGGACAGTGAGCAAACATCGATGAAGGGAATTCTCTCCACTTTAAAATTGAACAATTTTAGTTACTTTACGATCTAGTAGCATTATAGGTGAAACGTTTGGTTGTAAATAACCCCACGTAAGTGGTCTGAGAACAGTTTGTGCCTCGATCATTTGTTGGCATCGTGAATTCGCGTAAAAATTGCACGAACGTAAAGGGAAGGCCCTTAGCGTAATTTCCGGAATCCAACTTTCCTGTTTCTTACTGAATCACTGATGTAGGATTTAACAGGTTTTTACAATAATTTCGTGTATCTATATGCGTTTTCAGTGTTAGATTTAGTTGGGTCTTGGGCTAACAATTTTGAGACTGAGATAATCGAGGGCACGAAATGAAGGTCAAGAAAACATTTACAGGAATCCTCATTATTTAAGTTAAAACACTGAATTTTAAATGTGATTAAAATGAAATAAACACCAAATTAAAACAAAACATTAAAATAATAATAAAAATAATAATTTAAAACTAAATTTAAAAATTAACATTTATCCTGCCGAGCCCGGCTCACTTTGGTTATGGCTGTTTCATGATCAATTTATGGGCTTTTACAGTTTTAATGTGGATTCCTGTAAAATTAGGTTGGCCTCCGTCTTGCAGATTTTGCCAACTTGTTAAATACTGCATCAGTGAAAAACGAAAACAGAGACCTTGGTAAACTTAAGTCCGTGAACGCGTTGATTTCTGGGATGACAGGCAGTTCAAAGAGTTTCGGTTGTTGTTACTCACGAGAAATTATGTAGAGCTATACAACTTAAAGAGAATTATATACTTGTTAACTTCCGTGATATTATTCAGTGTAAGGTAGATGTGCAACATGTTTAATGAGAATGATTGCAAAATTAATAAAATGTTTTCGTCCACTGTGACTTGAGTAACAGTCATTTCTGGGAGCAAACATGCAAATGAAATGCACCTATTTAGCAACACTTACCTGTGGCGGAACGTATTTGCCTGTACCAGTTTTGATCTTAAATAGGCCATACGACCTGGTTTCTGTCGCTTTCCTTTGCTCTCTGGAATGACTGTAGTGCAGGTTACACCAGCCTCGTCTTATGTTGTTTTCTTATTTAATATCTTTAAAAATAACGACATTTGAAGCTAGAGATGTTCAATTCTGATCTTGGACAAATCGTAAAGATTGGATGCAACGGGCTTAGAACAGAAGCGAAGAGAGGTTGATGTTGATCTGAGCCCTTGTGCGTTCTAGTCAAGTTAAATTCAATTCAGAGGGTCTCTTGAACAGGAGCCATCAACTGTCTCTGAGTCAATTATAACGTGGTGGAGGTCTAACACAAAAGACAAAAAAACAGGGTCTTTGCGCAGAGGCCACACCTCATAAGAATCCCCGAAATCAATAACACTCTCCCATTTGACCAAGAAACAAAATAGATTCGTGGTTCTCTGACAATCTCCTGATGTACTCTTTCAAAAACCGGGTTATGTCGTTGGCAATTTTCAAGTTTTTTGTTTGCTTTTTTCAACTGAAACTAAATACCTTTCTCGTTCTCGAAATGCTCGTACAACAGAAAAAGAAACATATCAAATGATTTTTCCAAAGGAAGGACAAACCATAATCCGTTTTTATCTATTTCCTAAAACACAAGGGTAGGACGAAAAATATCGGCCATTTTTTTCATTCTTGCATTCTTCGTCATCCGTTTTAGTACACCGGAAAAAACGGAACATTGATGTAAGAGGTTATTCTTTACAAATCTTTTTCGTCTTTACAAATCTTACATCTATTGAAAATGGCGCTCTGCTCGCGTTCGTTGTCTGATGCATCAGAAACCTCTGCAATCGTCATAAAGATAGAGCCGCGTTTTTCTCGTCTTTTTTTTTCTGCTATCAGTTCAGAGTTGCAAAAAAAAGTAAATGTGGTCAAAGTCTCAACGTCAAATTCACGAACCAAGTATAATTCAGCTCAGAACTGAATTGCTGGACTGACCAGCTGATAAATGGAATGACAAATTTAGGGAATCCTGAATGGTTCTACTGAAGCCTTCAATCTCCTTTGAAACTACAACACCTTAGGGAAATGTGGCATTTTGCAAAGGAATAAGTACAAACACTCTTTTGCGAATCATTCAGTAGGGGAGGACAAGGAGGGAGCGTTGCTTGAGGCCAAATTTGTCATTTTGCTCGACCAAAATTTCAGGCCTACACTAAATCTGCCCTGCTCTCTGTCCTCTGTACTTGTAACTAGAAATACGTGACTCGCAAAACCTCGCGAAGCTAGAGCTGGGTGGACAGTTGATTTGAAGTGAAGGAATGTGCTTAGGCAGCTAGAAAGTATGAATATATAGTGACTCATATTTGTCTTCAGTGTGTTGTAATCAACCAAGGAAAATTTCAAACTTCAGCTCTACAGGAAAAATTTGAGCATCTTGGGTGAACATTTGTTAAGATCTTGTCATCGACGTTTTGAACGTGTCTTTAGTTGCATTTAATCGTGAAAACAGTTCTGAAACTCGAAACACCATCAGACGTTTCTCCGTCGTATCTTCTCCTTACATTTTGCCCGAAATCCCTGCTAACTTGAACCACAAACTCCGGCCTTATTCGATCTTTTCAACGCGGGTCTTTTCTCACCAAAATAAAAACGTACGAGGTCTATACATCGATTTCACGTTCATATTATCGAAGAGTGAGCGTGGGTTGCCAGTGTATTACCTAGCATTCGGTAGAAAAAAAGACATTTTATCTCAGTTGTGGCCTTGACTCGACCTTTCGGGTTCGCTTTGAGATACCACTGACAATTACTCGCAGTGCGTTTTAGGATTATTCCCTCTGCTCAAAACTATATTTTGGTCAGTTTCGTGTTCTTGACTGTGCTATTTGGGTAATTCGAAACGTTGCACCATGAGCTGTATTTGCGAACAGACGCTTGACTTGGAGCAGTCCATTGTATTCTTGTAATTCGTGATGAATTTAATCTTTTAGATGTATTTTATAAAGCTGACTAAAATCAATAGGCAGTTTGAGAGTAAACAAACGTTCTTCGAATGTGAAAACTACATAGGAACATTTAACTGCATGGAAGCACTGTTCAAAACATAAAATATGTGAACAAGTTCTATGACGACACTCACCAGAAGTGAATTCCAATACAATTAAAGACAAACCCGCGTACAAACAAACAAAGCTGTTACACTCAGACAATAGAGACAATAAAACTTGCAAACTTACAACAAATTGCTTAACAACAGCTGAACAAAAGCCTGTTATTAGCCCTTTCGTTGTTTAAGTTCAATGGCTTCTCCGTGCTAAACAAGCCAAGGCGTGCAAGCCAACCGATCGTGGCTATTTGACGTCACACTGGTAGGGATGACTCGGTCCCCTCTCTCTTGACATACGCGCAGATAATGGATCCTGATTGGGCCATGTTGGCTGAAGACAATGAGAGCAACAGAGGGAAAAAACATCCCTTCTAGGGGAGAAGTGTGTTTAATCCAGGTTTGATGTACAAATTAACTGAAAAAGAATTACAATTTGTGACTACGATGAAGAAAAAAGACTACGACAAAGAAAATAATCAGCAAATACTCAGTCCAGTCAGCTTATTAAGGGGGAATTCAACCTAAACGCCATTTTTCCGCCACTTAGTGACATGGCTGTAATGGAAATATCTGGTTCACGTTTCAAGCAATCCAAAAACTCTACGCTCATCGCGTGAACCTATGTTGTGGGGTGTTTTGTGAATTTTTGGGTGATTTTTGGCCCGGGGTATCCAATCGATGGAAACCGATGACCGGAAATTCAATCGATCAATCGATAAAATTAGTTAATTGGGTATCGATTGGTATCGGCCAATCGATGACCAATCGAAAACCACACAAAAACCGTTCATCGATTGCTATCGATTGGCTCAGCAACCTTGAACTGACGTCACGCACGCTACCTGTCCGATCATCTGCCATTTTTAGGAAGCCCTGGGGACGAAATGGTAAAACAAATTCCGACCCAGAATGTACCAAACACCAAAACTAAAATGGCTCATCGCTTACTACTATGATGAAAAAAAGGAACGTCTTTTTTACCTTTTGCTGCATATTTTATTTCCGTTTTAGACACAATTGGCGCCTTTATAGATTTTTTAGTTTGTATGTATGTGATCTTTGTTTTAAGCACGATTTGGTTCGTTATTATAAGGCTAGGTATTGCTGCTTTATTCATTACAGGCAATTTCATTGTTTGCAAAAGTACAACTTCTGTTATCAGAGTTTTTCTGTGGAGGCACGATGCAACCACTTTCCGTTTTTTCAGGTCTATAGATTGGCCCATGGAACAAACTTTTGATTTGTCGAAAAAAAACCCCGGATTCCTAGGGACAGGGCATTAACGTTAAAGAGAAAGAAGAGAGTATTGTTCTCCTGTTAACATTAAAGTGAAATGTGTTTATAATTACCGCGTATAAAGTTGTGTTTTTTTATGCGTCGATTCCGGTTCCGTCAATCTGCAACCAATCGATACCAATCGATACCAATTTATCTATCGATTGGTATTAATAATCGATACCAATCGATAACCACACGAATCTTCGTCATCGATTGGTCATCGATTATCAATATCAATCGATTAATTGATATCGATTGGTATCGATTGATATCGATTGTCATCGATTATCAATTCCATCGATTGGATACCCAAGGGTTTTAATAGCTCTTTTTTCTACTTTTAACTTGTAAATAACAATTTGCTTGGAATATTTTAATAAAGAGCTTAAGAAGATATAATGAAGAGACAAAATTCTCTGTTACTCCAAGTTTCGTGCTCACGCACTCATCAGACAGTATATACTGTAAATACTGTCTGATGAGTGCGTGAGCACGAAACTTGGAGTAACAGAGAATTTTGTCTCTTCGTTATATCTTCTTATTCAAAGCTCTACACTTAAAAAGTGTTTTGAGCACTGTTTAACGGCTTTAGCCACTTTATTACACGTAATAAAGAGATTATTATAATTTCAAAAATATTAATAAAAATTTATTATTATTATTATTATTATTATTATTATTATTATTATTATTATTATTATTATTATTACTGTTATTGTTGTTGTTGTTGTTGTTGTTGTTGTTGTTGAAAGAAAAGATACTCGACCGAAACCTTGACGCGGTCTGCCCCAGGGCATCACGCATAGTTAATAAAAAGAAATAACAATTTATGACTACGAGGAAGGAAAAAAACGATGCTCGTCAGTGGATCTCACCCAACAACAACACGGCGAAGGCTTCTGGCATCTCAACAACACACTTCTCACTAATAAAGTATTTGACAACGACAAAGTATTTGACTGGGACGACATTATAACGCTCGTCTCTCTCTCCCGCGCCCCCTGTGGGTTAGGGGGAGGAGACGGCTGACATTTCAGACTAACAGCTTGCTCACATGAGCGAAAACGCAAAGGGGAAATGGAGCCTTTGCTGGCGAGAAAAATGGATCGGGGAAGGGGCAGGGGAACTAATGCCAGGTTAGGGACTAAAAAATAAATATTCAATCCGCTCAATTTCGCACGAAGAAAGGTTAAAAAAATCTGTCAGGCGGACAATGAGGCAAATGATTTGGTCTTGTTATCTCAGCCAGACACCAGGGGAAAAATTATTTCGTTCCATCCAAAAGCAGTGACCTATAGCAAACGAAGAACGTTGCTGGAGTGAGAGTACAAAGTAATATTTCCGGTTAAACTGAACTATTTACAACACACGACAAAATTAAATTTCTCCATCAGTTCTGGTACTATGCAACAATTATTTAATATTTCAGTGCGGTGTTACTGGACAACCCGAAGGGGGGGGTACTCCTTATATGGGCTATATAGGTATGTGCGGCGCCAAAGGGTATGGTTTTTCGGCTGTTTTGGTCATAAAAAGGGTATCGCTTTTAGCCATTTTGCCGCCATGTTGGTAATAAATAGGGTATAGATTTTTGCACCCTAGTCCTGGGTTCGATTTTTTTTAGAAGAAGCTACTTCAGGTCATAAATAGGGTAGGGAAAATCGCAGATTTTAGTCATAAATAGGGTAGGGAAAATCGCAGATTTTAGTCATAAATAGGGTAAGGGTTTTGGGAAGCGGGCCGCACACCCCTACCCAATTTTTTTTGGAGTACCCCCCCGGGCTGGACAACTTTGTAACGGAATGGGACGGATGCACAATCTGGCGATGAAAGATTTGGACATATTCCACGCTCTTTGAATTGGATGCTGAAAGGGTATCGATATCTCATACGTATCGGGTTTAACTTGAATAATTAAATACGTCGTGGCATGTTGAGTATTCAGTTTGCAATAGTATCTAACAAGCGCTGAAAGGGAAGTTGTTGGGAATTTTTCATTTTCAAGATGAAGAAGATTTTGCTTTTGATCGTTTTATTTGCCCTCGTTCTTGCCGTTAGCGCCGGACGACGAAATCCGCATGGAACAAAGACCAAACGAGTACATCATCATTGGCCGAAGAAACCAGGCAGTAAGTAAGAAAAATCATTTATCTTGGTTAAATACCGACCATGATTTTTCCATCAGCTGAACTTAAGCATTGTGATGGCCACTGGTAATTCACGAACCATCCGTTGTTACTCTAAAAAGTCAAAACCAGCATGCGAGCAGGCTGTTGTCGGAAGACGAGATCCTTATTCCAACGAAGAAGGCCATCCGGAATGAAGGACTAAGACCTACGCAATCGATACGCAATGGCCATTAGAAAACCAACGATTTGATCTCAACTTTTCCAGCAACTATCGTTTTCTCAAAGCATCAGATTGTCTCAAAAACCTTCAACGGGGCAACCTGAAAACTGAAGGAAACAATCTTGATTCTTACTAGTTGTCACTGTTTCGCTTCCTCGGTAGAAAATAGACCTGAACTTTTCTTCTTGGCGTTTAACCAATCGTTGTGCAATCACATCAACGTTGAAAATATCAAGCAAAGAAGAAATGTGCCTTTCGAAATTTTTCGTAATACACCCGACTAAACAACATGCAAAGTAAAAATACCAATTCGGTTGCTTAGTCAGTCCCCCGGGGGGAAGGGGTTCTCCTCGGAATTCTCGGTAGAGGTGTGCCGCCCGGTTCTCCAAATCCTGACCCTATTTCAGACCAAAACATGCTATTTTCCACAGCCGTTTTCAGGCCTGGCCTATTTAATCCATATCCGTTTTCAGTCGAAGTCAAGAATTGGTAAAACTCACCCGAAAATTCAGTTCGAATAATATATTTGGAGTTGAAAAAACAATTACGTTCATACACTCTCGTGTTTCCCTTGAAAACCATACTCGATTTAAGACCATAATGGTGAAAATTTATACCCTTTTCCAGAACAAAACGGCTCAAAATATATACAAGCAAAGCATCTATAGAAGACTTTGCCCCCGGAGCAAAAACCATACCCTTTGGGGAGGCACATACATGCCTATAAAGGGGAGTACTCTCCCCTCCCCCCTGGAGTTATTCATTGAAATTTACCTTGCGAACCTCAAAATTACTGCGACCGCTGTGATAACCGTGATCAGTGCGTTCAGGCTATGCCGTGTGATCGTCTAATAACTGTACCCGAAAAGGCGTCTTGTACATTCTTACAATGTAAAGGATTTATTGCTGCTTTGGGACAGAATACTAATCTCGTCCACAAAAGAGTCATAAAAAGACATAGACAAAAGGTCACTTGATCTCCAAAAACGTTTGTTATTACTGTCAGCCAACTGTTACTTTAGTCTGAAATCTCAGCCGTCTCCTCCCCCTAACCCACAGGGGGCGCGGGAGAGAGTATCTCTCTCCCGCGCCCCCTGGGGTTAGGGGGAGGAGACGGCTGACATTTCAGACTAATATCGGGCAACTTGATTTTTTTTCTCATACCTAACAGGACTTGACTACGCGGATCAGTGTGAATAACATGACGTCACGTTTTCCTCCCCTGACGGTTTTACTTGTAGGGACGGAAAGAGACGGTTCTTCCATAATTCTTTGCAGAACGACGTACAAGGCCTCTGACACTTCAAACACAGATTTATACATAAAGCTCTCTGAATTCAAGCCCTGATTATTTCCCCTTTATAACATGATCTCATATACGAATAATACTAAGGATACAAAATTTTTCCTCACTGAAACTGGATATGAGTAGACCTGGACTCTGCGAACAAGATTAGCTTGACATGTGTTCTCCTAACAAAACCCTCCGTGGATACGAATTCCATTCTTTTCGAATGAAAGGTCAACGTCATACTGCTCAAACAAAGCTGGTGTATAGAATGCTGCATTCCAAGCTAGCTTTAAGGGTATCCGCTGCATTTGAAAATCAGTCGTAGCCATCCTTGTCTGACTCATCCTGACTTTAGGTTACAAAAAATAAGAACCTCAAGACTTTATTTTACCACATCTATTTATTTATGGAAAATTGTACTACACTGAAGACAATGACATTCTTTTTTTTTTTTTTTTTGTCACCAGCATGCACAATATCGAACTGCAAAAAGTGTTCTTCTTCTTCTTGGCTTCCAACATGTGACGAATGTGATCGTGGTTTGGTGAGAGTAAAAGTGATTTTGGGGTATGCCTGTTGGAAGAAATGTCCACAGAGGTATCGCAACGTCAACGGAACATGCACACCAGCTGGCATGCACGGCGCAGGTTTGTTAAAAAAAAAACATTGAATTAAAGCAAACCCAATGTCGTCCGCAGGGAGAGACTTTCCACTTCGGAACTATTTCACACACCAACATTTACCTAAAGTGCAACCCAGTTTCACATACATAAAACGAGAAATTGTACTCCTTTCTTATTCCTGAAAGAGAGGCCAAAGTCTCATTTTTGTCGACCAGCAGGCGCTATCTTTGTGTTGTAATTTCTGTCAAAACAGAACACAACAATCTAACAAGTAAGACTTGGGAAGAGAAAGACTGAGCTGGCTATCCGCAAGGGTAATTTGGCCTCCGTAAAGATATTCGAGTGCAGACGTTACGAGAGTTAAGGGGGAAATACGCCTAAATTTGAATGCAATTTGAAGAGGTTTTAAGAAGGGATAGAGGAAAGAAAATGATTTTTGGAACACTAACAGACAGTTGATACCCATGCAAGAGCACCCCAGGCTGCTTGTGGACTAACTTGGTATCCGTCTATTAATTATTAACTACAAATTCCAATTTTAAAACTTCACTAAATCTTCAATATTTCTAATTTCTCTTTACCAATCCTTCTAGAAAAACTACTCCTCCCAAATATACCCAAAGATCACCCAAAAATTCACAAAATACCCCACAACACAGATTTACGATATGGTGATAGGGTTTTTGGATTGCTTGAAACGCGTGACGAGATATTTCCATTAAAGCCATGTCAAGTGGCGGAAAAATGGCGTTCAGGTGTAACCCCCCCCCCCCCCCCCCCTTAAAGGGGCACTATCTTTTGCTGTACTTTGGTGCACACTGCTCAAATATTTGACTAAGAGCCTCTTCTCCAACATAAATTGCTCTCACCAGCACCGGGAGAAAAATATTAAGTAATTTCACTGAGGAAGAATATACTATAATAAGTTTTTTTGGTGATTTCTCCATAATGCACAGTAAGTACTTGAAAAAGTTCGAAAATTTTTTCAAGTTGCATCCATTTGCGTCCTTCTTTATCTTTGATCTTAGTCACTTAATTACACAAACGATCAACAAAGCGCACTCCACGCCCCCTTTCCTCCTTTTGAACAGACAATGCCATTGAACTGAAGCTAGCTTCTCATTATCATAATTGTTGTTGTTGTTACCATTACTGAGAACAACAGGTAGCGCAAAGTTGATTCTCAAAACGGCGGTGATTAGGCACGTCATACACTCAAGAATCGGGGCCATCCGGGGGACGGGGGGTGGGGATGGGGATATAACTTATATACATAAGAGTCGTGGAATTGAAGACACAGGGTATAGCAGCATATGATTAAAACACTCGAAAGATGCAAGACGGATCGGAACGGTAGTAGTAACACCGAGATTGCCCAATATTTCGGTTAGACAAAACTAACCTTCATAAGGGGACAAAAAACCCAAGTTAAAACGGATAAAAGCGGCAATAGTATTTTTAAAAATTAAAGATGTTGACTACACCCCAATCAAAAGCTTTTGCTTCTTTAACCAGTGTTACGAACCTTTTTGAAGCTGAACAGATTGCTTAAATCTCTTCTAATCAAATTCAATCAATTTCTTTTAGATTGCACTCCAAATTGCCAGAAATGTCGAAATATGGCCTGCTCCGTGTGTGCTGATGGGTATGCTTTACACAGAGACTTCTCTGCACTCAGGGCACGTTGCATTCGCCAATGTCCAAACGGATACAAAAAAGAAGTGAACTCAATTGGTGGATACAAGTGTGTAAGAAGTGAGTACAGTCATTGAACCGACCAAAAAGATTCGCAAGAAATCAGAATTTGGCGTGCTAGGATCGGAATTAAGAAGCGTAATTGTATTTTCTTCGCCAACACAAAATCATCTCTAACACCACATATTTGCCTAAAAAAAAGATTTATTGACGTTGACAGATCAAATTCCCAGGCTTGCGCTAATTGAAATAGCCGCAGTATATCAAAACGTTTTAGGTGTATATGGTTTAGTTTCGTTTGAGTCTATTTCATTTTACGGGAGGAGGGGTGAACAGGGAGATGTATGTTGACAGCCCAGTTTTTGTTCTCGTGTAATGCTGTCACAACGAACTGAAAATGCTGTTAAACTATCTGTAATTACGAAATCTCACTTTTTCTCGCTCCCCTTCCCTCGATTAAGCCTCCGCCCTGCTGCGCAGGCTAAATAGATAGTAGTAATAGCGAGATTGCCCAATACTTCAGTTATACAAAACTAACCTTCATAAGGGGACAGAAAACTCAAGAGAAAATGGATAAAAACGGCGATAGTATTAAAAAAAAAGTTGACTACACCCCAATCAAATGATTTTGCTTCTATAACCAGTGTTATGAACCTATCTGAAGCTGAACAGATTGCTTAGTTCTCTTCTAATCAAATTTAATCAATTTCTTTTAGATTGCACTCCAAATTGCCAGAAATGTCGAAATATGGCCTGCTCCGTGTGTGCAGTTGGGTATACTTTACACAGAGCCTTTCCTGGACTCAGGGCACGTTGCATTCGCCAATGTTCAACCGGGTACCAAAAAGAAGTAAACCCAATGGGTGGACACAAGTGTGTAAGACGTGAGTACTGTCATTGAACCGACCATAGAGATTCGCAAGAAATCAGAATTTGGCGTGCTGGGGATTTAAATTAAGGTTAAGCGTACTTGTGTTTTCATCGCCAACACAAAATCATCCCTAACACCACATATTTGCCTAAAAAAAGTTATTGACGTTGACAGATCAAATTCCCAGGCTTGTGCTACAATACCGAAAGTTTGTAAGGATAGTTGAAAATTGGTCTGTTTTTGCGATTGCCGAAACTCTGTTGATCATTTTCAGTGCAAGAATTAAATGAGCGCCATCTGAGTGGCAACTGTTCAATCACGATACAGCTTTTACTTTTCAGCTGTGCACTGGTAGAGAGTGGAAAGTTCGGACGAGAGTCCGACGCCGGAACCGCTAAAACTATTTTCAGGTTAAACATTTTCTTACGCGTCATCCATAAAGGTTTTCGCTATCGTACTGCCTGGACAACGTACATTTGGTCATAAAATCCCACATTTTACTGATTTTGCCTTGTAGACTTGACGCATTCATCCGACGTTAGTTAAAATGGCCGTATTACATCAACTTTTTAGGTGCATATGGTTTAGTTTCGTTTGAGTCTATTTTATTTTAGGGAGGAAGAGGTGAACAGGGAGATGTGTGTTGACATCGCAGTTTTGGTTCTAGTATAATGCCACAACAAACTGGAAATGCTGTTAAACTATCTATGATTAAGAAATCTCACTTTTTTTCGCTCCACCTCCCTCGATTACGCCCACTACGCAAGCTAACTGAGATAGTAGTTATACTAAGGTTGCCCAATATTTGGGTTCCACAAATATAACATTCATAAGGGGGAAGAATACCCAAAAGAAAATTAAAAAAAGCGGCCATATTATTTAGAAATGTTGACTACGCCCCAAGGAAACGCTTTTGCTTCTACAACCTTTATTATTAACGTTACTGAAGCAGAACAAACTATCTATAATTACGAAATCTTACTTTTTCTCGTTCCCCCTCCCACGATTACGCCTGCTAAATAGATAGTTCTTATACTGAGATTGCCCAATATTTGGGTTCCACAAAAACAACTCAGTGAACCCAAGTAAAAATGGGAAAAAGTGGCAATAGTATTTAAAAGGTTGACTACACCCCAAGCAAAAGCTTTTGCTTCTACAACCTTTACTGAAGCAGACTAACAGGCTGTGTAAAATTGCTTCTCATTAAATATAATCGATTTCTTCCAGAATGCACTCCAAATTGCCAGAAATGTCGAAATATGGCCTGCTCCGTGTGTGCAGATGGTTATGCTTTACACAGAGCCTTCCCTGGACTCAGGGCACGTTGCATTCGCCAATGTCCAACCGGGTACAAAAAAGAAGTGAACCCAATGGGTGGACACAAGTGTGTAAGACGTGAGTACAGTCATTGAAGCGGCCACCCTCGGGGAATGAAGAAGTGTCCGATTAATGGAGGTTGACCACGTTAAATTAATTCGCAAGAAATCAGAATTTGGCGTACTGGGATCGGAATTAAGAAGCGAAGTTATATTTCCTTCCCCAACAAAAAAACATCCCTTACACGAACGCATTCCTAATTTTTGTCCAAAAAAAATGTTGTTATCGTTGACGGGTCAAAGCCTCACGCTACAAGACCGAACTGTAGTATGGGTAGTTGAAAATTGGTCTTCGTTTTTGCGCCGGTTGCCGAAACTTTGAATGTGCCATCTGTAGATCATTCTCAGTGCAAGATTAAGCACCATTTGATTGTCAAACGTCAATCATGATTCAGGTTTATTTTTTCAGCTCTGCAGTAGTAGAAACTACAGTTCGGAAGAGAGTCCGACCCGGTAACCACCACACCTATTTTTTCAGGTTAAACATTTTCTCAGGCGTCACCCATAAAGGATTCCGCCATGGTACTGCTCGGACAAAGTACATTTGGTCATAAAATCCCACATTTTACTGATCATCTCTTGTAGGCTTGACGCTCTCATCCGACGTTAATTGAAATAGCCGTAGTATATCGAAACGTTTTAGGTGCATATGGTTCAGTTTCGTTCGAGTCTATTTTATTTTAGGGGAGGAGGGGTGAACAAGGAGAGGTGTCTTGAATGCCCAGTTTTTCTTCTCGTTTCATGCTGTCACAACAAACTGAAAATGCTGTTAAACTATCTATATTTTTGAAATCTTACTTTTTCTCGTTCCCCCTCCCACGATTACGCCTGCTACACTAGCTAAATAGATAGTTGTGATACTGAGATTGCCCAATATTTGGGCTCCACAAAAATAACTTTCACGAGGGGCCAGAAAACCCATGGGAAAAAGCAGCGATAGTATTTAAAAAGGTTGACTACACCCCAAGGAAAAACTTTTGCTTCTACAACCTTAACTGAAGCAGACTTACAGGCTTTAGTATAAATCTACTAGTGTTCTATCACGACTGCCGTTCAGCGGCTCTGATTGGCTACGCTACTCGCTATCCTGTGATAGATAGTGAGAAGCGGTTTTCAACAAAATGGCGGCCGCTTCCTCGCGTTTTCGAAGTGTCTGCGATGAGGATATAGATAATTTACCTGTTTAGTTTTGAACGACTGGTAGATTTATACTAAAACAATTAGATTATTCGCTCTCGATTTCTATGCATAATAGCTAATTCGGGCTGCACCCTCATCAGCTATCACGCGATAGAAATCTTGAGCTCATAATCTAATTGTTAAGTATAAAATCGCATCTCATCAAATATAATCGATTTCTTCTAGGTTGCACTCCAAATTGCCAGAAATGTCAAAATATGGCCTGCTCCGTGTGTGCAGATGGGTATGCTTTACACAGAGCCTTTCCTAGACTCAGGGCACGTTGCATTCGCCAATGTCCAACCGGGTACAAAAAAGAAGTGAACCCAATGGGTGGATACAAGTGTGTAAGACGTGAGTACAGTCATTGAAGCGGCCACCCTCGCGAAATGGAGAAGTGCCCGCTAATGGAGGTTGGCCGCGTTCAAGAGTGCCGCGTTATAGAAATTCGCAAGAAATCAGAATTTGGCGTACTGGGATCGGAATTAAAAAGCGTGCTCGTATTTTCTTCGCCAAAACAACAGCATCCCTAACACGAACACATTCCTAATTTTTGTTCCAAAAAAATTTTGTTAACGTTGATGGGTCAAAGCCTCATGTTCACGCTACAAGACCGAAAGGTAGTATGGGTAGTTAAAAAATGGTCTTCTTTTTTGCGTTGGTTTCGGAAACTTTGAATTTGCCATCTGTAGATCATTCTCCGGAGCAAGGATAAGCGCCATCTGATTGTCAACTGTCAATCATGATTCAGGTTTAATTTTTCAGTTTTGCAGTAGTAGAAAGTACAGTTCGGAAGAGAGTCCGACTAGGTAACCACCACACCTCCTATTTTTTCAGGTTAAACATTTTCTTTAGCGTCACCCATAAAGGTTCCGCCATTGCACTGCACGGACAACGTACATATATTCAAAAAATCCCACATTTTACTGATTTTGACTTGTTGGCTTGACGCTTTCATTTGACGTTAACTGAAATGGAGGTGCAACGTTAAACTTTTTACGTGTATATGGTTTAGTATCGTTCGAGTCTTTTATTTTAGGGGAGGAGGGGTGAACAGGAAGGTATATTTTGACAGCGCAGTTTTTGTTCTTTTTTACAGAGTGCACTTCAAATTGCAAGAAATGTAAAAATTGGTATTCCTGCTCGGTATGTGAACGTGGATACGCGCTTTTCAAAAGATCCGGCCTACGAGCCAGTGGACGCTGCATTCGGAGATGTCCAGGAGGATACAAGACACAGGATACTCCTACGGGTGACAAGAAATGTGTAAAGCGTAAGTTCTATATCAAAATAAGTTAAGCAATAACTCTACTACTTTTTTTTTCAAGTTTAATTTAAAAAGCCACATGTCTCCCAGCCTCCCTGCACATTAGTCCGGATATACCACGCCGGAGAGCGCTTTCAGGGACGTTTTAGTGAGAACGGAAGACAAAACTGGTGTAAGAGATGCGTTTCCAAATTTATCCTGATTAGTGTAGACGAGGTCTTGATGTTCACCTTGTTCGACAACTGCTCATAACGTCCTAATACTCTTGGCTTGGGTTATACAGCTATTTCAATTAACGTTGTCGGATAAAAGCTTAAAGCTTAAAGACATCTTCAAAGAGGCTGCCACCTCATCCATTTGATATCCTAACATTTCTATCATCCAAATGGTTCGCCATCGTATATCTTCACTGGACGGACGAGACAGCAGATTTTGAAGAACGTATTCATAAAAAAAAAATCCACAGAATCCTGAGGTCTTGTCTTTTAGCTTTATGCTTTGATCCGACAACGTTAATGGAAATAGCTGTAAACATGTTTTCGTAATGCTGAGATGACTTTAAGGGGGTGTCCTCAGAAAACAATTGATGTACCAGCTTTTAGCCAATTATCACGATAAATGCGCAGCAATCTCTTACATACCCTACTTGGAAAGGGTCGAAAGGGAGGAAAAGGGGACATTGTAGCGAGCTCTCGACTTCTGCCACTATACAGTCAGTCATTCACTGTTCTATCACGCTTTCAGAGGGCATTGTGACAATGCAGTGTTAGAATTTGAATTATCCACTGGATAAGTCACTATCCAGCGTAGCAAATGTACTCCAACTAACGCCTTTGGCAAGTTTTCCACACAATCCCATACTTAAATTTCACATATACTTCTACTCTATCCACAAATTATAGGGCCATTGGGAAAATCTTGCCCACATTTCATCTGCTGGATGGCGACTTATCCAGTGGATAAAACTATCCGCTCTTTGAACAACTAAGGCCAGTAGTTTAACCATGAACTTAGCCGTTAGACGACGCTGTCTCTGATAAACGTAACCCGAGAGGGGCTATCTCGTTTTCCGATATTCCACGTGAATTATTAGAATTGTGTGAAATGACCACCAATGTCAATCTGATTATATACATCACATTATCTCTTGATGTCATCTGCCCGCAACCCGCCCATTCCTTCCTTCCCTCCCTCCTTCATTCATTCTTTGTGTTCTTTTCTTCTTGTCATGCAGAGTGCCAGGTCATGGACTGTGCATTTTGTCCAACCCAAGGCAACAAATGCTTCAAATGCAAGCCTGGCCTTTACAAGTTACCCGCTGGGAGGTCATCGGACTTTTGTTTTTCTCACTGTCCATCAGGCTATGTTCCAAAAACAGTGAATGGCGTCAATGTTTGCAAACGATGTAAGAACACTGTTATTCCAAAACACCTAAAGCTTAATTTAAAACAGGGTAGGCGACGGAGACCTCAGGATCACATGCCCCTGGTAATCAGCAGGGCACAGTTGTTCAAAAGCCGATTAACGCTAATCTCCGATTAAAAGTTAACAGAGGTTTTCATTTCGCTCGTTATAAATGTCCTAGATAGCAAATTTTAAGCTAAAGGCAAAGAAAAGGCTAAGTAAAAACTGAAGAACAAAAATCTTTTCGAAAATTCTTTATCGCTTGGTAATTAAACTTCAATCAAACTTCACGTTTGCCCAGGATTTGCTTAATCGGGCTTTGAACAACTGGGCCTAGAGGCGTTGTTGAAAGACTAAATATTTTGTGTTCCCTTGATTACTTGGAAGGTCACTTACAAACCATACGCCCAGCAGGTTGGGGCATGGGAGTTCAAAGTTGGAGAGTTTACTGACAGATCATGTCTGGACTTGAAAATAAATTCTTACTATAAAGGACCCATTCCCATCCCATCTCTTTCCCAGATTCCTTTGGTCTTTACCCATGACATTGGATGTGTTACACAAATCTACCGCACCCATATCAACCAGCGTTCTCACACACCTTATACTTTGCTTGTCAAGAACCTGTTTTTATTTTCTTTAGATGCGCCCTCTACAGAACCGAAAGGAAAACCCACAGCGGAACTTACTACTACACTAACCACTTCAAGGGAGTCTATCTCTACCAAGCCCGAGAGCTGGACGGCTCCTGGAACAACTACTATTACCACGGAAGCTGAAAGCCAGCCTGAAACCGCACACACACCTGAACCAACCACAGTCGAACCAACTACTGAGCCTGAACCGACTATAATTGACGAAGAGTTTTGGCCATAAATTTTGATTTTTGACTTCTTATTTTATTCTATTCGTTTTAAACAAATCCTTAGTATTACGTAATATAAAAACGTCAAAAAGTAAGTTGATGATGTTTCAGTATATTTTTAGCTTTGTTACCTGCATTATTGTTAGTGACACAACTTGTAACCGTTAGGGAATGGGGCAATGTTAAAAGTGGATAGTTGTTTTACTTCCATTCTAGAATACAGAATAAAACATCAAGTTCAAGACAATCAAGATTGTAGATAGACCCCTAAAAAATCTGAGGTGTTTTCGTAAAGTCGTGAAACCAATGCGAACACTTCACAAAGCTGACTTTTTGACAGTTGTCGTCAAACAGCCATATGCACCTGATACTTTGTCTTGGATGTTAGTAAAACGGAGAATTGGGAAAGGAAATCAAAAGTGAGAAATGAGAGATCATGACAAGTGAATGACATTATATAGAGAATATTGAGGTCAGTGGTTGTTATTGATATTAATTAATTATTATACTTTTCTTACTGCTTCTTATATGCATTTACATTTAAACGACATGTATTAGATTATTTCTTAAATTTACTACAGATATTAATGTAAGTTTTTCAGTATACTTTTGTTATTTGATTCATGTAAAGTGCCTTAAACGCTGGATATGTTCGGTGTCCCTCCTCCTTAGTCCTTTGAGCCCCCAGTGGGGCATAGGGCCGCAGCAATGACTTCTTTCCACTTGTCCCTGTTCCTAGCGGTTGCCTGTGCCTCTCCCCATGATAAGCCCATCTCCTTTAGCTCATGTTCAACTGTCTTCCTCCAGGTGGTCTTGAGCATTCCCCTCTTTCTTTTGCCTGCTGGTGTCCACCTAAGGGCAACCTTGGGTATCCTCTCTGGTGACATACGTAAGACATGCCCCAGCCATCTGAGCCGGCGTTTCTTTATTTCTTGCTCCATACTTGTACACCCGGTCTTCTGATACAAGTCGTTGTTAGAAATTTTGTTGGGCCAGAAGATGTTGCAGATCCTTCGCAGACAGCTGTTGTGAAAGGCATTGACTTTGTTTATGTCTCTCTTGACAATTCTCCAGCAGTCAGAGCCATAAAGTAGCACAGATTTGACGTTGCTGTTGTAGATGCGTACTTTGGTACTAAGGCTGTACTGTTTAGACTTCCAGATGTTTTTTAGTCTACTAAATGTGCACCTGGCTTTGTTGATCACACTTCCGAGATAAGTGAACTCTTCAATGTGGTCCAGAGGTTCTCCGTCGATGTTAATTGTCCTTGTGGGACTTGAGTTGACACACATAATTTTGGATTTCTTTTTGCTGATATTTAACCCTGTTTTCTTGGGGTTCATATTGAGATCGTCTGACATTTCCTGAAGGTGAGTAGTTGTTGAGGAAAGGATGGCAATGTCATCAGCAAAGTCAAGGTCTTGAAGGTGAGAGAAGATTGTCCATTGTATTCCATGGGTACGCAGGGAAGCAGTTTGTCGAATCACCCAATCGATTGTAACAAGGAAAAGAATAGGCGAGAGTATACAGCCCTGTCGCACCCCGGATTTAACTGGAAATGCTTCTGTTATTGTGTTTTCGAGGATGATACTGCATTCGAAGTTAACGTAGAACATCTTAATAAGGGTGATAATCTTAGGTGGTATTCCATATGCTTGGAGGATTCTCCATAAGCTCTCGCGGTGTATGCTGTCGAATGCCTTCTGGAAATCGATAAAGTTGATGCAAAGAGGTGTATTCTATTCAAGAGACTGTTCCAAAATGTTGCGTAAAGCAAATATCTGGTCCATACAACCTCTTCCTCTTCTAAAACCGGCCTGTTCTTCTCTAAGTGTGGTATCGATAGCCTTCTCAATGCGCTTTAGTAGTATTCTGCAGAATATCTTGCTTGGTACAGAAAGTAAGGTAATTCCCCTCCAGTTATCACAATTGCCGAGGTCGCCTTTTTCTGGTAGTTTGAATATGAGACCTTTGGACCAGTCTTTAGGAATAACTTCCTGTTCCCAGATCTTACAGAAGAGGTCTGTTAATAGCCTAGATGTTGTACCTATATCTGCTTTCTGCAGTTCGGCTTGCAGTGAGTCGATTCCTGGGGCCTTTCCGTTTTTCAGATTCTCAATTGCCGAGCGAACCTCAGCTATACTTGGGGGGCCGATGTCTATATCAAGGTAAGATTCAGAAGGTGGTGGATCTGCTGGTTCACCTGGATCTGGCCGATTAAGGACTTCTTCAAAGTGTTGCACCCATCTAGCAGCCTGCTCCCGTTCTGTTGTTACCACTTTCCCCTGTTTGTCTTTCACTGGCATGCTGTGAATGGTGTTGTTGCCGCAAAGCTGTTTAGTGATCTTGTAGACTGTACTGAATTCCCTTTTCTCTGCTGCTTCTTCTGCTTCGCTAGCCAGTTTCTCGATGAAGTTCCTTTTGTCCTTTCTTGCACGCCGTTTCAATTCTCTGTCTCTGTTCTTATACTCCTGCTGTGTTCGTTCAATCTGCCTTGATGACTTGGCATTCAGCATTTTCACCCTTACTTTCCTCCTTGTTTCTATTTTGGTCCAAGTTTCGTCTGATAACCATTTCTTGTTCCCCTTTTTTTTTTAAAACCAACAGCTTTCTTCGCAGCATCAGAATGGGCCTCTCTGATTCGATTCCATGAGCATTCCACTGAACCCTGATCTGTTTCATCTTCAAGAGTGGCAAGTACAGCAAACCTGTTTTTAAGTTCAAGGCTAAAGTTGCTCCTGACCTCATGCCATTTCAGTCGGTTGATGTCAAACACTTTCCTGCATTGTTTATTGGAGTTTGCAGCCATAAGTTTTAGCTTAATTTTTGCGAATAACATGTAGTGATCACTGCTTACGTCAGCACCCCGATACACTTTTACATCCAGAAGCGATCTCCTCCACTACTTGTTGATCAGTATGTGGTCGATCTGGTTGATTGTACAACCGTCGGGGGATCTCCAGGTAAGTTTGTGAATGTTCTTGTGGGGGAAGATTGTACCCCCTATTATGCAGTTATTGTTCAGACAAAAATCAACTAATCTTTCACCATTGTCATTAATACTGCCACAGCCATGCTTTCCCATAGCAGCTTCACAATTGCTTTTGTCAGAGCCAACTTTAGCATTAATATCTCCCATTATCAAAAGCATGTCATGTTGAGGGACTCTAGAAACTTCATACTGGAGCTGTTCATACCAGTCGTCTTTTACCTCATCCTCTGCCTCGTTCGCAGGGGCATAACACTGTAGAATAGTGAGTTTACAGTATTTGGAGTGGAACCTTGCCCTGATGATTCTGTCACTAACAGGCTCCCATTCAATGAGGGTCTTTTCTGTACTTCTGCTGATGATAAGAGCAACACCACTCGCATGTGTGTTTTCCTTTCCCGAAAACAAGATTGTAAAGCCATCTCCTGTCGTCTTTCTTCCCGTCCCGGTCCATCTACATTCACTTACACCAAGGATGTCTAGGTCATATCTTTCCATCTCCTTCGTAACCTGTGCCGTCTTACCAGTTTCAAACATTGTGCGGACGTTCCATGTTGCAAGTCGTATCACTGTTTTGGGCCTAAGAAAACTCCTCCTTGAGCTCATAGCTTCCCGAGATGGGCTTTCACTAGGAGCTGTCATACTGCCTAGCTCCGTTGCTTGGCTTGAAATTCCCATAGGACCCTGTGGATTTGGGTACATAATTGCGGTTTCCGTAACTAGGTATTTTTTACGGGGTGGAGTTGTTGGCCCCACGCCCAACCCCCAACCTGGAGGGCCAGTGGTTTTCTGTAGGGGTTTTCCTTCCCTTAGCACACGGGTTCCGGTTATTTTGAGGCGCCGGACACTCGCCTCTCGCCGCTGTCACTCGGCTGCCGAAGCATTCCCAGGGGCTACGATGACGGGGACGTGTGACATGCGACTTCAATGGCAGAGCCTCTGGATTGACGGTAGGCATTTCTCAGCATTTTCGAGCAGAACATTGGTGGCACTTGTTAACCCCACTGAGACCTTTTACCATTGCCTTGAGCCCCCATATGTTCGGTGTACTGATTATTATTATTATTATTATTATTATTATTATTATTATTATTATTATTATTATTATTATTATTATTATTATTATTATCCATTCTTTTCTTTAATGTTTTCAAAATAACTGTTGACATCCATGCTACTAAAGGTTACAAAGGCGTGCGAACACTGAGAATTCCGAAGTAACTCACCTACGATCAGAACTTGAACGTTACTGTGTGCCCACATAGTAGGTAGGCGAAGGAAGTAACGAAGACAACAAGCAGAAGAAACATCAAGCCTTTCTTGTTGCGTGACACAGGCAGACTTGGAAAAAGAAAATCCGAGTTCTCCTAGCCTCCGTAGCAGGGGGTGGAAGCGAGAAAACATTGAGAGTAAAAAGAGCAGACCTCCTTTTTTCTCTCACTTTTTCCCTTTTTCTCTCCACCCCCCCCCCCCCCTCCATCCCCCTCCCCCCCCTCCCGATTACAAGTACGCTGGCTGGAGTTCTCCCAACAGGCGATGACTCCTGTTGAGAGAACACGGATTTCTTTTCCTGAGTATGCCTGGGCTGTGTCACTCACTGTAAAAATACATCTATCGAGAATAGCTTGTAATCATATTCACTGTCAAAATCCGACTCATTTGAGCGGAGTAGAGGTTCGAAGTCAGCCCTAAACCGTAGAAAGGTCTTTGGATGTTATTGCAAAAGGGGTTGTCTTGTTTGGAATATCAGTACAGTTAAGCCTCCCGTGAGCGGACACCCTTGGGACCGGAAAAAGTGTCCGCTTAAAGGGACAGTATCACGCTATTTTTAGTAACACATTGAAAATCGGAAAGACGCTATTCGGTTGATAGCAGCCAAGATATAATGACAAAATGCCATTAAAAGACTATCAGAATGCAAAGAAACTATCCACGGATATTTTCGCCGGCAGGATGACCAAGATAGAGAGGGGTTCAAATTTGAAAACGTCTGGCGGACGTTTTCAAATTTCGCTGTTGTAACGCACTAAAAATCGCCGGTTATACTATATTTTGGTTCAACCTTTCGTCTTAGAATCACCATTAATATTTCTTTAAATTAGCGATGGAGAAATTAATTAACACAGTGTCCAAAGTTTAAATTTAGTGAATTTTGGCCAAATATCATGATATCTCCCATCGATCTCCCATGATACTGCCCCTTTAAGAGAGGAGTCCGCTTATAGGAGGTTAAAAATGTAGTGTTTGTATGTAGCTGAGAACATGACCAAGTTTGTGCGTCTACGGGAGGTGTCCGTTAGCGGAGGTTTGACTGTACAGCGTTCTTTGTCTTGCGTATAATCTATTCAGTTTTACTCTCTCTTGGTCGGGCACGTAATGAGGAAGTGAATCTTAACCACTCTGTTCCGGTGCAATACTCATTTTAATCCCTTGCTATTTCGAAAGCACGTACTCTCTATATTATGGTAGATTTCGCGAACTTTTCTACGTTTGAACACCCATAACATCATTCTCCTTTAACTTAGCCAGCCGGAAATATGTCTGCGTTCGCCGCGGGCTATCTTTACCTTTTTTGGCTCATTTAAATAATTTTCACTATTGCTGACCGCGGAAGATTCAACTATGAAAACGCACATCACTTAAAAATACTAAGTTCAACAACGTTTTCCGATATTTGATGCGCTATTAAAAGCCGTAAAACTTTATGTGAAGCGACAAATTTCATGGTGCGCTCGCTTCACCTGTATGAAAACTTTAGTGGTGAGAAAGGGCCTTTCTCAGTCTCGCCACTAAAAATGGAGTAGTTTGCGCTGATCAAGATTTCGTGACGCGGAAGTTTGACCGTTTTCCCAGAAACACACGGAAATCGAATGCCGTAAACTCTGAAACAAATCTGGGGAATTTTAACTCAGTATTCTATAAACGTAAAACTCGTATCTACCGTATAAATGTGCTTCAACAAGAGACATTGGTTCAAATGTCGCAATAAGACCTAAGACTTCCGTAGTATCAAAAATCCCTTAACAACAATCTGAGCATTACGGCCTATGAAGAACGTCTACTGAAATTCCAGTGAGTGACATCATTGAAAATCAACTGATTAGCTTAGATTAAGCATGTTTTACTGCTAGAATTAAAATAAGAACAATTTAGGGATTAAATATGCGGAATAATAAATAGCACTGCACGTAGCCTTACGATATCCGGCAAAAAACAGTGGGAAGTTCTTGGAACTAGCTCGCACGCCTAAAAGTACTATTGCTTTGTTTCTACGAAATGACTCAATACCAGTTGCTTGCCTAACATTAGCCAAGAGACTAGTCTCTTGCATTAACACACTTAATTAAACGACGTAAAAAAAGGCTTTGACGTCAAATACAACAAAACTGATTTGCGTAGGCGCATTTTGAGAATGGATAAAAAGTGGGAGTGGTTTGTTACCGAGTGGTACTGAAGGACCGGAAAGAACGATCTCTTTGGTCAGAGCAACCACAAAGATTGAACAAAGGGCTACAGCTTAAAATGCCTCAGCTAAACCGCAGGCCGTGCAAGTTGTGAGGAGGCAGGGGCATTCTAATACTAATAGTGTGACTGATACATACATACGAATTTTTGAATAGCTAAGATATGCTAGTATATTCGAGACAAAAATCAAAACTAAACTAATATAATAAAATTCAGATACAAAAATGATCCTAATTAGTTAAGAAAACCACTTTTTAATTAAAATTACATGAGCTCCTTTTGAAAAACTTATAGTTTAAGGTGCACGCCCACATTTTCTATATAGGCAGCAACTGAGATGTGTTAAAAAAAAACCGTAAAAGTAACCCGAGTATATAAGGCTTTTCGGGGGGAGAGGCAAACGAGGGACTCTCGTTAAACTAAAAAGTCTGAAATAAGCAGTCGTCGTTTGGCCTAAAAAAATAATGTTTTAACAATGGATTAGCTTCTATTGGTTTAAAGCAATCGATTAATTGGTATCGAATAGTTTAGTTTAGATTGTGTTTCCAATCATTTATCAATTGGATACGCCGGAGCATGTCGCATGCTAGAATTTTTTCTTGTTCTCGAAACATTCCCAATTTTGCATACTTCAGCTTAAGGGGGGTACTAACCAAAACACTTGTCTCAGCAATGACGTGGGGCCCCGTTACCGCCAGCTAAAAACCGCGTTATTTGAAACGTTTATTGATCTAAACCTGATAACGATCTGATTCGCTGAAAACTCGCTGCTGATTTAAGGGGGAGTTGCACCTGAACGCCATTTTTCCGCCACTTGACATGGCTTTAATGAAAATATCTCGTTCGCGTTTCAAGGAATCCAAAAACCCCATCATCATATTGAGAATCTGTGTGGGGTATTTTGTGAATTTTTGGGCGATTTTTGGGTATATTTGGGAGGAGTAGTTTTTCTAGAAGGATTGGTAAAATTAAGAGAAACAAGAAATATTGAGGAATTATGTGAAGTTTTAAAATTGGAATTTGTAGTTAATAATTAATAGACGGATACCAGTTAGTCCACTAGCAACCTGGGGTGCTGTTACGTGGGTATCAACTGTCTGTTAGTGTTAAAAAAATTCTTTTCTTTCTTCTATCCCTTCTTAAAACCTCTTCAAATTTCATTCAAATTTAGGTGTAACGCCCCCTTAACGGCCGAGAACAACAAACAAATTAAACTTGGCGAACGAGCAGTGAAGGTATTTTCTCGCGGCTTGCTCGCAGACCAGTAGTGGTGAATGGACGCGGTCCACAAAGCATGCTGGGTCGAGTTGTCGGTCGCCGAGCTCTGTTGAAACCGACTAAACATCGTGCTGGGCGGAGCTCAAAGAATGACAAATTTTAACTTCAAAAACATGCAAAAAGGCAGAAAATCTGATTATTCATCGTTTGCCTTCGTCGACAGACTGATCGATGTGACGTTTAAAACAATTGTTTTACACGGAGATCACTGGGTACGAGATTATCCATACATAGCTCAACTCACAGGTAGCCCAAGCTCGAAATATGAGCGCAAGTTGCGCAACGGTTGAAAAATATAAGGATTTGTATGGGAGAAAAACGGTTTATTTTAGAGGCCAAGAATATGAACGAATTTATAAATAAAAATCACCCATTTTACTTCTCTTGTGTATTTCTTGCCTCCTATGTGGTTTTTAGGGCGATTTAGCGCGATTCCAGTGAGTTTTAGTAAGGATATATAGAGAGAAAGCGATGGAACTAAAACTCACTGGAATCGCGCTAAAATCGCCCTAAAAACCACATAAGAGGCAAGAAATACACAAGAGAAGTAAAATGGGTGATTTTTATTTATAAATTCGTTTATATTTTTAGCCTCTAAAATAACCCGTTTTTCTCCCATACAAATCCTTATATTTTTCAACCGTTGCGTAACTAGCGCTCATATTTCGAGCTTGGGCTACCTGTGAGTTGAGCTATGTATGGATAATCTCGTTGATGGACAGTGATCTCCGTGTAAAACCAACGTTTTAAACGTCACATCGATCAGTCTGTCGACGAAGGCAAACAGTGAATAATCAGATTTTCTGCCTTTTTGCATGTTTTGGAAGTTAAAATTTGTCAACAGAGCTCGGCGACCGACAACTCGACCCAGCATGCTTTGTGGACCGCGTCCATTCACCACTACTGGTCTGCGAGCAAGCCGCGAGAAAATACCTTCACTGCTCGTTCGCCAAGTTTAATTTTACCTTCGCTCAACATCCCGCCAGCGTACACAGGCTAAGACTTTTCAATTATGTACAGACGTGTCCCTATTTTAAAACAACACAAAAAACAAGACTATTGACTATTATTTATATTACAGCTTAATGACTGTCCTCGCGAGTAGACGCCGAGCGCGGCAGTTTTAATCCGCGCTCGCGTGGTTTCGTCCAATTTTAATTCCAACTAGAGATTGTCGTGCGTCCCTCTCTCCGTGACATTGTTTTCCTTGCTAAAATGCATGCAAATTCAACAAATACAACCCAAATGCGCGGGCGACATGACAGTTTCTTTCTTTAATACACGAACAATTTCCGGATCAAATGGTGTACGGACGTGACCAGCATATCCGTGTCATTTCCGCTTCATTCAACACTGTGCTCATTAAGTTCCGCTAAATAACAAAGGTAAGCGGGGAGTGGTTCGTGTTAAGAATTCAAACCGAAAGTGCGGTGCGAGCCCGTATTAAGTTGTTTTATCCGAACAATATAACTACATAAGTATGACAGGATAAACATTTGACGCTCCAGTGCAGGGGACATCTCCATCATCATACTCAAGGATGATGTGATAATCTGGTCTCAAATGAGGATAATGCGGATAAGTCTGATCTTACTATTTTCCTGTTGTTTACACCGTCCCTCGGGACGTTGCATTGTGCAAACGGTGATAAATCATATTTGGGTTCCATTCGGGGTTCCATAACATAAACAAAGGATAGCAGCGATCTGAAAACTTAGAGGAAGAAGCATATGTCCCCACGATCTAACCGGAGGTGTGCGTATTGGTTGCGCGAATCGAGAGTTTTAAGACATGCGAAGGCAAATATTTGGCAACGTTTCAAGTGGTTGTTGTAACCCCTGACCTTTCGTTTTCACGCCTGGGTATAGCTGTTGCTCCGTTACATTTCAGTACTGGTCTTGCTAAAACAATACTAAATGCACGTACTCCTCGCAAGTTACTAGGGAGCTTAAGCACAGTCGTTAGTGAGCCACGCACGGCAACCGGGAGTAGAATGTTTCCTTTTTCGCCGCATTTTTGCTCCTCACAACGGACAGGAAAAGCTCTTGAGTCTTGTTGATGACTGTGGTTTGACGTTACAAACGCGATGACGTGAAAACGCTCCAAAAAGGGAAACATTCAATTTCCGGTTGCCGTCCGTGGCTCAAAGACGTGTGTGCTTAAGCTCCGTACTTCCTATGGCAAACGTAACTCATAGTGGTCCATAGTCGTAGTACCCGTGCGGTCAGGCTCGGTAAAACAAAAGAAAAAGCCGGCGAACCCTTGAACTTGGTGACCGTCACAAACTTAGCGCCTCATTTCAACGCAAAGTTTATACTAATGCGATTTCACCCCGGCTAATTTTTATAAACAGATAGCACATGTTCTTGATCAACTAAATATCTGTTTCCAGAGCTCGTCAAGCTTATATTCATGCCACGTGCAAAGGGAAGGGAAGCCCAATCCAGACCTTAGTTCTACTCGTCGTTCAGTTCCACGTGTGGGTGTTTGTACTTCGCCCCATGAAACGTGTTAAGACGAGCTGTATGATTGCAGGAAAACTACTTAGAAAGTTGATATTTGAAAGAGTAATCTAATCTGGTCTAAATGAAATATAAATAAATGTAAATTGTTACAGTCAAACTTTTTCACGGCATGAGTGGAGGACAACTGAAAATAACTGAGGGCACTGATGTGCTCTGGGGTTTCGTGGTAAAATGAAATTTCTACACTGCTTCTGCCAGTCCTATCACGGGGTTCTTTCATTGCTCAAAAACAATCCCAAAGTGTTTCAAGGAATATTCTCGGCTAATATTACTTATGCAGTACCAAAAAACAAGTGTTTCCGCAAGGAATGGCAGCTGCAACCGCGTGAGCCTTTTAAAGTCATCTTGCTGTTTTCCTGTCAGAAAAACATTCGGGTTACCTCTGGTAACGAAAATATCACTGGTAGTTTCACTTTGATATGTTTGTGTCAGCCGTTCACAGATCCGATACTCTTTCCGCCATCTGCGTTCATAGGAACACAAAACAGTTCTACTGTGATGCTCTGTTTCCCTGGTCACTTTTTCCTATCGGAGTAAACTATCAAAACGAACTAAATCGAACAATCCCTTTACGATTCGTTTGTAGTTAAATAACTAGTGCACACTCGATAGTACTTAGGACTCATTACATATGAAACGTGCTGAAACTCTGGGAGAGAAATATCTAGAAAAACAAAAACCACTATAAATACTGGTATTTAAGTAGACGTGAAGGAAATAACATTAGAAACATGCTTGATAAATAATTTATTAGCATAAATTTTAAGCGTCAATCGAAAACACGAATAATAAATAAAACCTCTGTAAGCTGCAATTGTGATTATGATTGTTTCAAATCGAGATTACATTCGTAAGGAAACACGCAATTTCTCTTCGACCTATAGAGCTCTCTGAGCGACAAAAATTTCAAATAAAGAATGGCTTAAAAGTGAAAATCGCTGGAATTCAGCGAAAATAATATACATGTATTTCGTTCTCCCCTCCCCTCCAAAAGGAACAAAACACAAAAGATGTACCATTGATGGCGGCAGTGTAGTTGCTTGTAAACGCACAACTTCCCACACGAATTCGTACACTCAAATTGTGTTTTTGTTTTGATTGTTGTAGTACAAGAAATCATGAATTAAAAGTGAGTTACCGATAACCAATCAGCAGAGATTAAAACCTCAAACAAGAAAACTGACCACTCACAAAAGGCGCTTTCCTTGTACCATTTGATTGACAGCCGCCGCGTATATTACATGTCATCTGATTTATGCATGGCTCACACGATTGGCCAGCTCTTCAGAGTGTCTTCATTAGCTTCGTTTATTGGTTCTGGTAATAGCGGGGAAGACATGTCACATTTCATCTGTCAGCAAAAGAAATCAACATCAAATCTCTTGTTTCCAACCTCAAACGCTTTGTAGCCAAATGTAGTTGTAATTTTATAACAGAATTCAAAGGCCAAATGTTCTTCTCTTTGGTCGTAGCATTGTGGATGACCTATGGCGTTGCGGGTAAGTAATTTCGAAACGCACTGCGCGGCATTTACATTTGCATTAAGCACCGCAAATGTTTCTATACTCGTGAGGCCGTAAAGTTCGTTCACCGCCTTAGCCCAGGTGATCCCCGGGTGGGAATCGGAGGTTGCAAATCGAAAGAAGCGAAGGTTGAAGTGACCAAACGGATAAGCAGTCTCGGTGAAGCGTGAGATGAGTCGTAGATGATACCGATTGTTTTGAGAGCAAAGCAAGTCAAGCGCGGCAGCTGCTCATACAATTGTTGTGCTCCTGTGTACTCCATGTTAATTCAATGAGACTCAGTTGTGCGTTTTACGTCTCGATCGTAAACTGTCTGGATCAAATAGGGCTTTATGCTAATGTTCTTTTGGCAACTTTGCAGTACTGTATTGTTATGTCTATACTTTAACTGTTTACGTTTCTTGGTGCAGAAAATTCAACGTTAATGGCGGACGAACATTGCGAACGCTGAAACCGCAAAGCAGCCCGACACCCATTTATATAGAACTACCGATGGTGACTGCCAAAGATTGACAAATTACTGTCAGTTGCCTTTGCAACTGTATTTTAAGAAAAAGCAATTTTTATCTGTTTAGTCACCATCCCTTTGTTGGACAACTTAAGGAATTTTTTTCCCAAATTATTCAATGTTACTGAGGGGGTCTTGTAGCTCGCTGTTGTTCTGTAGTGTAGAATAGCGCAGAACAGATAGGCATCAAAACAACTTATACCATTCTCTCCCTCACTCACTGAATCAGTGAACGACTTTGGCGTACACTTAACATTTTGTTCTTAAACCTTCCCGTTTAGCAAGAGATTTGATTAAACTCTCACTAAAAATGTCCTAAACATATTATTTCAGGCTCAACTGTGGGTCCCTTCGTTCCCCTCCGCTTTATCCAAGAGCCCACTGACACAGTAGCCCGGAAAAATGGACCCGTTACGTTGAACTGTTCGGTCGAGGGTTCATCTTCTCCAACTGAAATAACGTGGGAAAAGGACGGACAGCGGATCAATGCAGATTCTAGAAGAAGAATAGGATCCAATGGAGCATTGCTTATCAACAAGATAATTCACAACCGGGAATACAAACCTGATGTTGGAGAATATCAATGCTTTGCTTCAACCCCAGTGGGAAAGATAGCTAGTCGCAAAATACATTTGGATGTCGCTGGTAAGACATAAATGGAGATGTTGTTTGTTAGTCTCTATTTTTGTTTCAGGTAAACTAAATGGCGTGATCTTGAAAGCTCTTGTTTCGGACAGATTGCATTGTTGAATCGCGAAGTTTCGATGTCATCCCCGCAACGCTAGAGATTCATATCCGAACACCGCGTTTTTCCGGCCGCAATTTTAAGGAGGACTGAGAGTTACGACTCGAAAAGTGGACCGTTGTGTTGATTTCACTTTTTTATCAGAGCTCCAGCAAAAGCGGCGTGAAATGTTGGCTTCGTATGTGTACATTCGCCATCCAATTTCCAGTATTTACTTCTGTACTTTTTTTTTTCTCTCTCATGATCACGCGATTGTTCCTTGATTGCGTGTTTTCTATTTCCATTGACATTTCCATTTCCCTTTTCCAAAGCACGTTTCTTGCGAGAAGAGAGTGGTTTGTTTTAAAACATGTTTACAATCTTTCAGTGACCCAAAATTTTAACCTCTTGGAGAAACAGATCGTTAAACCTTAGTTTCAGAGTTCGATCGTCGTAGATAAGCTGATCGATAATCGTATTTTTCCAAGACCTTCAATCAGTGTTCGTTTTATCTTCTTACTTACAGCCTATTCACCCCGAAGTGTAGTTTTATGTGGCGTAACTTTATAAGTGTAAATATTGCGTCCCTTGATGGTGACCGACAAAGGTTAAGCCTAAGTACGTAAGCTTCTACTACACTTCGTCTCGTTCTACTAATAGTAATAAACGACTCGTTGTAGTATCAATGAACGTTTGTTACCGATAGAATGTTTTGATGAGTACGTTTTTGGTCATTATTTCTCGGTGAAACAAAAGCGAAATGATTCTTTCGTGGTGACGAACGAGTGAAAAAAGTTTTGTCACTCCTGACATGGTAAAAGTTAATACTTGACTCAATTCTGTTTCGATTTGTGTAACTCCATGTGGTGTTGTAGGGGGCTGTTAGCTGCAACACTTGTTATCCGTATTAGTGAAAACATTTTTCTCTTGCTAAAGAATCAAAACTATACTGGAAATGATCTTTAATGCAACGTTTAGTCTTCGAACTTGTGTACACCACGCTGTGAAACAACAACTCGTCATTTAGCCGTGGTCGCATTTATCATTGTGTTTTAAAACACCTTTGACCTTATCGAAAAGAGAGTTCGTTCGGAAATTATTTTCTGGCAATTTACTTGACCTTCGATGCCACGCTCCAAGGTTGGCGACATGGCGCCAAGATACAGTAGAAATTTATTGAAATAATATTCATCTTTGGGGCTTGTCCTTAAACATGGCGGACCCAGTGTTGGCAAGCAAAACAACAACCTTGCTATGATTAGCTCTTTGTCCTCGTGGCCTATAGGAGTCATTTGTGCGTTGTCGAATATCACGTGCTCGTGAATATTTATTTACATATGCAAGGATTCAGGTTTCATTATTATCTCTTTTTTTTTTTTAATAATAACAAATGATTCAAACGAAATACAACTCTGGTCTCAGTTTACACTAAGCACCAAGTGATATATCAAGTTGGTTGTCAATCTATCTATATACATAAGCTGTAAAAAAGAGTGAACAATTCAAACATTTGTACATTTGGAATGCTGGCAGTTTTCATGGTTTTTATGACAATCAATTTGAAGACCTTCCTTCTTCTGTTTTGAAAATTCCTCAGGTGGTTCCATATTGCAATTTGCTTTGACACTGAATGTTATGTTACATATTTCATTCACCTTTTCAATAACCACCTAAGCAACAACAGTTGCAGCTTTCAAGATTGTGTTTAAAACTGTTTTACAGTTGCAGAATTGCTATTTAAACCAATCACCATCATGAATCAGTGATTACTTCCATCAATATTGTAATTTTTCACTAAAACCTGAATTACAAAATAAACTTCCAAGAATACCAGACAGGCAAGTGTATCTATAATATTAGCACCATTTTTACAGACTCTAAAGTGAAAAGTACTTAAGATAGACCTTTTCAGACTCAATTTGATATTCGGCAACGTACAAATGACTCCTATAGGCCACGAGGGCAGGTTAATCGAAATGGTCTTTCAAAAGCATGCATCTTGTAAGATGTTAGTCACATTGCAAGGAGCTTGCAGTCGGTATTTTGCAAAGCCGTCTCAGAGTCTTGATTTCTTAAAAATTCAAGACTTAGGGCTAGTTATTTGATAAACAGAGTCTAACTTAGACTGCGACTTAAGACAATCAGTGGGCCTCTAAATCTGTCTATAAGTGGTCTATTTTAAGTAGCTAAAAATGTTTCTAGTCTGGAATGCAAGCCTTCTTATTACCATCAGTAGCATACAATGTTTAGATATGACTGTTGGCAAAGTTGAAAATGGCTTAGAACATAGTTTTGTTAAACACCGTCTAAACTGTCTTTTACTAACTGACCCTGAGAGTTTAACCTTTTTCTGTAAAGGAAACAAGAAAGCCATAAAGGCTTATTAAGTGGCCTCATTTACGGTATGCTGAATACTATGCTGCTTAGATTTTTTAGTCATTCCCCTCAGCGACATTGAGCTTACTGAAATAGTTTGGAGTCATGGTCCCTATACCTAACCTTTTGAAGCATTTCATAAGTTTTGTATTTTTGAGTTAAGTTTAAATTTTGAAAATTGTTTGGAGCCTTTGGAGTGGTTGGCTTTGAAAGGCAAAAATGAATCTCTATTTAGCCCTTATGTGGATTCAAGCCTGAGACTTTCAGCTTCACAGCATGCAACTCCCAACTGGGCAACTTCTGCGCAACTTATTTTTTGTTATTTAATCATCATCTTCAGGTGTCAAAACATCTGTCACCCGTGGCACACAAGTTTAACAGCTAAATGAATTCATACCAAAAAAAAAAATGCACAAACAAGCTCAGCACATCCTCAGGCATTTCTCCATTGTCCATTTCTGTTAACTTGGACCACAATCTCAACCTGCTGATTTTGCTCGAGGCTTTCAACACGACTCTTTTCTGACCAAAATACAAAATATGAAGTCTATACATTGATTTTGTGTTCATGTTATTGGATAGTGAGCTTGGGCTGTCACTGAATTACCTGGTATTTGGTAGAAAAAAGAAAACAAAACAGTTTTCTCTGCCCTGACTGGGACTCAAACCCACAACCACCAGATTGCCATGTTTTGATCAAGCAACACCTGGAAGTCTGGGGTAGGTGACAGACACAAAAAAATACAGAAAAAGAAAACAACAACAAAGAATGGGTATCACCAGAAGCAGCGCAACGGCTGCTTAAAAACATCTTTTTAGATATATATACATCAAGACCTACAGGATAACTTTTATCATACTGCCAGAGATTACAGAATTTAAGGAGCTTAAGGAGAAGGAGAATTTAAGGAGAAGACAATAATTGTAGGTCACTGACTAAGTTTTCGAGACAATTAGCAGAATATGAAATTTAGAAGTTTTTCCTTGTGGAGCTCATTGTTGCCATGGTAACCACTATGATGTCACAGTGTGCCTCAAGGTGACGCCACACAACAGAGTTGTAAAGATTCATAGTTTGTCTATATTACAAGCTGCCTCAAAACTCAGGCTAGCATGAAATCAGTTTTGGATTGCATGAAAAGAAATGTTATTTACTAAGGTGAAAATGTGCAGCTTCATATTCATTTTTTGATTTTTTTTAATGCTCAAACAAAAGAATTGATTCCAGAACACCAAGGAAACTGTAACAACTGAATTCTTTCAAATGAAGAATGAACCCCAACCAGTTTTTCTGCTTCCATCAAACAAAAAAGGAAATTATTTGAAAAAGTCAACCCAACTTTCTAAAATTGGATTTACTGTCTCTTAAGATATACTAGCCAACCTTAGTCAAAGACATCTATTTATAGTTTCTGTACACTATAACCATAATAGACACTTTTGAGAAAATTGGACCTGTATGTTGAAGCTTCCATAGATACAAAATAATTAATATAGTTTATCCTATTCAAACCAATGCAAAAAATTGACAATATAGCCCCTTGAAAATCATACATGTTCGGTTTAAAGGTTTTGGAGAAACGCCACAGTACTTAATAACTCGTTTTTTGATGTTACTGTTTTTTGTTTTTTTTGTTTCTGGATCTACAAGAATTACAACATTCAACTGCTACATCACCATTTTATGCCCCTGCTTGTCTAGCCTCTGTGTTTTGAGAGTCACATGCAATCATCTTGTTATCCTGAAACAGAAGGAAAAATAATTACACGAGTTTATAGAGAAGATGAAGCAGTTATTTCTGCTAAAATAAATTGACTGTTGATTGGTTTCAGTTGGTTAACCTATTTGATTCAAAATACAACTTCAATAGTTTAATTGACGCAAATTTGCAATAGTAAAAATGACAATAAATTATTTGTTCTTTTTCCAGTATTAATTTTGTTGACTGTACACTTTATACAAATTAACTTTTGTATAAAGTCAAATTTGCATTGGTTTAATTATTACTTCCTTTTGTCACTACATAAAAGGTATATCCAAGAAATTCCTCCATGAGCCTCAAAATACAACAGCCTGGTTAGGATCAATAGCAAGATTTTCCTGTCAGCTCCGTTGTGCTGTTCCTCCTGCCACAATAACGTGGGAAAAAAATGGAATGCCACTGAGGTCTGGTCATAAAGTAGAAATTTTGGACCAAGGAGTACTTCAAATTAAAAATGTTCAGAAGTCTGATGAAGGAAGCTACAGTTGTACTGCAAGAAATGTCGCTAGAACGCGATACAGCCAGGCTGCTAGTCTCACCGTGCAATCAGGTTTGTATAATTGAAAACAGTTTTTGCCCAAGTTCATTGTCATGTCATGACAAAGCTTAACTGTCCTTCAATAAATTAATGTAAGCAAACTCTGTTTCTAGCAATCATACACAATGAAGTCTGAAGGATGTCATACATGCAATTTTGATGCAGATTTTTATGAAGGGCAGGTCTATGTACTGGGGAATGTACTTGGGAACAAATAGCATTTCTCACGGTTCTCTTTCACTACCATTTTCCCATTTGAGTATTTTTCAGTGGAAGTTGTGCTACATCGGCAGGCTTCTTTTACGGGTCATAGGTCATAACTACAGGTCACTGCACATGATAATTGTACATAAACAAGCTAAGCAAGGTCTACTAGGCCTAAACTCTATACTAAAAGGCTAATTCAGGCCTGGGGTACGCTTACCCTGTTGGTTACATGTACATACCAGTACAACAGTGATTTGTGGAATGTGACCTGTAAACAAGACCTGTCCTTGCAACAGTCATCACCATACTAAGCTTAGCAACCATTTTTTTGTGGGCAAGGGAGCAATTTGGAAACTGGTAGTTTATGTGCCCAGCAGTGGTCAGCATGATGGCCCGTTTACCTGTACCATGACAGTACTCAGAGAACTTTAAGACAAGGAACTCATCTATTTAATGGGCCATTTTACCTTCCATGAAGTTAAGGCTAATTGATTTACACCCATAAAACTACACGTAACTGGCTCTCATTTTGCAATATTGACAGAGGTGAAGGATGTAAGTGAAATGATAACATGTCGTTATGTATAGTGTGCAATATGTCAGGGTTGCCACTATCAGGGAAAAACAAGGCCAGGTCAAGGTCAGGGAAGAGTCAGGGAATTTTACATCAAGTCAGAGAACTTCTAAATCCTAACCCAAAGTCAGTGAAAAGTCAGGAAATTTGATTTTTTTTGGCTAGCCACTGGGTTTGCAAACAAGTTTCCTTGCTGGCAGTGGTAAGGTTGTTTCAAAAAATTATCTGCAATGGGCTGATTTCTGTGGCTTCATTTTTAGTTTTACTGCCTTAGGATTTGTCTTTGGTAGTCATTGAAAGTGTTTTGTGATCAGTAAATAGTCAGGGAATTCTTTGTTATTCTGATGAGTGCCAACCCTGAATGTTAATGTTGGGTTTAGTGGCAATTAAAGTTGCCTAGATAAAAAAAACACCATCCTACTGGAAGTACTTTGGATTTCAAAGTGTGATAGTTGAAAATGTTGCCTTCTGTTGTAGAAGAAAAGAGAATCTTTTTCATTGCGGTTTGAAGGATTATTAGCTAAAGTAATTAGGGCCTATATTTAGAAAAAGTTCATTGAGGCAAAGCTTAACTATGTTTCACAAGCTAAGGACAGATGCATTCAGCCATTATCAAAATGAACATGTTGTTTTTATACTAAACAAGAACTTGAAATGTTTTGCCCATGAATAGGTGAATGATTCATCAGCTTCCCAAAATGCACAATGCACAAAATGCCCGTATTCCCTTAATTTGACCCTTGATATGTGGACTTCCAAGCACTCTGATACAATATGTTAATTAACATAACGTCATCACAAACACTTCATGTAAAGAATCCTATACATGAAGTTAAGACATTTTTTTCAAGAAAAGATGTTGCAAAGACGCAATAGTACCAATATTGTCTAGTTCATGAAGGTGATAAATCACCATAAAGGCAATTTTAAAAGCAATGACCCTAAGATTACTTGAGGGCATGAATATTTGCAGATAAAGCGCATAATTTATAACCTTGCCAATTAGCATCAATAACATGTTTAACTACGCCTTTCAAAATGTAAAAAAAGTACAATCCTAAAAAGTAGTTCTTTACTGTTGTTCATATCAAGGTAGTTTTAACAGTATTTTCAAATAACTACACCTTTTCACTTGCATGTAAACAATCTAAAGTGTCAAAGTTGCCAAAAATAATGGGTTTTTTTTGTGTTTGCAAGGTGGTTTACTGATACTGTACTGAAACAATGAAATTTGCTTTTGCTGTAAGTGTATGAGGCTTGGAAAAAATTGCTCCAGTCTTGCAACTATTTTTTTTCTTTTTCTGTAATGGTGGGCCAATATCAATACCAAATATTTGATATAATTGATATTGGGGTTTCCCTGAAAAAAATATTGATACTCGAGAAACATGGAGTGTTTTGATACCTTTCAATATTGGTCACGTGAACACAGAAAACAAGAGATTGGTTGTATATTCCATACTCTATTTCAGGGCTTTTTTTTTTTTTTTTCAACAAAGCACAAGTTCTGTAACCCCAAGTATTTTACAGTTCTCTCATTCAAAAACAGTATTTTCCTGTTTATGTTAGAGCTCTGGATACTTCTCTTGACAAGAGTGCCATAGTTAAGAAGCTTATGCATTCACTTCTCGTTTATAGCCTGGGGGCTAACTTGAGTGATGACTTCACAAACATAATGTTCAAAAATTATGGACAGCATCAACATCATAATGACAGTATCGATAATAAAAAAATCAAATGCTGCATATCTTACTCATAGAATAGGTAAAAAAAACTTGTATCAGCCCACCCTTATCCTTCAGGTAAACACTTAAAGTATTCCCAACATGTTACACAAGAGTATTTTGCATATGAGTAAGGGTAGTTACTGGCCATTAAAGTGTATATGACAAAATTTTCTTATTTGCTTGATCAAATCCTCATCTTGTTCTCGTATGAAAATAAAAGAAAAAGCCTTTTCAATTTTTCTTCACATTTGAGGGATATAAGAGGGTCAAATTTCACTTCTGGTTGGGTACAATACCGCGCAAGACAGCATGCTGGAGATAGTAGGGCTGTGACATCAAAACAGGAATGCTAGTCTCCCATGCCAGTCTTTCTATTCATCAGTTGTTTTTCATGCTCGGAGGAAGAAAACTGTGTGGACAAAAATATGAATGGGATTGTTGAATACTCAGAATGAAACAACTGAGGAATAGAGAAACCGCAAAACTAAGTGTTCCAGTGTTGACCTCATAGCCCTACTATCCCCAGTCTCCCATCTTGCAAGGTATTGTCCTAGCCCATGTGCAGTGAGCTAGTAGATTTCTAAAGGTTACTAGCCAGGCGACTCTTGACTCAGTTCAGCAGAGCTCTAATAACCCTGTTGAATGGATCATTAAAACCAAAATGACAATCAGCTTTTCAATTATAGCAAACTTCAATGTTATGGGGAAACTCTTGGCTTGTTTCTTCTGGAATATGTTATTTTGACAGTTAATAATAATAATAATAATAATAATTATAATAATAATAATAATAATAATAATAATAATATGTTCCAACACAAACAGGACCACATGAGCATGTGTACTTTTGTTTCTGCAGCTTCGCCATTACAACTCAAAACGTATCATTAGATAACTCTCCAGCCCACTGTGACTCAATAACTATTGTATCATAGCACTATTTCCTTTGATTAGAAAATTAATTTGAAAATATCTTGGAAATCGCTTGATAAATGCTTATTCTATTTCAAGCTTTAATTGTTATTTTCTCTCTCAAACGTTTTCAGGTTCAGCCATGGACAAAATGAGACTTGAGTTTGTTGGCACACCTCGCAACACTAGTGTGTTCAAAGGAGGCACAACTGTGTTAGAATGTGCTGCAGCAGGGTATCCCACCCCAACCATAAGATGGAAGAAACTGGGACAAAATCCAAGAATTCTCAGCATATCTAATGGGATCAGCAATCTTAAGCTTAACAACATAAAAGATTCTGATGGAGGGGAATATGAGTGTCAAGCAAGTTCTAATGGCCCAACCATTTCCAGAACGGTGTGGCTTTTTGTCAAAGGTACTGGCTCAAAGTAATAATGATCTGCTTTCAATAAATGTGCTTAATTAAATAATAATTATTATGCTATGGCTATTTAATGGATTGATTTTTGGTTGTGCAGCTAATTTTGTGTGGAGGCACAGTGGTGTTGTGGTTAGCACATTAGCCTTTCAGTTTGAAGATCACAGGGTCAGAGGTTCACTACATTGTCATTGCATTCTCTCAGATAAGAAATTTTCCTACCTCTACCCAGGTTTACAATTTATAAACAGGAACCTGCAGCATAATGCTGGAGAAACCTTGTGATGGACTGGCAATCCCATCCAGGGGGTTTAACCAGTAATGATACTCCTTGTTACTAAATGCTCCAGAAATGCGGTTAAACTGCAGCCACATGGGGTCACTTGGGCTCAAAGTGTACTTTTACCTTTGATCTTTCCCAGCTATTTTTATTCAGGAGTAGGAATGTTTGTCCTACATTTGAACCCTGTGAAAAATGATCATTAATCTTAGGTTAGGGGAAACAATGTTACTGATACAAGGGTTAAATTTTGTATTGAGAAAGAAAACTGCACAAATGTTTGTTAAGTCAAAAGTCATATGTGGAGTACTGTGTAACTAATAAGGCCTAAGAATACAGCTGCGCTTTGTACCAATTCTGTTCACAAAACAGTAAACTTTAGAGCACTTTTTCCTGACTAAGCATATCATTATCTTTTAGCAACCCCTCAGTTTACAAAAAGGCCTCAAAGTTTCAAATTGACGACAGATGGGCCCATAGTACTAAAATGTGGAGTCACTGGTTCACCTAAGCCATCGTTGTCATGGCTCAAAAATGGTATTGAGCTGACCTCAAACAGAAAAACAAGAATAAGACATCATAATGGAGAAACTGAATTGACAATACCCAGCATAAGCTCTAGTGATGGTGGAATCTACCAGTGCTTTGCAAAAAATGAAGTTGGGAGCATTCAAACCTCTGCAAATGTTATAGTTCACAGATCAGGTAGGGACATTATTTAATCTACTACACAAAGAAAACTAAACTGATAGTTGCAAGAGGAGAGATAGACTTCGATGAAGGGACATGGGAGAGTTTTCTTAATCCTCAAATTTGCAGTAAACTTTAGGTTGCTTTGCAGCACCTCAAAAAAAATTCATTTTTCATAATGATTATGTTTCTTGATCTGTACATTGATTAAAAAAAAAAACAGTTACCCTATCATACAAACTTTTGATTCCTCCACAGAGTCTTTATCAAGAGATAGAGTATGCAGTTTAGTCACCTAACTTGATGTGATGAAATTAAAATAACCTGACAAAACGTGCAATATTAGGTCACTGGTAGCTCATAACAACATAAGAAGAGTGTTGTTAACTGCAGTGAGTGAACACCTCAAGGGCACTGGGCACCTGCTGGACATGTCATCAGTGGTAATCATCACAAGGGAAGATGACCCCCCTCCCCCACCCCACACTCCCCCCCACTTTGAGGGGGAATCAGAGAGACCATTGAGATACAGCTCCAGGCCTCCATCCTAAATTGAGACAGCAGAAACAAACCTCCAACAATCTATCTGGAAATTCATCCAAAAAGGATTTCATGGCATCATTTAACCATTACTTAATGTTTACCTGCCCTTTGAAGTTTGCAGTGGTGTAGAATTACAGTTGTAATCATAGCTTACAAGGAATAAAACAATTACAAGAAAAGTTCAGAAAGTAGTGTGTAATAAATTATTCAACTTTCAGCTATTTTATCTGTTGTCAGTTGTGTGTAAAACAACCCCTAAAAATACACAACTCATTATTTTAACTGAGAAAAACTTATCTGATTTCATCTCAGATAATCAGCCTGGGCCTCCAACCAATGTGGTTGCTTTGCCACATTCCTCATCATCCATTCTCATTAGCTGGAGTCCACCTGTTGGAAACTATAGGATTGCTGCATATGTAGTGCATTATCAGAAGCTTGGCAGTGATACAGAAAAACAGCATGTTGTTGGAAATGCTACTCACAGCTACAAAATACCAGAACTATACGGATATACAAATTACAGTTTGTACGTCACAGCAATAACAAAAATGCTCGGAAGGAAGTCCAAAACAATTGTGCAAAGAACACTTCAAGGCAGTAAGTCATTTGTAGAAATGTTTTGGCTTTAATTTATAACAAACTGAAGCCAGTGTTCCCCTGAAACAATTCTCTAAGTCTTCATAATGACCATGTTTTATTCTTGGTCCTTCACACTTTTACTCCCTACAGCACCCAAACTAAAAGTGAGAAAATATATTCTGAAAATGTCCTGAGAAAATGACTAGAAAAACAGTGTCATAACTAGGAAAGCGCCATTTTGTAGCCTTTACCATAACATTTACACTTACGGTTTTTCTACATCCATTGTGCCCCATGTTACAATGCACGTTTTGCTGGTTGTGCATTGGGACACATTTGTCACATTTTATTTTGCTTTAAGTAGTCAGTTGTGAACAGTTTTCATTATTCAAAAGAAGGGATTATCATACCTTTTTGATCGGAAATCAGCCAAATTATACTTAAGCTTACAAGATGGTTAACGTGACAGCCAGTCACATGACGCATAACAAAAGACATATTTACTTTTGCTACCAAAAGCATTTGTACAAATGCACTTCCAATCTTTCATGCCACCTACTCAATTTTCTGTACAATTTGTGGCCTGGAAATCACCCATGCACCCATCAAAGTCAACATTACGCACCACACTGTTGTATGTAAGAGACTGAACATTGATGTGCTGCCGTCCTAAAAATTGTTGTAAATTGCATGTAACATCCCCTTTTGCTCTTTCCCAATTTCATAAGTTGCACAATTATTTGCAATTTGAATGGTAGCTGAAATTTCACTGTGAAAACAGCCGAAAAATGTTTTACTCGTAAGAGATGTTTAATAAACAAACATCTCAAAGCCATGTTCAGCTAGCAAATGACCCTTTATCCACAGGGTAGGTGTCAGAAAGCACAATCTCAAGAGTTTAACTCTTGAAGTGAAAGGGTTAACACTATTTTGGTTGCATATGGATGTGATTCAGCTAGAAAGCAATTCACACGTTCATGGCATGTCAGATCTGATTTTAACTGTACTTGTCTGCCTTCCACTAGAAAATTGTTTGTTTTACAATACATCATTACAAATCAATGTTACCCATGAATGCAGATGACCTTGTGGTCATGGTCATTTTAACAACTCACAACTCAATGTTACAGTTTTTGTGACCAGCAGAATATATTGTCTAACTCCACATAGGTCCATCCAGGCCTCCTGTAGATGTGAAGGTCACCAGTAACACACCAGATGTAAGTACAAGTACAGTTCAACGTAGTAGGCCTGTACAGATTACAAAGCAACTATGGCAGCCGCTTAAATTCCCAAAGATTTTTTTCTGCTACTCATTGGAACATGAAAATTTGATCTGGAGAACCCTTTGTCAGGAGAGAAATAATTCATCCTGGATCAGCTGAATTAAAAACCAACATTTTGGTCTAATTTTTGATCCGTGTCTGCCATTTGCCGTTAAATATGAGTAAATTTTCTTAGTTTCCATTGTAACACCCTCTTTGCTGATGATATTCTTTTGCTGAATAGACCAAAAAAATGAAACTTTGTGTCTGTAAAAACGACTTGATTAAGGTTTGTGTTGACACTTGTATCAAATCGAAAAAACCCAAACCATGACCAGAGTATTGTACTGCATATCACATTGAGGAGAAACTGAATAATTTATTGTTTCACCCCTAGTTTATGTTGTGCCTAACATCAGAAATTTGTCTTAAAAACAGAGCCTTGATGTTGAGTGGAAACCACCACCAAAAGATTATCAAAATGGCATCATAACCAAGTATGTTATTACCTGCAAAGAACACGGTCAAAGAGGTTTGCCAAATACCTTGGAAGTACCTGGTCATATTCTCCACAAGACAATAAATGGTTTGTCCAAGGGAAAAACTTACAATATTCAAGTGGCTGCAGCTACTGTGAAAGGCAAAGGACGCCAGAGCCCCCTGGTGAATGGAACAGTGCTTCTTCAGCCAACAAATAGTAAGAAAGCATAGCCTCTGTCCTTAAAAACCAGTGTGAAGAATCGGACTTCCTTCTGCAGGATCTTATTTCCCAGACAACTGAGATGTCTTTCTTTGAATGGCTCTCTAGTGTTTTAAGAAGTGTCCCTTGGTTTTTCCCAAGCCTCTTCAAAGTACTACTGTATTCAAATCAATACACAATAGCTATCCACAATCAAAACGTATTGGGAATTTAAAATATATTCATGTACATTTGTTTTGGATGTTGAGTTTTAGGTGGACAGTAATTTTGTTTCACTTAAAACTTGATTGCTATTTTTCTTTTAAACAGTCGTAAGTGCACCAGCTTTATGGATAGCCAAACGAAATTCAAGTTCATTGACAGTGAAGTGGCTTCCTCCAGAGTATGGTCAGGCTGCAATAAGAGAATACCATTTATTTTATGTCCAGCTTCAAAGCAGCAAAACAGAAAAAGGCCCTTTTATTGTTGGGAAAGAACAACGAAGCTATTTTCTGAAGGAACTACGTGAGTAACTTATTGGATACATTCAAGTATTTAGTATCAATGATGGTGCTTAACTGGTATTATTTGTGGAAGTTGTAACAGCCTGGTAATTCATGAGAAGGACTCAATGAGCACTTGATTTAACAGTCACCTGGTCTCCCAATGCTGCAGCTCATACCACTTGGTTTTTGACAATTTAGTTTTTGACACCCAAAACTTTCCAATGGTTTTCATTATTTTCAACTGGCCAATCAATCTTGCTGCCAGAGTTCTCAGGCTCTTTGGCCAGCAGTTGGTTACCTGGAGAGGCTCTGGAAATCAATTGGCTGCCCTGTTAAGGGCTCTACCCTGGACTTGCACAATCCTGTGGTGAAAAAATTTCCAGTGTCCATGCGTGACTCCAGGTGACCAACTGCTGGCCAAAGAGCCTGAGGATGCTGGGTACAAGAATGCTGGCCAATCAGTCAAGATGCAAATTCTGTGAGAGGCAAAAGTGGCAAGTTCCATGGTTACACTCACAGTTCTCCTCCCACTGTCAACAAGATGTTAAAAAGGCCCTATTAACCAAATTAAGAACATTTAAGCTGGTAACAAATGTACTGAGTGCAAGTTGTAGCAAATAGACTCCTGGAATCACTGCTAAAGGCTAATTTACAGGTACCGATTAACTGTAATGAGCGTGAGGACAAAAATTGGCTAATGCTACGGATTTTTGGAATCAACCGATTTTCACCAGACACTACACTAAAACAAAAAAGAAACCAGCCGACAAATTGTAATCCTTAAATAATTTATTGACCAACAGAAAATAAATCATCACATGGATGTAAATTAGCCTTAAGCTGTACAATTTTTGTTTATTTTATGGCCATCCTCCATTATTATTAGCCTATTTTATCATTGTTTAAGTGGGCAATGTTATGCTAGTTCCAGTAATTAAAGCATACCGTTTATTCTCCTGTAGGTCCTGGAAGTGACTTTCTTATTAAAGTTATGGCTTGGGATGGTGAAAGATTAGGCCAACCTGGGGCAGTTTATGCTAAAACTGACAAAGGTATGTAATGTGTTCTACTTTATGCAACAACTGAGCAACCTTTTCAGCAAAACACAATGAAGCAGCCACCCCTTTTGCATCTGGTCTGCAATTTCTCTCTTTAAGCAGTTCCAAATGTGTGTGACAGTCTGTCACAGTCCTTTCCAGTAAACTTTGCAAGGCAAGATGCATGCACAAATGTCTGCTTACTATGACATGGTTTAACACCCCCAATTTCATGTAACTGCGATACGGAAGGTGAAAATGTTGTGAAACATGTCCAAGAAACACTTACTGACTAATCTTTTTCCTTAGGCTGTTGTTGTAACACCAGTTAAGGGTCTTTTCTTTTTTTGGTACCTACAGATACACATATCATTCCTGGTTCAGGAGTTACTCCTGACAGACCACCTCCATCACGACCCATCAATCTGGTGTGTACTGTGGAAAGTCCAACCTCAATCTTATTGACATGGGATAGACCACTGTCTGCTGAAGCGATTGCTTACTACACAGTAACATACCACCTTAGACGTAGCTCTAATCCTGAACCTGTGGAAACAAAAGTTCCTACTGAAAGCATCATTATAAATGGGCTTCGTTCTGGAAAAGATTACACAATCTTTGTTCAGTCTCATTATGAAACTAGCACAAAGGAATATCCTGGTAGAGTTAGTACAACGCAGATACACTGTTCTATTCGACTACATGGTAAGTTAAATGTTGTTGGACATCAGTGTTCTCCCTAGTTTTAAATGCAACATGTAAGCAGTTTTCCAAACCTGTAAAGTAACTATTCTCAATCTCAGCTATTTTCTACCTTGCCAGTTTTACAAGAAACAAGGAAATACCGTGGCTCATGCCAGATGATTCATTTTGTGTTGAACCCTTGCAAACAATTTCTTGTGGCATTCCTGTTTCAGTGCTTTTCAACAACAAAATGCTAAAAATCCATTTACAACCTACTTTTAAAAGTATGCAAACATTCTAAAGTATGAAGAAACATTGAGAAGTACAAGACTAAAACTACACAAACATGCTAATGTACAAAGAAACAAGAAGACTAAAACAATGCAAACGTGCTAATGTCCAGGGAAACATTGCTAGATAAGGCAAGACACCACTAACACCGTACTAACATATTAAGAAGTATCAAGAGGACATGTTTAGCACCATTAACATCATTCAAACCTACTAAAGTATAGAAGAACATTGAGAAGAAAAGACTATACGATAGGCAAGACTAGAAACCTCAATAAGGCTAATAACATTAATATATACAAATGGATCAACTTGCACAGATATATCATGCCAAGATAACTCTAACACCATACAAACTTGCCACAATGTACATACTTCAAGGAGACAAAACCAACACTGTGCAAACCAAGGAAAGACTTTAAATTTTGCACTGTATGGTACAAACATGCAACAAGATAAGGAAGCAGTACTTTTCTTAATCCAAATCTGTTGGATTTTCTGTGTTTTAGTTTGTGGTTCTACAATGCAGGTCAAAAGTGTTGGGACACTTAGCGAGATACTACTGAAATAATCTCCCCCCACCCCCTCCCCCCCAAGCAATGTTGAGATTTGACACTACAACACAGATTTCAACAAAAATACTGTTTATCTGCATCTTCCAACATTGTTTGGGGGGGACGGGGGTGGTACGCTCCAATTGTGACCCCAAAAAGCCAACTTTACTTGGAATACATGATTATTGGACAGGTGTCCCAACTACTTTTGACCTGCATTGTCTGAAAGTGAGTATTTGAAAGAGATCAGGTTTGTGGCCTATTGGTCGATGAAAAGCGGGCTTCTTATGAGAACTCTTGTTTGGTAAGCAAGAAGAACATATTTGTGAACAATATACAAGGAATTTCAATTGCCGCACTTTTCGTATTGTCATATTAGAGTATGGATACGGGAAAGGCGCAACAGGTGTATATCAGGAAAAAGATAGACAAATGAATACCATGCAGATCAGTGAGTCGGGGTAAAAAATAACAACTTGCATGTTCACACTGTTGTAACGCTTAAGAAACGATGAGCTTTATTTCACTTTCAAAGAGTTCAAAACGTGGTGTTTTGTTTATGAAATCGGATATGCCATCCGCTGCCCACAAGGTCTGTTGTTTACATAGAAATCGTGTTATACTGTGAGCGCGCGGCTCTGAAAGCTCTTTAGAGTGTTGTCCTCAATGAGAAAATGGAGGCTTCAGAAAGCCAGAGAGTTGTTTACATTATAACGTACAGTCGCGCAGACACTGAAAAGTTCCGTAGAGAGACGTTTGGCGAAGCGATAATAGAGGCATGGAATAGCTTTAACATTGAAATCTCTCACTGGGTGGTAAGCATGGACGGTCATGCCACTACCGATGCGGATGGCGATCTCAACAAGTACCATTTTCACATGGCGGTAAAACTGAAGAAGAGAGGTAGATGGCTACAAGTAAAGAGATACTTGAGCCAAAAATTCCACATCGAAGTTCATTTCAGTGACCGCCACAATACATATTACAGCGCCTACAAGTATGTCACGAAATCAGACCTCGAAGCGGTTCATTCTGTGGGTCATCCAGACTTAACTACTTGTCCTCGAACGGAAAATGCAATCGCTTCTAACAAAAGAAAACGCAAACTAGGCGGGGTATCGAAGCAAAGAAAGATCAAAGATCCACGGCTAAGTGTTTTTGACGTTTGTAAACTAATTCAACAGAAGTCAATATCCACAAGGCTGGAGCTTGTATGTTTGGCGATGGTTCAAGAACGAGAAGGAAAACGCTGTCTGGCCGAGTTTATAGCAAACCGCGGGAATAAAGCGGTGGATGAAGCATTATCATTAGCGAAAGAATTTTCTCACGCTGAAGAGCAGTGTCTTCGCCTGAAGAAATCGCGAATACAGCTCTTACAAGAATCTAAAGATGCGCCATGCGTGGACGGTTGCGAAGGAAGGTGGTTTGTGGCGGCAAATGAGGTTCTCGACAACCAAGGAATAATCCCCTCGGTTTTCTGCAATGCGATTTATACAGCCCTGTCTAAAGGTCGAGGAAAATTCCGGAATATTTATTTGTATGGAACTGCCAATTCTGGAAAGACTTTTATGTTATCGCCATTGAAAATAATTTATAACACGTTCTGTAATCCAGCAACGGGCTCCTTCGCATGGGTTGGCGCGGAACAAGCAGAAGTCATTCTTTTGAATGACTTTCGGTGGAATCCAACAATAATCGCGTGGGCTGATCTTCTCCAGGCGCTAGAGGGCGATACAATCCATTTACCCGCACCAAAGAACTTTTGTTTAAGAGATATTGAACTAACGCGCGACACGCCTTTTTTTGCTACATCGGATGCCCCGATTGTTTTCATTAGAGCCGGTGCAATAGATCAGACAAACACAAACATGATGGACATTAGATGGTCTTTTTTCCGGTTCTGGAAGCCCATTTCACAGAGTGAACAGCGAGAAATCGCGCCCTGTGGACATTGTTTTGCATGATTCATTCTAGAGAATTCTAGCAATGTTTACATTGCTGACTGACGGCGACATGATGCTCGCAACAATACTCAGTAACGTTTGCATTCATTTTGCATCAATGAAGAACAGTGTTTAAAAATAAACTATGGCCGGCTACTCTTGTTGAGTATATAAAAACAATTGTTGTATAATGCGCTCCAAAGGAACGTGTCTGAATAGAGTTTACAACATTACTCAGTAAATTGAATGTTTTATATAAAGAGCTAATTAATAGCTTTCTTTTCTTGTGCTTTTACTGAGTACTGAGTTGAAAATGCGCAATAACTCATATAATGAAAGAAATAGTTTCTTCAAACTAAAGAAAACATACATACTTTCTAAATTTGTGTTCATTTAATGTCAAATACGTTTTCAATTTGCATAAATCTCCACTATTTAAAGTGAGTATTGTAGTGAGTAATGTTCAGTTCTTTACGTCAACAAAATGCAAATGTCACGCATGTGATAAACTTCTCGTTGTCACGAGTTTTACAAAGTGACAATTACAATTTACACAAGCATTTTCCTCAGATAGCATGAAAATGAAGTTACACTTTACACGCTTTAGAAATTCACAGAATATACTGAAGTGTAAATAATAAAGCATGTTCAGTTTTCACAGTTCCGCATTGCGTGATTAATATTTGGTTCTACCGCCTTTAGAGGCAAGGATAGCTTCTATCCTTTTGTTCAAACTGGCAATTGTGTTATCTATAGTTTCAGTACAAATACAATCAAAAGCTCTTAAAACTCTAGCTTGAAATTCCTCAAACGACTCCCTTGTGATATTTCTAGATATTGCTTCGGATTCTAAATATCTCTTTACAAGATGAAATATGTTCTCGATAGGATTTAGGTCCGGTGAATGCGGAGGGATTTCATGAAATTCAGCCTCTATCTCTTCTAACGCATCCCTAGCTAACCTGCTTGTTTGCGACGGGTCGTTATCCATAACAAATAAACGTCTTCCATCTGTTTTGGGACCAGCTTGCGCAAACGTAATGTTGAAATGTTCCCTTATGAAGTTTCCAAAAAAATCACCGGTCATTTTTTCGTACGGCACTTTTAGAATAACTCCTTTCCCGTATGCTATCGCCACCACAACATGCAATCTTCTCCCTCCGGCCAACTCTTTCGAACCCTTCGCGGTTACCTCAAGGCCTTCGTCTTTCCTACGCCATACCCTTGATCTGTTCGAGGCTGCGCCGCTCTGTGGATTATACTTATGCACGAAAGATACACCATCCAAATAAAACGAAACTTCGTTAGTCCAGAATTCAGAATTTCTTGCCACCTCCCGCTTCATTTTACGAGCAAATTTCACGCGCAACTTTTTATCGTTTTCAAGCAGAATCCCCTTTCTCCTAGCTGAAAAGTATGAGTACCCGAGCTCATTTAAATATCGAGAATATGTTCTTCTACTCGCTCTATCAAAATTAAGGCCACTCTCCTCCACTAACCCCTTGACTGTCACGTGGACATTCCTTTTCCGTAATTGTTTCATTGTACGGAGCAGTAATCTCAGATCCCGTTGGCTTAGTTGTCTTGGTCTCCCGGTTCTCGTGGAAGTTGAAGACTCTTTAACAGTTCCGGGAAGTTCTACACTGCATATTCTCTGTACACTCGATTTTGAAATTCCACAATCTTGTGCAATTTGTCGATACGAATAGTGACTGTATTTGTTTAAATACCACGCTAATGCTCTCTTCGATGCTAGTATTTGTTTTGTGAAAACCATATTCCACTTCTTTTCACGCTAAAACATTGACAGAACTAACACTCCAAACGTTTTCCAATAAACAGCGCAGTTTTAAGTCATTTCGAATGCATATACATAACGTCACACTAGTCAAAATTTCACTAGAACGCCGTCCGCGCGCATTCGTACACTCGTTTGGTCACGCCAAACATCGTTTATTACCGTCGCAAATTCCGTATTATAGTTATGCCAGAAACTTGGTATCCCTTGGTAACTTGGTATCCCTTGACCACGTTAACAGCACTTTTTCCCAACTAGTCGTTTTCAGACAATGCAGGTCAAAAGTGTTGGGACACTTAGCGAGATACTACTGAAATAATCTCCCCCCACCCCCTCCCGCCCAAGCAATGTTGAGATTTGACACTACAACACAGATTTCAACAAAAATACTGTTTATCTGCATCTTCCGACATTGTTTGGGGGGGAGGGGGTGGTACGCTCCAATTGTGACCCCAAAAAGCCAACTTTACTTGGAATACATGATTATTGGACAGGTGTCCCAACTACTTTTGACCTGCATTGTAGGTGGTAAAAGGCAGTGCTATAAAGAAGCAGTAAAATTGACCACTTGACACGTGATACGGGGAAACCAGACTTATGTCACATTATATTTTAGTTTTAAAGATAACACCTTTAGTAGCCTCTAGAGATTATGTGAATACTCTTTAACTGTGCTGCAATGAAGAAAGAAAATGTACAGCTTTGGAACTTCCAAGTTCCTGTTTCCATTCTCTTTTTTTTTTTTTGAAAATGACAGCACTTACAGTTTCCATGGAACAATACATAGTTTCCTTTACCTTTTTTTGACATTAAGCAGAATGTTTTAGCAGCTTTACAACGTCATTTCTAACCACTGATACATCTCTCTGCAGTACCAAGTTCTCCACCAAGGAATATAAGATTTGAGTACAAGTCTATCTCATCTGTTGAAATCATATGGGAGGTGCCTATTGAGACAAATGGTAAACTCATTAGCTATGAACTTTTCTACACCTACGACAACTCATTGCCAGATTCCAAGTGGATGGTTGTGACTACACGTTTGGGTTTTGTTGGCAGTTTTCAAAAGGAAATACCTACAAGATTGACAGGAATTAAAGAAAACACAACTTTTTACCTCAAGATTCGTGCTGAGAACAATGAAGGATATGGGCCGTTTTCTAATACAGTTACAATTCAGCCCCCCACTGCAGTACCCAGAGTTTTTCCAAATATCACATACACTATCTTATCAGATGATAAAGTGCGGCTCTCATGGGAATGTCCACGAGTCTTTAATGCATTTGTTGCAAGCTTCACCATTCTCTTTACAAGCCAAGAAGGCCACACAGAGGAAGAATGGAAAACAATGACAGTTGTCCCTGAATCAAATAAGAGGTTTGCAGATGTTGTCGAGCAAACAATGACTGTAGAGCAGGGCAAGTTATTCATTAAAATTCGTGCTGAGTATGATGACCACATTCCAGGAAAATGGTCAAACGTAGTAAAGATCTCTACAAAGGAGCAAGGTAAATAAGCTTTTGTTGTTGCAGTAAGTAATGTAGTCACATTTCCAACAATCTGAAATTTTCCACTACCAACTTTTACTGCCCCACAGTTTCCTTTAGACTTATGGCATACTTACACAAATTAAAATAGAGCTTGGTAGCGTACTGAACAGATGGTATTGTGCCATTATTCTATTAATTATTTTACTCAAACTGGAATCCTGTACTTTAAATAATAGATTTCCGCATCACATCAGTTAAGCTCAAAATATTTGTGTAGCCTTAAACGACTATAGTTAAAGACAGAGTGCCAACCTTTATTTTCTTTAAGAGGTTTTTCATTTGCAAAAGCAGCATGCAGATGCATCCCACACTTTCTTAGAGTTTTGATTGAGTGGTTTGTCAAACTTCATAACATGATTCCCTCTTGATTTCTTCAGCAGTTTGTTCTCCAATCAACCCTTTTTCTCAACGGATTTCAATGTGTTTTCATCCTTAATTTTTGCTCTTAACCCTATCTAGACTGGGCTCTTTTTTTTTCTTTTGTGGCCACCCTTCATACCTCCTGAGACAATTAAAGCCTAAAGCCTTGACAGTGGCACTTGGTGGATAAATATTACAATGAAAGGTGTTTCCTTTGACGTTTGCAACAAGATGTCAGTTTAATGTCATGATTGCCAAACGGAATCCGGAATTCGCCATCTTTCAGTTCTAGTTTTCTTCAAAACTACAGTACACTACAAAATTGGAAGAAAAGTAATTAAAAACGATAGAACACTAAAATGAGCCAAAAAAAAAAAAAGTTACTGCAAGAAAAGTAATGTTTCTTTATTTCAAGCAGGAATTTTATTTTATTATTTATTATCATTTTATTAAAAAAACGGCCTGTCAAGAATCTGATACCATGGTAGCATCAAATTCTTTGAACACTAACCGATCACACCAGTTGAGTAATATTGTTTCCAGATAAATTTTTAAAGAAGTCACAAAGTTTCATGGTGTTTGCTCAAATGTTTGAAAGGTTATTGAGGTTAAAAGTTTGCCAAGGACGGAATCCACTCCCCCTGCTGCCCAAGTCTAGATAGGGTTAAAAGAGAGGCATTATTTTGGCAAGACCTCAGATGACCAAAAATACCTCTTCAGTTGAGGCAGAGTGTGAGGAGAATTGCTTTCCACTGAAAAGGAATTTGCAGACTGAATTGGATTGGGATGAATTAATTTTGAAACAGGCCAACTGTAAAGCTCATTCCAAGTACCTTGAGTACAAATTTGGAAGCATGACAGTTTCCAGATTCATAGCACTGAAGCGATTTTTCCATTTCTGCTTCTCACATGTGGATTTTCACTTACATCACCTCAATTTCAATCAATCCCTTAAGAACTGTTTCCAAGTCTGTTATGAATGTATTCTACCACTACAAATTGTATCCAAAACAATCAGTATTAATTTAATTAATGAAGACTACATTTTGACCACCTTGAATCCACATTTTAAGCCTTTTTGTACATGTATCTCGACTGTTTGTACTCACAGTTATTTTTGTTGCTTAACAAAGGAGAGAACACTTCTACGCAAGATCCCAAAATATCAGAATTAGATGAACACCCTGAATTCAACATAAAGCTTGGTATTATCATTGGATGCACAATAAGTGCATTCTGCATTGTGGTACTTGTTCTTTTCATTGTGTGGAGGAATCCGTGCAGGTTAGTGTTTCATTGCAGTACAGTGTTGTTACTTTAACTTGGTTACTTTTAAGCCTCTTGCTATCTTGAACTGAATCCCATCTACTAGTTTTATAATATGGACTTGAAAATAGTTGTTGCTTGGTTTACTCATTCTTTTTTTTTCCTTTTCATAAGATAAAAGAATTACATTTATTTATTTATTGATTGATTGATTGATTGATTGATTTACTTATTTATTTATTTATTTATTTATTTATTTATTTATTTATTTATTTATTTATTTATTTATGTTGTGTCCTAGTTATACAGTGTTCCCCACTCCCACCCCCAATAGCTTTAAACTTTTGGTTGTATTATTGGAAATTATACCATCTTTGGATGGGAAAAGGATTACAGTTAGTCATTTTAGTTCCCAAAGACCTGGAAATTAACCAGGAATTTAAAAAACACTATTAAAGGCGCTTTGTTTATGTTGGAGGTATTTTGGAAAGAGCAATGTTCGCAAAGCAAAGAAAGTTCGGTTTGACATTGTAATTGTATGAAATTGTAATTGTATCCGTCGTCGTGTTCTTATCTTCTTTTTTGATTTCATCTTGTAGAATAATAACTGAGGAGACCTAATTAATATAAGCTTCACAGTTTCCTTTAGGTCTCCTCGCCATTGTTACATCTATTTTTTTCAATTTTTTTTTTTTTGTTGACATTGTATTTGTGGTGTGGCAAAATAAATAAATAAAATATATGCAAATTTATCCTGCCGCGCCGACTACCGCTAACGATTTGTAAACATCGACGAAAGGTGTTACGTATGTTTATGATCATGCTTGGTTAGCGCTGTTTCCACAGGTAGTGTAAATGAGTGAGCTAAAAGTTATTTTCTTACCGAATACGTTTCAATAAAAGAAAAATTAATCGAATGGTTGTGGAATCATTGCTTGTAAAGCGAGCCAAGTTTCGAAATATGACAGCCGCCGTTCTTGACCTTCGGGCTTGTTTAGTAGCGACAAAACAAACGGGAAGTTTGTTGTTAACGCTCTTCCAGCAAGTAATATTAATTCAATAAACTATTTTTCTTTTCTCGAAGAATCAGATTGCCAAAAAAAAAGAGCATGCTGCTAATAAGGTTTTTTGTCGTTGAGTTTGCGAAGGGAGGAAGCTTCGAAATATGACACCTTGTTTTCATGTTTATGTCATTCGAGTTTGTGAAAGCGAGGTTCTAAACACGTTCTATTATAGTCCTGTTGTCATTCACGTTTTCATATTATTCAAATTTCGTGCCGCAGGCTGTCGCTTTTACTTTACCGTTTCTTTCCACATAAAGCAAAGGTATGGCAATGAATAACAAAGGCAGGAGATACGCGTATGACAACATACGCATACGTGTATTACTTGCGTATGGTACGCATATGCGATGTTCCCTTATCTTTGAGCTGCACTGTATATGACTGCATGGTGTGCAAAATGATCCTGACAACGCCATCCTATGAGGCAGTGTTACTTCAAAATAAATAAATGTTTTTTCTTTTTTCAGACAAGTACCTGTAAACCAGGGTAGAGAGAAGGCACCTGTGAATGGACACCCACCTCTGAACAGCTTTCTTCCACATCATCAGCAAATAGTTTTGTCTGCGAAACAAGATAACAGTGCATCAACAGAGGAAACTTCAGCCAGTTCAGGAATGTGTCAGTGTAGATGTACCTGTGGAGGTCAGTACTATTTTTTATTAATTTTCTTGACTTTACAAACAAATCTGCAAAGAACATTCCTGTAGTATTGGGCTGTTGTCCTTACATCCATGCACAATGCAGCAGTGCATATGAGAACCAACCAACATTTCACATATTTGATTTCCAGTGCATGCAAGGTATAATGACATTGCATTCTATGAAGTGTTGCAGTGACGCAATATGCAAGGGTTGTCGTCATTCCAATCTGTATTTTATCAAACAAGTATGAAAAGATGGCTCATAAAATTTCTTTGAGATACCTGGCACTTTGATTTCTCTAATATGTTACCAAAATGAATACTGGTTCTGTGTAAACCCACTTGTCTTTAAGAAAGGTTCACATAACATTTGTCTACTTAACTTCAAATAAATTTGTTATTGCCATGATTACCTACATGTAGTAATTTTAAATGTAATGCCATACAAAGCACGAAATAATCAGCTGTTCCTTAAACTGTTTGTCACTTAATAGACCAATATTACAGATTGAAACATTACTCATCACTAGTCCTTGTATGCCTCATTTCTTTCTCAGCTGCTCCTCAGTGGCCTCTGGTACCTGCAATGGTGAGTGAATCTTGTTTAATTATTTCAAACTTGGATTTTTGACCAATTCATTATCCCTTCAACATTCAGTACTGGAAATAATTTTTCTGTGCTTCACAAGCCATGTGTCTTTCCAAATCTTTCCTTTTGGATCTTTAATTCAAAACTGAGAGAGTTAACTGAAGCATCACATCAAACATCAATATAATTTATTATGCCCGAGATGATATAGATGAAACTGTTGAATGTTTTTTTAGCTAAGTACCAACACCAAGTTACCAGGAAGCAGTGATAGCTCCACGCCCATAACCAAGGTGTTTGCAAGCACCACACCACAAGAAAGCAGGTAATAGAGCATTCTCTTTACACTTGGTACATTCCAAGCCTAAAATGTGTGAGGTCTTTGACTTGTTTCCCAGGCAGGTATAAAGTGTCCAGCATGTTCTGCAGGCCTGTGGAAAACCCTGGTTTTCTTAGTATGATCATAACAGCCCAAATGCAAGCATTATGACCCTACTTGAATGGAAAAGTGGTCCATCTGTATTAACATTTCTGAAATGAAGAAAACAATCCCTACAGAGTCACCGCAATTTAATGGGTCATGTCACATGATCATATCCATGAAGTTATACAGGGTTCACACCCTTTTGGCAGAAACAAATGTCCAGGACTTTTCCAGGCCTCAGAGAGTTTTTTCTAGGAGCCATAATGCACATTAAGATCTTCCCATCTGGCTGCTCCTCACTGTCATTTAAGAAAAACTTTATTACTTGAGTTTACATTTTTCCAGGACCTCCTATCATTTCCAAGGACTTTCCAGTCCTGGAAAATTCTAGACTAAAATTCAAGTACTTTCCAAGATTTCCAGGACCCGTACGAACCCTGTGAATAAGAGTATTCAAACCCAGGCCTGCCATTAGTAGCCAGCAGCAAGATTGTAAAGCTGGCAACTACATTTTCAATAGCTGGCTTAACTACAAACAAGAATGGGAAGCTTTCTTTGATTTATGACCAGCTATATTTTGTATGTTGCCATCGTCTCAAATGAAGCCTTGAAACCAACTGCCTGTGCTTCAGAGTACCTGTCTTCCCCTCTAAACTAATCTTGTTCCTTGAACTATCTTTACAAGGTTACTCATGACATTTGAGACTATTAAATGTACTCATGTTCCAACTGTTGTGGGAAGAAACCTATTCATTGAAAGACTGCGCCTTTTTTAAATTTGAGTTAAATATTACTGGATCCCGTCAGTGTAATCCTTGTAATTTTTTGGTTTTACAGTGAAGAAAGCTTAAGTCACCAAGAAGAAAGAAGCAAGAAAGGTACGTAAGCAGTTATTATTCTCTAACATTGTTTGCTCCTATCATGAAAATGAAAATTCTTGGTCACCCTGAAGATGCTCCACACACCCGTAGAGACCACAAGGAAAAGAGAGGGCTTGTTTCAAATCACAATGCCACCAGCTAAACCTTTAAAGTGAATGAACCAGAAGTTTGATTTTTTTTAGAGATACCAAAAAGTAACACATATAACAGACATCTAAGCTTCTAATTCAAACTGTCAATTAAAGCTGTCGTTGGTTGCTACAAATGCGTCTTTACATTGGAACAACTGGAGCTCTGCAATTCAATCTGATAACTTTCGTGTTTCTATTCCAAGTTTTAAGTTCAGGTAAAATCATGCAAAAAATAATACAGTGTACTTACTTTTCTTTTATCACATTCCTTTTGCCAGACGGGTGTAATCCTGGGTCATCATCAAGTAGTATTTCTGTTGAACTGTACAGAGGTGAACAGATCAGAACCATACCGGTAAGAATGATTCAACTGCATGTAAATTATACTTCTCTAAGACATTTAGATTCAGTTTCGCATACAATGTAAATCTACATATGGTCATGTTCAAACACTTTCTTGTGGAGACTCTCCAATGCATGTAGTTCACTTGACTTGTGGTAATGTTTAAAACACGAGCAGCACTGTTATTGGGATTTAAAACCACGAGGCGCAGCCAAGTGGATTTAGAACTGATAAAACACATGCTGCAGGATTTTTGAACAGCTTCAAAACCATTCTTGGAAAAGCGTGTGTCAAGAGAGTTCATAACAATTATGCTGTTGTGAACGTTTGAAATCAGCATACAAGGAAAACATTAAACACCGCATTGTAATGGGGAGGAGGTTTTATTGGGTTTTAAAACTACTGCGTGTGATGTTTTATCAACCATTTGATAGGTCAATGGGCTTATATTATTAATGAGTTTTTGAAGTAAATTTTGCATCTACATTGAAAACTCTTTTCTTATTTCATGTCTTGCTTCTACCTTCCTAACAAGGATTTCTTGTTCACGTATTTTCTGCACAAGAGAGAGCCTGCAAGAGCAGATGTTTTTTTCTGGCTTTTTTTTTTTTTTTCACCCGCCTTTTAAAAAGAGCTAATAGCTCTTTGTGCAGCGGCTGAAACAAAAGCCGAAAAAGGCGTCTGGTCTTGCAGGCTCCCCAAGAGACAATTTCAAATAATCTGCTGCCGTGGCATGACTGCTATAACTGAAACAAATGAACAATGTTTCAATGAGTTCTTTTGTTGGAATGCAATAAAATAATTTGTTATATACCTAGCCTTTCACTCAACAAAGCGAGCACTGTGATTGGTTGATTCTGTTACGTGCCCCTGATCAAATACAAATGTATCCCGACCAGGATACAATTCCGCAGTTGTTACCCTCTCGGTTTTTTGTTTGTTTGTTTTGTTGTAATTGTTGAAGGGAAAGTCTAAATATATGATAGAGCACTTAATGTATGGTCCCTCGGGAAACTAGGCAGGACTAGCCGAGGGAAACATCAGGACTTGAGGGAAAACAAAACTAACCGTTTCCCTCGGGACCATACATTAAGTGTATATTATTTTTCCTGGGCATATTATTACGCATAACAGATCACTCTGTTGCATAATATACTAATTTCTTTATTTCTGCAGGTATCATCAAGAAGTTACAAGCAGAGCATATCTGTTGATGTATGAATTCTACACAGGGATCTCAATTTTCAAGGTTGAGCAGAGTTTTTTTTATGGCATATGGGCTGTGACAACCATACTTTATCTATTTCATAATTTCTTTGTCACTCGAGATATACCATTTATTTTTTGAAGGGATTACCCTCAGAATTATTGAAATTTGAGCTAAATTGTTTTGCAAAGCTTATAAAGAAATACATGTAGGGCTTGCAAAATACCAAGAATTTACCAAAATCAATTATTGACTTTTTTGCGGTAACTTATTTTGTACAAATTTCAGCTTGTTTTCCCCTTTTGGGGTCTGTCAGCAGTATTTCACTATGGAGAGCATTTATCATAGGAACCCATTAACAGGCTCTTAACATTGCCTTTTAAGAAACCACTAAAGGTGCACTAATTTTGTACAACCCAAATTAAGTATGGCAGGGAATGAGGCATATAGATTCCTTGAGATACAAATTAGTAAAGTCAACGAGACTTATGAATATACATGTACCTCTTCAAGGTTTCTGACTCCATCTTGGTTTGGGGGAAAGCATTACCACAATTACAGTAAAGGTGTGGGATTTTGGCTGACTCGAACTTCTGTATCTCAGCTCAAAGTTGACGGAGATCCAAAATGTCAAATTGTTTTATACAACTAAGCTACATCATTCACCTGATCAAAATTAGAATGTTATAGACTCGACATGTCACTAGAAATCTTTTCATGGTACTTGCAATTTTGTGGCAAATTTGCATATTTTGGTTAGAAGGGTTTACATGAAGTCCACCGTTATAACCCAAAACTGTTCCCTACATGTGAGGAAAGCAATCTTAGTACAGACATCTGCTGTAACATCCAGCCAATTTGAACAGAGTTGCAGTAGCTCAAATTTAAAGTCGGCCAAAATCCCCTACATTTGCTGTAATTTTAGCCGTGTTTTCCCTCCAACCAAGAAGGCATTTGCAACCAAAAACGGTTCATTTCCTATTGCAGATACTTTACTTTTCTACTTGGTTTACTGTCTGAACTTGTGAAGGCCACTGAATTGGTATTTTACCTTATCTAAACTGTACCTTTATTTAATATTTATATGCAATTATTATTTATCACCAATGAAGAACAACACTGTACCTTTATGATTCTATTTATATTTGACTAAAGTGATGCATTCATCTCCTGAATCTAAATGGCCCTTGTGTTCTGTTTTCATTGAAAACTGAATGCAACTTTGTTATTAAGATTTTTAACTAAAATTCAGCCAGTGGCCTTCATCGAAGTTCTTTGATTCAATACTTTATTTACTGTGTTATGCCAAATTGGAGCGAGAACAAATTATTACTTATTTACTTTATTTAAATCAATGGATGCTGCAGCACTCTCACAATTTTCATTTAAATGATCGTGTGCGATTTACTTTTCAAACTGTCAATACAATCACGGCAACTTCTACAAGTACATACATTCTGCATTCTGAGATCCACTCGTTTGTAATGTCCATACTTTTACCATACTAAGAGAGTACACATTTGCTACCAAGAGGTCATTAAACACTGGGACACAACTGCTGTTCTCGTGAAAGATGTCGTTTTATGTATTTTTATTGTTATTTTTATTATTGTTACTCTCATTAATTTCTTTATCCTGCAACTTGAATTGAAACCTCTTGATCATTAAGTTGTACCTTATTGCTACAGAAACATTAACTAAATATTTATGTATTATTTACGTAATTATATACAAGCCCAATAATAATAGTGTGTTATTTTCAAGTTTGACAAATTATACGCAACATGGAACTGCGCTAAAGCACATGTTAGCCCTTAAATGACAATTGACAATTTCTGTTAATATTTGCTCTACATACATTTTAAAGAGTACACAATTTTTTTGTTCAATTATTGAATAATTTTTATCTTGCAACAGCTATATTTTCTCAGTTCTAAGTGACATGAATGTCTATATATTGCCTTTTTCTACCTGTGCTATAAGAGGGATAGGCAACACAAATATATTAATCAGTTTTAAAACAAGATTTTCTTCATTATTTTGAATGACTCTTACAACCCTGATTGCTGATAATAGCTGATACCTGGTTGCCACAACAATAATAGCAATGAGATTATCTCAAAGCAAATTAAAGGTTTCATGAGCAAAACAGGGGGCTTGCAGACACAGCGACTTTTTATATTTCATCATCATTGCCTGTACAACTTCATGTGAAATGCCAAACCTAGATAGCTTAGGCCACATAAGACAAATTCCGCATGTTGGCATTTGGTAAAGTAGTATAAAGAAGCTGTTGTTGTTGTTGTTGTTTTTTTTTTAAGTTGAGAATTTCATGGCATTTCTAATGTGGTTGCTTAAAGGAGCACTATCACGGAGATTTCTCTGTGTTTTGGCCAAAAGAACTCAAATATTTGACAAGATCCCTTTTCTCTAACATCAAATTGCTTGTAGAGCATCAAGAATATGACAATAACAGATTTCTCTTGATCAGTTTTTGACAATTTCTCCAAACTACACAGCAAAAAACTTGAAAAAAATTGGCCTTTTTCTTCAAGTTTCAGTCCATTCAATCCTGGCCATTCTCAGCCAAAGATAATAAATACTAGTTTCTCTGCAAGGTAGGGTAATTTGTAACAAGACTGAACCATTATTTTAGCGTTTCCGTCAATACAGATATGATTTTTGGTTATCCAAAGTGACACTAGAAACAGGTGACACTGCCCCTTTAAGTCTGCAACATTAATGTTGCCAGGATGCAACATGCATTGTAACCCATCCTGTGGCTTGCATAAATTTCATATTACAAGCATGGTTGAATAGTTAATATTGAATTGGTATTTATTACCCAATTATTTCAAGAAAATTATCACGCATTAATTTTAGTGTTTGTTTTTAACACAGATACACATACGTACTGAATATCATATTATTGATGTAAAAGGTTACCATACTGCACTGAGCAGGACTCGTGCCACTTGTTAAATAAACAGGTGTTGACAAGAGTAGACTAGATGCAGTCCAAACAGGTCAAGCACCAAAAAAGGGAAGTCAGTGAGGCGACTCCAAATTTTATTATTCAACTCATTAAACTGCTTTTCAGCTGAAAAATTCAAAAACCTAAACATGTCTTCATCCTAACTTTAGTTTGGTTTAATATTATCTTTAAAAAACAGAAAAGGTGATAATGAAACACAAACATGAAAAAGAACACACGTTCAGATGACCTTCGGGAATAGGTTTGTGCAGATCACATTTGCATTAATTTTGTAATGCCCCCTCAAAGTAGCCAGTTTTATAATAACCACTTTGGCATTAAGATCATTTTGAACCTGAAAGGTAGATTAATTAATGAAATAAATTTGAAGCTTGACCTGTTTTGGCCATAAAATACAGATGTTTAAGGTGGTAGAGTTTTAAAAGCTGTTTAGCGTTAGTGTTTCTGTTTCTTTTTATTTTTGTTGGTTTTTGTCGTTCCATTTCTTGGCGCAGTGCAGTTCTTTGTAATAGAAAAAAATGTTATCACAAGCAGAGCATTATGAATCTTGTAGACACAACTTAAAAGCCGGTTTGTTTCACCCCCTGCAAAGTCAGAATGTAGTCAGTCCTGTTGTACTCTATACTCTCATTTATCCACTTAGTATCTACTTAGCTTGTATTTAGAGGATTTAGATATCATGACTAAAAATACCTTGCTGCTGAGTACATGTGACACCAATACTTGTTCAATATACAATAAAACTCAGTGGGATAATAATGATATTAAAGATAGTAATTTGGGCCAATATTAATAGTGCCAGATGTTGTACACTTGCTCAAACTGTTCAGGTTTCATTTCCAACGTGGAAAGCTACATACAATATCTGTGCAAGTAGCAAGAGATTTCAACTACTTTTTGTCCACAAACTGAGTTTGACGTCCTTGTAACTCACAGCAGGGCTCGTTATTAGATCAAAATTAATACAACATTTTAAGCATTTACCTGTATCATAGGATTCAATATATTAGACAACAGTTACTGGTTTAGCTTATGCTTAGCTATGATATCCATAATATTGAGACATTTAACTCACATATGTATGACGCACTATGGCCACTGTTTGACAAAGTGCTCTTTCAACATTTGGCCCTCAAACTAGTGCAGAAATTGAGATTTAATTTTACAAGCTCTCTGTGCCAGAACAAAATGTCTTCTTTCAATTGTAAGAAAGAAACCCATTAGTGTATTGCCAATAATTTTAAATTGTTTTGATGCAAAATTTTAGCTGGGTAAAGATTACACTTGAGATGTCCAGCTTTTTATGGAAAAATATTGTTGCATGCTTGCATTGCAAAAGCTATTTAACCTCCTTTGTAAAAAAAATATCTGATGAAAGATTTCATATAAGTGCTATATAATATATTTTCATCATATGCATGTACCTTTGTAATTTATACTTATATATAATATATGCACATGCATTTCACATTATCCCATTACTTACTTGTTCTGTTATTTTTCTAAAAGCAACAAGGTTCTTATGTGGTGGCATAATATTAACCAGGGTAATTTTTCTACTCGATCCTCTGACAAGGTTTCAGAAGATTACACACCATTGTACAAGAAATATTATATATTATATATTTTAAATAAACCCTGGAAGCCAAATATCTGATAAAAGTTGTTTTGTTGTAATTGTCTCTTATGATGACATTGGTTGAGGTAGTGAGGTCAGGTTACTATTTGCAGACCTTTCAGCAAAGGGAGCATGTACCACTTTTTGGCCAAGAAATCTAAAAAATTCCAAACTAGCCCAGTTTTTACATGGACTTTAGATTTGTAACCTAAATTTAATGAAGTTTTCTAATGAGCCCCCTTCCCCCTTCTATTGCCTGATTTCATACCGTGGGGGTCTGGGTACAAGTCTGTATATTATGGGTTATGGGACTCAACACCCACATAGCCAGAAAGAGCACACCGCACTTTACAACATTCCCAAGTTTGGTGTTAATCAAGCTAATATTAGGAAAGATACAGCCATTCAAAAACTCCAAATTTTACTAAGAAATGTATGGAACGCCGGACGTGTGTCCGGCGTTCCATACATTTCTTAGTAAATTTTTAAGTTTTTGAATGGCTGTATCTCGCCTAATATTAGCTTGATTAACACCAAACTTGAGGATGTTGTAAAGTTCGATGTGCTCTTTCCGGCTATGTGGGTGTTGAGTCCCATATCCCATAATACACAGACTTGTACCCAGACCCCCACGGTATGAAATCAGGCAATGTCACAAAACACAAAAAATACTTCAGAAATCTCATGTGCCAATGGTCAAAACACCCAGTTTTTCTGTAGGAAAATCTGGCATGACAGTACCTCTACAGATTGAAGACCAAGGTAAGAATATCATCGTGATACATGGGAAATTAATGTTATGTTTCAGTCAGTTGTAAGGAATCATTTTGGAAAAGCTAATTCAAGTTTTGTTTAAAACTCATGAGTTGAAATAAGCCCGTCTATCTAATAAGTACCCCCCACCCCCACCTCCCCTTCTCGTGGCCTGAAAATAAATAAGCCCCCAACAAAATAATATATATTTTCTTAAAAATCTTGCACTTAAAAATGTGTTGCTGTAAAATTCCAAATACAAAGCCCAGGGCATAAATTCATTCACCTGATTGCATTTTGTTTCAGGTTCTTATTTTCCAGGAGGAAATTTGCATGTTAAAATTGGTTGACATGACGATGAAAAGAGCTCAAAGCAAAGTGCAGCACTAAGCAACACATTAACATGCCATAAGTAAGTCAATTATGATCATCCGGGTGAGCGTAGTCCGAGAAGTCACTCTGAAGATGACTTCCACTCAGGTTGTCAGGTTGTCACCTCAAACAGTCCTTCTCAGAACTACACTCACCAGGATGATCATAATTTACTTACTTATGACATGACTCCTGGGTTCAAACCATTTACAACATGAACATACCTAAAACAGCTAGTCTTAACCGTCCATGGGCAAGAATTCTGGGGGACTTACTGTCAGAGGCATGTTTGTGTCTGGCTTAATTTGAAGGGGCCCATATTTCGAAGTTTATGGTCTTCCAATGTGATGGATGCTGAAGTTTACATCAGCTAATGGGAGCCCTGGACAAGTTTCAAACGGGATGTTAAAGTCATGATGTGATTTGAGGAGATATTCGAAAAGAGCATGCATATTTGATGAAAAATGCTCACTGCATTAGCACTTTTATGCCCTGATGACTCCATACGAACCTTTCTCAATTTAGTTTAATTCCAAACGTGTAGAACTGAGGCAAAATTAGAGTGAAGGAATTAAAAATACCCGAAAATACTAGAGAAATATATTTTTTTCTGTTCTAATGAGTGTCTTTGTAAGGTTGATACGTACGCTTAGCTTTACAGAGGATTTCGCTGACCCCCCGCGGGTCAACAGACCTTACCGACCCACTCAAAAACTCACATGGAAAATCAGAAAATGTTAAATTAAAGTTATAAGCCTACCTGAAATTTCCAAATACTAAAGATTTCTACAGAGAGCCGTTCTATAACGGTTCTAAAATACAAAAGAGTTTTTCAAAAATTTCCAACGAAAATGTCTTGGTTCGCAGGGTCATCAGGCAAAAGTAGAAAACTGAGCGGTAGTTGAACCTCTTTATCGGCCACACTTCTCGAACAAGACATAACATTACTCGAACGTGCTTGCATTCGAGAAGCGAACTTGCCAAAAGATATTAAAACAAGGAAATATTACCTTGAATGGATACCTGGTAAGTCTTGCAGAGCTCTTCAGTTTTTCTTCGAGAAGGTGGTCGAACAAGTCACATGATTTCACTTCGACCAATCACAAAACGGATTTCTTCAGAGTAGCGGGAAAGGCCTGCCGCGAGCTGCCGCATCCTTCCAAAGTGAGCGGGAAAAAAGGGCTCAAAAAGAAAATTGGGAGTAACCACGCATTTTTCAGAGATAATAAGCAACAAAAATTCAAAAAACCAGTAAAATACAAAGCAATGTATGGCGTTATACTCCATATTGAAGCTTTAATATCTCTAAAAAATACATGGTTACCCCCAATTATCTTTTCGGATACCAAGAGCACTTCCTAAGTTCTGCTTTCTCTGCATAGTATTAAACCGCGCAAAATTATCCCTGTATTAGTACCCACATTTAAGCTGGTTCGTCACCCTTTCACGCAGCTGCTGACCAGCTGCATCCATTCCATCGATCGAGTCCGCTTGTGCTAATTTGTTCAATAGAAAACTTCAAATTTTCACCTACTTTCAAATTTCAAATCAGTCACATCCCCAGAACTCGCCCCTTCCCATTGTTTACCAGCAGACAAGTAGACCCTAGAAACAACATTGGTGTGGCACTGAAGCGGTTATCTAAACCAGGTCAGTAAACTGCCAATTAAACTAGATTTGAAAAGTCGTACTTGTACTCAATCTCGTAGTCGTAGTTAAATCTGAAGGTCGCGATTGAGAAAATGTTGTTCGTGTAACTACATTCGATCAACGCATGTGAAATGTTGTTCGGCAACTACTGCATTGAATGAGGGAGCGGTGTGTTATGCGGTGGCGAATCTAGGGTAGAACTACCTAAGAAGCCCTGAGTGCCAAACTTCCTTCCAAGTCTCTCTAGGACCCACCTTTTAGACAGTTATGGATCCACTTGAATCATCAACTTTTTCTTTCTTACTTAGGGCACGTTCTTTTGGGACCTTTCCGAAATACTGAAGACACAGAATAGACGGTATTCACGTTCTTTTTAGACCTATTCTGTTTCCCCTCAATTCGAGTCACTCCAATACCTTAATTAATTTAAGTGTGAAGTTCCTATAAGACGATAAGCAATTGCAGAGGCCAAAGGGTGTGTCCTTGTACAGCGTTGTCAGTAAAGGAGAGGGTGAGGGGAAGGACTGTGGTTCAAATTGACCGTATCAAAATCGTTCTGTCAGCTAAACTTATCCGTGTACTGAACAGTAAAAAGGGCAGCGAAAGCGTGTATTTTGATATTTATTATTTAAATACAAAGTATAAGTAAATTATTTATTACAAATTATTTACTATTATAAAAATACTTTAATTAACATTTAAGGAAAGAAAAAGGCCCTACCCTTAAAAACGTTTATTTGATTCACAAAAGTTCAATTTGTTATCAAAAGACTCTAAAATGTTTCGCGGAGCAGTGACTATGAGTTGTGCGATCATCATTTTACGCTTCTAGGATTTCGACTTATTTACTTGTTCTAAACTATAACTGAAACCTTATATACACAACTGCATTTTAAAACTATATTCCGTTCTATTTCTCAGAAGCCACAGAACTTCTTACATTTTGCTTTTCGTACATATTGACAGCAATATTTACAACTCTTTGTGCAATGTTCTCTATGTGCGCACTATTTCAATACGCCAAAAAAATTGCTTCAATTTTAGTCACATTTTACCGCATTTGAATAATATTATATATTAATAAGCTACGTTATGGTGTCAGTTTTTTTAGTTTAGGAAATGTTTTCCCAAGACTGAGGATTCGCAGCCCGATAGCAACAAGGGGCGAAAGCACTGGGGCTTATTCCTATCACCCCACCCTCAATATATTTTCTTTTTTTCCTGAGTACAGGACCTTACAGTAGGCTAATACTACTGAGGCTTTTGAGTTCTCTAGTTACATGTTCGCATAGTTTGCTTGTTACTTGGTTTGTTCCCAACACGTACTGCTGCCGCGGGTTCTACCCATGAACACTTTTTCTATCAAGTTTACAAGCTAGAAAGGAAGGCTTTAAGGCTATGTCACCCAGACGGTTTCTGGACGCCATTTCCGTGGATGGAAACCCGTGGGTAGCTTTCTAGATCGTCGGCAGTTTAATTTGCTCTTAAGAGCTGTTTACTGAGAGATCCTCACTGAGTAGTTTTGCTGTGTAGTTACATTTCGCTGTATGGCGGTGGTGGATCGTGTCTTGAATTGGAGTTGTAATTGATGACGTAATCTCTTCGCGGAATACTAAGATCAACGACGTAATGAGAACAGGGCACCTCTCGCACAAAGCTGGACGGTGATTGGCTGGTTTGGGTCTCGATGGTTGAACGCTGCATTTCTGCCGCTCCAAGTTCCACGTCTTCTTCTTCGATGGCACTAAGGTCCGTTTGAGATGTTTGGGACTGGCGCGAGTTCACAGTACATTTGCCGTCACCATCTGATCTGGAGTGGAGAGCAGCCTGGAACGCGAACAAATAAGGGCTTAGTTTGGTTTGAGGTGAAAAGAGTAGAAAACTACCTCTCTGTGGCCCTGAAATTTATAACTTTAACACCATACATTGTTATGTATTTTATAAGGTTTATATTATAAGGTTTTTTTATAAGGTTTATAGAATTATTCTTGTTTAATTCTCTCTGAAAATACGTGCTTACCCCCAATTTTCTTTTTGGATTGCAATAGCCCTTGCAAAGATCTGCTTTTCCCATATATTCACAAACTGCCCAAAATACCTTTATATGAGGAGCGTTACGAATTATCTACAAAATAGAACCTGTCTAAACATGCTGACAACTGTTCCATAATAAAAAATGGGGATCACCAAGGTAAAATTAAGGGTGTTTTTAGCAGGTTGTATTGTTGCTATGGTAACCTGTTATGTCGAGAAAATGACCATAACTCGTTCACCAATGTTAAGGTGTGCTTTTGATACCATTATTTTCGTGTCAATTGATAAAGAGTGGTTGTCTTGAACCGTCAAAATAAAAGTGATGGAAACCGGTGCGAGCCACCTTAAACTCCTACATTAATGTTGAACGCCATTCTCACCTTGGACCTTCTTTTTCGACACAACAACACCGTTTCCATGACAGCAGCCAGGATACAGGTGACAAGCCCGCCACTGTACACACCACTCATGCCGTAAACAAGATCTCTGAGTTTGTTCTGTAAACCGTTACAGTTGACAGTGTCTCTAAAGATGATTGACACCTGTCGCAGCTCACTCTGGTGGAAGCACTTGCACGAATTCTCTACCGGGTAATATTGACAGCTGTCCATCTTGGAGAGGAGTGGTCCTACTTCGGTACCAGTGTACAGAGCGCCGGCGAAACAAAGCAATCCAGCAGCGACGGTGAATATGATGGAAGTAACGACCTACGAGTTAACATGAAAAGAAAATTCGAAACATGGTTAGAAAGACCTATTCATGTTTTTAACATCTCCTTTCTACTCTTTTTTTTCTCAAACACAGATAAAGCCCCGTTACCACGGACTCTGTAAGGTCTACGGCAAGTACCAGTAAATCATGTTTTTTTGGTCGGCATTTACCCAAATTAATGAGCATGGAACAATTAAGAGAAAAGAACGCGCGTGCGTTATCCAGACAACCAATCAGAGTGCGCGAAATCAACTATTCACCTTTTTACCTGTTTGCTACATACACCATTAAAAATTATCATCGAAGCTGGAGACCGTCACCAAAACCACTTTTTGCGAGCTTTTTCTGATTCTCACAATCCTCGCTTTAACTCACTATTGCGAAACACGATGTTGATAAAAGTGTGGATTTATTTTGGCTTCTACTGACACAGTCTTCTAGAACTACACATGCGGTCCACAACCTTGCTGGGCCCGAACGATATGTCAGATTCACTTACAAGGAATTTAGAGTGTGTCTTGCACATCAGCATCAGTTGTAGACCAACGGCTCCCAGCTGTTAAAGAAAAAAACAATAATAACACTCGTGGTTAGTCGTTGTTAAGACAGTAAACTGTTGCGTTAGAGCACAAAATGTTCTGTTTTTAGTATACTAAAAAAAACTAAGGAAAGGTCTAACACAAGAAAGTCTTACAGTAAATCTTGTTGAATAGGCTGGACCATTTTGTGCCTCGAATTTTCTGTTCGTAATTATTAACCCTTATTTGACGTGCGCATGGATTAGTGGCCGGCTTATTTTTATAGTTGAAAAGTTTTAAAACAGCGATGGAAACAATCGTTGGCGGCCTTTGTTTCCACTACATTTGTTTTTTTTTTGTTTTTGTTTTTGTTTTTTTTGCGTTCTCTACTTCTTCTCGACTTTCTGTGACTCTGATAACATGCACTCTATCTTATTTTTTTTCTTTACTAGCTTAGCCATACATAGCATTCGGAGCTAAGGAAAGAGAAAACAATTTGAACTGGAAGAAAAATGAAAGTGAAACTAAGCGACAATCATCATGATTAAATAAACATTGTGTCAGTGTTTCTAAAAAATGTTTCCAATTTGTTAAATCTCAGTTTACCTGATGTTCCGCTTAGCTTGGACAAAAAAGCAGGTTCTAGCATATTACTTCTGGAAATGTTTTTCGTTATAAAATTAGGTAAACCTCTACTTTCGAACTCTCTTCCTAACTAGCTTTACAAATAACGTTGGTCACAAAAGATATTTTAAGACTTTTTTAAAGAATCACAACTGAAAATTAGCTGAATCGTCTTTGTTACCATTCAAATTTTAAGCTAAAATGACATTGTCCTATTATTACCGCAACCCTGGGGAAGTAGAAACTCATTTATTTACTCAAAATACGTCAACCGTGTGTGAAATGGTGTTTTAAAAGAATGAACATTCAGTCTTGTTGGAAGGAATAGAAGCGGCACCGTTTTAATAAGTAGGGTCCGTGAAAGAATAGAAAATGTTTCCTTAAATGCGCTTAGTTCAGTGGAAGTTAAACTTAATCTTACCGGTGAATCTCTGGTTGATGGGGGATTCGTCGAATTAGCTAATAGCATACATACAACAATGGTAATTAAAAAATTCTGTGAAAGATACCCACGCGGGCCTTGTGAGGAGTATCAGAGACAGCAAGATCACTATACAACAATTTTGCGCATTTCTTTTTTTTTCTTCTTCTTCTTCTTCTTCTTCTTCTTCTTCTTCTTCTTCTTCTTCTTCTTCTTCTTTAATTGTTTTCGGCACTTTTGAAAATATAACAGTTTATAAAAGGAACTAGCTACCGAAAAACAAGGACTATTTAATTTCGGCTAGTGCATTTTGATTGTTCGGTGACAGGAACTAATGTTTGGAACAATTAGTCGTGGTCACATGCGCGCAAATCAATTAGTTTGTTTCCCTAGTCCGTTTTCTCTCTCTCTCTCTCTTTTTTCCTTCCTTGGATTTCGTGTAACTCTTATTTGCAATCAATTTTAACTGAAGACGTGAAAACTTTTTCACGAAAAAAAAAAATCAAGAGTTTTCGACTGCTACTGAAAATAATTTCATTGGCTATTGGTTATTAGAAAGCCTTATTCAATTTTCCTTCGTTTGAAAGGCTAGCGCTTACTGTAACATGTGTTTGTTTCCATGCATTTGAGCTCCAAAACACATGTGATCGATAACAGGTGGTTTTTATCGCCTTGGACCGCAAGTGTTGATTTAATTTCTAAGAACACAAAAAGAAACAGAACAAAAGAAATGTGCCGCGCACTCTGGCCACGATTTCACATCACTGGTGAATTGGCTCATGGAACTGAGATCATCGATTTGTTGACACTCTATGCTAATCTAGGATCAGACGCTTGTTTTCATGAACCTTTTGTTGTCAGCCAAACCTCGCGTTTTGTTCCGCGAGGCAAAAACTGACCAAGGAACGATTTAAAATCACAGGTATCGCTTTTTGCGGCTTGTTGCTAGGCAGAACTTCTCAAAACTCACGCATATTTTATCTTCCAAGTGGATATTTTTCATGCAGAAAAACTTTTTTTTTGGAATTCACTGGTGTGGTTTTATTCTATTGTGTGTGTTAGCTTTTAAAATATATTTCCGTTGGTTTAAGCTTTTACTCATCTCGATTTTTTCTTTGGGACTTTTTCAATTGACATTGGGTTAATTTTTGAAGAGATCAAAGCGAAAACAGTGCATCTCTAGTCTCTTTTCACGAACGGAAAATGCCTCATATCTTCGCTAAAATCGAAAATGATTTGGTTGACTTGATCAGCCAATGAGCATGTGATGCTACCGCGCGCTTCATCGATATTGCATTGACGCTATAACAAGATCAAAACTTTGGCAAAAATAAAGAAAAAGAACTCGCTAATGCTGTCTCAAGGATAAAAACAGAATGACCTACTTTTTAAAACCTGTTAATTAGAGTCTTTCACATGCAAATAAAAAGAAAGGTGGCACGGGGCCACAATTACTCTCTATGCAAATGAACACGTGCAGGAACTTAACTTTGGTAAACTGAATTGATCCTTCGATCTTGAAGCACTTTATGCCGTACTTGAAAGTTTCCGGCAATGTGCCAAGGCTTTTTGTTACGTTCTTCAGCGTCGGATTTTTATCTCTCATTGTGACATTCCATTCATCATTCATCCTCCAATGCTCACGGGGCCAATAACTAAGAGATTTAAATCATTTTTCATCTTGACTCAAAAGACTTATCTTTTCCTGATATGACGAGAAAATTACTTCGGGCGCTTTTCTCTTAATAGACTCAAATCATATTTCCAGCGGCTCCGCGTTTGATCCAGAGAGGCAAAGAGCTTTCAGTAAGGTTGGATTTATGCTAATAAGGCTTGGAGCTAAAGAAAGTGAGCGCGATATTGTACATGAAAAACAAAACATTTAAGTGTATCATTCAAGCCACACGCGTAGACGGCACTAGAACCATTGTTTTATGGCTCTTGGCACGTGTCTTTAGAATTGTGCACAAAACTTCTTTCAAGTCAACAAACCGATCACCGTTGAATTTCTAAACAAGCATTTGGCCAAAGAGATAAACACTATTATACGGTGCCTTGACTTTTTTTTCTCCCTCGCAGCATGAAATCTGCGTTAAGATATTGCTCGTTCGAATACCTCTTGATCGAAAGGAAATGCACACACACGCGACAACTGATGTTGCACAAATTCTTGGTGCTATTTGTTTCAAGCCTTAACTACATCCAGACTATGAAACTCTGTTAATTCCCGCCATTTATTGTTTCTTAGTGGGTTTTAAAACCTGTCTACCATGAAATTTTATCAAAAATATTTCATCTTAATTCTCCGAACCGCTAGATTAATACTTGCAGCCTAATGAACTTACTCTTAAGTTCCGACAAGTTTGAGCGCATTGAATATGCATAAGCGTCCAGCACTTGTTGATGTTGACACAAGTAACTAATATCCTTTCGTTAAAACTTTTCAGAAATTCTTTGACAAAATGCGCCACATTGATATAATTCTTACACCGACGCTACCCGGGCAACAACATGGAATAAAGGCAGTGTTATTAAGACAAAGAGTTACACTGGGCTTGATGGGTGTGTTTTCTATCAAACCTCAACCCCGAGTCACCCTCATTTTTTGAATTGACATTTGAATTCTCGCTCTGCAAATAATAGTTCGGATGCCCAATAACTGTCAGATCAGTGAAGTTTGTTTGGTTCATGTTTTTGCAAGTTTTGAAACTATTATTTTGGGGGCTGAACGGCCGATTAATTTGGCTAACTGAACATTCAGCTACAAATTGGGCGTTACTTCGTGACCAGGGAACTACAGCCTTCATTTTACAGCGAACAATTTAACAAATAAAATGGCAGTTAATTTTCAAATAAGCCTCTAACGTTTGTGGCGAATTAACTCACAAGTTATGTCATTAATCGCAACCTTTCTTAATGCTTTGCATTTTTTCCTCGCGTATCACAATAAGAGAAACTAGGAACTCTCAGGGAAGCTCAATTATACAGAAAATAATAAGAGAAACAAAGAAACTTACCAGTCCTGCCGTAACATAAGACGGAATTATCCCTTCCGTGTGGTATGCAGAAGACGTAACTCGATGGACGCTGAAATATCCAATTCCCAGCAAACAACCTATGGAAAATATCGTGAATCCCAGCACAGGGAGAGCCATGAGCCGCTTTCCGCAACACTGACAATTGTTGCTCTTCTCGGAGCTTCGGTGAATCACAACTTCTTTGGTTCGAAGCAATTTTTGATCCGCTGAGTGCGTTGTTACGGAAGATCTTTGACTTTTCGCTGAAGGCATCTTGCTGCTGTTCATGAATCACTGGTCAGGCGCTTGTAGCTGCGAAATTCACGCTTCAACTTCCCTCGTAGTAAATCTTGCTGAGTAATTAAAAAAGGCGGGAACTCGAATTTTCAAGCTTTTGCCCTCCAAACCTCGCGTCTGCCGTGTCTAAATTCTCCACCGAGGTTCTCTGTGCGGTTTCTAAGCGGCGGTAGCACAAGTCGCTTTGAAAATTCGCGTTTCTGCGGTTTCTTTGCGAGCGCGCTAAAGTTACGTTTCACTGCTAAAGAGCTTACGGCTGTTTTGATAGTCCAACAGAGTAAGGTCAGTGTTGTTTCTAACGTATTCTTTGTGACGTTTCCTATTGTTTGCGTTCGTGAATGAAGGTTGACACAGTTGAATGGCTTGCACGAGGCCCCAATCTTGCTCATTTGCATAACATTGGCTCGACAACTTAATTACGCGTACTGAATGCCTATTCAGCTACAGTTTAAACAATTTTTGTTGCAGGTGGTGCTGATCGGGAAAAGATTGGGACAAAGAATCAGGTGTTTCCCTTAAGAGGAGATCACGAGTCACACAGCTCTGCAGTTTGTATGGCGCAGTTCTCGAAAAATACCAGCAAAAACAAGAAAACGAAATGAGATTAGATTAGCGCGTGGTGCTAGCAAAACTTTGAATAAAAAAGTACTCAGTAGCCAAGGCTTCAAATAACCGCAGCACTTTGCTTTTAAAAGATGCAATTTAAAAGTGAACAAATATCCGCGGAACTTTTTAATTAATTATAGCAATGTCTATGATCGAGATCATCTTCAATAATCGAATTATCAGGTTTTGTTTTTCTCCGTTTAATACACTGGAAAGTTTTAAAAATATCCTTTGATGTCGGAAACCTCAACAGCGGTGGGTACCGTTAATTCTCTTTAAGTTTTAATTAAACCAGATAATCTGATATTGCTTTAGCCTGCTTCAACTGTTCAGGCAAATAAATAACGTGGATATTAATAAAGCAACGCAGAAAGCTGTTAATTAATTGCGCCATTTTTACAAGAAATAGTTTATTTTTCATAGTTGAGTTTGTTTGCTTTTAAACTTTTGTTCTTTCCAACCGACGCTATAAGTTAAGAACTATTCTAGAGGCCATGAAATGCAATTTCCAGGATAATTCGATCTTCCTTTTTTCAGTGGCAAGTTTAAGTTGCAATCTGCTAAACCGAAAGAAATAGCAGTTGATTTTCGAGAAAAATTTTCAACAACAACTATAAGAATCATTAAAAATTCACCTGCTTGCCTTGATCAAATTGAATGCGTTTCTTTAGAACAGAAAGCTATTTCACAAGGTGTTAATGCTATGGAAAGTACACGCGCATTTATTTTCCACCACAAAGGACAAACTGTCAACTTTTTTCCAAGAATTGAAAGAATATATTGGACCTCAAAAAGGCCAAAGAAGTGCCTCCCTTAAACAAATTTGCGTCCTAAAATTGTTAGTTAACTCGTTCTTGTTAATAAAACTGCGCTATAAGGTATTAACTGATTAATTTTCTACTGAAGTAATGCGTTTAGTACCTAAGCGCATTTCTGGTTTAATTAGCAAAAGCGATGTGTTTGGCTTAAGAATATCGGACGTTTTTTCAGGGCTATTTGTTACTTTTCACCTCAAAAAGAAAACACAAACCGCAAAGAGGTATTTATTTACAACACTAGTCGTTGTTTGAGCAATTTGTTACTTATTTCATGCCATTATTTTGTTGGTAAGTTAATAAGTTTGTGGTATTTAATAGTGCGGTCTGGCGTCGCTGTTCTGTATTGTTCGCGGATTCCTCGCGTCGATGCGAGACCGACGACGCCGAAAATGTGTTACTGCCGATTGAAAAAGACCAATTGTGGTCAATTGTCTTCCTTTGTTTTGATTTTCTGTAATTTTCCTAACAGGATTGAAGAGTCATACTTTTGTCCTGAAACAAAATTACCTAAAATAGAGCCACAGCGTAGAAATAAAGTACAATTACAGGTTGCTCAGAGTCCAAACGTGTACATAAGGTCTGGACAAACAAGACGCGCGCACCGGCAAACTGAAGAAACCTCGGAGAAATACAAAACATGAAAATCACAGCTTGGATACAAAGGAAATCCAAGAAACAAGAAAGCTTCTTAAAGCGTTCTATGACCATTGTTATTAATATTGGTTCGAATGTAATGGTTTGGTCTTGATCAATATAACGGTCATCTGGGATTACTCTTGTTAGAAGCGCGCGTGATTTTGAAATCACCAATTAGTTGCAAAATGACAAAACGCGCGCGCGACTCGGTTTTTTTTTTTTTTTTTTGGTTTTACCTTCGTTTCTTCGTTCGTTCAGGGTGCAGCGATAATGGCTCCACTTCTCTTCGCTCAGCTGGCGGTCGCTGGTGATCGAGGCAAACGAAAAATAGCTAAAACTGGTTATGCAAGATACGCACTCTTAGGTTATTCAATTTTGAATCACTTGTTACATTGAGAAAAATTTGAGTGAAATTTCTCAACTCCATGCACGAATTCAGTTTCTGTTAATGCAACTCTACAGTGAGAGTACTTCGAATAAAGCATTCTTTGGAAAGTCATTTGAAAAGTTTGAAAAGAAGACGTATTGTGCGATAACGCGATTAACTCCTTCATGAAACAAAAAAGTACAAAAGAAATCCAAAATAATGGGTCGGCCATCATTGTCCGCACAATATCGAAAATACTTAGTGTTGAGTCCGCGGCTAAAGCAGAGCTCACCTTTTCACTTCAAGAAAAGTTGGTTAAAAACATGTTACTTAGTAAAGTGATTACTCCAGGTATTTTGCTTAATTCCCCAGAAGAAGGAGAATTTTTGTAAGCCACGCAACGTACAGTTTCATATTCTTCCCTTTCCTTACTAAAGCGTGACACGCCGCTCAACATTGTTCAACATGTCGGTTGAGCAACTGAAAAATAAAATGTTGCCATGACATACACAGTTGCTTGAATTCTTTGTTGTTGGAAAGTTCAGGCGTTCTACACATTCCACTGAACAGTTCTCAGTGAAACACAAAGTTGAGCGTGTTGAATAACCAACTTCAAGACAGCTTAGATACCTATAGCTCGATACACGGTCGCTTGATAGTGATCGAACCAGGGCGGATAGATGTCAATCGAGGGCACCCGCAACATTTACTGATCAACCAGTGTTGAAGCGTATGTCCCACTAATCATCAACATCATGTTGGCCGCTTTTATGTGATTAAATATAATTAAAGGTCAATTTAATGTACCGATTAATCTGGCCGATTTGGCCCAATTTGACAAAGAAAATCAATGAGAGGACGAATACCGGCCCGATTTATAAAAATCTGTGGCAATGCTGCAGATTTTTTGAATCGGGCCGATTTTTAATTTTACCCCGCGCTACGCCAACAGTAAAAGAAATCAGCCGACAAATTACAAATCGACCTACTAATCGCCCCGATAAAAAGGTAGGTGTACAAAAATCAACCGACTTTACATACGTTCGTGTACACTTTATTGTGTGCACACAGTACAGTTGCTGGTAAACACAGTAACATAAGTCGCGGTATCCCTAAATCCGGAGGACAAAATGCACATCTGAAACACTTTCAGAATCTCCGTGAGTCACTAAGCTATTTACACGGCAGACGGCCTAGAAGTTGAAATCGAAACCGTGACCCTGTTACAAGTCCAGTGTAGTACTCAGAGAGATAAAATTGAACCAGGAACACCCGAGATACAAGTCCAGCGCCCTAACAACTACACGACGCCCCTTCTTATGCGAGCGCGCTGAAGAAACTGAAGTCGCCTTGCGCGTCCCCTCTGGATCTAATATCTTCTTACGCGCAGCGGAAACGCAGTTCAGTCTGTTGATGTAGCTTTCTTCTTTTTATTGTCAAGTGTTATTCAACTAAAGTAAAAAAAAAAAAAAAAAGCGTCATACGATATGAGCACAAGACCTGAAGGTTCGTTTGCTTATCAATCACAACATGATCGTTTCCGGCTTTTAGCCAATCACAGCGATCGTTTTATGCTGTTTATTTGACGATGTAGAGAATCAGTTGTCTTTCAGTCTGCATAAGAGTCCAGCTATACCCTTACATATGACATAAGGATAAAACCTATACATGAAACAAAGGTTACTTAATTTTGCGCTCTGTTTTATTTTTTAATACCATGAAAGCGTAACCGGGAGCAAACACTCTGACAAAGAAACGGCACTTGACAAAAAGAAACCATTTCTGGTGGCACTAATCAAGTTTCACATAAAGCAAGTGTTCAAGAACATCTGATCAACTGAACGTGCTCAGAACAGGTACTTTGGCCCCATACATTTCAAAACAGCTGATCATTTGAGCGTGCTTTGAGCAGGTACTACAGTGCGCCTTTTATATTTAGCTATTCAGCTACACGTGTTCAAATGTTGAGCGATCAGAGTTTACGGTGCACATGTTGTTGATCGCATGAAAAGAGCAGCACTAATAGTATCCAACTGTGGAGGTCTTGTGCGTTCTCTTAGTCCACAATCTTTAAGTCAACAGATTTACTTGGAAAGCATCTTTGAAAAGATTTTACTGTCCATATGGCCTGGTCAATCGTTGATTCGTATTATGGTTATACCAGTGTGCATTGTTCAGTACGTTTTGAATCTGTAACCATTAAAATGAAACAAAGTTTTCAAGCAGCAGTTGTGTACAATATTGTTTGAGATTTTTCACAGCTAGAAAGTTTTCCGGCCGAATCTCGTCATTCTTGGCAGCATTTGAAAAGTTAAGCTAACGCCTATTTTTGCAAACTAGACAGAACGTACAACTGAATTGTATATGTTGGATAAATCAGTATTAGCGTCACTAAACGTCGTTTCTTAGAACCTAAAAACGAATTAGGTAATTGCTACCGTGAAATGTTGAAATTTGGTAACTTGAAATTTCAATGTAAGCCAGCTAACGAAACCCCATTGGTACTACCGGCTGGTAAGATTATCTTAAAATTAGTAATAAGGCTAAGTTTGAGAGTCATGTCTTTTAAAATATCGAAGATATAGTTCCGTAAATTCAGGAATTTTTAGACGTTTGTATGAAGACGGGAAAAACGTGCTCGTTTCCATATGAACATCTATAAAGTTTTCAGACTTAATGAAACTATGTCTTCGCTATTTTAAAAGATAAAACGGCTCATACTGGCTTTAGTGGTCTTTTTACTAACTTTTAGGTTCTCTTTTCAGCAGTGTCAATGGTTCTTCGGCATCTGGCCTACACCAAAATATAAATGTGACCGTGCCTATTGGTCGCACGGGCTTTTCCAGGGTGTTGATCATTTATACAATACAAAGGAAAGAAAAACACATCTTGCTATCCTTAACAAGAAAAACGATAAAAAAAATCGCCACTTTATAGTTAGTTATCAGTAACAAAGCTCCGTACAAACTCTTCACTGAAACGCAATCTTAGTGCATGATTTCAGTCAGCAAGTTAATTGATCAGTGTTTGTGCTTAGTTGCGTTTGCGCGGTTTTGTTTTTCTAAACAACAGTCGCATGTATTTGCATGTTGAAATGTTAAACAAGCAAAGCGATATTTCCTGCGTTTGTCGTCCTTAACAATCAGTTTTCCTAGGAAAGACGTTAATAAGATATGACCTATTCATATGAAAACAAACAAACGTTTTGGACTTAACCGTGACTGAGACAGGCCGATGGCAAATTAGCGCCAAATCCCAGTTGCCATCTTACCAGTTATACATAACATTTAAAAGACAGATGTTTTCATCTTATTACTCTGATTTAATCATTCGTTTTATCTTTGAACTTAACTGTTTAAAGCACATGTTTAAAAAGAAAGCCTTTAGGTGACCCTGTTACTTGCCGTTGTTTTTACCCGCCGTTCAGTACTTGGCGACATCAACAGGGCAGATTTAGTCGCCGGGAGGGCTCCGCCTGATCGAAGGTTAATTCCACGTGTATATGCACTGCTGCTACCAGCCCAGCCATGTAAATAGATACCTGTTTTACCAGACATTTTGCCTTGCTTTCCCACGCTTTTTAACAGCGGTACCTGATAGAAAACAGCTATTTTGATTTGATCATCCCTCAAGCTGACGCAAATCACGATGAATTTCATTTCAAGCAAATTGTTTACCTTTGTGTTTCCCGGTATGCTTGATAACTTGTCATTAAATTTACAAAAACACACTGGTTAACCACACGCTTGTTTTCCTATGCTTTTGGTTTTCTTTGAAACGAAACAGAAACAAACTTACCAGATAACTATATTGGAATTCAAACTCACTTAGTGGAATACGATCGTAACTTTCCTAAGCTTCATAAGCTAGTTCATGTGGGAGGTGTGTTAATTTGCGTGACGAAGTTTTATGATTTCTTCCGAATTATTTCCATCATTTTTCTGACATTTAAGCTTAAAGTAAGAAAGCTGTTAGTTTCTCATAAATCACAGCAGTGCCTACTAAGCAACAGTGATTACCCCTCCAAAAACGGCAAGAAAAGACAGAGAACGAACTTTAATTTTAAGAGTAAATTTATATACTAGAACCTAACGGCACAAAAAGACGAAAATCTTACGCATTTTATTGAGTTCATATTTGCATACCTTCTCTGTTTTTGACCGTTATAGCTTTAATTTGTTTTGTTTGTCTACAGTCATTCTTTTTACCATAATGTATCATCATTTTATCTTACCTTGTTCTAAATAATGTAACTGTTTGTTTCCATTTTCACTAAGCTTTAACAAGACCCTGATGAAGGTTAGTTTTGTCCTGCCGAAATATTGGGAAATGTTATTAAAATACCAGCTTTTCGAACAGTCTTGCACTTTCAAGTTCTTTTGTTTAGTCCGTTGATGGTCCTGATCTACACGAAGACCCAGCTACAAATTGCTCCTGATTGTAGAAGTTGTCCTTGCTAAGTTTATAAAGTCATTGAAACTGGTTAGTCGTACTCGACTCTAGTCGGTCATGATGTAGCTTATCAGGTGAATATGCTACACTGGGTAAAAATTGTTATTTATTTGTTTTAGATATATTTAGACGAGGGCAGGTAGCGATACACCAGATGGGCAGAGAGTAAGAGTAATAGAGTGCCTGTTGCTGTCTCATTTGTTTGTTTGTTTTTGCTAAGCACAACTCTTTATCGAGTTACTCAGGTAAACTATTCACATCAACCTTAAAATCGAGGTTGAATAAGTTTATTTTATAACACAGCACTCTTAATCAGGGCTCGAAGTAAACGAGCTTGTCTATGAAGACTTGTTGCCGAACACGAAAGTTCAACCGCTGACGTCACATTTGACCGTGCCCGAGGACGACTGGGACGAGGCTGCAGACAGTCAATCCACGTCACAACAATTTAACAAATAAGTACGGCATTAAAGAAAAATTCTTCAAAAACTCAATCCTTTTTTTTTTTTTTTAAAGAACACTTTATTGAATACTTCAGAACAGTACATTTCATTAATTATATTACCATATGACACTGCATTACAAAACAAAAAAGAAACATACTTAACCATAGTTAACTACACAACAAACTAGCTACACAACTTACAAAACAGCTACTTTTCTTTCCGTTACTTGCAATACGATACTAATTACTTAAAATACCTACATACTTACAATACGGTACTAACGATGTTCACAATACTTATGATGCTTTTTAAAATTACAAACTTAAGCAACAAATTACACAATTACACATTACTTGCTGGCACTTGGTAGCCTTGCAAAGCAATATAGCAAAAATACAAAAAATTGAAATAAAATTAAAAGGCTCAAAGACTTATTTGCAACTTGGATTGGGTTTTTCAATTTCAAGGTGACTCTTTAATATAGCACAATAGACTTCCCTGATATACTCTTCTTCTCTTCGTGACGCAGTGTAGATGTAATATATGGCAATATAATTAAACAGAGGTTCAAGCCAAGACGACGAGAGAGATCTCTAGTGAACCCGTATATAAATAATGTTAACTGGTGATCAATAAAAAGGTTACCAGTAATCTCGTACCCAGATCTCACATTTCGACATTCCCGAACCGACTGAGATCTGGGTACGAGATTAGGTTACCATAGTAATGAAGAAGTGCTAAAATTGCATTTCAGAGCTTCTCGTGTCAAAATTTTCCTAGGAGGGGGGGGGGGGGGGGAATGCTCCCAGACCACAAGGCATAGCGCCTTCGGCGCTCTCATCTCAACACTATTTGCCTCGCTCTCCTAAAAGTCTGCCGGGCTACGGCCTTGTTGATGCCACGAATAACTGGTATCTTAACATCGACAATAGTTCAACGGGATGACAATAGGATGACGACGAAACGTGATGTTCTTGCATTTATATTTCTTTTAAAATGTTTTCCATATCTCCTTTGATCAAACGTTCAACAAAAATCATTCAAATGATATTCTATTTATAATTTATTGATCTTAAAAAGGCATTTATTTGATACCATTGACCATGACATCCTCTTAAGATTTCAAGAGCTATGTGGTTTTAAGGACGGTGCCTACTAATAAAGAAGTAATTCTGTTTGGTTTATGACTATTCGGGGAAAACAGATCTTAGCAAGGGCTATTGAAACCCAAAAAGAAAATTGGGGATAACCACACATTCTTTTAGAGATAACTAAGCAACAATTATTCTAAAAAACAGTAAAATGCAAGGCAATGTATGGCGTTTTTTTTTTTTCCAAATTGAAGCTTTAGCATCTCTGAAAAATGCACGGTTACCCCAAATTTTCTTTCCGGATACCAAGAGAACTTGCTATGTTCTGCTTTCTCCGCATAGTTTTATACCGCACAAAAATATCCCTGTTTTAGTATGCACCACCCAAAGGAAACCCAAGGATCTTGAGATGCGCAGAACGTATGCGCAGTAACAAAAGTAGGCACCGTCCTTAAAGGTAGAGCCTTAAAATTATTCAGAAACTATCTTTCTGAGAGAGTGGTTTACAGTGGTTTATAATGTACAGTCAGAGTCTTGTGCTATATGCTGTGGAGTACCCCAAAGGGTCAATACTCAGACCCCTGTTATTTCTACTGTATGTTAATGACTTACAGATTTGTGAGCTGTGATGTCCAATTTATGATGTGCCCATAATTTTTGTAAAGATATACCTGTGCTGTTTTATTTCTTTACAAAAATTATGGATACCGTACCACTTTTTAACGGATCCGTACCATTTTTCTACCTGTCGTTTAAACGGTCCTTTTAACCGTCTCTAAGGAACTGTGTTATGTGATCAAATTTCCTTGAGCTTCAAACAACTCTTGCTGCAAAGTTCTGCACATTTACAAGCTTGGATGGATGCTATATATAATCGTCTTAAGCCTTAACATCATTAAGACAAGATGTATGTTTACTGGAAATTAACACTTGCATTGTCTTAACTAAGGTATTTAAAATTAACGTGACTTAAATTAACGCGAATTAAGGGAAAAATTACTTCCCAATAAAGGAAATTAACGCAAAAAGGGGGGATTAAACTTTCAAATTGAGGGAAATTGTAACGCGATTAACACAAGGTGCCAAACTTAACTTGTTCCTTTCCCTCCACCCCCTTTCCTCTTCTTCCTTTTCTTTGTCAGCTTTGACCTTTGTCTTCTTTTTTCATACCTTTTTCTTTCGTATTATTGTTACTCTGCCTTTGCCATTCAGTTAAATTAATATTAAGTTTATTTTTAGTAATTTAGCATGGAAAGCCCCCGTTGTATAAGCCTCATGGTTTCTTTGGGCTTTCCTGCCATACTTTAACAAATTTCTGTAAATTAATATTGTATCATAATAAGGTGGTGAATAATAATAACAATAAAAAAAATTTACCGGAGAAGTTATTTGGGTGAAGCCGAAAAGATCCCCACTAGTTGAAGGAGACTTTGAAATATTCCAGAAGCCTAGAAATTCTAAAAGAGAAAACAGAGGAGGTCTCCTTTTCCGTGGAGAAAAATTACACTCTTTTTTTTATAAGAATTTATTTTATATAAACCCGAAGGGCGAGATTTTGAAAAGAATATAATTTTGTGCGTTGAACATTTGTAAATACAATACAATAATGTGTTTTTAACTAAACCGTACAAAATTCTTCTTCTTCCTTCTCTGAACGACAAAACTAGCGAATAAAACGATAAAAACCTGCACTAGCCAAATGTTCGATGCTATAAAAATGATAGTTCGATACAGATCTTGTAATTGATACCCCAATACATTCCAAAACGAAAATATCATACGCTATAATCTAAGAATATTCACAAGAATATTTCCAGCCTAACATCGGCAGAAACACAAGAATATTCAGCCTGGGCCAGAAAAATAATATTTTTTATATATAAAAAAGAGTGTATAGTCTCTTGACCAAAATTCAAGAGGCAGATGACGAGATTTCCTCCTCTGCGAGCGACTATAAACCATAAAATTATAAATACTATAAACGATGTGCCTAGCTTAATTGGTGAAAGATTCAAATACAGTACGCGAAAATAGGAAAGCTATTGTTTTATTGCGGGTGTCTAGGACTAGAATGTCTGCATTTGGGATAATAAAAATGATGGTCGCGGAAATGACCGGGGGGGGGGGCTCTCATATGAAAGGGGCGGGGATGCTCGTCGTCTCGCTTAGGGGTATCAATTTCGGATTTTGGTCTAACTTAGGGTGTTATTGGTAAAACATCATTATATTTAGCCGTGAAGGTCTCGTTTACGGTTGCACGCGGAAAGTCACTGTATTTTTTATTTGTCTGCGTTTGAAAATGGTCTCCTTTAAGGGTCAAAAAAAGCTTGGGCCACGCCCAGATTGGTCTCCTTTAGGACCCTCTAGGGGTTTTTAAACCCCTAAGATTTAAGACGAGCATCCCTCCCTTTCATATGGAATTCCTCCCCCGGGGGAAATGAACGAATTAATCAAAAGCGCGGAAATGAACCATAATCGAGGATAATCAGACGCAACCTAAATTAACGCGAATTGTTAAAATGCGCGTTAATGGAGCGTTCGTTAATTTCTCATGATAAGGTAAGCACACTTCACCGCATCTTTCGTTTCAAATGATTTTGCGAATCTCAGCATGAGGGGTTGACATAACAGTTAGGCTTACACCAAGTGCTACCCTGCACTGGTGGTCAATGGGTTAAGGGTTGCAATGTACAGCTCTGAATGTACAGTGAACTATGTCCCAATATTTAGATACAGCACGTGGGCAGTGTGTGATATGATAAACCACGTGACCAATTGTTAGTTACAAATAGCGTATAAGCGAGCGGATTCTTCGTTCTGTACTTTCCCAAGCATTGAGACAAACTGCTATTGCTTCCGTCGTGAATGTTCGCTCCACGACAGAAATTCGTCGTCTGAACTCAATGAATGGAAAAGTACATTGCAACAGCAACCAATTTCTCATTATACGTGAACAGCCGTGAACGCCATTGCGTTCGAAGACAACCGCAAAATTGACCAATCAGGGAACTTGTGAATTGAGGAAGAGGAGAACTTGAACGAGCCGGGGGGAAAAGGCCTGTCGCAAATTGCATTTTATGGAAGAGCGTTCGCTCTCCTGTTGCGACATCTTTGAAAATTTGAACTTCACCGAGGTTAGTTTTTGGTACTTTAAATTTGCATTTCGTTACTGGGGTATGGTTTGCTTTTTTGAGCGTTCGAAACTTGGTGCACGTTAAATTAGTTTTGTAACTGGTGCAAGTTAATAACTTAGGCCCAGGTCAAACGCCGTACTTCACGTGAGCCGAATCTAATTTAATACAGTTTAGGTCGACTGAAATTAATTAAGTTGACCCGGTTCAGCCTGAGAGAACAAAAAAACAACAACAACAAAAAAAAAAACAACTAAATTCAGCCAAACTTACCCGCAAGATCAAATAAAAAGCAAGAATAAAGAAGGATTGCAAATTCATTCAAGTTTCTTGAATAAATTTTGTTATCCGTTCGGATTAATTATCCATAAGAAAATAATGAAAAAGAATTAACAGGTATAAAATTAGTTGAGAGATTATTAATTCTTGAGGATTAAGTGAGCAGAATTTGAACATAACGTTTTTCATGTTTTATGTGTGGTCTAGTCCTGTTTTGAATTAGGCGAAAACTGTTGGAAATTATTCAAAATTGTATCATTTTCTCGGTTTTCTACATGACTGATTTTATGCCAAAGGTTTTTAGCCAATCACTATTCCTGTACGTTATATTCAGAAATACGTTATCATAATTTGTATATTAGGTACGGCTCACATAAAGATCGGCGTTTGACCCAAAGTCGATCTTCAACCGTTTTTCAAGCCTGAACCTGTCGTCAATAATGGCTCAGCCAATCCAAATGCAATCAGTCAAACTTAATTCACGTGAACTTAATTCATGCCAATTTGTTGAATTGAGTTCAGCTCATGTGAGGTATGGCATTTGACCTGGGCCTTATCAAACATCACGTTCAAGAAATTTAATAGGTGTTGAGCTCATGATATTACCAGTTCTTTAAAGGCCCTGGTTTGTGGTCTGGCCTTGGATTTGAACCTGCAACCTCCTGGGGGCAGTTGTTCAAAGAGCGGATAACTTTATCCAGTTGTAATCCAGCAGATGACATGAATTGGTTTGAATATGTTTTATACGCTGGATAGAGTTACCTGTTCTTTGAACAACTGGGCCCTGTCCCGTAGTAGGATACTCAAGAAACTGGGCTAACCAGGTGGCACATGGTATTGCGTGATTGTAAAGGCGGATTTAGACAGTACAACTTTTGCCTACAACTGTCGCATGCAATTTCTAGAGCGCGCGCTGCTCACGTCATGCAAAAAATCGCACACAACTCTTGTCATTCACTTTTGCCTATACAGTGCAGCTCAGAAATAAGCGAACATCGCATACGCGTACCATACGCAAGTAATAGGCGTATGCGTATGCTGCTATACGCATATGCGTATGTTGTCATACGCGTATGTCCTGCCTTTGTTATTCATTGCTATACCTTTGCTTTATGTGGCATTGTCTTACACAACAAAAGAAACGGTAAAGTAAAAGCGACAGCCCGAGGCACGAAATTCGAGCAATGACGATCGACAGGACTATAATAGAACGCGATTAGAACCTCGCTTTGACAAACTCGAATACAAGGTGCCACATTTCGAAGCTTGCTCGCTTCGGAATCTCAACGATATAAAAACCTTATAACCAATATGCTCTTTTTTTGTCAATTTGATTCTTTGAGAAAAGAAAAATAGTTTATCGAATTAACATTATTGCTGGACGAGCATTAACAACAAACTTCGCATTTGCTTTGTCACTACTGGCAGAACAAGCTCGAAGGTCAAGAACGGCGGCTGTTGTATTTCGAAACTTATTGCTTTACAAGCGATGATTCGACAACCAGTCGATTAATATTTCTTTTGCTAAAATGTATTCGGTAAGAAAATAATTTTTAGCTCGCTCGTCTACACTACCTGTGGAAACAGCGCTAAACAGTCTAAGCAAGCATGATCATAAATATTGTAACATGTATCTTTCGTTGATGTTTACATATCGTTAGCGGTGGTCGGTGCGGCAGGATGAATTTGCATTATATTATCAAAAAAAGATATCTCCGGTGCTCTTCTGCAGAATTTGCTGATTTAAACGATAAAATACTCTCCATTCATAGACAAGATTTTCCTTCACAGTTTCTGTGATGCGCCGATCACATAAAATTTATTTGATTCTTCTGCAAGGAAAAGTTTTGGTTTTTCAGCACACGCCGGCGCAAGTCCATTGTGAAATGTTATTGTCTTTGCAGCGTTACGGCAAGGACTGAAAAAAACGATATATCTGGGTCTCGTTGGCAGAATTCGCTGATTCAAATGGTAAAATGCTCTCCTCTCATTGGAAATATTTTTCTTGAAACTTCCTGTGATGCGCTGATCACATTTATTTAATTTTTCTGCAAGGAAAAGTTTTGGTTCGGCACGTGCCGGCATTAGTCCATTGTGAAATGTTATTTGTCTTTGTAGCGTCACGGCAAGGACTGAAAAAACGTAGCCTGCGTAGCAGTCGTTTCCGTTTCCTTCAAGCCAAGCGGGGCAAGCGCGCGAGGGCATTGGGCAAAAAGGAGCAAAAACAGTGGGAGCGGGGGGGAGGGGCGGGGAAGGAAAGGAAACGCCTGCCGCTGAGCCCAGACACTTTACCGAACGCCCCCAAATGGGTTCGCTCCCTTGGGACCTACACTGTCACGTCAAATGTCACATGAGAACCAATCATTTTTACCTTCTGGTAAATCTCAGCGAAAACAGAATCGCGGCGGGCAACTTGTTTACTCCGATCCAAGATGCAGTATTTTTTGAAGATTTTGTCGAACTTTACGTGGCTTGAACAAAGCGTAGATAAAATTAGCCAAGACAAATTTTACTTATGTTTTAGAATATTAATTCATTTGCTTACAGCTGGACTTACAGACAGAATGAGCTTGTCCCACATGCCTAAATACTTCCTCGCGTTTCCAGGATAAAAATGTATTTCGCGTAGCGGGAAATACAAAGTCGTTCTTCCAGCTTTTCGTGTCTTTGAGGCTGCCGACAGCCAGAGCAAAAATTTTCTTCAATTTTTAAAAATTCCGGCGGGATTTCGAAAAACAAACTACACCATGTTTGATGAGACGATAATACCTACCAACAAACCAAGGCGCAATGAAAACTATATTTTGAGCGTGACCGAGAATTCTTGATTAAGCAGTCCTTTGCACCGGTTCCAACTGAATTAACGTATCTTCCTACGAAAGTAGTTTAGTCGTTTTCAAACTCCAAAGCAAAATAAACTCGAAATCGAAAGGACACTCGAAAAACTTCTGTTCGGCCTCGGTCATATGTTTACCTTTGATAAACGGGAACCGGATGTCGTTTTGGTCTATGAGTTTGATTGACAGAGGATTGACCAATAGCAATACATCATTGCCTCCCGTTCGCTGACGAACGGCGTTCGGTAAAATGTCTGGGCTCAGCGGCAGGCGTTTCCTTTCCTTCCCCGCTCCTACTTTTTTTGCTCCTTTTTGCCCAATGCCCTCGCGCGCTTGCCCCGCTTGGCTTGAAGGAAATGGAAACGACTGCTACGCAGGCTAGAAAAAACAATATCTCGGGTTCTCTTTTATAGCAGAATTCGCTGATTCAAACGGTAAAGTGCTCTTTCTTCAAAGCCTAGAGTTTTCTTCAAAGTTTCTTTGATGCGCCGATCACAAATTTGTAAACATTACGCGCCGAACATTATGCGTTATTTTTGGCAAGTGAACATTTATAAAAAATATGCCGCCGCGAGCGTAAGCTGAATTGCAGCTCAAGAAATGGAGTGCTTTAGAAAAGACAATTAAAATATCGTGATCAAGTGGTTCCCTCTCAACACGAGGCTTATCGTTTTGGCAACATTTTTTATTTAATGAGGAATTTAGGCAAAAATTGATACTCATACACTTGATATAAATTATGCTCGATCGACAGCGGTCAACAACAAACAGCCGAAATAAGCACAAGACGATCGACAAACATGCAGTTTGACCACCATTTTTTCAGTGTTTTTTTGAAATGCCCATTGAAATCAACAATGACCTTTCCACAATAGAAGAAACAATAGGCTAGCTCATACATACTAATGAGACATACGCGTATAAGTATATATGCGTATGCGTATATGTCAATACGCGTAATTGCGTATATACGCATACGCGTATTATATGCGTTTTACGCGCACATTTTGGTTCGCTTATTTCTGAGCTGCACTGTACCTACGATTGTCGTAGGATTTTAAACATGTTTTAAGATCCTACAACATGTTTTGTAGTCCTAAGCGAGTTGTAGGTTTGATTTACACGAAACAATATTATTTGTGTCATAGGCCTGTCGTAAGCTTGTATTGTGTAAATCGCCCTTAAAAGAGAAAGGTAGAACATAGAGAAATACCAACTTGTCTCATCTGACCAGTAAAACAGGAGCTGATGGTTTCTACTCCAGGTGGAGAATGTAAACTGTTTTCTTTTTGTCTCCTGCTTGTGACAAAATGAAAAAGTTTTCTCATGATTCTTGAATAAGTGTAACCCATAGAGTTACTTGGTTTATTTTGTTTCTCTTGCAACCTGCTGTCTTAGATGACTGGTCCAATAATTGGTGGGGTAGCCACGGACATCCCAATTTATTGGAAAAATCCAGATCTTTGGATGGCTACTATTTGCATCATGTTCAACCCTCTGTTCTGGAATGTTGTGAGTAATTTTACAGCTTATGTATCATAGTTTAGAAACCCTGTTTGTTCATATGTGACGTCAATACCAAAGTGCAGTATAGATACTAGTGATGATACATGCTTGAAACGTAATCAATACTCAGTGATTCTTTCTGCACAGTTTGATAATAATTATGTGACCATCCACTATTAACTGACAATAAATTGTTTTTAAGTTTGAAACTGTGTTGTTCTAGAAATTAGGGAGCTTAGCAGCGACGAGGGCAAAGAAAATGTCACCTGAAAAGATAACTTTATTTCATTTGTGCTACTTTGGAATTATTTCAACTTGCTCAACTTCTTCAGAAATGGCGAACTATCCAGGAACCAAATTGGTAGGAGGGGCGTTCAAGTTAAGAAAGAAAATGAAAAGTTTACGGTGGTGTCTTCACGTTCTCCACAAAACCTTTAATTAAAGTTTTGGTCATTTCACGTTGTTGTTTTGCAGAGGACAGCAAAGAAATGTACCAAAATGTAAAACGCACATACAGGGTGATTGTTTTCCCTCATTAAACCTATTGTTTTGCGGGGCTGTCATTGTCATCACCATCGTCCTTGCTTAAGCTCCCTAATATCGATATCCCTACTGTGGAAGTTTTATTGGTTTGGATCCTCCACCCCTCTGGAAATTTAAGTTTAGCATCATACTTTTACTTAAAGTTTTAGTTTTGTGAGATCCCCCTTTCTTGTGGAATCTCCAATAACCTTCTATGTGCATGTGGTAGGACAATGAGGATTTTTGGGATATGGAGGACTGCAGGAGGCAGCATTGTTGTGTGGTTAGGACGTCAGACTTGTAATCTGGAAGTCCCAGGTTCAAGTCCCGCTCTGACCACTATCTGGAGTTGCTTTTCGGTTGCCCTGAGTTCAACTCCTCGGCCTCACTTGTAAATAGCTGGCTGGTCAGTCTCCTGTCACCTGGGATTCTTAACCATGTTATGTTGTATTTGAAATATTTGTTTCTTCTTCTTTGTTTCATTATCTCTGAAAATTGGAAGTGAGGATAATTAGTATATTATTATTATTATTATTATTATTTTTATTTTATTTTATTTTTTTTTTTTATTATTATTTTAATGTTTTCTTCATTCACAACTTCTCATTCAGTTTAGATTAGTGTACTCCTCCCCTCTTCTCCTAAGATCTACACAGAATGTCTCATGGTTGTTTATGTTATAAACAGGTTGCACGTTGGGAGTATAGAACTCATGCCCTGACACATTACTTTGGCTCTGCTGAAAGAGGATGCTATGTACTGGCCGTTGTTATTTGCCTTCTAGGGCTCTTCAGAGACTACTGGTAAAATCTTTTATGACTATGTTAACGTGCATCACGTGCATATCTTTGTGTGTGCGGTTGTCTTTCTTATAACATGTGATAGCAGTACATTAAGAAAAAGATGTACAGATGTACATTTGTACAGATCAGCTGTCTGCATCAGTTTGACAACTTTTATTTTATCGAATGAATTTGCATTTAAATTTAACATTGAAGCCAGGAGAGCCCTTGCACAAAGAAATGAACATTTCACAGTCTAGCACTGTGCAACATGACTGTTGACACACACCTTACATGAAAAGAAAAAGATGTTGTCCTGAGTGGGAATTGAACCCACATATCCCTTTTCAAGGTATACATGTGTTTCATGGCTTCTAAATGCTCAAACAGGAATAGTGCAACATGTGACAAAGCATTTTGAAGCCAGGGAAGCCCTAGTACAAATGAATGAACAAGTTATTTATTTCACAGGTTTGAGGAAGCAATTTCAAGCCAGCCTATAGCAGTTGCTTTGTGTACTGATCGTGTGCAGCTTTGTGGAACTCTTCTGATTGTATTTGGCACAGTTCTTGTTCTGAGCAGTACGTGGTCACTTGGAATAATAGGAACATTTCTAGGTATGGTCTTTTCCTATTTCCAGGCTGTTTTTGTTCAGGTCTGTTTTATAGACGTCTGGGTTTCAAATTGGTTGGATTTGGCAACCAAAACAGCTTGAAACACAATCTTGTAAGAAACTCTTAGCTAACGGCTCAAAGAAAGTTACTGTGTATGTTCAGAGAGAGAATTTTTATATTTTCATTTTATCCATAGAAATGAACTTTCCAGTAAAATCTTACAAACAAAAAAATTGTTGAAAAGAAGCCAATATTTGCCGCAAAATTCAGATGTTAGTAATTTCTACCGAAGTAAAACTTTGCTTTGATTGAGAGCATGTTGTTGTTTTCTAAAACTTTAATGTTTGCTTGGGGAGGATGCTTTCAAGATTTAGAACTCAAAAACAATTTGGCTGATTTCAGTCCAATTTGGCCAGATGCTAGAAAAATTTATGAGCAATGTAGACATTTTGGGGAATTCAATAATTCTAAAAATTCTTTCCTTGAAAGCCATTTCCTTGCGTTCACTCTGCATGTTTTTCTTGCAGTTTTAAAAATGTTTGGTAACTTTTGAATGCAATAAAATTAAGGAAAACCCTACCATGTTTTTTTAGTCTTTGGGACCCTGACCTCGAGGAAAAATACAAATTTCCAAAATATAAAAATGGCATTGATTTGGAACTCTAGCAAGATGCTCAGCTGGACCTTCAAGTTTTGACTGTGTGGAAAACTCGAGAATTCATTTTGAATCTTGAGAAAAAAATACAATGAAATATTTGAATAGCCACTTCTATGAGCTTTAATTTGATATCGGGTTTTGGGTATCTGTGATGTAACCGAGAGGTGCTACATCTGGAGCACCCCTGAAGGTACATGGTGAGCTTACATGTAAACCAGCTACACCTAACATTACATGGGCTTATACTTGGGGGCGGGGTCAGGCCAATTATGGGAGGGATTGTGTGGGCTTATATTCAGTGTGGCTTATGTTTGGCCCTTGACAATGTTCTTTTTTCATTTTTAGGAGATTATTTTGGAATTCTATTGAACAAGAAAGCGACAAGCTTTCCTTTCAACATCATGAACAACCCAATGTACTGGGGATCAACAATGAATTTCTTAGGTTATTCATTAAGGTAAGATTCTAAACTGCCAGTACATTTTTTTTTTAAATCAACAGGTCTGCTATCTTACATCCATGGATTATCTAGTCTGTAATTCTGCTTGCAAATATTGGTTGGAATGCTTAAAAGTTGTGGACATTGCATGGTTACTGAACTTATTGAAACTTAATCATTCAAACAGTACTGATGTCTTGTGTTGTTTGAGTATTAATGAACAATTTGGTAATCAAACTCAGAGATAAGTTCTTTCTTGAAGAATCCAAGTTGGATTTACTGTGCAGAACATGCAACTATGAAAAATGATGATGTTTAATAAGCAATATAATGGTTATGGCTTTAATGAAAGCAAAAGATCAACAGTTTTTGAATGATTTCCAATAAAAAAGTTCTTGAAAATCAGTTGGAATTGTTCCCAGTTGGAGTACCTACACAGTAAAATTTAGTAATACAGTTGGACCCCGTTAAGTTATTTCCCTTGGATTTGGATGTATTTTTTCAGTCATTTACTGTAAAAATAACCGCGTTATAATTGAACTCGGTTATCTCAAACTTCCCTCTAACTCAAGCAATTTGCTGTTTCTCTTAATTAATCTAATTTTAATTCCAAATTTAACCGAACTGTGATAATGGTGTTGATTCACTGCTCACAGGAACAGTTGATCTTATGGAAAAAAGTATTTATTTACACTAAACAAATGAGAGGCTTAATTCCTCATCTTACAAAATGAACTTCGGTTTTTGTAACTTACGGTAACTTGTTTGTATTTGAACTTTGGGATTTTACACTGAATTTCAACATATTTTTTACCCATTGAAGTGTAATTTACATTCACTTAAGAAGGACGTAATATATTATTAATGTAATTGAAGGGGTGCTTGGAAAAAAGCCCTAAGTGACTTCTGATAAATTGCTAGATTCTCCTTCCAAATTTCCTTGTATTCGCTTGTGAAATAAAAGGAGAATTTGACCTTACATCAAAAGTCACTTAGGGTCTTATTTTGCACACCCCTTCAACTATTGTTTTAATGTACTGTCTTCTAAGTGTTCTAGAAAAAACATGCCTACCCTGTTATTTCGAACCCTCGCCATCTCGAACTATTTCCCTTGGGAGTTTCAAGACAACCGTGTCCTAAAAACTGTAGTTTAATGCTGAAAATTGGACGTCAGCATAAATTTTTCTTGTGTAATTTGTATCAGGCGAGGCAGCCCAGCAGGATTACTCTTGACGGCACTAGTAGCAACATGTTACAAGATTGCCCTGTTGTATGAGGGGTAAGAAAATGGTTGAAGAAAAAAATGTATGCTTGAATTTATAACTTATAGTGAGCTAAAAGTTAAGAGAAAATATGTGGCAGTTTGGGTTTGGCATGGGTCGGGAGAGATATCAAAAGAGTGGTGGTTCCCGCAAATACACAAACATGTCCAGCAAAGCACTGGCATGCAGTGTTATTATGATGTAGCTCATCTATTTACCCAAATTTTTGAAAAGGTGGCCAATGAAAACTTGAGCGCTTTTCCTGAAACAACACCAAATCATGGGTTTTATGGCACCAAGAAGGTTTAGAATGATGTAAAAGAGGAGAGGGGGGAAAAGGACCATGCAACTTTTTGTTTTTATATGGGCACCTTACTGTGAAGGAAGAATGACTTGAGAAGACCTGTTTTCAAAAGTCTGTGAAGATAAATATTTATCTATTTTTAATTTGCATATTGTTAGCCAATTTATTTATTTACTGTTAACGACCCCTCACAAGAATCTTCATTTTTGAACGAGGTGGGGTTTCTTGGAAGAAGAAGAAGAAGAAGAAGAAGAAGAAGAAGAGCTATTATTATTTAATTAAAAAGTTGCATAACTAATTTAAGGAAAACAATAATTTGAAATTTCCTTGGGACCTTAAAAAAGCAGCAAATGCCAATAGATTAGCCATTTTAAGGGATTTTCTAGGTATTTTAGTTCTTATGGACCTTAGAACAGCTGTGTGCTTCTGCCTATAACAGATGTGCGCTTCACACAATGCCCTTTGTTTGTGTGTTCACTGTGTCAAGTTGACATCGTCCTGTCTTCCTTTATAGGAGTTCATCCTTTTAATGGCATTTGCTTTTCTCTTTTAGGCCATTCACTGAAAAAATTTATGCAGAAAAGAAGTTAAGAGAGGAAAAAGAGGAATAACAGAAAAATAGATGTCAATGATAATTTATTTTGAACTGTATTTTAAACTACATTTATGTAGAAAATTAGTTTTTATTGTGGATTTCTAACTTCGTATGCAAAGATCTCAGTGACGTTGGCTTAAAGGTCAAGGAGATGGTAAATTAACACTCAAACAGATCTTTGTATTTCTTCCTGGAAGCTGTTAATGATAAACATTCTGGTAAATTCTTGTATATCATTAATTTTGTGTTACCAAACAATCATTGTTTAATAACAGTTAATTCAGATTTTGAGCTTGTCATTGTTGCTTCTGTAGTAGCATATCTCATGGGTGTTTCAGTAGGTAGTTGAAGTCCTGGAAGAGGAGTTGCAAGTCCCAGAGGGCCTTTGCCTCCTGGGGTTTGGGAGATGCCCCACCACCCTTCCCCTTCCTCTCCCAACCCCACCTTCCCCCAGAAAACTCCTTCACAATGTTTTGGTGTCACCACCCGCACAGTTCTTTGTCAGGGATGGAGGCCGACAGAAAGTTCTCAAGAAGTTGTCAAAAATTAATTAGGCCATTTTACATGCTGTTCGTGGCGAAATTGACTGCCAGTGATAGTTGGAATCGGCACATTTTATGGTTGCATGAAGCAAGACAAGGCACTTATCTTGACTAAGTTTTGTCCTGAAATTAAAAAAACAATATTGCATAGACCCCAACTGACCCGCGCCAGGCGGGTCTGGCCCGCATTTGAACGTTTAAACCCGCTGACCCGCCGCGACTGAGTAAGAACCCGCATTGGTGTTCAAGCCCTGAATTTTTGATAACATCAGCCAATTCCTAAAAGAATCTTAATTTTCATGCCGTGATTCCTACAAATAACAAATAAATGGCTCGTAAAACATGTTGAAAAACTACATGAATTGTACGAAATGGCCATTTTAGAGACCCTAATTTTCAAAAATTTCTGGGGGGGCATGCCCCCGACCCCCCTAGAAGCTTGCGCCTTCGGCGCTTGCTGCTAGTGCCTGCAACACTCTTAACAACACATATGACCAGCATTTCAGGTTCTCAAACTTGGGGTCTATGATATTGTTGGTTGAAAAATACTTTCCAAATAGTGTAGTGTCCCCAATGTGTCATGGAAGGTAATCCTTATAAGGTGAGCAAATTGAGGGAAAATTTCAAATGATTCTAGAGGGCAATTTATTCAAAATTAAACGCGGTGAGTTTGCAGACATCCAAACCTGAACCTGTTAAGTAAATTCTATTGTCATGCGTCTTAAGCAACAGCCACAACGCCATTCTGGTTAAAAAAGGTGGAAGAACTACGTGACCCCTCCTCCATAATGGCCACTTTTCCCCTCCCTCTTTCGACCAATTTATTTAGATTCTTGTGTAGTCGTTTTTGCGGGTTTACTATGAATTGGAAGATCAGATACTGACTGAATATATATAGTTCTGTGTTAAAACATGTTTTTAAACATGTTTTAACACAACATAAACTTAAAAGTTTAAAGCCCTGGTCCCAGTTGTTCAAAAAATGGATAACTGACTATCCAGTGGATAAATTGCTATCCAGCGAATAAAATGTAATCCAACCAATGCATTTTATCCACTGGATAGAAACTTATCCACTGGATAAAGTTATCCGCTGTTTGAACAACTGGGGCCTGTATTTCAACCATATCTGAGTACTACACCACTGGGCTGTAGCAATTGTCGATTGAGCAGGAACTAAAGGAAGTGTGATACTTGGTGAAGTACCACACGGCCTAGGAACAAGTATAAATAATGTTGACCTGCAAGCAATAAAAAGGCTACCATTTTACACTTGGGAGTGACTGATTTGTTCAAGAAATGTCGATGAAGAAGTACTAAAAATTGCATTTCAGAGCAATGTAGATTTCAAAATTTTCTGCAGGAGCATGCCCCGCAATACCCCCCTGGACACACCAGCACCCTTGGCACTCGCAAGTAAAAACATGGACCAAGTTGAAGATCAAATTTGAAATGAAATTTTTACTACTGGCTCTTGTTTTAGGAATTTTACTTGATTTTCCAAAAAATATATATATATATATTTGTTTCAGTTGGGCTGCAATATGTATCTTATATGCTGGTGGATCCCCAGGTTGACACTCCCAATACATGATTATGTGCTGAATGGGTATGTGCAGATGTGAATGGATAGGGTATACAAATCTGAGAGTTTTGGTGTAGAAATATAGGATATTATTTACCAGGAAATTGATCAGTCCAGATTAAAAATTTTGTCTAAAGTGGGTAGGGATTTTTGTTGTCTAGTCTACAATGGGGTTGCAAAATGCAGCTGAACATGGTTTGATTTCAGTCACAACCCTTCCCCCAAAACTCCACAGAGCACCCCTACCACCCAAAAATATCCAGGAATGGAAAATTTCAACCCCCCAAAAATCCTTCGATCATCGCCGTCACTTGAAATCCGGAGTCCCCCCCCCCCCCCCTCCCCCGGGGACAGAGCATAACGTTTGCTACACACGTCTTCGTTTTCAGTACGGTTAAGGAGTGAAAACGTAGTGGATTAAGAACCGAAAATAATTAGTGCCTAGGGGTAGGAAAATTCGGCAAGTATTTTTTTGGGTGGCTTGATTTAAGTGGGGATTTTTTGGGGTATTCAAAACAATCTGAAGATTCGTGTTAGTGCCCGCGTCTCCATAGCCTCCCACGCAGTCGTTTTTAGGGGACTCGTATTACCTCCTCCCCACAAAGTTTGTGGGGAGGAGGTAATACGAGTCCCTTAAAAACGACTGCGTGGGAAGCTAGCGTATCCAGGCCGCGTAGCTTTGCGAATAAAGTACAACCAAACTTGTTTTGCAGCTGTTTGTTTGGTCCAGGGATTTTTTTGGGTTTTGTTGGAAGCCCTAAGGATTTTTGGGGGTTTTGAATTTTGCCCCATTCGATCATCCCCGTCACTTAAAATCCGGAGTAACCCCCCTCTCCCCTGGGGTTATATCAGAACCTATGGTCGGACGAATTACAAACCGGAAACGGAACCTAATGAAACTGGGGCCCACTTCAAAAAATTACCGATCGCGTTCCAGACCGGGGCGGTAATGTATCTCTTCTTTATAGGTTTTTCGCATCGAGTGGTAGTAAATTTCACAGCAAACTTGCCCAGTGTGTTAAAAGAACAACAAGGACTTCTCAATTTACCGTAAAAGCTCTACTAAGCCTCCCCTCCCCACACACACTCCCTTCGTTCACTTCCGCTCCGCGGGGGTTATTTATTTTCACTTCTCGCGAATTGAAAGAAAGGCTTATTTGAAAAGTTGAGCTTTCACACTCAAGAAAAGTTAATTCTCTGATGACCAACACCATTTTCTTTGCGGCCTGGTGATAAACTCAGGGACCTTCAAGAAGACAAGCCCCTGATAAACTAACCGGAAGTGCCAAAAAAGGCCAAAAGGGGGCGGCCCTAAAAAATGTCACGTGTTACATCGGCGGGAATATTTTGAATCAAAAATAAAATCATCTGATTGGCTTCTTTCGTGGAGTGTGTGACGTCAACCGGTCGCGGACTGTTCGCTTGCGCGAAAAGAAAGTCAAGGGAACGTTTACTATTGAGTTTTCTGCATAATCCTTAAAATTTTCCACCATCCTTTGGTCAGGAAGTGAAGATACCTTCAACTGGACAAGGGAACTTATTTATTGTAAGTCTGACCTCTTTATTCCATTGATATACTGGTTTATTTTTCCATGACACTGTCGTTTTGCACTCGGGTCTCTGTTATTGTATCTGTGCATGACAGTTCTTGGATGATAAGAGGCTGCAAGGGACTTTTTTGTAGTTTTTGCTTTATTCTAAACAGAACGAGAGCACATATTCTTAATCGAGGCTCTAAGGAGATAAATTAACGTCTCGGATAAGGCCACAAACATCAATGTTTACGAGTTGAACTTGTGGGAGTGTGCTGTATGTTTATTACATGGATGGAAAAGAATTTCGATTCCTTTTGGTTATATTCAAACCGCTGTACGTAATTGAATTTCTCGTAGTTCTACCTCTCAGTTTTCTGTTTGCTTCGATTGTGGCGGCTTATTGTTTTTAAGGCATTCGTCAGGACGTAAAAACTTGCAAGTGCGCTGATCTTCTTGAAGCTCGGAATTCCATTTCCTGTCGGCAATAAATAGTGGATTTGTGTTTTCGCGCCGACGTAATCGTCCATAGTACTCTAGTTTTGCAATAAAAAGCTTGCTCTGCTATCTCTAGCCAACGAGCAATGCATAATTTCTTGTTTTTTTGTATTTCTAATGGTATATTACTTGTCTTGTGATATCCTGTCTCGCTTTGCTAAAGTCGGAAGTTGAAATTCTGTGTGGGTGTAGAACGACAGAACCAGTCGTGTCGTGTCAACGACTATTTCCACTGTTTTGAAGAATGTGCTTGTGTGCAATCTTCGTAGTATTGCTCGACTGTATATTGAATTCACTATTCCACTCCTTATCACGAAATTACTATTGGTAGTCGTATCTTCATCGTAAAAGTGTTTCTTTGTATCATCATCCTGCGTAATAATGAATGTTTACAATGAAGATTCCGTGAACTGACTTGAAAATCTGCAAGCCAATTATTCGTGCTGTTTTTTCCTTTAAAACAAAGACGCTGCTCTAAAAGGTTTAAGAAATTAGTCCACGAGAAAGCTCCTTGTATGCTTTTGTTTTTATAGAACGTAAATATAAAGCACATCCCTATTGTACGCCACTGACATGGAAATTTCATCACGTTCGATTCAACTGCTTGCCGAAATTTTCACTTCGTCACAGCAATCTTAATGTTTGAGTTTAGCTATAATCTTCGCTGTGATCTGCCTTGACTTGGCGTTTTATTTTTCCCGTTGCTCACTGTGTTTAGTGAACAGTAAAGCAATAATTGTGCTTTTGTGTGACATAAACATCTTTAGTTTGTTTCATCATATCGTGACACAACGAGATGCAATTTACATTGATCTAGGTTTCTTGAATTCTGATACCTTTTCTGCCAAATAGCTTGCCTTACTGGACAATTTGTCAGTTTGATATTTTCTTGAATACAGTCTATTGAAGTATCCAGACTGTGGTCATATTTTATTGTCATGGTTCACTGTGTATGAAAGATCATCTGAAATTGTCATCTTGCCAGTTACCAAACGTAGGGCCGGGATGGTTCGCATTTCTTTTTTTTTACGAAGGCTGAAATTTGTTTTAGTTGTATCTTTCTTTGCATGTGTACTGTGATGTGTAGGACCATCTTGTAGTTTGTTGTTGCACTTAATGATAAAGCAACTAGCAAGTGATACATATTTGTTTCAAGATTTTTTTCAATTCTAAGTACTTTTGAGAAGGTTAAAATCAAGGTTAATAAATGTAATGTTGATTGTGCAATTATCACTTATCATCATGGAAAACCTTTTTTACCACGCAAATTACCCGTTGATATTACTTGTATGTCTGAATTATAATATTGCATCTTTTAGTATAGCTAATTTCACTGGTACAGGCCTTGTGTGTATAAAACAGATGCTGATCAGTGAGACAGAACAATATTTTTATTATCAAAACTGAATTGAGACAATGTGAACATCTCAGTGTTGTATTAAGAAGATAATTTTAACTGAAGGTGCATAGGGAATGAAACATATACTTTGTTTACTCTAAATCTTTCAGCAAGGTTGAAGCATAATTCTCACCTATAGTAAAAATAAAGGTCGCCGACTCTATCCAATGTCACAGAGCACTGTTTTGTTTCACACAAGAAGTATTTCAAAAGTTTTTATGAATTCAGCTTTCATATACACAGTGAATTGTTTACGCTTTAGGCTTTCTGTGGTTATGTCTTATCCTAGAAAAGTTTGATCTCTTTCTTAAGCTCAGCACATTCTAGGGCACATGTTACAGGGCCATTCCTTCTCATGTGCACTGTACGGGAGACTAGATACTGAAGGCTCATGGGATAATGAATAACACATTTTTATTGGTTTACTTCTATTTTATAACGGAGACAGTTTGCAAGAGCAGTGCACATGATGCAACATTGAAAATATGGGTTGTTTTGTCCTTGCTTCACGACACACAAATTCAAACATGCCGAATTTCATGCAACTTGTTGTGGATACAAAATTTGTCCCTGTGACAAGAGTTTTTCATGAAACAGGACATAAATATTAGGCAGATCGTCCCTGCAACATATCTGTTAGTGTGTGCCAAGCTATAAGCTTAATTTGTGCATATGGTGAAAAAATGATTTATTAGAAAACATTCTTTTCCTCAATTTGAGTCCACCAAGGAGTGATTTCGTTATGGAGTTGCTTTGGGTCTAAAGTATACATATATTTTTTAAGCTCAACTAGTTGACCAACAAAATATATTTCGTTTTAGATGGTAGTTGCTGCCAGTAGCATAGTCAGGGTTTTTTTTTATTTATTTAAAAGGTGAGATACTTTTAAAATTGGTTAGCTCTGTCTCTAGCACCTTCTTCAAAATTTTGAAACCAGCTGACATTAAACTGCAGCTGAAGGGTTTTGGAAAATATTGGATAACTGTCCATTCTGAGCCAACAAGCCATGTGCATTGTGTTGAGTTTGCCTTGGGCAAGGAAGCCCATTTCTCCTTTACTCTCTATATATATTACTAACTACAGTATTACTTGTCTTCAACAACAGGCAAAGGCTTGAGCCACAAAAGACTGTTTGAATGAGGCTGCGTCGCAAGACATGAAGAGGGTCCGTCCTGAAGACCACGACGGTGTTTATGGTCAAAACAGGCAGAGTTTCCGCCCTCCCCCAGTTCTTGCCCCAGCCCCTGTTGGCATGACAACCAACTATGAACAGCTCCAGCAGGATGGATTGAGTGGTTTGGCGCAGTTTCCTGCAGCTGCGCAAATGGCAGGGGCTCCAGGCTTTCAGTAAGTTTCTTAAAGGTTCAGTGTTACCTTTTTTTAGTGTGTATTTGGTGCATCAAAGGAACTAACAAATCCATTCTGGGTAAGTATTTGTTGGTTCCTTTGATACACCATGATCCGAGTGATCTTGGATCATTAATGTCAGTAAAGAAACGCAAAATCCATTTTAGGATTCAAAAATCCAGATTTGGATTTTCCCAAAGAAACACACCCTAAGTTTACTCTTTGTGTTTTTATCTTCAGAGTTCAATCCCAAACGCCCCAGTCACACCCTCATGTACAGACTCCTGCCTCAGCACATCACCAGGTAAGCTTCATGTTATAATTCACACTGTACTTTAAATTTGTGAGGTTTTCAATTTATTTTGATTGAATAACTAATTGCTGTCCTCATAATATACATTAGAAGTTTAGTGCATAAGTTTGTAGTAAACATTGATTGACTCTTTCTTACTACAATCCAGATTATTGTGCGTTTGTTCAACAACCTACAAAACAAGTTTGTTCAATTTATTTTTTCTCAGGGCCAGGCTCAGGTTCATGCACAAGCTCAAGCCCAGGGACAGCAACAACAGTTTCAACGGTTAAAGGTAAAACCAATGTTATCAGGGAACTTAAGCAGGGATAACAGCAACACCAGCAAAAAGGTCACTTGAAAATATAACTTCATTCTATTTGTGCTACTTTGTGATTTTTCATCTCATCCAACTTGTACAAAAACAGTGAACTACCCAGGAAACTGGTAGGCGAGGCGTTCATGTTAAGAAGGAGAATGAAAAATTCATCACTGTGTGCTCACGTTCTCCACAAAACCTTGAATTTGGTCATATCATGTTGCTGTTTATAGAGGACAGCAAAGAAATGTATCAAAATTAAAAAAGGCACATGCAGGGCCATAGTTTTTGCTGATTAAACCTATCGTTTTGGGTACTGTCATTATCGTTGCTTTAGTTCCCTATTAGGGTAAGACATGTTTCAGCATGTTTACAAGCAGTGGGTGACCTGGTACATCACCTACAAGTTTCATTACTTCCAGTCTGGGCCCAGTTGTTAAAAGCCCGATTAAGTTAATCCTGGGTTGACATGAACTTCGATTCCATTTTAACTGCTAATCAATAAAGATTTTTTAAAAAGATTTTTATCCCTCAGTTTTTACTCTGACTTTTCTTTACCATTTGCTTAAAACTAGCATTTAAAAATATTTTGAGCTAGTGAAATGAAAGCCTCCGTTAACTTTTAATCATGGATTAAAGTTAATCAGCTTTCAAACAACTATGCCCTGTTATCCCAATGAGTGGCCACCCTGTGCCCACCTAGTCATTTAACCCTTTAACCCCCAAGGCAAAACGACATTTTCTCCAGATCCAAGACTACAGACTCAATGTGCATGTATGATATACCATTTTAAAGCTACTCATGAATGTAGTTTATAACTGATATAATTATGAATGAGAAAAGTTATGGCTTTGAGATAAATGGCCTTAAAACGTAAAAATTTTAAAGTTCAAAAACGTCCCAATCCTAGTGTATATTAGGTATACCTCTAAACTATAGCTCATTTTGCAGTTCTCAACACGTTCATTAATGTGAGAGATGTACTAAGACCCAAAACTTCTAGGGGAAAAAAGTTGAAAAGTTATGGGGGTGGTCAACATATCACATATGGGAGGGGGTTAAGATTTTATCCTTTTAATGAGTAGATCTTCACAAGATCATCTGTGTGTCAAAAATTCATAGAAATCTGTCAAATATTGAAAGAGTTATGGAATTATGTGCCAATTGGCACTCTTGGGGGTTAAATGGGTATCAATAAACAACCTAGTCAGGGTAACCCTGTAGTGGACTAGCATCCCAGGGGGTCATGGTCGGGGTCAGGGGAGTAGTATTAGTTCATACTTGCTATAGAAACTGGGTCAAGCTGAAATTGTGTGGACTACCTGTATCTTGTGTTTGACTTAATTAGATTATACATATCATTCACCTGTACTTTACTTAAGATGCAACATGATGCTCCTGTGCTTTACTAGATTATTAAATTGAGTGTCGTTTAATTCATCAAGGTTGAGGATGCTCTGTCATATTTGGACCAAGTCAAGCTTCAGTTTGGAAATCAGCCTCAAGTGTACAATGATTTTTTGGATATCATGAAAGAGTTTAAATCGCAAAGGTATGATGTGGCATTTTAATACCAATGTATTCCTCCTATAGCCTGAGGGTTGCCTGATAAATAAAACCAAACAGAATTTTGCCCTTTGTTAAAGAAGCTGCTTTGAAGTACAGAAAATGAAGTCATGAAGCTACTCTTGTGCATTCTGCTAGTCATTCTGTGTCATTTCTTTGGTGAATAGAATTGCACTTGAGAGAGGGAATCAGCGTGTGATTGGTCTGCAGAAACTTGTGTATGTTTTGTAGCATTGGTCTAATGTTGTAGCATTTTTGCTATTCTCCAGTATTGACACCCCTGGAGTCATCAGTAGAGTCTCATCACTATTCAAGGGACACCCAGAACTCATTGTAGGCTTCAACACATTCCTTCCACCTGGATACAAGATTGAGGTACATGCTAGTGATCCAGGAACTGTCTCAGTCACAGCACCAAATGGACAGTCACAGATTACTACTATCATACAACCAAATCAACATCAGGTGGGTGAAAACCTTTATATATCTTTGGGTAAAAGTTTATTTTTGGCTTCTGGACACTTGTGTGAGCAGTTTTCATTTCCTTACTTGAGTAGTCAGTGTTACTGTTGTGTGTTCAGTGTCCTGGCCTTTGACTGGAAGTGAGGATAGGGGTGACCCTGTTTTGATACAAACTTCCTGTCTTTCACATGTTAATCACATTCTTATTTAAAAAGGTTTTGGTTATCATCATTTACATATGAAAATAAAAGGAATGTTTGTGTCGGCAGAAGGTCAACTCCATCTTCTTTTCCATTCAAAGGACTGAAAGAACACACATGTAAATTGGGCTATTGTCAGAGTCAAGAAAACGCTGACTTAAGACATCTGCTTCTGACTTGTTTGTTTTATTTGCTTCATCATTTCTTGCCTTAACAGCTTGATTAAGAGTTATGTGGATAAGGAACTAATTGTAGAGCTTCAGTGGTATTTAATGCGGCCTCGTCCTTCTTTGATGCCACGTAACCGTAATTTTTCAGGAGCTCACTTTGTTTACTTTGTGTCTGCATGAGAATCTAAGTGGATTTATTTACTGGAATGCCACTAGTGATCCAATGATTTAATGCCATGTGCTGAATTGAATTTCAGATCCATCAGTCCAGTGGCCAGCAGGCACAGCCGCAGCAGCAGCAGCAACCTCAGCAGAAGCAACAACAGCAACAACAACCTCTTCAGTCTCCAACTGCCCAGCAAGGACAGGTACACCTAGCAGTTTTGATTCAGACCAGGACTATTCCTTTACTCTTCAAGGGCTTTGTGAGATCTTATCCTTCAATCTAAAGGAGAACCTTAAAGCATATGTAGTATACATGAAGTCTAACTTTTGAATTCTCACTTTGGAAGTCTGTATTTTGTTTACAACAGGTTAAACAATATTGCTTTTGAGAGTCAACTGGAAGTTACATACTCTTTTTGTTTATTCTCAGGGTCAGCAACCAGTGGAGTTTAACCATGCCATAAATTATGTCAACAAAATCAAGGTGAAAGACTGGTCTTTTTTGTATTTTAACTTTCCAGCTGTAAAGTATTTGACTAAATTTATATGCATCAGTCAAAATAACTTGTATCTTTCTGAAATAGTAAGTTGTATGTTTTGGTGATTGAGAATTTTGTCTTTATTATAGAACCGATTCCAAGGACAGCCTGACATCTACAAGGCTTTTCTGGAAATTCTTCATACATATCAAAAGGAACAGAAGAATATCAAGGAGGCTGCCATGCAGGGAACTCCACTCTCTGAACAGGAGGTGAACAATCCTCCTAATAAACAGCAGTATAAGTTGTACATGTAGCTGTGATTGTTCATGTAAGATGTCTGAATATTTATCGGGCATTTCTAAGCTTGATCATCTTCTGCCCTGACTGGTATTTGATGTTTTTGAAAATTTTTGGGCAAGTTGTCTTTGTTAAAAAAAAATTATAGAGTTGAAATTTCTACCGGGCATGGTATCACAAAATGTCATTTTTCCCATTCAATCTTGATGGGTTTGTTAAGGTTATTTATGAATTTTATTTTCCCAGTTATGAAAGTATTGGAAAGTAAATTTGGTTAATCGAAACTTGAAGAAAATGGCATCAATTATACCAATTAAATTTGGTAGTTTGTTTTGTTTGTTGGTTGGTTTGTCTTGTGAATAAGGATGCAAGACAAAAACAACAAGAAACAAACACACAAATTTAAAAAAAATACAACAAGCCAACTTCAGTTTATGGAAAACTTTGAAAGGTTGTTTGAGAAAGGTCATGGAAAGTCATGCAAAGGAGTGCATTGTTTAAACACTGGTGTTTTAAACTTTTTCATATGATACTTAAATAACACCATGCACTATTACGCACTGAAAGGATACTTCTGAGCTTTGTGGGCCATACTAGTCAAATTCCTCCCAGGAAACAGAGATCGTTTCAATTCAAATATCAAGGGGCGAGGGATGGTTTCACTTACATTGAGTGAACATTTGTTGTAAGGATTTTGTATGGGAAAGTCTCATTTAAATGTTATTGCATTTCTTTTTTTCACAATTAGATTTACATGAGAGAAGCTAAACTCGCTAATGAGGTATGCAATGTTCATTTTTGTTTTACACTCCAAACTGTATAAGGAAGTTATGGTGTAAGGTTTTGATACTTTTGTTTTGCAATGCAGCCGTTTTGTTGTCACTTGCATTAACCTTGTTTTCCATTTCCGTTACAGGTTTATCAACAAGTTGCAAAGCTGTTCCAGAATCAAGAGGATTTACTTCAGGAGTTCAGCCAGTTTCTTCCTGATGCTAATGGCGCTGCGACAATGCCTGGGGTTTGTGTCATTGTTTGGTTACGGGTGTGTTTTGACTTATGACATACACACGCACACACATCCGAGAAACATGTCGAGATGAATTCAAATTGTCATAGCTGATAGATAGCTGATTTGTGTGGAAAGTAGCATGTTTGAAAGGCCGTCTTTATTGGTTGTAATATTAGATGAATTTCTATCCATTTTGTTTGTTTCTACCCTTAGAGGCTGAGTTGTCTTTGTTGAATTAATATTAGTTGGACTGTAAATGTAATCAATAATTGGGGTCTGATCTTAGCTTATGGAATCCATCTTCCTCAAAAGTATGGCAAACAACCACTCTATTCATCAAAACAGCTAGCATGCACTGGAGACAGATTCTAATGAAAATCACAAATCACTCTAGTGTTAGTAGCGGAGCCGGCAGCACTGATCACTGTCACTGCAGGCTTCAAAAGTGTTCTGTTGTGCACTCATTGCTTTCTTTCTTTTTTTCTTTCCAGGGCTTATTGCATTCAAGTAGACTACAGTCTCATTTATCATCATCTATGAAGGAATATGCACCTCCTGCAAAGAAGCCTGCAGGTAGCTAGCTGACAACTTTAAATAATCATGACTTTGGTGAATCAGATAGTAGAGTAGTTCTTATTGTGTTGTTCTTCTTTGTAGTGAGTTTGAATTCAAAACGTATCCGATCCGACCAGCACCCGATGAGAAGAAATTCAAACAGTGTTTCATCATCTCCTACACATCCTCAGGCCAAGGTAGGAATCACACCTTGTGAAGAAAAATGTTCCTTTACATTTGATAATTACAGTGTTCCTGGTGTATAAGAGGCTATGCAAAGTGGATTTAGATTTCTAAAGTACAATACTAAAATCTGTATTATACAGTGTATAAAGTGTGGCAATTGGCAAAATAGCAGAAAGCAAAAATATTTTTATTTTAGATGATACATAATTCAAATAGCATTTCATGAAGTACACACTTGTGACTATTATTTGTTCCCAGATCCATATGCGTTGTTTCTGGTATTTATTGTTTGTTTTAAAAGTTTTTCAGCCAAAGTTTTACTGCTGTTTTAGGTAGTTACATTATAGGGACTGGGAAGTTCCAGTATTTAACCATTATCCTGCAAATGTGAATAGAATATTGCCTGATACTTGGGCAGAGGCCATAAGCTGAGCTGATTAAAATCAGGGGATATTCTGCGAGACTGAGCAGGATGATTGTTTATTTTATTATACAACATATTTATAACAAAGCACAGTTTATTGCAGACAAGCTGGTGATGGTCTTTATTTGTTGCATTCTCCCCAACACACATACAGTGGAACCTCGATTAAGTGAACCTCCATATAACAAAGTCCTCAGTATGACAAATTAATGATGTTCTCCAGCCTGGCCTTTTAAAATGTACGGAACAGAACCTTGATACAACAAAACCCTTGATATGATGAATCAGTTTTGCTGTTTCCTTGACACTACTAAATCGAGGTTCCACTGTAATTGGATATTAATTTTTGCAAAATAATGGGTGTATCATGACTATATGTGGACAGTGTGTCAATACATTGAATGATAATAGAGATATCTATATCTAATTTGTATGAATTGTGATTTTTAAGGAAACACTGGAATTGAGTTGAGACCATTTATGTTATATCATTACATAATATCATATTCCAGTTAGAAGATTATGATTGAGGGAAATGCTTAGGTACCTCAGGCATCTACAGGGGAAAAAATGAACATGCATTTTGTCCCTTTCCCATCTTTGTTTCACTGTTTTTTGTCTTTGCATAGAAGAAGGCACGAAGTGCAATCAAGGATGTGTCTTTAGCAGAAGCACAAAAACATGGCACCTTCTCAGAATTTGCATTCTTTGAAAAGGTACGAAAGAGATGTTTCTTTAAGGGGGTTTTTACATGATACTGGTGCGGCTTTTATTCTGGCATGAGTTCATGATGGTTTGCTCTTGTCGCTCTGTATTTGTTTACCAGACACCTGTTCAAAATGCTGTACCAGTACGAGTTCATGCCAGTCCCCATGCTAGATGGAAATTTATGATCTGATACAAGAACTTGTCCCAGTGTCACTTAAACGTGGTATGACTATGCACTTAGTCTGGTATGAAAGTGGTCTACTCTAGAGTTTAGCGAACCAAGTTCTTATTGTTACAAGCTTGCACAGCACAATATTCATCCGACCCGCTGTAGCCACCAGCCTGGTCACGCAGGACGCCATATTTCTTTTTTGTATGTATTCAAACGATTCATGGAAACAGGGTATGGAATCGCAAGTCATACCATTATGAAATACTTTTTATATGTAAATACCCCCTAAGCTTGTAACACAATTATCTGTAGTTTACTCAGTGTAATTTGCAAACTCACCAAGGAGACTTTTGAGCGAGTTGTTTGGCATTGAAGAATAAATAACTTTTGAGGGAAAGACCCAGTTTAAAAAAAATCAGCGAGAGAAAAAGAGAAAATGATTTGTATTTATCTATTTATTTTTGTTTGGTAACTAATTCTGAGTGCAGTCTGTTTGTTCTTCATTACATGTGTACAGGTGAGAAAAGCTCTCAAGAATGCTGAACTTTATAATAATTTTCTTCGCTGTCTGGTCTTATTCAACCAAGAAGTAGTATCCAGAGCCGAACTTGTGCAACTGGCAGCTAACTTCCTAGGGTAAGCAAATGAATAGCCTTGATCCTTGATCGTTAGTGTTCTTTGGTAAAGAATCTTGTCTCCTGCTTTATTTAATGTCAATAACACAGGGAGTGCTTGTGCAATCTCCCGAGCCTGAGGCTCATGGTGAAGTGCTTGATGATAGTCCAGATTGAATTGGAATTTGGAAATGTTGGCTTTTGAAGAGAAGGGAAAACCGGGGTACTAGGAGAAAAAAACCTCTCTGGGCAAGGACAAGACCCAACGACAGACTCAACCCACACATGGTGTCAACACATTGGCCACACTGGTAGGAGGCGAGTGCTCTCACCACTGCGCCATCCTTGCTCCCTCCTTCTTCTTCTTCGTTTTAACTATCATATTTGTGTTAAAAATTTACCATGCATGCCAGTGAGCCGTTGTAATTTGATAATTTCTCTCCTCTACCTTTTTTAATTGAAAATGAACACGAATCTGCTGTTTGTCCTGGTAGCCCCCTCCCACCCTATCCCCCTCACTGATCATCTCTTTTTATGTCATGCAGTAAATCTAAGGTGGTATCTAAAATATAACATATGCAAGTACATGTCTAACACTGGCATTGGACAGATTCATAGCAGTGACTTGGGGCATTTAGTTGTACTGAAGTGAAGATGAGGAAATTATGTTGCTCACATTAAAATGAGGTGTCTTTCTTACGCAGTAAATATCCTGAGCTGTTCCAGTGGTTCAGGGAATTTCTTGGCTACAAGGACTCATCTCCTATGGAGAGTGTGGCTAGCTTCAAAGAGAGAACATCCGGAGAGTTGCACCACCTTGAGATTGGTATGAAGAAATCATTCACTATAAGATTTTATTAGAAGGCAGCTGCTCAATTAAAGGGGCACTGTTACGGAGATTATGCTGTATGCTCAATTAATTGACTAAGCCAACCTGTTCTCCAACATGAAATTACTCCAGGATTACTCTTCGAGCACCAGGAGGAAAATATGAAATGATTTCTTTGAGGAAGACTAAACTATAATCAGTTTTTAGCAATTTTTCCAAAATACTCAAAAGGAAGTTGAAAAAATTGGCCAATGTTTTCAAGTTGCAATCCATTTCCATCCTAGCCACCCGAAGCCAAAGATGAATGATACTAGTTTCTGTGCACTAGTAGGGTTATTGTTAACAATACTGAATAATTATTTCAACCTTTTTTATCGATACAAATATGTTTTTTGGCTATTCAAAGTGACACTAAAAATAGGTGACGCTGCCCCTTTAATTGAGTAAGGGCACTTAATCAAGAAGATAACTAGAATGATGTAGATTGTTTTCCTCTAAAGCCTCTCGTGTATATTGTTTACAGACTATTCTTCATGCAAGAGATATGGTACAAGTTATAGAGCACTTCCTAAAAGCTACACACAGCCCAAGTGCAGTGGACGTACAGCGCTGTGCAGAGAAGTCCTCAATGACACATGGGTGTCTTTTCCTTCCTGGTCAGAAGACACACCTTTTCCTGGAACAAGGAAAACTCAATATGAAGAGTACATATTTAGGTACTCAATAAATTTTATGCTCTATGAAATGCACAGGGCCAAGTTGTTCAAAGTCCAATTGACACTTATCCATGATTAAAAGTTAACCAATGTTTTCAGCTCTCTTGTTAAACATGTTTTTAGAGGCAGAAATGTTTTGGAAAAAATGCTGTTGATCAGAAATTAAAGTTCACTTAAACCCAGGATAAGCTTAATCAGGCTTTGAACAACTGGGTTCAGTTGTTTACAAGGTGGTCAGTCGTGTAAGTAAGTGATTCGCCAAAAAAGTTTGTATTTTCAGTGAAAGTATGGCTCTCAGAAATGGAAGGAGCCGCTGTTTCAGATGACACTAAATAAGATATTCCAAGCAAAGTTCTACCCCCTGACCACATTCATGAAAACAGGCACAGGCTAGCCTTTCAGAAATGAGTATTCTTTACAAATTATGGTAAATTTACAAAAGTACATCTGTACTTTGTTCACTTGACAGTGTTTCAGATTGTGAAAAGTATTTTTAATGGATAACTTAAATTCTTGAGTTGAGCTTGTTATAAAGGGAAAAGAAAACTGCTTTACTTGAACTTCAGTAGTTTGAGCTCATGACTTGGAACTAGTTAATCCAGATTCAGTTTTAGTGTCCAGGAATACTCCACTGCTCGTTGCTCTGTTTTGACAACATAATAATTGGACTTGTGGTCTAACTCCATCACAACTCACCTCCCTAAGAGTGTTGGAAATGCTTAGCTTTAAATTGAACGTGAATAATTATTATTAAATTTGTTTATTTGTTAATTAATTGTCTGATCCATAAATTTTCTGTGGTAACAAATTATATATTCCTTTATTTTCAGATGTGAGGATGAAAGATTTGAGGTTTGTCTTGAGTTGACTGTGTGTTATGGATTTGAAAGGTTCTGTTGGCCTTGCATTGAGTAGAACCATTGATAGTAATATAAATTTTGTTACTGCTTTTCAGTTGGATGTTGTGTTGGAATCCAACCTTTCCACTATTCGCGTTTTAGAAGCTATACAGAAAAAGCTTCAAAGGTATGATACTGTGTTAGCCTTTCTTCACCTGGTAAACTGACTTTGTCTTGGTCCATGAACATACAAGACTTGGCAGTTCTCCTTTATCTCAAACTGCTTGTTAGGTCAATAACCTTGTTTAGCTAACCCCTGTTTTCATCTTTTGTTGGTAATTCCCTCTTTTAATATTTATTAAACTCCTTAAGCCTGAGAGATGATCTTGTTAAGTTTTGTCTGTTTGTGTTAATGTTCTCAGAATGCCAGCTGAAGAGCAAGCAAAATTCCGACTTGACAGCTGCATAGGAGGAACATCAGAATTCATCCACAGAAAAGCTATCCAGAGGTATTTATACGTACATATGGTGGAATCTACAGTTGTATTGTGCGACAGAACTTAGTAAGAATAAGCTTCATAAAACAAGGACTGTGTCTGATGTAATCTTGGTTAGTGAAAAGCATGCATATAATGCTTTCTTACATGCACCCTTATCATTGTTTCCTTTCTCATGGTAGGATATATGGAGACAAAGCACCTGATATAGTCGATGGTTTAAAGAAAACCCCTGCAGTGGCTGTGCCACTAGTATTAAAGAGGTGAGCCGCAGAGATAAAAAGCATTTTATGTTTTGCTTCATGTTGTCTACAGTATCAACGTCTCCAATCTTGCATGATCTACATGTAACTTGTCTTTTTTCCTTCTGAAGGTTAAAGACCAAAGAAGAGGAGTGGAGAGAATCACAAAGGCAATTTAATAAAATATGGCGAGATCAAAATGAAAAATATTATCTCAAGGTAAAAATAATGATTAAATTGTTGTTGATGTATCAAGGATAACACTGTAACAAGGGTAGTTTCCTTGTGATAACCTCAACTAACAAGCAGCTGTTATCTTAAAGGAGCATTATCATTAAACCATTATGATAATCATTACTCATCCAGGTAGAGTTCAGCACTTTTGTCACATGTATTCCAGAAGCTCGGTGAAGATGATTGGTTCATCTCCCATTGAGGCCTCTTATTTTTTCTTTCCATTTTGAAAATTTTTTTTTTTAGCGTCTTCCAATTAATCTAGCCATTTTCTTTTTATGTTGAACACTCCTTGAACAAATCGTGCCTTCTCTAAGTCCTTCCTTTGTTTGGAATTACCTTGCACCACCTTTTCAAATCATCAACAACTTGAACTTCAACTTGATTGTGAGTTTTGGTCTTTCCATTGCAGTCCTTGGATCATCAAGGTATCACTTTTAAACAAAATGACTTGAAGTCCATGAGATCAAAAAGCCTGATGAATGAAATTGAGACTATTTATGATGAGGTGAGTGGTTTTGCAGATGGTAAAAATAGTCTTGAGTCAGGTAATGGGGGTAATAGGAACCTCAAAAATCCCATAGACCCCAAAAGCAATGACTTGGGAATCTTACAATTTAGGGCTCTTTCCTTGTTGTCCATCCTTTGTGGTGATCTGTAGTTTGAGTTCATCTTTCCCCTGTGAATGTTTTTTCATCAGTTTCCAGTATTCCTTTTTCCATAAAAACTAGCATTTCTAAATATTACAGTTTTATCTGTGGGTCTTTTGAGTTTTATCCTCATAAGAAAGGATAGTTGAACAACCGACTGACTGACTATCTGATGAGCAACTGACAGACTGACTGACTGACTGACTGATTGGTTGGTTGACTGACTGACTGACTAACTGACTGATTGATTGGCTAACTGATTGACTGACTGACTGACAGACTGATTGATTGATTGATTGATTGATTGATTGATTGATTGATTGATTGATTGATTGATTGATTGATTGATTGATTGATCATTAGAGACAAGAACAGGCTGCAGAAGGCAATGGGGATGCTACAGGTCCTCACCTGATCTACAGCTATCAGGACAAGTCTATTCTGGATGACGCTGCTGGACTGATTGTTCATCACATGAAGAGACAGACGAGTATCCACAAGGAGGACAAAGCCAGGATTAAAGTGCTTCTACACTGCTTCTTGCCTGACCTGTTCTTTGCTCCCAGAGGTGAATTGAGTGATGATGAAGATTCTGTAAAGGAACTTAATGGCCTTGGTGAGTGCCAAAGAACAAGAATGGCAGTGCATTTAGTGCAAATTCTGTTCTTTGTAAAATTTGAGGGCGACTTCTATTCATTTAGCACTGCAATCACCACTCTAAGGGGGTGTTTACGTGTGAAGACTCGCACCGGTGGGAGTTTGATACCGGTATGACAATGTGATTACATATCGTGTTTACATGAAGGGACACTTCATGTCGACCATCATGATTGTGATGCCATATTGGATTGGATGTCAAAGACTGCACATGTGCTACCCGTTCCAGACTCCCAGGAGAGTGATTTCATGTTGGAGCGACCAGGCCGTACCTTATTTACATGACGTCGGAAGGAGTTTTCGTACTGGAATGAAAATCCCACTCTGGTATAGTTACTGTGATGAACTCGCACCACTATGACTCTCTCCAATGTGTGGTTTTGTGCTGGTATCATGTAAACAAATACAGAGCCACACAAGGGAACTGGAGTGAACTCACACCGGAATGAAAGTTATGCCGGTATCACGTAAACACTCCCTAATTTACATTGTAAACACCATTTGCAATTCATTCAAATTGATGAGAAGCCAAGAATTAAATCAGTGCCTTGTAGGTTTATAGGGAAAGAATGTTTATTCTGACCATTCTATAGGTAAACTAAAGAATATAAAAATGTCTGCCTTGCTTGCCCTTTGGTGATTTATTTTTGAATTAACATCCCCTCAAAGCAGCTAAGTGTATATAATATATGCTGTGGGCATTTGTTTGAGTTAATGTGGTCTATGCAGATAGTTTTACTGGCTTGAAGCTTGAGCACAGTGCTTAGATTGCTTGTCTCCCATGTATGTATCCCAGATTTAATCCTTGTACTCTGCATCATGGGAATTGAATCTGCTGATGGTTATCTCCAGCTCTGGGTTCTTTAGTTTTTTTCTCAAAAAAAAAAAAAAAAATTAGTTTGATCTGGGTTAGGAGAACCTGTATGGAAAGCACCTGTGGATGATGTGTCATTTTATTGTTATCATTTTTAATTTTTCTCTCTCTTTTCAGGAAAACCTGAACTGACTAATGGGTTACCAGAGGCCGAAGCGGTAAGACCATTCTGCACAATTTTTATAGCGTAAACAAACTTACACTGACTTTAGTTGCATGGACCCTCTTTGACAGGCAGCAGTGTGTGGAAGCACAGGTCTCTCAGTGACATTTGGTGAACACTTGTTGAGTTAATAAGTTACTCTTAATGGTATAGTACTTTAGTGGAGATTAGATAGGCTGGACTGAAGGACAACAGGTAGAGGACTTCAACTGACGGTGGAGAGTCTGGACCGGAGGACAACAAAGAGGGTCTCCACTCTCCAATAAAGCACTGTACCATTAAAATTATTACTTACTTGTACGTGTAAGATAGCTCTGCCTGTTCACAAGAGTGTCATTCATCTGCTTATTTGCATAACTTTGTCTTTATCTTACAGGATGATGCTTACAACTTAATATTTGTAAACAACAACTGGTATTTACTCTTTAGACTTCATCAGGTAAGTGGTCTTCTACTTTGCCACCCATTGCTAACTTTTTCCATCACTGTTGGTTTACTAAACCTCCCGATTAACAAAGCTATGTTTGCTTTCAGTCATGTTGCTATTTGAGTTTTCTAAAATGATGCAGATGTGAGGATTTGTATGACCAATTTTAATAGAATTTTGAGCTTATCTACAGCTGTACATAACCTTTTACAGGTGTTCTTCATTTATTCACATGCTTTAGTGATACCATTTCAAATAAATTGAACAATAACTCCTTCCTGAAAGCTGTTGTTCACTTCCCACGAATGCTTGGGAAGGAAATGACTGGTACACAGGCTAAAAAGAACTTAGACATGTGCTTCATTTATATACACGTAGTAGTGATACCATTTCAAATAAATGAGAAGAAATGAATACTATCCCATTGTGCCTTTGTAAAAAGCATCTCTCTGTTCAGCATATCTGTTGGTGTTGTTATTTAATAACAAAAATGTTGTTTCTGTTCAGATGCTCTGTGAGCGGCTGTTGAAGATGTACCAGCAGTCGGTAATGATAGCTGAAGGTGAAGCTTCTGACAAGCAGCAAAGGAAGCAAGCTACAGCCATTGCACTGAGACTCAAGGCACCGAGTGAGATAGACCTGGAGGAATACTACCCTGCTTTTTTAGACATGATTAGAAACTTACTAGATGGTAAGAGATTCCTTTTGCTTTCACCCAGTTTTCCCCCCTAACGGTGCTAGGATTTGGTACCCTTCGACTTCTAATGTCAATCATCTGTTAGCATCTTTTGGCATCCTACTGACTCTTTTGGAGACCTCTTGCTCTGTATGTCACATGTCTTCTTCACCCAGTTGTTTTGTGTTTTCTCGGTTGTTCTAGCCTGCGGAAGCAGACGCCTTTTGTTTGCATAGTCCATGGCATTTAGATATGAGCATATTGACCATTCAGCATTACAACTGTCAAAATAATATTTTCAATCCCAAAAACGAACATTGAATCCTCTAATGTGATTGCAACTTTCGGTCATGTTCAATATTGTGACATTCATTCAAATGATGCCCTAGCTCCATAGGCCATTGTGGATTCACAGCTTCACTACTTGCATGTGGGTATCACTAGAAAAATGCCTTCTGTCACCCAGGGTATTCAAATGAAAGTTCTTTGTTGCTGATGGTCAAACATGTGGCCTTTGAGGCATTTACCAGCCTACAAACTATCATTCAACTTAGACTTAAAGATGACAAAAGCAGTGTTCAACTGTATAAACACAGATGATTTATGGTTGATTTCCACTGACTGCAGGTAATATGGATTCCACAAACTTTGAGGATACCTGTCGAGAGATGTTTGGTGTACATGCTTACATCGCCTTTACTATGGACAAGTTGGTTCAGAACATTGTTAGACAAGTAAGTTGTCAATGTTTTTCCTTTAAAAGTACTAAAAAAGTTTAGTAAAGGGATGGGAAAATCGAATTATCACCAAGCCCCGAATAGTATCTACAATCGTCGCCAAAAAAACTCCCCACTCCCCCTGTTTCAATGTTGAGTTTTAACTGTGAATCTTAACACATTATTGTTCGTGGGGGATCCAACATTGAACAGGGGGGTGGGGGTGGGGGAGAACAAACGAAGGCGTAAACATACGTAAGTAATAAGGGTTACAGGGGGCTTGTTGTCAAACCTTCCCATCAAAAATTATAGAGGATTGTAGTTATGCTATGAACTACTCTGTCTTGCTTGGAACCTTCATGTAGTTTCTGACATGCGTTTCTTTACCTTAGCTGCACACTATCGTAACAGACGAGACATGTGGTCAAGTGACTGAACTGTACCAACAGGAGCAGGGTAACCTGGCCACTGGAGGAAGCTCGGCCACTCAGCACACGCGCGCTGCATCAGAAGCAGCTTATCAGAAGAGAGCTGAATCCTTGCTGGCAGATGAGAATTGTTATAAAGTAGTCATTGTAAGTGTTGTGGTATTTTTGCTTGCTTGAATTACGATTGCTTTGGCGTCTCTTTCACAAGGTTGTTGTGAAATACTGTTTTCGTTTACTGTTTTAATATCAGATGCTCTTTTCACTCTGAGCATATTGATCCCTTTAGAACACCGTGTGAACACCTTTTTCCTAGGTTTTAGCCTTCCGAAAGTGGTAGACAGTAAATTTAAGGTTTCTTTATCACCGAATTGCGTTATTTTTTGGTCGCCTGCGTGCACCCTCGTGCTGGTACTACTCGCTTTGTATATCTTCTGTCTTATTTGGGAAATGCAAGTTCAGTGGATAGCGGTAGTTTACGCGCTATGTTGTTATTCAGGACTGAAGGTTCGAGTTGGAATCCCACGTAGCGTGGTGTTTGTACAAAATGATTGTTGTAAATCGTTCTTGAAAGTTTGCGGATCACGCGTGACGAAAGCTGACCTTAGTGAACCTATTTTTCAACAGCACAAGGACAAGAACATCTGCCGGCTGAGTTTGGAGCTTCTCGATACAGAGGACACTCACTCGGAGGATCCAGTGGAAGTTGAAAAATGGAATGAATATGTGGAAAAGTTTGTGGGCAGTGAAGAGGTGTCAACAGAAGTCAAGGATCATTTACAGAACAAACCTATCTTCTTACCGAGGTATAAACATCTCACTTTAAGTATGTTCTACACTCGAAATGATTTTGTTTAGACTGACATCAGAAACCTTGTTTATAGAGTTGGGAGTTGTGCTTCACGCCCTGCAGCAAGTAGGCTTGCTAGGTTTCCATCACAATCAGCTAGGGTTCCTTCTCAAGAGAATCATAAGTTAAGAAACTCAGGACGTCTCTTGAACTTGTACTTGTATTTTTCCTGGTAGTTTTAGCCTGCGCAAGTAGACGCCCTTTGCGGCCCTTTTTTCACCCGCTCTTTTCCTGCTGTTGAACAAGAGCCGGAAAAGCCACCTGCTGTCGCATTTCTAGTTACCAATATTCAACTCCTCCAAGACTGAATTTGTGAAAAGATATAAGATGTTGCTGACTTGCACTGCGCTATGGTGTTTGTTTGTAGAACTGTACGTTCCAACTCGCGAGTGAAAGCCGCCACCCCAAACAACGAGAAGGAATCGACGACAAATGACAATGGCTCGTCAACTGACGAGGCTGAAAGCGAGGGGAATAACAGGTTAGAGGCTTGTGACATCAGAAACAACATTGGTACACATCTGTGAATTGCTTTTATTGGTTGTGATGGTCTTGGTAAAGGAGAAGGATAGAAAGTTGTTGCTTAACTACTTTCTCAAAATCCTTCGCTTCTTTTTTCCGGTCTAGAAGTGTTGTTTTTGTTGCTGATTGTTGTTGTTGTTGTTGTTTTTTTTTTTGTTTGTTTGGGTTTTTTTTTTTTTCACTTACCTTTATGGAAGGGCAAATTGTTGTGACGTTCAAGCAAGACGTCGTTTGACAGGCCCTCGTTTCCCTACCTAAGGTAACCAGGACAGGAATGTGCAGTGTCGGTGTTGTAAAACCGAGCGAAGTGAACTTATCTCGCCAGTCCCAACAAACGCGAAGAACAAGATGAACCAATCAGAACTCGAAACCGAAAAAAGCATCCGATCCTAAGCGTGGGAAATTACGTTTGTTTTTTCTCCCATTTTAGTAAAAAAAATTTATCAGCTTTTTTGTTGTGATAATTCCAAGAAAGGTGCCCCAATGATCTTGTACTGTGATTGCAGCGAGAAAGAGGAGGAAAATGACGAGGTTGAAGACATGGAGGTAGAGAACTCGATGGAATGCAAGCTGAGCTTGAACTCGTATAAGATTCGCTTTGTGAAAGGCAGCGAGGATTACTTGTACAGGCGGCAGGCTTTGAAAAGAGCCAAAGAGGTCAGTGCTAGCTTGTACCTAAAAAAAAAATATGTGAATGGTGCTTGATTATAGATTTTTCTGGGATAACAAAAGAAGTAACTGGCTTCAACTGTTTTTCGAGTGATCTGATAATTACCTTTTCACGGGTTGGTAGAAGAGCGCGTCACTTTTTGGATGCGAGGAATGAAAAGGGAGTTTCATTGAATTCTGTATCCACAATCAGTCAAGAGTGGCTAAGGTAGAGTTCAGATCCGATGGAAGCCTAGTTTCAAGAGATTTAACTCTCGTTGGTTTCATCATGTAAATTCAAGTGGAAAGGAAAACGACAACAGCGCAACTCTCCTTTTCTTTTGTTAGGTAGGATATAGGGGAATAGTTTTGACTTTTCTTCCCCACCCTTGGCATTGGCAGTCGTTAAATCTCCCGTGCCAGTCATATCCCTAGCCCGCGTAGCAAGTGTTTGACCGCGTGAAAGTAGGGACGAGGCCGAAAACTGCGAGGAAGCGGGGAAGCGAGAGATCCCACGGAAACGCCTGGGCGTGATTACCTGTGATCTCGCTTTAGGAAAGTTCATAATCATGTTTTTGCTGTTTGTTGACAGTGCCATCCTGTGGTGGCTAACCGCCTTCACACCAGATTCCAATCATGGTTGAGTGACTGGGTGAAGAGTAACGTGACAAGCGATCAGGAGAGTGGATGTCGTGACTGGCTGCTGGGACGAGTGGACGGGCTCCACCCTTGCACCACCACCTGTGAGGCTGTCACGAACGCTGTCATCCAGCACAACAAATACTCCGTGAAATGGGAGAAGGAGAAGAGCGGCAAACAACAAGAGGTCGAACCAAAGGAAAGCGAGGAAGACGAACAGAATGCCACTTCATAGAAATGTCACTGTACAGTTCTTAGCATTGTTACATAGGTAAATTAGCGTAGAACGGATAAAGGATGGCCTGACAGATGGGAAACGTGACAGAAATAGCGTGACATCCCTAATCTGTGTCGTAACCTTCAGACCTCAGGTACATCTGGCCTGCCCCTATTTAACTTCACAGCAATGGTAATAGTATGACAAGGGATGTACCTGATTTTAAGTGAACTGTCCCCAGTTTTAATTGTGAATCACGATTTTTCTTTTATTTGGTGATCATCGGAACCTGCCACTAGCCGAGTATTGTCACAGCTTCATGGTACAGTGGAACTCCACCACCCTCTCATCCCTTTAAGTCCCAATGGTGATCAACATCTAATATCTCTTTACAATATCCTTACTTAGTCAAGCATACCGGTCATGAGAATACAGCAAATGATCACCAGTGATAAAATAGAGAATTAGAATTACGTTTACGGCAAACGGCAGAAGTAACTACATTACCATGTTTATCCCACATTCCCCCCTCGCTGTTTTCAGTTGTTCCGTGAAATTGAGTAGTTTCATGTTAGAGTTAAGACTAGAATTATTCTGCATTTTTTCAAGAAGACGTTAACGGGAATCTCACGTTTGTCGTAAACGCGATCCTTAATCTCTCTAATATCTGACAAATTCTCCCATCTTCTACCGTAAGAAATAGACGGAGAAGAGTGAGGGGGGAGGGGGTTGCATGTTGACAGTATTAGGGCTTAATAGGCTATTTGGCTTGAACAAGGCTCATGCAACAAATATCCTTGTAATACTAATGACCAATTTATCTGGCCCCTCAGTGGTTTTCCACTGTATTCTCACCCCTCTGTCTTGTTATCCTCTTCATCTGTTAGTTTGTAAATATGACATACACGTAGAATAATCCTTTGATACTAAAAATTACTGCATGGTAGCATACAACTCGGTAGACATAAGTTAAATCAATTCTGGGTCCGCTCAAGGTGAGCATCAAATTATTAAAAGAACCTGATTTCAGCCTTAAATCGTCCGTGAATTTCATGGGAGTGGTCTGTAATTTTCTTAATCATGCTTTCTCTTCACGTCTCCTACCAAAAAGCCAAAAAGAAATACGTATGCTTCCATAAGTTCCATACTGTCCTTTACATCCGTTAATTGGGTCGCGGCTTGTGTTTCTAAACAAACTTTTAAACTCTCTCGGCAGGGAAGTATTACAACTTTTGAAATCAAAAGTAAATGAAACGGCCGCGACTGAGGTTGAAAAAGAGAATGACATTTTGAGTTTGCTGTCTTTGGATTTTTTTTTTTCCCCAGACGAATGGCTGTTGCTTATACCGTGAGCGTTTTAAAGTCCTTTACCGGGTTATTTACCTTGTCAGTCCCAACTTTACAGCGGACTAATTGTTGTTTGGATTGTCAGGTGTGTTTTTCGTGACGACCCAAGGAACGACTGCGAAAGAGATTGTTGGCTTTCTTTCCCACTTTTTGTTTTAGGGAACTGGTGTCTCAGCATAAATGACCTTCAAAAATAAGGTTTTCCTCCTCAAAAAAGAACAAATTTGACAGTTTACTGTACAAGAGGTAGAGTCAATTCCATCCTTTAATCGCTTATCTAAATTATTGACTGAAGATCTTGGACTCCTGCAAACGTAGATTGACGTTACTGTATCACAACCTGCGATCATTCCCACATTTGCCTTGCTTTTCCCGTGGAAAAGAGAAACTTTCCAGGTTGCACAATATTTCTTAAGGGTCGTGTTTTTTCCAGCCTTTATGCACTTGTCGTGTTTCCCATAAAGCGCATAGTTGTCAAGTTGTACGTATTTTATTTGTGCTATTTACTCTGAACGGGCACTCATCCTTGTGAGAATTCTAGTAGGTATTTAGCAGGAACATTATGAATTTTATTTTTCTGCTGCGTACAGTGGATGCGAATGTGGAGCTGTTGGTTTCTTGATCTTACTGAATTTATTGAAGTTTGCAAGCGCGTGTTATCTCATTGCAAATCTCCCTAACTACATGGTGTCTTTTTGGAGTTATTGCGAATTATTTCTGTGGTAACTCTCTGCCTTTTAAAGAGTAAGGAGCAGGCGATTGACAAATGCGAGTTTGCGAACACAAATGAATTGTTGAAAAGTTGATGAGAATTCACATGCGCCAACTTGTATTTGCCAACGCGGGTTTAAAATCTAGAATTTATTGGTAAAGGTTCCTGTCGACAGACTGTGTATTCTGGCTGGAGAAAATGTCCGCCTTGCTGTGTAGATCGGTTCTCGATTGAGTGTCGTAAGTAATTCGCGTTTGCCTTGGTTTCCTTTCCTGTGCGCTGTGATTGGTTAGCAAAACTTGTGCCACTTTCTTAACCAATGAGAAACAAAACCAATGGTGACGTCTCGCACAAGTTTTCCCGCGTTTCAAATTGGTGCACATATTTGCTTCGAGTTCTAATTGGTTAATCGCACTTTTAACGTCTGTTCTGATTGGCTGGAGTGATTACTTTTGGTGTGGTTTTACGACACTCGATGAAAACTGCGCTAAGGTAGTTTTTTTGTAATCGCACAATTCATCTCAACGCTATGTTGGTTCGTGTCGTTTTATGGCATGTTCTTAATCGGTACAACTGCTACTTTAAATATAGCTCTTTCGCACAACATTTAGGCTAGTAAAATAGTGTACAGTACAGATAGTAATCGGGTTGTAGCTTATGCTAAAAGCATTGTAACGATGTCTGATTTTGTGAAGTTCGATTTTCCAATCTGATGGTTATGACTACAGATTTATACGCACAATGAACTGCAGTCTCTAATACCGATGTTAGACTTGTATGTGATGTGAATCCAGTGTTGAGGTCAGTGTCATTTATTCTGTGATCCTGACCTACTTTTACAGATATTTATCATATCGAATAAAAACAATGTCCTCAAATACTGTCTTGCGAGTCGTGGTAATTCTGTGACAATTAAAGACACTCCTTAGCTCGGGTTTGTTTCGTTTTGTGGTTTTTCTCCCCATTCTTAATGAAACTGGCCAACGAAGTCGTCAGCTGTCTAATCACCCTTACGAAGATTACTCGTGGTCTTCGTGCTGAGGCTCCGCCCGAGGTCCAAACCCTTACCCCCTATTATTTATCATTTTTGACAGAAAGTATAAACCTCTCGTAGACCTTGCACAGAAAATGGTACCCCTTTCACACACCTATAGTAGAAAGACTGCATCTATTTTCGGTTGGTCAGGTTCCATGTATTTTGAAAGGCCCTTTTCAGCACGTGAATCCCCACCCTTATATAATTCTAGCCTGAAAAAAAGGTACCCCTCTCAGGCGGAGCTTCCCCGTATAGTCCATTATAGGGAGTACCCTCCCCGGGGGAGTGGTGGTTGTGTCGAGTCCCCTTTCTACGATTATCGGATTGGCAAGAGTAGAAACTGGGAATTGTCAGAGGGGAAACGCTCACAGGATGCATGTATAGAATATTTTTCACACCAAACGAACAACTCACATCCATCTATCTGCACTTAATTAACCCGAAATTAAATATTTCGTTTTAATCTACCTACACGCTCAGACAAAATTGTTGAAACGGTTCCCTTCCTTCTTCCCCTTTTCCCCTTCAATGTTGAATTTCACCGAGCCGGAGCGAAAGACACGCTACGAACACAACATTGAAGGGGGGAGAGAGGGCGAGTACGCGCTATATTATAGGCACGTTCGTTATCTTGGGTGTTAACCGAAGTGTTTCAACTAATTTTGTCTGCAGTTGTAGAACAGCCACCTTGAAGGGCTATGTTTTTGTCCTGACGGCTAACTCACGCACTTCACGCACTCAAATTCGTAACCGCAACGTCTGTGTTACCCGCTCCCCCTCCCACCGTTAGCCGTAATAACCACGAAATTCTCACTAGTGAATAAAGTTAGAAACATTGCATGATTGTCATTGACACTGCACAAAGAAAGAAGAGAAACGGTTTTTTGGATATTTTTTAGTTTGGTTTGATTTCGGAGACCAACCTGGTTGGTCAAGTAGCGCATTAACGTGAGACAACTTAAGTCTTCTGAAATGGCTAGAAATGCATCAAAAACTGTCAACACTGATATAATTTTTTAATTGTATCAACTAAAATATGCTCCTTTTCTTTTGAAATAAGGGGTACCTACCATTTACATGGAAAACCCGGAAATTCCAGTTAGAAAATCAAATGGTACGCATTATTCCATTTGGAGCACTTCTGAAATTATGAGCTTCGGTCAAAGTGATGCATTTTTATTATAACTCTTTTGGGATTTACAGTTGTACATGTTATCCAAGCTAAATCATTTCGTGTTCATGCCGAAAATTTCCATCCGGGTGGTTTGCGTAAATGGTAAGCACCCAAGGAGTCTATGCCTCAGTCTGGCCCTTACATTTGACCAACACAGCAGGCTGATGAGGCAGAAATTTTCGACTTGTTTTCTTTTGAAAGCCAACTGCTCGTGAGGACCCAGATTTCGTTGTTCATGTTTCCGTAAATAATTACATATGCTTCTTTGTTCGTTATGACAGCGGGATTGAATGATCCAGGATGACCGTAGCTGTACATAATTCTCCGTTTCAAATATTTAAGCTTAACGGTGATAAGTCACTACCGTAAATGAATGCCTTTGTGCAAAAACTCCCTCGAACTTATTCAGTGGTGAAACTTTATCTTCGTGAAACACGGATCTAAGAACGAATCAAAATAGAAGCAACAGCTGAAATTCCATTATTGCACGGTTGAAATCTTGTCGTCCGTTCAGCAGCAAAACTAACGACAAACTGTCTGAAATTGTCAGGTTTGTCGGATAAAACCTTAATGAACTTAATAATATGTAAGGTAAGCTGTTTCTTTAAGTGATGGACATGGTTAAGTAAAATAAAATAAAATAAAATATATTTTTAACCATCCAACAAGTGGGGGGCTAACCCCCCCCTCCCCCCTCCCTCCAGCCCCTCTCCATTCGCGGTCCCTGCTGTAACATACTGAAGGCCGCAATGTACGACGAAAACAGAGCAGGGAAGATTGCATACAGTTCAGTGTTTTGACTAGAACTCGTCTTCAGTAGTTAAACCAACGAAAAAAAACAAACAAAAAATGATTTTAAGCAAACAATGAAAATAAGCAGTTCCATTACTTATTTTCTTTGTATTTCCTCGGACAAGGGTATTTTGTCTTTTCAACGTAAATAAATTGGCTTTGATTTTCGACAGTTCATTTTCCCGCGTCTTTTTCCACACGACCCGAGACCCGCGGCTCTGCCCGCGAAACCGAGAAGCTAGCTCGTGCGCTTGCGTATTACACGTGTCCGCCATCATGTATTTCTCGTCTTGGTTCGAAGATGTGCGGCGAATGAATAAAAGACAGGTAAAATACTCACTTAAACGCGCTATTAGTATATTGAACTTATAGGGAAACGTTTCTAGTGCTAACAGTTCGAATATCAATCCACAGCTCTTTTATCAGGTTCTAAACTTTGCTATGATAGTTTCGTCCGCGCTCATGATATGGAAAGGATTGATGGTTGTTACTGGAAGTGAAAGTCCTATAGTTGTGGTTTTGAGGTGAAAAAATCTCTCTTTTCCTGGAAAATTTGATTTTGCAAGTTGTTTTACTTTTGGGTTAACTTTCAGAACATGTGCTGATAGTTTTTGTTATTTTTTCAGTGGGAGCATGGAACCCGCTTTTCAGCGAGGTGATCTATTGTTCTTAACCAATTACAAAGAGGACCCGATCCGTGTAGGTGAAATTGTGGTGTTTAAAGTTGAAGGAAGAGAAATACCGATTGTCCATCGAGTTTTAAAGATACACGAAAAGTAAGGTTTTAGCTTGTGTCTTTTCTAGCTTGGTTGTGTAAATACCAGCTTGTGTTTAATATAATTTGTTTGTCAACTGGAGTAAGCTAAAAAAAATGAACGGAACTGAAATTGAAAAAAGAGATAAAAGGAGAGGAATTGAAATAAGATTTCAAGTAACATCACTGACCAGACTGCTATGCATTTTCAATGATATTAGTGGTTACCCAAGTTGACTGCGCACTTACGACTTGAAAAGTTTCGCTACACATGTACATTAGCATAAAAAGAGGGAGGGGTGTGGGTGGTGACATGCAGGTGAGTATATGGTTGTTATTGACCATTTGTTAGGTCCTGATATAGAAATATTGTCTGAGTTCTTTGTTTAAATATGTCAAGGTTCGTGTCATCTGGACCAAACATGCTTGGTCCGTAAGATTGTTTTATTTTTCTGACATAGAAACATGCCATTTGAGAAGGTTTGTGTATGTGAGTGATCCAGATCAAAAATCTGGACCACTCATAGAACCAACCAGATTGTATGATTCAATTCAGTTGGACCACATAAACCAACAGTTAGTTGGGCTTATCTTGTGGGGATGCATCTCCAAATAATATTTAGGTGATAAAAATTGAATCTGTTACACCAGTTAATATTCATACCCTTCCACTGAAAGGTTTTTGTTTAAGCCCCGTTCTCCCGCGTGTTCTCTGGAAATTTTAATTTAGCTTCATGCCTTCCGTTAAAAATATTGGATTTTGAGACTATCCTTCCACTTAGAATTGTCAGCATCGTTCTGTGGGATGTGGATATATTGTGGAACTGTACAACATGAAGAAGAGTCTTGATTGGCTTCCAACTGTCATGTGTCTTAGTTAACTCACCTGTTTTCATTGCCAAGTTTGGATCGTAGTAGATCTTGGACTCACTAGCTGTAATTCTAGGTTTTCAGTTCAACCCATAATTCAGCATTTCACACTTTTTATCTTATACTATGCAATGTCTCTTGTAAAGTAATTTCCTTCAAACCAGATATGCTTTTAAAATCCAAAGCAGACCTCTTTTGACTCCTTCCTACTAAGGGTGAAGAATGATATAAATGTTTATTTACTTTTTGTTTGTATTCCAGAGTCCTAATTTTCCAATGTATGGTCCCAGAAAATATCCATACCCACCCCAAGGAAGGTCATTGGAAATTCTGAGGGGGAGGGGGCCTCAAAAGCCAAAATTTTAAAGGGAAAATATAAAACTAAACTGGAAATTCTACAGGGGATGGATGGGGTTCGAACCAAAATACCTTCCATTGGGGGGGGGGGGGGGTATGGATATTATCTGTAACCACACAATAATTGTGAGACAGGTTGAAGCCTCTCAAACTTCAGAATGTTAGGTAAATGTTAGGTAGTGGTTTTGTAACTGCACTGCTTCTAACTGGTTTTGTCATTTGGTTCCCTGTTTCACTCAAACTGTAGGGAGAATGGAAACATAAAGTTTTTAACAAAGGGGGACAACAACTCTGTAGATGATCGTGGTCTTTATGCCCCTGGACAGTTGTGGCTTGAAAGAAAGGATGTCGTTGGAAGAGCTAGAGGGTGAGTTAACTGGTTATTCCATAGTTATATTTGAAAAAAATTAAATTCCCACAGTACAAAAATTATGTTAGAAAGTAAACAGCTCTACAAAAAAGTATAATTCAATAGCTTTCACATGAATGGTCACCCATTCATCCACAGAATTGATCAACAGACTAGAGGAACCTCGATATAACAAACCTCTGTATAACAAAGTCCTCAGTATAGTGAACAATGTTCTCCAGCCCGGCCTTTTACAATGTATGGAGCGGAACCTCAATATAACAAACCAATTTTCATAGTTCCTTGATACTTTGTTAAATCAAGGTTCCACTGTAGGGCATTATAGACAACACCATAATAATATTAAATACTGCCCAGTAGCTTTCATTTGGATGATCACACATCAGGATTCATCCACAGTTTCAAAAGGTAGAACCACCTTGTACAGCTTGCTTTCGTTTGAATGGTCTAACATCAGTATTTTGTCCACAGTTTCAGAAGTTAGAACAACGGTTTGTAGCATAATATACTGCAGTTTAGAATCACTCAACATTTCATTGTAATCATAACAACCTTTCCTTCTTTTCTTTCCTCCTTTTTTGTAGTTTTGTTCCCTATGTTGGCATGGTTACAATTCTTATGAATGATTATCCGAAATTTAAGGTTGGTAAAGATATTGCATTATCCTTATATTTAATATTCTGGGCGACTCCTCCTTTTGCTATTGCTCATACATTCTGTGCATCTCAGGATGGTCCAAGGTACTCTGTTTTCTTAAGAACAGTGCCTACTAATTCAAAGGTATTTTTGCATGGTTTATGACTGTTTTGAAAAAGAAGATCTTAGCTAGGATTATTGAAATTATTCCAAAAAGAAAATTGAGGGCAACCATGCATTTTTTGGAGGTAATATAGCTTAGATTTGGGAAAAAATTCCATACATCGTTTTGAATGTAATTATCTCAGGAAAATGCATGGTAACCCCCAATTTTCTTTTTTGATTTCAATAGCCTTGCTAAGGTTGTTTTTCCCTCATAATAATTATTATAAACTGCACAAAAACACCTTAGTTTTTTTTAACTGGACAGTTTAAACAGAGGCCATCAGCAAGGCACGGAAAAGTTGTAATAAAACTCATCAAAAACTTCACACAAGTAGCAACTACAGGACATGCAGCACTACATGTATAAGAGATCCAAAAATAAAATGTGTTCTTTGAATATTTCTCTGTTATCTTTTCTTTTTTTCAGTATGCCATTCTTGCTGCATTGGGGCTGTTTGTTCTTATACACCGAGAATGACAAAGGAGTTTAGACTATGAAAAGGCTCTGACAAGACTGAGACATTTTTTGAGCTTTGCTTGGTTGATGTCTTAAGTCAAAGTATTGTCAATGGAAACCAGTCAAAAGCATTTTTGTTCTCATTAAGTTAACTGCGTTGAATTGTGTCCTTTCTTAAGTAAGAGTATTCTCTGTTAAGTGATGCAGTTGACAAGATGCAGTCACAAAAACATACATGTATTGCACTATTTAATATATCCTTTTTTTTTTCAAAGTTCAAGACTCTTAACTTCTTGTGTACTTTCTTAGTTATAGCTAATCTTATTACCGTGAAACCTTCTCTCTTGAACCACCAACAAACAATGAATTGACAAAGTTTTTAGATAAGATAATAACTGTGCAAGTTTTTGCTCTCACCAGAAAAACTGGTCACTTTAACAGTAAGGTGATTGTAAATGTGTTTCCTGGGGGAGACTGCAAAACAGAACCGTTATTTGTCTTAGAATCCACAAACACAGACACAAATGGGCACAGATTGCTGAAAGCATGACCTCGTGAGGTGAGCCTGGATTTGTGCATGCCTCACATGGCCTGTAAAGCTAAAAAAATGCAAGTCTCACTCTCCATTTCCTCACTTGCTTCCTTATGTACCTACCTACAGCAGACCAGTGCAAAGAAATATGGATTATTTTAAAGTTTTTGTAAGATTTATTTGTTGCTCAAAAGGTAGCGTTGCATTGTACAGAGTTTGTTCAGAGAGGCGCAGCTTTACTATTCAGTTGCCATGCCAACAATCAATCATTTCTTTTTCTGAGTATACCCATGTCACTGACTGAAAAGTGCATATATCAATCAATCATTGGTTGAACATTGTGGAAACTGAAGAAGAGGTGGTACTCAAGGAAAAAAAGTTTTAAGTGTTCAAGTCAGAAATGTACTTTTAGAATTAAAGTGAAATGAAGTTATAAACAGAACAGACATAAACTTGAAGTGTGCATTTACTGGGCTAATACAATGTAGCTCTAAAGTAAAAAGTAGCCATGCAAACATGACTTTCTTGGAAGGATTTTCTTCAAGTTATGTGTTGCGGTTCCCCACTGTTCTTGTACAGCTTGGCTATAGCTGATTTTTCTTGGGCGCTTGTATGGTGAGAGTAAAAAATCCTCTGGCACCAAACTTACATGCAGCCCCCTGGTTGCCCCTACCCCCTACCCCACCCCGGGGGGTACTCCCTATAATGGACTATACCGGGGGGGCTCCGAAAGAGGTACTTTTTTCAGACAGGTGGTATATAAAAGGGAATGGATTTCATGCGCTGTACTATAGAAAAGGATAGTTCAACTGAATACGTTGAAGAGACCCACCAAAAAAAGATGCAGCATTTCTACTGTAGGTATGTGAAAGAGGTACCATTTTTCTACGGAAGCTGTAAGGAAAGGTTACCTTTTCTGTCAAAGTGGTATAAAAAAGGATAAGGGTTTGGGCCTCAAGGTGGAGGCTCCCCGTGCAACCCAGGAGAGTTCTTTTCCAACCGTCATTTTATTCGAGAACGCGTGATAACTAAAGGAAGAAGTTAGTGAGACTGCAGTCAAGAAAGAAATTGGATTCTACCTCCAAATCCGTAGGTATTCTCTGTCTCGTAGAGTTGAGCGAGCGAAACACGCGATCGCCCTAGAAATTTACTTCCCGCTTCTACTCGCGGGTTGGTTTTAAGAAGGGATAGAACAAAGAAAATGATTTTTGGAACAACAGACAGTTGATACCCACGCAAGAGCACCCCAGGTTGCTAGTAGACTAACTTGGTGTCCATCTTTTAATAATTGTTATTAACTACAAATTCTAATTTTAAAACTATACTAAATCTTCAATATTTCTGATTTCTCTTAATTTTACCAATCCTTCTAGAAAAACTTTCTCCTCCCAAATGTACCCAAAAATCACTCAAAAATTCACAAAACACCCCACAACATAGAATACTCGTAGCCTATTTCTCACTTCATTTAGGGTAAGTAATGGGGTATGGGTTGAGGGGACGATCAATCGAGCGAGTGAGTGGAAAAATGACTTCTCGCGAGGAGGTGCGGCAATAGTAACGATACCTCAGGCTGGGAGGAGAGAAGTCACTCCTCCCTGCTAGTCTTCGCAGCAGTCGCTTGCCTTCTGAGAGCGCCGAGGTTGGTGAAGTCGAAAAGGAGAAAGAAAAAAGGGAGAGGGTAGCTTTCGTTCGCTTCTCGTGCTCGCTTGGAAACGGCTGTTAGGTAGGTCATGGTAGGTTTTTAGACTCCCCCGAAAATCACATCTTCTCACGGCAGGTGATGTTGTAAAAAATCATTCTATGCATGCCGTTTCGTTTGTTTTGGCTAGGTTAAGGGGAGAATGTAACATTTTTCTTGATCAAAAATTGTCTGTAGTTTTCGTTTGGTGTAAACATGACTCGAAACTTACTTTGTGTTGTCGTCCCGCCGTGTAGCGTGTTGGGCAAAAACCATTCCGATCCATGGCTGATTAGTCTCAAACTGTTATTAAAAATCCTCCAGAAGGATCCCTCGAACACTCCCTCCCCCATTTTAATAAAACTCCCACATAACAAGGATTTTTTTTTCTATTTTCTATATATTTTGGCGCGAGAAATTCAAACACCGCCGGGAAAACGAAATAGAACGATGAGAAATGAACCGGAGAGACCGGAGAAGCAAATGGGAAAGAAACGGGAATCCCATTCGGTTGTATCCAAATATGGCATTCCTCGCCATATTAGGAAGCCTTGCTTTCTTGTGCATGTTCCGGGAAGCGTGGTACCAGCGAGGTGCTGGATTTATTTTCTCTGATTTGTGTTGTTTTCTTTGCGTTCAAATAGTTGAACAACGCTCAGGAATCACAGAAAGAACGGTGCCAACATAACTCATTGGGCTCAAAAGTCTTGTGCGGTGTAAACGTCGAACTTTCGCGTTGTCAACGTGGCGAATCGTTCACTCACTCCATAATTGAAGACCCGACAGATCATGGAAACCACAACGAATGATCTAAGCGGAGAGCCAAGCGAAGGAAGGTATGCTATTTAAGTTTTAAAGTTCATGGATAAACGATAAAAGACGCTTAAATGTTTTCTGTCGATGATTTCCTTTGAAATTTTGTTGGGAAAGCTTCGAAATCGCCTATTATTGGATTCCATTACTGCCTTTTCACGAAATACCCGCGTAGACACGGTAAAAGACAGACTCATTACTATTTCATAAAGCTGACTATTCAACCAGAAGTGAAATATTAAACTTAACAATTAGTTAAAAATGTGTATTCTCTATAAATTGCTGTAAATTGTAAAGGAGCACTTTGTATTTTTTCTCGAGTTTGATGAAAACATTTTAAAGTAAGATCCTACATACATTAGTAACTTGACTTATATTATTGGCTCTTGTTTACGAGCACGTATCGGAATTTTGTTGCGCAGACAATAACTTTTTTATCTTCAGTTTCAGCCTTTTTTGTCATTTTATGTATTGATGATCTAATTTCGGAATTTCAAACAAAAATTATTTTAATGAGCTGTTCACCACTAAGTTGCCTTCTGAGTGAAATTATTAATTATAATTGTGAAAAGTTTTATACAACTGCAAAGGTGAAGAAAATTGTCACAGATTTATACCACGCCGAAAATTTCTCCACAGTAATTCCAACGCCATACATTAATTATGTATCCACTTTGTGACTCAAACTCCTTCTCATGCTTGCTGTTTTTGGAAGAGGGTTTGTATGACAGTGGTGCATGTATAAGTAATGTATGGGGCTGTGAGGAAATCTTTCCATATTTCTCCCTACCATAATAAATCTATGGAGAATTCAAAGATTTAAGGACGGTGCCTACTTTTGTTACTGTGCATACGTTCTGCGCATCTTGAGATACTTAGGTTCCCTACAGGTGGTGGATACCAATACAGGGATATTTTTGCGCAGTTTAAAGCTATGCAGAGAAAGCAGAACTTAGCAAGTGCCTTTGGTATCAATAAAGAAAATTTGGGGTAACCATGCATTTTTCAGAGTTGCTTCAATATGGAAAAAAATGCCATACATTGCTTTGTATTTTACTGTTTTTTAGAATAATTATAATGCGTGGTTACCCCCAATTTTCTTTTTTTAGATTTCAATAGTCCTTGCTGAGATCTGCTTTCCCCACACAGTCATAAGCCACACAAAAATACTTCCTTTTTAGTAGACACATCCTTAAAAGAAATATGTTATTAGTCACATGACCAGACAATCACCTATATTTTGAAACCAGTGCATGCTTTCAAAATAAAAGTCCTATTATTTTATTATGGGATGTAACTTCTTAATGCCTTATGGCTTAGTGCATTATAACTCCCATCTTCATGAAGCTGTGTTCCCTTTTTCCACTCGGGTTTTGACAGAATACGGCAGCAGTTTGTTTACTGGCTAACCTGCTGGAACAAAATGGTGACCAACGTATCAAACTTGATTGTCTTGATTAATCTTGATTGTCTAAGACAGATTCAGAAATAAAAGTTTGCTGTACATCGTACTAATTGTTTTCTGAAATTAAGCTTCTCAAACGTTATTGGATATCTATTATAACAGCAGCATTGAAATGATTGCAAAAATGAAAGTAACATTTTAGCTGATGAGACAGTGGACATCTGTGGCTTGCAAGAACTAAAATAGACGGAGTACATTGAAGATGAAGACAAAATTGAATGTTTTCAAGACCTGTGCTAATCACATCTTAAATTAACCAAAAAAGAACTATTATTGAGCTGTCACAAAAGGAATCTGCGATTACAAAACAATTTTTAATAACCCACAAGGCAAAGTACACAAAGTTTATACATGTACATGTAATCACGCATTGTTCATAAGTAACACATTCTTCATGAATCATGGATTGTTTATAAAATTATACAATAATAATTTTGGTGGTAAAACTGAAACTGTTGACACATCAACTTGATTCACACTGACTAAAATCTGTTCACAGCAAACTGAAAAACAAAAAAAAAACAAAAAAAAACTGTCAAAATGGTCAGGTCACATCCTTGTGTATTGTTGGTGTGCAGTGCATTCTGATAAATAGCCAGCAAAGTTGCTTGAATTCAAGATTTTTCTTAGGTATCTCCGATAAATCCTGATTAAGTTGCCGCTCGCTTGAGACACTTTTTCCACAGCAATAATTATTTATCAAGCATCATCATTGCCATGCTTGCCTTCTAAAACCTCACTCTTTCTTTTTTAATTAATTTTATTAAATTTTTAGTTATTGTTTATCAGTTAGAATACTTAGGTAGAATATTAGATGGCATAAATTAGTATGGGTACATTTTGTTTTGTTTGTGTGGCTACCTGAAGTATGAACCATGGATATGACTAAATAAGCCCCACCTTCCTTCCCTGCAAGTTAGTGTTTGGCCATGGGTTTGTCAAGTGTTTCCATTTTCTTTTCTTTTTCTTTTCTTTTTTTTTTTTATCTCTTTTTTTAACTGTAGTTAAATATCCTTGAGCACTTTAACTAATGACTTCATTTCTTTACAGAACCTTAATTCAAGAGAGATCTTCAGGTAAATATGCCTTATTCTTCCCCAACTAGTCAGCCCTACTTTAGCATTGAAAAGTGAGTAAGGAAGTTTTGGTAATGGGTAACTGACCATTGTTTATTTCTTGTAGCTGAGAACAGTCCTTCTGCTAGTCCAAATAAACCAGAACAGAGAAAGGTTTGTATTTTCATTCTTTTTTTTTTTTTTAATGAAAGATGAAATGAAAGCAGTTATAGAAAGGAAGCCTGTAAAAACAAATCAGGCTTGAACTTAATTCAAACCCATGACCATCTGATTACCTGCCCAATACCCTACTAACTGAGATATCAAGCTAACTGTGATCTGATCATTTTGCTGAATTTGTTATGTGTGCATCCAGAAAATATCCATACCCACCCATGGAAGGTCATTGGAAATTCTGAGGGGTGTGGGAGGTATGAAAAGCCTAAATTTTAAAGGTAAGTATGGAGCTAAACTGGAATTTCCAGAGTGCTGGTGAGGGGTGTATGGATATTTCTCGAACAACACAATATATCTGGCAAAAATGAAAAGGGTTGTAACTAGGTTTCTTGTAGTGGGAAGGGGGAAGGGTACCGTAAAATTTTGGAATTTAGGGCTTTTGATGGATGGCTCAGAGGGAAGTATGTAACATTTATACTAAATTGATTGACCTTTATTTTACAGACAATGTTTACAAAAGGAAAGAAAAGGAAAAAGCCTGACAAGGACCTAAATGCGCCGAAAGCTCCTCTTACAGGATATGTCAGGTTTCTGAATGAGCATCGCGAGAAAGTGCGAGCTGAAAATCAAGACCTTCCTTTTCATGAAGTCACAAAAATCCTTGGAAATATGTGGAGTCAGCTGCCTTCTCAGCAGAAGCAGGTATGGTTTGAAATGTTGTAGCGAAACCAAGAAAATGATAAAAGTGACAGTGCTCATGGCTTCAAGTTCGTTTTAGTAAAGTACTGCTCAAGTTTGACATTAAGCTTGAATTTTTCCAGGGTATAAAATCATGCACAGTCATTCCTGGAGGATCTCTATTTAACTGTTGATTTTGAACTTCAAGCTTTTTCTGTGTGTTTTCTCCAGTTATCCAGCTACTAGGTTTTTGTTAGTCCACATATGACAGTAGATGTTTTGACTTACATGTGCACTATATCCTAACATCTTACTGTTTAAATACAGAGTTATCTGGAAGAAGCTGAGAAAGACAAAGAACGCTACATGAAGGAGCTGGAACAGTATCAGCAAACTGATGCCTACAAGAATTTTGTTGCCAGGCAAAAGGCAATGAAAAAAGGTAAACATTTCAGGACATAACTTGCATGGATATTAACATTTCCTTCTCCCATCAATAGTATTGGTTATCTAGAGTTTCAAATAGCAGTATTTTTAGTGCCCAATTCCTGTGATAAAATAATTAGTTGGAGTTCTTGATGAACAATCAACAACAGTGCAATAATTGGTGTAGAAGAGGGAACTCTGCTCTACCATCAGTGACAGTGTAACTATAAAGCCTTATTTAGCAAATAGACCCCTTCAGGCTGCTGGTAAATTGACGGATAATGCACGAGGCTGAAAGATTGTCCAAGTAATAAACAGTTGGCTGAGGAGCGAGGCTTCAGGAGCAAAACTTAATGGGAAATTTTGAGGGCAATGTTTAAGCCGAGAGCACCACCAACCGACATAAAGTAAAATCATGTTTGGAGCATCTGTTGAAACCAGGTACATGCTTGCATATGATAAATGGCAGCAAGGTTAAGCACTGACTCCTTGTTCCCCACTATAAGATGATATGTAGGAATAGCAACAGTAAAACAGCTTGTTCAAGAAGAAAGTGCACACCAAACAAACTATTTGCTAACAACATCGGAAAATGCAAGAATGAAAATTACTGGCACTGCACAACTTGCCAGCAATTTGATAGTAAATTCAGTAAAAACTATAAGTAAATGGTTGCATTGAAGATTATTACACTGTACATACTGATGTCTGGCTGTTTTGTTTTTAGCTGACGGGGAAGGGGTCAATGGGACAGAGGTAAATACATAAAAGTGGCCATGGTGTAGGGGCTAATAATATTAACAATATTATTCCAAGAGTGCGCATTGGATATGAGATGACAGATAGCCAACAAGGTGCATCCCAACGAGTTGGCTATGATCAGCTCGTACCCAACAAGCATGAGTGGAATGATAATATTGTTTTATTTAAAACGATCAACAAATATTGCTAGATCTTGTTGATTTTACTTTGCAAGAACAACCAGAACACAATTTAATAGGCATGGTATAATTTCGCATATACCATGGCTGCTAAGCTAATCAAATCTCTGGAATTTTGTTAAACAATGATCCAGTTTTTATTTATTATATATTGTAAAGGTTTCCAGGATTGACTGAGAACATACTGAATAATAGACTGTATCAGGATTTTCAGTATTTAACTGACGAGGTGGACAATTTTGATGAAAGTAATCAATGAGGTTTGCTGAAATTAACATGGATTGAAGCTAAGACAATGTTCTAAATTACAAAATGGCAAAACAGACAAACAAAGCCAATATACAATGATTTGTACTTGTCTCTCGTGGCAAATTGACGGTACCTGAGATGCAGTTTAGTCATTTATGATCCAAAATTTAGTCTACCTTGAGTACTTCAGTGTATCTCCTGTCCCAAAATGATGTATCAAATTAACGACAAACGATTGCATAACTGACAGACGCTGATGAGAAAAATATTAACCTTATTATTTATGATTAATGTAAACATAAACTAAAGGAAACTGTTAGCTATTGGAGCCAATACAGCATTTTGTGTTCATTCCTTATTCTTTAAATTTATCATTTACTTTATCAGGGTGGAAGCGATGACTTGTTCTGCAGTGCATGCAACCTGTATTTCAACTCGCCTCATAACAAGCGCGAACACATGTCTGGGAAGAAGCACTTTGCAGTCATCTCATCACAGATGGACAGAGCTGAGAGACAACTAGAAAAAACAACAAATGGAAAAGATACATCGGAGAGTAAAAAAGTGGAGGAACCCTCAGAAACTCAGTCACAGCAGATTCCGCTGGATGGCGATATACCAATATTCACAGAAGAGTTCCTAAATTACAACAAAGGTATATTGTACCAGCCTGCTGATCTAGGGATGGCGCAGTGATGAGGGCACTTGTCTCCCACCAGTGTGGCCAATGTGTTGATGCCATACGTGGGTTGAGGTTGTTGTTGGTTCTCTGGTTTTTCTCTGGACACTCCAGTTTTCCTTCCTCTACAAAAACCAACATTCCAAATTCCAATTTGACTTGGCAACAGTGGATGAAAGAGCCGCTCTGTGGAAGCCACTGAAATTCCCATATATATATTTACTTTTTTTTTATTTATTATTTTATTTAGTAAATCCTTGTTGGAGGTACCAAAATAATGATTTTGTAGCCAAATGAATGCTTTTTAGAGGGTGTAGGGTGGTGGTACAAAGCTCCTACTGGGAACAGGCAGTCCGTAGACTGACAAGGGAACTCATTTTTTCTCTCTTTCACTCAACCAAAAAGATGCATACTGACAAGTTAAGTACTAAATAAAATCTTGAAATGTTCCTAGCCTGTCAAGAAATATTTAACTGACTTGATATCAATACAAATCTCTTTTTGTTTTTTTTTTCTAGCTCGTGAAAATGAACTGAGAAAGCTGAGGAAGGTGAACACAGAGTTTGAGGAACAGAACGCCATTCTTAGTAAGCACATAGAGAACATGAAGAAAGGCATTGACAAACTCGAAGGAGAAAGAAAGGAACAACAAAATGAAATAACTGGTTTACAGAGACACCTTGCCAAGCTGCGGCAAGTCATCTCGCGCTGTTTTAGTGATATTCAAATCCCAGGAGAAAAGGAGCCAATTACGCTGGAGTCTGTGGATTCATTTGTTGGTAAACTGCAGCAGTATATTCAGGAAAATAGCAAAGAAAACTTGGAGTTAACGGCTAAAATAAAAGACATCATTGCATCTCTGGACTACCCTAAGTAAGTGAAATTAACAGTGAAACCTGCCATTTAATGAACCTTTCATATAACATTTATGATTTGTACCTGAAGGTCACTAGCCATGATAGTTTGACAGTGTTTTCCAAGTCTTTGTTGCTGTGCTGTTTCTTTACAAGAAGCTCTTATTCACATTTATCTCTCTCATGGCCCTGTTTAAAGCAAAGTTAAGCTTCTCCAGAATTATTACCCCTTTTGAATTCTTGTCTGTAGCTCATTAATTTGCAGTTCTGTAAACTCTTGTTGTCCTTGTTCTGTATTTTGCTGCTTTCAAACTTTAACTTATTACTAGCAGTGTAAACAGAGACCTTGGTATCTTTCATTCCTGGTTAGTGTTAACCAGTTTTCAAACAACCTCGCCCAGTTGTACGAGCGTGTTGGTGGTAGAAGTACTTCTAGATGCCCTTGGCTACAGAAATTTAAATTTCTGGCATATGTGGAACAATACAGGAGGTATACGTGAAGTGACCAATCAGGACAATGTTTCTGTTAACAACAGCATTACATGTAAAAACATGCAATTTGATGTCACAAAATTGGTCCAAATGATTGACACTCAACTTGGCTTGGTGCTTACATCAGTTTCTAAGACCCTGCAAATGTTTGCCATATTTTTAAAGTAGTAGTAATGATATGTTGTTGTTTAACTTTCTTCTATTTCATCTGCAGTTCAAAATATATGTTTCATATATTTACAATTATTCATTCATCCTACACGGGCATATTACGAACTCACAATGTATGATCAGCTCCCAATTGGCTTGACAGCTTAGTTGGTAGAGCACTGCACCGGCATCACAGAGGTCATGGGCTCAAATCCTGTTCAAGACTGAATTTTTTTCAGGATTTCTTTTCGCAACTGCTTAAGTTGCGTACTAACTGCAAGGATCTTTCTTCTATTTGAATTCTCGTGCTCGTCTGGTCTCTCCTCGACTACCTTTGTGGTTGTTATTTGCGGGACAAGCAACTTATATCTGAATTTGTAAAATAAATTGTTGTTGTTGTTGTTTTCATCTGCAGTTCAAAATATATGTTTCATATATTTACATTCATTCAATGATATGTTGTTGTGTTGTACATTTCAGCTGCCTAAAAGATGGAAACAGCTGATAATGCAAGTTCAATGTGACCTTCATTTTCATCCTGATTTGCTGTGCGAGGAAAGACTGGAGAATGTTTTATTGCAGATTTGTGTTGTAAATATTGCTGTGTGATGCACATGAGAGGACACTTTAACTAATCACTTCAAACCACAAACTCACACAAAGCAGTTATTTTACAAAGCTGACTTTTTGTGTGTTCCTGTTTGGTTGTTTTGTTCTCTAAGGTTTCTCCTAAGAAAGAGACACTTTTTCAGATTGATTTCCTAAAAAAAGAAAGACAGTAACTAAAGCTGATTAATAATAGCAGTGATTAAATTCATTAATTTTGCTATTTGGAAATGTTTCAGCCTCCTTAAAATTGACAGCCAGCAATCTCATCCCTTTATTTTAGGGTCCCCCACTCCCTCAAGTAGGCCAATAGTCCTGTCATTCGTGTACCCAGAGCTTTGGAAGTCTCTTAGCCATGGCCTTTGCAAGAGAAACAGGGGGCACAGTAGACAGATGATTTGACATCTGGGAACAAGAATGGGAATTGGTCGAACGTGTTCAAGTAGCGGTTTGTTTCCTGTTTTGTATTTCTAAAGTGTCAATTGATCGAAACATCACATCCAAGAGAATAAGAATCTTTCGCACAAAAACTGGAAGTTCTAGAATCTAGGACTTGAAAATCATCTGTCTCAAGAGCCCACTGTTTCTCATTCCAAGGGTTTGCCAGCTAAGGGAAAATGGAGTACCCTGCTCTTGTTGTCTAATTCTCTAACAATAACATGCTGCTTCAATCATTAGTAATCTTTACATTTATTTTATGTTGTGTAGCTTTCTTACTCGTGACCAGTGTAAAATTTAGAAACACTTTACAGGAACAACATTTAAGTGTACTGTTGGTGCAGCTACTAAACCTTTGGCACAAATAAGGTTATGTATGTTACACCAGTAACTTTGCCCATTGTCAATTACATATGAACAAAAGTGACATGTGGTTTTGTACCCTGCATCATGCTTTATTCTCCTTGAGAAGTTGTTACATTTGAACAATTTGCATGGAAAGCCCTTATGACCAATCAATTTGAAAAGTATGTAATTTTTTTTTGTCTTAGAAAGGACGTGAAATGAAATTGTTGTTTATTTGACAATAACTGGTAAACCAATTTTTGTCTGCTTTCCAAATCAATCTCTCTCAGCAATAATTGCAGGGAAAGTTTATCAAGTTTCAAGTTTATTCAAAAATCCAACCAAGAAAAACAAGGAAGTTTGTGTCGCTATTGTTATCTAAACAAGAAAATCAGTACACCACTACTTTTTCCTCAATAGATTTGAATATTCCTGTAATTTAATCTGGCCAAAGGTCTGTAAATCATGTCACGACACCTTAAAAGCGCTTTCAAGAAACGTTTGCACTTGTAAAAAAAATTATAACCCGAGACTTTCAGAGGTAGGAGTAAGAAGCGTCAAAACTCAATTTCCTCGTGAAAAGTTAAAAATATTGAGTCCTGAGATGCAGAGAACCATACAAAAGACAAGAATAGAAGACCCATGAATTTGCACTAAATGTTTGTAAGACCAGTATTTTCTTAGACACCATTCACCACCCGCAATAATAATGTAGACGTGGTTTAAAGTTCTGTAATTTTTACCGTGTACATGTATATTGCTTTTAGAGCTTCTTTCATGTCCAAGGGTACCCAAAACCTAAAAAAAGTCAAATTACATTAATTTTGTGAAATATTGACAGGACGTTTTGCTTAATACGAAGTATTTGAACTGTCACAAAAAAATTTATATTAACTCACCTTGAGTTGTTACAATTTTGGGTTTATCTCTAGGAAAGGAAAGATTGAAGAGCACGATAAGTTATGTACAGTTCTTACAGTAAGTTGATGTGTTACAGTGAAATTTGGAGAAAGCAAAGTTGATAAAGACCTGTTGCTATAATATGAGAGCTTAATTTTTTGTATGGTGAGAGAGATTGTCTTGAACGATTTGTTTGTAAATACTTAGTTGTGGAAAAAAGCATCTTTTCATATAATGCACCTTTATATCTATTTATAGATTAAACTTGTTGTTTTCTAGAAAAGCATAGAGAACTTGAAATGTGAATGCATGAAGAAAATGTTGTGTCATTGACTCTTAAATTTAATTGGAAAATTTCAAAGTGGCTATTAAATAAAGCTGCTAAATCGTTGTTGACATAGTGTTACGAGATTTAATTAAGGCCCAGTTCAAGCGTCGAACTTTCACGTATGAATTTGCAATCTGTAGGTGCCTTGCAACCAATCCGTGGAGATGCAAAAAGACAACGGTATGGTGGCCATGTTGGATGACAAAAAAAAAAGGTTCTGTCATCCAGCATGGCTGCCACACTATTGTCTTTTGGATCTCCAAGGATTGGTTGCAAACCACCTTTTCTCAGAATGGTGCAACTGCAATGAAAACAAGCTTTTTCCTGTCATACGATTTTATTTCAACGTGCTTGTTGTCTTTAGATATATGTATTGCACCACCAATGATTAGTTCCCACAAATTTGACTGATGGAGTTCGACGCCTGAATCATGTGTCAAACTAAGGTACTTGGGTTAACCCAGGGGGGCGTTCTTTAGGAGTAGACGGTTTTCATATTCTTTTTGGACCTATTCTGTTTTCGAAATGAACAGAATAGTATTTCGTTCATTCTGCCCCGGAAGCCTTAAGGTTTAGGGATTATGAAACTAGTGTAGGTTCTAGTTCTCGGGATCTACTTCTTTCAGTGGGAGTGGCCGGTTTATATTCTGTACTCCTATCCAAGAAAGCTCCGTTACCCTCCTACCCCCCCCCCCCCCCCAACACACACACACACACACACACACACACACACTCAAATAAGCCCTCCGTTTGGTGGTCAGATTTTTTAATAAGCCCTACTCCCTCCGCCCACCTTACCTGTAAAAGGAAAAAAATGGTCTAAACTTCAGCCGGTTTATCTACGTTGCATAGGAAAACGCGGTCTTCAAAGTGCAAAAGTATTACTGTGCTAAGTCAAAATGACTGTTAGTCGTGTGGCCATGGAGGTAAAATGTTAGTTTTGTTCAAAACTCATGATTGATGGCGGAGGGGAGGGGAGGAATAGAGCTTATGATAGGGGGTTTACGCCGGTGATGGGCAGAATGTTATAAGGGATACCGCCAAATATTAATCGTATACGAGATATGCAGAGTACACCCCCGCCACTAGCTAGTGGAGCCTTAAGGTTACCCTATACCTTCAGAGGTGTCTTCGTCAGAGGTGTCTCGCGTCCAAGCGATGTAGCGCGTCCGGTTTAAACTGTAGATACCTGAGCCCTTATATCAAATTAAAGCTTATAGAGCTGGCAATCCAACTAAACCAAGAATTTTGAAATAAACTGAATTGCCGAATTTTTAGCGCTGTTTTATTAAATCAATCTTGTTCACTTCGAGGAGCCACTTCAAAGAGCTAAAACTCAAAAGGACTTTGTTCGTTTGCCTTCAAATTTGGACAGTAGCTAGTTTAACATATATTCAACAGAAACGTGTCTGCATATTTTTTCTCCGAGAGCGATTTTTGTACGATCAGTCCACCTTTTTTTTATCCTATTTCGAAAATGCTCTTTAACTTTTCATTGCGATTGAATATGGCAAAACGCAGACACGCTTTTTTAGCGCTTTGGGTCCGGAAACTGAGGAGCAAATTAAATTAGCGAAAAACAAAATTCGCTTTGTAGCTTTAAAAAGGTGATTCGGACGCTCGCAATTAGAGGTTGTGAAAAATTCGACAATTCATTTTATTTCAAAATTCTTGGTGTGGTTTGATAGCCAGCTCTATAAGCTTTAATTTGATATAGGGGTTTAGGTATCTACAGTTTAAACTGGACGCGCTACATCGCTTAAACGTGAGACACCTCTGAAGGTTTACGGTAACCTTATAAATGCGTCGATCCTTTGAGTGACATCTGGTAGCAGCATCACTTATTAAAAGTGAAAGGGGAAAATGGCGCGGTTTATTCCCTTAGCTGTGTGAAAGTCTGCGTCAAAAACATTCCGAGCAGTAAAAGGAGAGAGGACTACTCTTTTTGCGGTTTTCGCCATTTCAGAAATTTAAATTTCAGATAAAAAAAAAATGGCCAAAATCAAACCATACAGTGTACAGCTTCCCTATCCTACCCAGCATGCAATTGTGAACTTGTATTAAGCGGACACCCTTGGGACCCTAGACGGTGTCCGCTTAAATACAGTGTGATACAGGTCTGCTTAATTCATCCAGTACTTTTGTGAAACGACAGTCTGGGCATGCTGACTCCTGTTAGTTTTACATCCAGCGGGGGGAGGGGGAGGGGGGGGGGAGTGGGTACTCCATAAAATGGACTATACAGGCAGGCTTCGCCCGAAAGGGGTACCTTTTTCAGGATGGAGGTACAAAAAGGGCAAGGATTTCTCGAAGCCGAAGTATAGAAAAGGGTAGAGAAAACTGTCACTTAGGTCTTTAAAAGGGCCTTTCAAAATGTGTTAAGGCCCCCAGCGAAAAATCATAGAATATTTCTACTGTTGGTATGTAAAATGGGTACCTTTTTCTATTGAAGGTATCTGAAAGGGTGCGGTACCTTGTGGTGTAGTGATCGTTACAGTGAAGACGATAGTGCCAATTAGCTGGATTCCTTTGATCTTGTTCGCCTGTTAGGCTTATGCAAAAGTGGCGCATAAAAAGAAAGATAGACAAACGCTTCTGAAATGAAATGACGAAAAGAAAGAATGAAAAAAGAACGAAATTACGAAGAGAAAGTTCCGAAAAACGCACGACTGCACCCTCCCCCACCGCGCCTCGCTTATTGCATTTTTGAGCTTCAGAGTGAGGCTGTTATGTCAGCCATATGGGATGACCACTGAAGACAGAATTACTGCACATGCGCCCATCTCTTCAAGATGGCTACCAACTTGTCAAGACGTTTTGGAAACGTCGGTTAACGAAAAATATAACAGCCTATGTTTAGTCATTACGGCTTGTAGTAAAGCTTCGTGACAATTAATCATGAGTACTCCAAAAACAGAGGATGGCGAAGCGAACGAAAGAGGACTTCTTGTAGATGACATACAGCGCCTCCGCGAGGTTCTGCATATTTCTGGTGGCACCGACAAAATTTCCTCTGACGAGGAGGTAGACGACGGGTCCGAAGAAGACGAGGATGAACCACAGAAATGTGGAGAAAGTCTGACAGGTTTGCAACTCCGATGTATGCTGTGTACAAAATGTAAAAACGCTTATCAATCTGCATATAACTTAAGTTTATATAAGCTGGAGCTTTATTTAGTATTCTCGTCTCCCGGGACCAAGAGTTCGTCAACTGAATTTCCTTTTGACATCCAGTTTCCCTTTTACAGTATTTACAGACTTACGCCATTTTCAAAATCAGCAGACTTCTGAACTGTTACCTCTAAAGGCCATGGCTGTATTTAATGATTTTTCATTACATGTCAACAAGAGCTCCATAAAGGCCTCATTTATTCCTCATTTCTGCCGCGTTCTATGTGGCTTTGATTTTTTGGCCGTTCCCCTTCAGCGACATTGAGCCTACTGAATAGTTTAAGGACACGGTCCCTAACCTTCTGAAACGTTTCGTAATTTTGTATTTTCTTTTAATTAACTTTAAATTTTGAAAATTATTTGGAGCCTTTGGAGGAGTTGGCCTTGGGAGGCGAAAAGGAAAGGAAAAAAAACACGAATTTCCATTCGCCTAAGGTTAAGACTGCTTGAGCCTTTTCAACACGACTCTTTTCTCGACAAGATATAAAATATAAAGTCTATGCATTGATTTCATGTTCATGTTATTGAATAGTGAGCTTGGGCTGCCAGTGTATTACCTGGTATTGGTAGAAAAAAGAAAGCAAAATATTTTCTGTGCCATGACATGGACTCGAACCCGTGACCACCAGATTGTCATATGCTGACCAAGCAACACCTGGGGGTCTGGGATGGGTGACCAACACAAAAACGGGTATTTCTTGAAGCGGTGCATCACGCTACATGACAGCCGATTAAAAATTATGACAAGAATGATGTATTGTTCAGTGAGTGATGTAGGCAAGCTCGGAAAAAGGAAATCTGAGTGCTCCTATCAGAAGTCTAACCTAAGACCTCCTCTGACTACTAGCTTGGATACTTTTTACCACTGAGCTGCAGGAGACTGTTAATAGTGGGAGTCCATAGTGCCAGGAATTTGTTTGAAACATCTGTAATTAATTAATGTTTACTGTGGATTCTTAGCAACCAGTTGCAGAGACTGTTAAGGGTTGGAAGACCTTAGGTGGTCATTAGTATCAAATCTGGACTATTTAAACAGGCAAGTTATCGAAGCAGTGACCCTCTGCTCCAGAAGCATTTCACGTGGGTCACAGTAGAGACAATACAAGACATTGACTGAAATTTAAAAACAACCCACACACACAAGAGGAGCCTCTGCTATCTGAGTTGAGTCCCCCCCTCCCCCCGGCTCTCCCTTAAGCCCCCATAGAATATTTTGCTCCCCTTTTCTCAGGTGTATACCTCAGACCTGTATAGATCATACATACATAAAAAACATGAAACATTGAGACTCAGCATAGCTGAAGTTTATATTTGACTGACTTCTGATGATGTTCTCTGAATGGAACACAATTTTCTATCAACAGATAATACCTCCAACAAATCACAACTCCAGAACCTGACTTGCCTTTCACCTCTTGTAAGTAATTATGTAGTTTTAGAGTACTTTCCTTTTACCAGAACTGGCCAGCCAGACCAGCCAATCAAAATGTAAATTGAATGCACCATTTTGAAGGGATGGTGCGGTAAAATCTTGAAAAATAGTCACTCTAATAATGGTACATATTATTTTGAAGAAATTCGATGGAGTAGTATGAAACTTATCCTTAAAATAATATTATTGGTACATTCTGTTTATGAACTGACTGATCTGACTGGCCAGTTGTGACAAGTGGAAAGTGCGCTTGGTTTCCAGATAGTCCCACAACAGGAGCCAGAACATTTTCATTTAAATACCATTATTTCCAAAGTAAATTAAATCTTTGGTTTCTCAAACAAAACCTAGCTACCCCCTTAGCAGCTGGCACGTAGAGTGTAGTAGTCCAATCATTTGAGGTAACCATTTAATAACTGACTGAGCGTAATCTGATTTAGTAGCCTTTAGGGGACCTCGGGCTAGTTCATTCTTTATTTCAGTCATTTAAAATCAAACCTTTTTACTATAACCTGACTTATAAGTTTCATTGGTTTGTTTCTCAAAACAGAGTAGCAACAAATATGCCATTCCAGCAGCAGCATGTAGAGCTGAAGATTCCAGAAATAAATCACCATTAAGCACAAGGCAAGAAACTGTTTCAACAGCCAGTTATGGTTCCCTACTTGAACAAGAAGCTGAGAATAACTTACTGCCACTTCAAAGTGCTGTAAACACATCCTTAGATGAATACACTTTTACTGAATTACAACCGGTGAATTGCCAGCCGTCCACATCTACATTTCCCACAAGTTATAAGCCATTCATTAGTGTTTCCTCTACAACTGTTAACGCCTTTGCAAATATTCCGAATGCAAATGTTCCCGCAAGTGTTCCTTCCACAAGCAGTGCAGATCAGTACACTGATGTCACCTGGCTGATGACAACAAATCAGCATCACAATGAAAATGATGATGATGGGCAAGAAGAAGAGATAGAGGAGCTCTTTTTTGAAGGAGATGAGAAGAGTGATGATGACTTTGAGATGCGCAGTGAAATCCAACAGTGCTTGAGTCTAAATAGAGATTACCAGGTAACCCCTCATGCTATCTCAATTAAAAATCTTATACCAATCAATTTTTCAATTTGCAAGGCCATATCAATTATACCAAATTCATGTGTAATATAATATTGTTTGGCCCACCTTAATCCCTCCTGCTTTTGTGCATTTGAATGTTTTAGGTTTTGTTTGCTTCACAATTACAACTGGTTCTCCCTCAGCTAATTAAGGAATACCTAGCTTTCTAGATTTTACTTTATGCATGGCTGTCCACTGTGAAGATTTGCACCATCAATGTGTACTTACTGTACAATGACCTCTGTTCACTTTGACCAAGCTGGTCTGCACATGTCTATAATATGATATAAGATGGTTTGTTATACAGCTGTACAAATCAAATCAAATATCTTATTATGCACTCCCCTCTGGGCTTTTCAGGGATAATTTACAATGTGTGGGGGACTTTGCCAGACTGCTTTTGGTGCAGTTTACAATAATTATTATTAATGAAGTAATGAGTTATGAATGCCCTCTAATGTGAATGTGAATTTGAGGAACACACTAGGGGTGGTGTTATTTTTTTAGTTGAGTATATAGCTGGGGTTGAAAAATATATCTCAGTATTACTTTTGCAATTACTCTCAACCACGCATGATAATTGTTTTTGTTGTTGTTTTTTATCTAGCTGGCATTGTTGGATGAACTTGAACGAATAGAACTGGCTCTGGCAAAGAACCGTGAAAAACAGGTATGGAATATTCTTCAATCTTGAAATGGCTGGCACTTCACATGGAAGAGTGTTTTAGTGGCTTGCCGTAACTAAAGGCATATTTTTGTTAATTTTGTTTCAGTCTGGATTGCATCAGATGAGAGCAAGTAAAGATGAAGGGAAACCTGAACCTCAAACACTAATCAAATTTGGTAATCCTTACTTCAAAGACACTGGCGGTGTGGTAAGCCATAGGAAAGGTTGTCATGGCAAATGTGAAACTATTAAAACATTTTTACTTGGAATGTCTACTGGACTGTGAGCAGTCTCTTTTATCTCCTAATTTTTGTAGCATGTGTGGGATCTAGTGACAAGAAACACAGGTGCAGGGCCAGGTCAATTTGGTTAATTTAGACATTTCCATTTGCACTTAGGTTTTGGGGAAAAAAAGGAAAACTGCTCACAATCTAACTTTCCAATCCTTCCTCTGAAGCAGATCCTGTGTTAATAAATTATTATACCATACTACCAGTAAAGAGCCCTTTCTAACAGGTGCACCTTTTAATTAAAAAGTTTTTATTGGTTAAAAGGCCATTTTCATGATGGCGTCATTTGACTACAACTACCAGAATTCATTGCATTTTCCTTTTCAAATTCGAATTTTGTGATCCCATTGGAGAGCAAAGATTAATAGCTCTAATTAGCATGAGAAAACAAAAAACTGAAGGTTTCTGGTAGTTGTAGTCAAATGACGCCATAGTGAAAATGTCCTATAAGCACCCCAATGCTAAACAGTGTTTTTATTGCACGCCAAGATTTGATGTGTGAGGACCCTTTTTCCAGTAAGACAGCGACCCTTAGAACTCTGAAGATATTGTCACTGAGGAGCATAACAGAGATTTTATTAAGAGTTTATTGATCTAGCAGGGCAAGTGTGTTCAGAGATTTCTTTCAGGCTATTATTTGATAGTGCTGGTCAAAATTGTGGCTACTTTGAACCTTGTTTTCATTAGCAAATCGTGTGTGGCTGCACCCCTCCCATTCTTCTATTGTCTGCAGCTAAATGGTCTCCATTAGAGATAGGCCATTTGCAAGTTGCTTTGTACCTCATTATGAAAGGTTAGCTTTATTATGAAAATTAGTTTTCATTCATATCCAGACAGAACTAATTTTCACATGAAAAGCTTTTACACTTAGCCTCGCTTCTGTAATGAGGTTCAAAGCAACTAAAAAATGGCCTACATGTATAAATTGGACAATGGAATCTTCATGTACATCTTTATAGGGACCACCCGACAATGAGGACACCAAAGCAAAAAGACAGACCTGTCAGATTGGAGGCTACCAGGTTAAACAAAAAGCCTGTGAGTAAACTTCACAAGTTATAAAATAATTATGCATTTTCTGTGGCAGTCCCCATTATATTAGCCTCCCAAGCAGACATCCTTAGGGGTTTGTCACACATTTCCTCCCCCACGTGGGGAAGGAAACACATGACGAACCCCCTAGGATGTCTGCTTGGGAGGCTACCATCATATTGCTCTACAAAAAAGTTGGTCATTGCTTTTGAAGTTGTTTCTTCTCATGTATGAATTGAAGGCGACTGCCTGATCAATGTTCTTTGTTTTGTTAGCAGCAATATTGACTCACGAGTCTACATTGAAATGTGCTTTGATTGAACTAAACTTTTGCAGGCCTTTTCATTCGAAGACTATGTGCATTCATACGGCAGACCAGTCCCTGGATGGGTCTACAAATCAATATGGATTGTTTTGCATAATCTGTAATATAATTATTTGCAGTTCTCTTTTTGTGTCTCCAAAAAATATACACCATGTCTTGATCACAGCTACACATTAATGTTAGTTTAACAGGAGAAATCGGAAGGGAACAAAGTTGCCTGCAGATACCATAAATTTTGTGTAATTTTTTCATTTTTCAATGTGAAGTTTCAAGCTTAAGAAAAATCAACCATCATGACTGCATTTTACACAATCATACTTATAATGATACCTCTAAGAAATGAACAGCACTTTTTTAGTGTAACAGCCATGTTTGTCAGTTACCAAGTGACATTGTACAAAGTCGAATATATAACAAATTAACTATTAAGCAAGTTACAGTCAATACTGTGATTAATAATGATTAACCAAAATACTAACACAAGAAGAAGATGACTTGATTAGTCAAAACGTTTGGTTTTTAATCTTTTTTAACTTTTTAGCCGTGTAAAATAGTATTGTACAATAATAACAGTTAGCAAACATGTGCAGGTGAAATTTCATCATTAAATTAATTTGCCATCAGCTTTTTTATTGAGCTTCTAACAGAAGAATATTAATAACCCAAACCCATAATATTGCCAATGCAAACTGAACCCTTCAACAAACTGGGATCCCTTTATAAGGTAGCTGTAATAGAGTATGAATGGATCTCATGTAGAAGGTGTACACTCCTAATTGGGTGATTACACAGAACAACTCCCCTCAGCCAGTTATTGGCTTTGTTAACAAACATCCACTGACAGGCTACTGACAGCACTGTTGGCCAATAATTGTCAGCTGTCAGTCAGTTAAGGGAAGTTGTTCTTTTCATTTCCTGTACTTGTAATTTTTAGTTCCAGAACCTCTCCCCCCCCCCCCCCCCCACAGAAGGGTGGGGGGGGGGGGTAGGCAGCAGGGCTAGTACAAAAGAAAGAAAAAGGAAAATGTCATCTACTAGTGCCAAATGCTACAAAATGTTGCACTATTGCACCTCAAGCCCTTAATGCATTTCATTTTTTCTATTCATTTGGCAGGGAATGACAAAGAAAAAGATGGCTTAGCTGAAGGAGTAAGGATGCAAAATCTGGAAAACAAACTCTCACCAGTTCTCCAAAAGTATGTAAATGAGAATTTATTTAAATTGAAGAGTTGAAGCAATCAGAAAGCAAAAAATATCATTTATGATAGAAGCTAGATGTGCCCAATTTGTCACAAGCATGGCAGACAACTCCACAACCTTCTGCACACCAGTTGAGTGCTGTAGATCAGTTGTAATAACATAAGTTAGTCGTGCAGCCTCAAGGGCATGCTGCAACCTCAATGTGAGTTGTTTTGATATATGCCATGTGTTTTCAGTAGATTACAAACTGAATTACGGTTTTTGTGGTTCTGAGTCGTTGTGTTTCCTGCTCTCCCTTCATGTACCATATTTTTTTAAGTGTTGAGATACTGGGCAACTCCTTGTCATTTAATATGTTCATTTTAAACTTGTGAATGTATGCATTTGCAATGAACAAGTTATCGTAATGCGGGGGAAATGTCACTCTCTCATTCCATTGGTCACTCAATGGGCTGTAGACTTTCAAATATGGCATACTCACACTTTTTGGAGTTTGAAATTAAAAGAAATAGTGTAAAGAACACTTGGCCGACGTATATAGTCTTCGTACGTTTTTATTTTTGGGAGAAATGCCCCATGTTGTCCGTGTCGAGTCCTGGGCCAACCAACAAACACAATGCAAACCATGTTTCATACCTTTCAGGTCACACTTCATTCCTACATGAACCCACGAATCCTTAGGTGTAGCATAGTTTGATGCGAGTACTGCATTAATAGTACAGTTACCACTTTTCACCTCTGCATTCACGAGTTGGCTCACAGGAGCCCTTGATTGACAAATGTGACCAGCATCTAGCAGTATGATGTTAGCAAAAGAGTATGATTTTACATTATGGTCATCTGTGATTATTTGTCTTGTGCCTTAATTCATCTCCAAGTTCTTATTTTAATTAACTTTTTCATTTTTTTTTGTGTAGGATACAAAAGTTAGAGCTCAAGAACAATAAGACAAATTTAGAGTTGAAGGAATTGGAAGATTTGAAGGCAGAGAGTTCCAAAATCAAGTGAGTTCTATTCAGCAATCATAAGATTCATAAGTCTGTTATGACAGGTGCAGTCCCCCTTGAGGACAGTGGAGCTAGTGGAGTAGGACTCCTTGTCAATTAGCTTACAGATGTAAGATGAATAAATTATTGTAGAAAATCATGACCTTGAAATACTCGCAACAAAAGACAAAAATATAATGTAAAAGTATCTGTGACTCGAAATATTCAAAACTGTTGACAGAGTTCGCTCAATCCTAAGTAGGTTGATCCTTTTCCTCCTTGGGTCCTATTGGGGACACAGGGCACCCACAGTTTAGGGTGAGCAAGGTGTCTGTTATAGTGTGGTACTTGACGTTAACTTGGATACTTTGAAATTAACTTGAGTTGCTTTCTTCTTTTCATTCCAGAAATCTTCCAAAAGAGAAACTGGCATATGACTTGGAGGGCATTGACTGGGACAGAATCAGCAGTACTTATGTAAATAATAGTGTAGAAGTATTCAGGTTAAGTGGGTACAATTTCAGACTTTTGGTGTGACGATTAGGCACCAGGTACCATGTGAATCCACTCTCTCAGTTTGTCCAAAATGGCAGAAAACTTTCAAAATTGGTTCAAAACTAATCAAAACCAAAAAAATGATATAAAAATGTAAAAGCTCAAGGAAAGTAAACAGAACTTTTTTTATTAAAAGGCAGACGGAACTTTGTACTCTTAACATTAGGAATAGATAGTTTTCCGACTCCTCTTTAATAATAATATTGCATGTGGTCTAAAACTGTGACTGAACTAGTGCACTTTTAAATATTCTGGGGCCATATTTTAGAAAACAATAACTAATTAGAACATGTCCTGAAATCTTCTATCTCTCAATCTCATGAACTCAAGCCTATGTAGCAACACATTATAACTAACCAACCAGTCATTACAAATAACCCATAGAACCTGCTTATTGAGAAGCTCCAGTATTTCTCAATGCTAATATTAAAGTGCCACATACTAGTTCAAGAGTTATCACGGTACCCTTTAGGATACTGAGCAAAAAAAATGGCAGGAACTATTTTCGGTCAACTGAAATTGGTACCTGTTTAGTGTTAGGGGTGAAAAATGAAATCAGCCCATGCCCACAAATTATTGCACTTCTGGTACCTTTTAAGGTGTTTTTCGAAAATTTCCAACAATCAATGAAACTCTACGAGTTTTTTTTTTCTCTGTCTTATTTTCATGACATGCTCAGTACCACATATTATTTTTTTAACCCTGACAGTGATCAGCATCAAATTTCTCCTTGTAATATCAATGCTTATTCAAACCCTGAGGTCACAAGAATTAAGGATATGATCACCCAAGGTGAATGTTGTTCATATTTTAATAACTTCTCCACAGTACAAGTTTTTCAAAGAGAAGTATGGGGAGAAGATAGGAGAATTTGTTCTTTAATATTAGGGGTTAAAGGGTTAAACCGTGTTTCTTTCTTTTTAATAATTGATACACTTCTAGGTGCCAAGACGTTCAGGATTTCAGTGCCGTTTACAATGGTGCAACTTTGGTCACCCACTTGTGAACCGAGCCCAATGGACTAAAGAAGAGGACAAGAAGCTACTGCAACTCGCCAAAGAACCTCAGAACACCTGGGTTACTATTGCACAGAAACTTCAGGTACTGAACTAGTTATTGTACCTGCCAATAGATAAGGGGGTTAGTCTCTAGAGAAGCTGTGCTGGAGTGGAAATGAAAGTTTGGTTTTATCAACAGAGCTGAGAGGACAATTTGTCCACCGTAAAGAGATTCAAGTGCTGACGTTTCAAGCGTTGGCGCTTTGTCAGAGTAAATCCTGTAACTGCAATATTGTTGGCTGCATGAAAGCATGGTCTGGTCATAAAAGAAAACATGATTTAGATTGGTAACAAACATGGCCAGGCGAACTTTTGCACCCATATGTTGAAATGGGTGGGTTTGTTTTCTTTTTCACTCGTACAATGAGATAAGTGTAGCGAAATTTAATAATTTTGGTATTTTAAAGGGACTGTGAACCGATAGAGTAGAGGGTAGTACAAATTGAGTAGACACTCCTGGCAAAAGTGTCAATGCAAAGATTATTGGAATGCTGCCTTGCTGTTACCAATAATGAAAGGGACATTCTTCTGCCTTTGGCATATGTCTGGGGCGTCAAGAAAGGAGTATCATTCAGGAAAAGGTAAGGACTTGACCTTAAAGGAGGAGCCTCACCATGTGAAACTTGAGTGAGTAACCCCCCCCCCCCCTCCCCCCAACCCCAGGGACGACATGTCGTGCCTTACTGGTTCTCTCCAGGGACTGGCAAGTCATAGTTTCCCATGGGAATTCAATCTATCCTTACAAAGCAAAACTATCAGCCGCTAGTTTTGTATCTTGTGAACAGGCCCACTTTGTCGTGCATAGGGAATGTCCAGTGCTGTCTTATGAATGAAAACAGCATCACTCATTCATCCAAACTCATACCTTTGATGTTGTCAGTATCTATAATGCTATGTAATTCTGTGTTATTACTTTGGTTTTGTTCTTCCAGACCAAGCGCACCCCTATTCACTGTTATGAGCGATACCAAAGAAGCTTGAACAAAAACCTTCTGAAGAGGTAACATCACAAATGTGTTTAAAGTAGTGTCCTGCTTGTTCGTTGATTGTTTGCAGTCTCTAAAGGGTTGTGAAGATTTTCGGACATTTTGGACTACCAAACAGTTGCTTAAGGACGGTGCCTACTATTGTTACTGCGCATACGTTCTGCGCATCTCGAGATACTCGGGTTTCCTATGGGTGGTGCCTGCTATACAGAAATATTTTTGCGCGGTTTAAAACTATGCGGAGAAGGCAGAACGTAGCAAACGCATTTGGTATCTCGAAAGAAAATTGGGGGTAACCATGCATTTTTCAGAGATAATAAAGCTTCAATTCAGGAAAAAATCCCATACATTGCTTCATATTTTGGCGCTTTTTGGAGATATCATTGCTTAGTTATCTCTGAATAATGCGTGGCTACCCCCAATCTTCGTTTTGGATTCCAATAGGCCTTCCTAAGATCTGCTTTTCCCGCATAGTCATAAACCGCACAAAAATACTTCTATATTAGTAGGCACCGTCCTTAATTCTCCCAAAAGCGCACAGGACGAAGCACAAAGTGCCAGAAGTGTGAATACTCGTTCACCAGCTTCAGTGCAGGTCCACTACTTTCGCCCCACAAAATTTTTGTTGTAAGACGGTACTTGAATGCCAAACTAAATCACGAAACAGTAGTCAAGCAAGTTTGGGAGAAACGTAAAAATCTTTTGCCATATAACTTTTAAGTATTAAATTATGATTTGTCCAAGCCACAACAAGTTAAACTCTGTCTGAGGTCACCAAACTTCTGTCCCGTTATACATCCATGCAGTTGCTCGCAGTTTCTGCAGTTCATTGCCATTATAGGCAATAATTTTTATCTACATAAGTCTGGGAAAAGATAAAAACGCTTTGGAAAACGTAAAAAAAAAAACGGAATTTACCTAGTAAGAATCTGTCTTATAGTTGAGTCTGTACCAATTTAGTCCATCTTTCTTTATGTTTCAGTAAGTGGACCCCAGAAGATGACAAGCAGCTGCTTGAAGTTGTGCGTATTGTTGGGCTCGGGAACTGGCCAAGAGGTATTACAGTTCATTTATGTTTACATTCTCTCAATCTCCATTATCTAGCAAGCAAATCCGTCTTGTGCCAACGACAATGCCAACAACGGCTACAAGCACGGAAAAATTAGATCACAAAGGAAAATTCTCTTGATAGAAAGTTAAAGTCGCACTCTTGCTACAAGGAACCAACTCAGATGGTGTTCAGTTTCTGTGGCAGGAAGCAAACACGAGTATTTCTACTCCCTCCTGGATGGGATACTTGTTTACCATGCTTTGAGAAACGCGCTAGACTGCGGGCAGTCTCTTTTTTCTCCTATTAAAGTTTGAAGTGCGCATTGGATCAAGGCTCTAACAAGCCGCGAGAAACTCAGTCTGAAAATGTAGGCGAGGCGTCATTTCGCGTTGCTACCCATTATATTTTCTTCACGACATGGATACTGAACAAGTTGCAGGAAAAACTAAGTAAATACTGGGGATAACCCAATATTGTATACTAGCACTTCATTTACGATTTTACCTTAGGGCCACTATTAGCGCAAGTGCTCCCCACTAAAAAAGCTTGTTTGTTCCTAATTTTCGAACGCAAAAGAATAGTCGTTAAACTTCGTAAAGAAAATCATCTTTTGGGCCTACAATTTTAGATACCACATTCCTCTTGAAAATCCCAGTGTTCAAAAACGGTAGATTGGACTTGAGAAGCGAAGCGAGTTTTGTCAGTGCACTGCAGGCAAATTACGACCTTTTTTTTTGTTGTTGTTTCTTGGCTGTTCAAAGTGCGTTCGCATTCAATTTGTGGCTTCGGTGTTCATGGATAAGTAATGATATCGGGCCATTCTGCCCGATGCTAGTTTTAAAAGTGTTTTAGCTGGTAATTTTAAGGTTACTGTATACCCAGCCTTTAGAGGTGTCTCGCGTTCAAGAGATGTAGCACGTCCGGTTTAAACTGTAGATACCTAAACCCCTCCATCAAGTAAAAGCTTATAGAACTGGCTATCAAACTATACGAAGAATATCTATAGGTATGTACAGTTTAAACCAGACGCTCTACATCGCTTGGACACGAGACACCTCTAAAGATATACGGTAACCTTAAGCTATAAAACGTGAGTACTCAGTATGCCTACAGATCTTAGATACCGCTTTATAAAGTTAGTAATTAATGATCGTTTGAAACTTTATAGTGGCTAGCTTCTTGGAAGGTCGTCAGGGAGATCAGTGTTTGCATCGTTATACGCAGACTTTGCAGATGGTGAGGAAAGGCAAGTGGACCGCAGATGAAGACGAGGTAAGATTTACCCTCACTGGCACTGAGAACTGTTTTGTCCTTATCTGACGGAAAGAAAATATTTCTTGTCAAACCCAAAGAATGTCTGCATATCAGGCTTAGCGGACCAGATAGCAGTGATGGATTGATCGAAGGGTCTGTTTATGACACATGCACGCATGTAAATCTGACTAGCATGCACTCATGTCAATGCTCAGTGTGTGCGCATGTGATTGACATGCATGTGCACGTGTCAATGTTACCAACAAGCGTCTCATGTGAGTGACATGCTCGCACGCATATGAGAAACTGAGTCATTCTTAATCTGAGTCGGGTTAACCCGCGATAAGGTTCCTTTTTCGTTTCGCTTGGTGAACCATTACCGCGTGAAACGCAAAGCAAAAAATAGCAAGCCACAAAATAAGAGAAGAGAAAAGCGCTGCTAATGGGTGGTTAGAGATCACTGCACCATCAGAAGAAAGCAGAAAAGTGACAGAAACTGACAGAGATGGGACCAGTTGCCGGGAGTAAAATGGTACTTGCGTGAGAGGAGAGATTTTTTTTTTTTCAAGTTGCATGATATTTAGATTATTAAAGCGGGTGCAAGATGTCCACTCATAACTATCACTTAAGCCCTGGTCAAACGACGCATGATAATTAACAATTATTCCATGAGCGTGCGTTGGATATGAGATGGTAAATAGCCAATCAGAACGCTAGAAATGCAATATCCGAGGCTGAGAATTTAATAATTGATGATAGTCGATGATAGTTAAAACTCGTGCACTCGTTTTACCACCAACTATCATGCACTATCATCAACTATCATTCACTTTGAGCATGTTCATATTCGTCATGATATTTTATGATTCATAGTTTTTCTCGTTTGACCACGCGCATGTTAGTGGATAATAGTGGATGATAGTTTTGACTATCATCAACCATCATCAACTATCACGGCGTCGTTTGACCAGGGCTTTAGACTCATTCTAAAGTACCCCTTTTCATCACGCGTCTTGGTCCAAGCTCTTTCCTTTCACGATTTAATTTGTTGTCTAGCGCTCGTGGCTCTTATACAAGAAGCTGAGGTAATGTATATTTTTCGTTTCTTTCAGCTTCTCAAGAAAGGAATTGAAAAGTACGGGACAAGTTGGAACAAGCTTTCTGAAGTGGTTCGTGGCCGATCAGGGCCACAGTGCAGGGAAAGGTCAGTGGATGTATTGTGCAAAACCTTGGTTTTAATAATAATTAATATTAATAATAATTAATATTTGTATGGCGCAAATTAGCATGTGTATATGATCAAATGCGCCTCGGCTTCTTGGTTTTATAGATTGAGGTTGTCCTCTTCTTCCAAAAAATTCTGGTAACAGCAGAATTTCTTGTTTCATTTGCCTGGGATAATTTTTGACGTTCGATTTTGGTTCTTTTGTTGGAGTGAAAAGCGACCCTTGTCCAGGAATAATTTCAGGAAAGTCGAACATTTCAAAATCATTATAATTTATGTAAATGCAAATCACTTAGTACCAAGTACTCGCTGTAAACACGGCAGTTACTTTTTCTTTTAGTTGGTTTAACTTTAATTTGTAACTCGATTCATTAGCGATCTACGCTAGGAGCCTAACGAGGTCCAAATGATTCGAGTGAGTAAAGTATATGTATGTCTATGTATGTATTGGTCGAACTACTAAAAAGTATACATTATATACTGTACTTCAACTCACTAAGTTAAGTTTGAAACATTTGTTGTCGCTGATTGCGTAGATGGGTGAATGCCTTGGATCCCAAAATAGACAAAGGACAGTGGACTCCAGAACAGGATCAGAAGCTGCTGGAAAATGTTGAAATATTTGGTAAAGGTGAGCTAACACTGAGCGATATTGATAAAGTGAAACTCACCTTATTAACACCACCTGGTTATACAGATACAGCTTGTTATTACGCCAGGTGCGAGTCATGGCGGTATGCTTAAAGGTGGTTTTCCACTGTCACGTATTTTTTTAAATTTATTTATTATTATTATTTTTTTTTTTGGCGTACATGTGCATACGAATCGGCGTAAGTTAAACTGGCTTCGCGTGTGTAAATAAAGGTAAAGACGAAATGTGAATGGTATGCGTTAGTAGTATAGGATATGATGGTATAGGCGCATTTTCCGAAATTGAGCTAAAAAATTACACCAAGAAATTGCGTCAAAAAATTGCGACAAAAAATAGCAAAAGTATTGCATTTTAGACTTATTTACAAGCGAAAACATGGACACCGCAAACCTGCAAATAGCAAAAGTATTGCATTTTAAAGCAAATAATTTCCCGAGGTCAAATCCAAAAAGGCTTAAAGAGAAACCGCTTATATATAATATGGAGAAAATTCCAGAAAAAAAATCTAATCATATATATATGGATTCATTGGAAAAATTATCAAAATCTGAATTATTACAAATTATTTTTAAGCAGAATGAGAATGTTGCTGCATTAACGAAACAAGTGCAACAATTAATCGAACTAAACAAACCAGTTCCAGCTCCTCGCACTAAAGTTGCTTCAAAAATTATGGAGCGACCTATTCCAGCACCACGTAAAAATGTCAAGCAAATGATTAAAGAATATGAGGAAGATATTAAGCCAGTTCCACCTCCCCGAACTAAAATAAAGCAAGTGAATAAAGCTTTAAAAGGTTTTACTGAATCATATGAGGTTAATATAATAGATGAAACAGACCCTTTAGTTCAATTACAGAAAACAAGACAAAAACTAGGATTTTATATCAAAAACATATTAGAATCCATGAAAGGTTTGAAGTTTATTGAAACTCTAAAAGTAGAATTTGAGAAAACAACAGGTGATGTATTTATATCCAAGGAAGCCTATTTTAACAGTAAGGCTCAAACAATTATCAACCAAACAGAAATTGCTGAAGCACTAAAATTGGCTGCAGAAGAAATCTTGAATAAGATAGCTAAATGGATATCAGAGGGTTCAGGATGGGTCATTAAATCAATCAACAATCATTATATAAATATTGTACATTATCAACCAACAAAGGGTTCATCATATCTGAAACTACCAATTGAATTACAACACCCTCGTAAAGGATTAATTAATCTGCAGAATAAAGACAATGAATGTTTTAGATGGTGTCATGTGAGGCATCTATGTCCAATGGATAAAGACCCACAGCGTATTAAAAAATCAGATAGAAAATTCATCGAAAATCTTAATTATGATGGAATTGAATTTCCTGTATCCATCAAGGTGATAAATAAAATTGAATTACAAAATAAAATCAATATCAATGTTTTTGGTTATGAGAATAAGCAACCATATCCATTATTTGTCTCAAAAGAAAAGTTTGAAGATCATATGGAATTATTGCTTATATCTGAAAATGAGAATAAACATTTTGTGTACATCAAAGATTTTAATAGATTTATGTTTAACAAAACCAAGCATGAAAATAAGAAACATTTTTGCATGCATTGTTTGCAATGTTTTAGCACGAAAGATGTGCTTGATGTCCATAGAAAAAACTGTATTGCAATAAATGGAGAACAAGCTATTAAAATGCCAAGTAAAGATAACAACATTTTACAATATAACCATTACCACAAGCAATTACCTGCTCCATTTGTAATATATGCCGACTTTGAAGCTTTAACAGAGAAGATACATGGTTGCCAGCGGAATAATGATAAATCTTTTACAGATGCCTATCAAAAGCATACAGATTGTGGATATGGGTATAAAGTTGTTTGTTGTTACGATGATAAGTATACCAAGGATGTTCAATATTATAGAGGTGAAAATGCTGTTTACAAATTTTTAGAACAAATGTTAGAAGAAGTACGTTACTGCAAAAACATTGTCAAATACAAATTCAACAAGCCATTGAAAATGACTAATGTTGATGAAGAACAATTTAAAAAAGCTGATAAGTGTCATATTTGTGGTATATTGTATAATGACAAAGATATAAGAGTCAGGGACCATTGTCATATTACAGGTTTGTTTAGAGGTTCAGCACATCAAGATTGCAATTTGTCGTTTAAACTCACTGGCAAGATACCTGTGGTTTTTCATAATCTGAGAGGATACGATAGTCATTTCATAATGCAGCAGATTGGTGAAATTGTTAAAAAACATACATATGTGAATGGAAAAGGCGAGGAGTGTCAAATGAATGTCAATGCAATTCCAAATAACATGGAAAAATATATGGCTGTTATGTTGGGAAATAGTTTGGTATTTATTGACAGTTTTCAGTTTATGAGCCAATCACTTGCTAATCTTGTTAACAATCTTCCAAAAGATGCTTTGAAATACACGAGAGAATTTTTCAAAAAGGATAAATATTTCAATTTGATGACGAAGAAAGGTGTATACCCATATGATTACATGGATAGCTTTGATAAGTTTGAAATGACTGAATTACCATCAAAAGAAGAGTTTTATAGTCAATTGAATAATGAGCATATTTCAGATGAAGATTATGACCATGCAAAAAAAGTTTGGAAAACCTTTAAAATAGAAAATATGGGAGTATATCATGATCTTTACTTAAACAGTGACATACTTTTATTAGCAGATGTTTTTGAAAATTTCAGGAAAACGTGTTTGGAATATTATAAGTTAGATCCATGTCATTATTTCACAAGTCCGGGTTTGAGTTGGGATGCTATGTTAAAAATGACTGGTATCAAATTAGAACTTATGACTGATATTGATATGTTCCAATTTATTGAAAAAGGTCTAAGAGGTGGTACCAGTTACATTGCTAATCGATATGGAAAAGCAAATAATCCCTACATGAAAGAGTATGATGAAAAAGAACCATCTTCTTATATCATGTATCTTGATGCAAATAATTTATATGGTTGGGCTATGTCACAATATCTTCCAACAGGTGGTTTTAAATGGATGTCTCAAAATAAAATCGATGAACTTGACTTAGCTAAGTATGATTCCTCATCAAAAAAGGGATTAATATTGGAAGTTGATTTGGATTATCCTACCTCACTACATGATCTTCATAATGATTTCCCATTAGCACCAGAACAAGTTTGTGTAAAAGAGAATATGTTGTCGAATTATTGTAGTACGATAAAAGAAAAGTATAATATTTCCATTGGTCAGGTTCATAAATTAATTCCAACTTTGTCTGAAAAACGGAACTATGTATTACATTACAGAAATTTGCATTTATATCTTGATCTAGGTTTGAAAATAACCAAGGTTCATAGAGTACTTGAATTTGATCAATCTCCATGGCTAAAACAATACATAGATTTCAACACTCTTAAAAGAACTAATGCCAAAAATAGTTTTGAAAAAGATTTCTTTAAACTTATGAATAATAGTGTATTTGGAAAAACAATGGAAAACCTCAGAAAAAGAGTTGATGTAAGGTTAGTCACTGATGAAAAGAAACTTGTTCAATTAACATCAAAACCAACCTATGTTTCAAGTAAAATTTTCAACGAGAATCTTGTGGCTGTTCATAAGATCAAAGAGACATTAACCTTAAATAGACCAGCATATGTTGGGATGTGTATTCTAGATATAAGTAAAACACTAATATATGATTTTCATTATAACTACATCAAATCCAAATACGGAAACAGAGCAAAATTATTATTTACAGACACTGATTCTCTAACGTATGAAATTCAAACAGAAGATTCCTACAAAGATTTTTGGAACGACAAAGATAAATTTGATAACAGTGATTATCCAGAAGATAGTCCGTTTTATGATGCTAGTAATAAAAAGGTAATAGGTAAGTTTAAAGATGAAGCAGCTGGCAAACCAATAACGGAATTCATTGGTTTACGTAGTAAAATGTATTCATACACCAAAGATGATGGTACCAACAATAAAACTGCAAAAGGTATCGCGAAAAATGTGATTAAAAAAGTCATCAAACATGAGGATTACAAAAATATATTATTCAACAACGAGCAAATGTGTCATAACATGAAAACGATCAGAAGTGATTTGCATATCCTCAAGAGTTTTTCACTAAACAAAGTTTCATTATCATGTTTTGATGACAAAAGGTATATACTAGATGATGGGATAAATAGTTATGCTTATGGGCATAAGTTATGTTTCAACCATATAAAAAAATAATATAATATAATATTATAAATGAGTGATTTTATTGAAAGATGGCTAAAAGAACTTGGTAAAGAAGATGAAGTTAAAGATTTTAAAGATTTGGTTTATGATTTAGGTTGTATAATGGTAAATAATGGAGAAAATACAGGCGATATGGTATTGACTAAAGAATATTTTGAGACAAGGAAGCAGAATATAAGAAATATGTTTAAAAACGCTGAAAATGATAATCAAAAACTGAAAAAATTAAGAAATGAAAAGAAAGATGAGATGTTCTTATTATGGAAAATAACTGATTCATTGGGAGAATTTAATGATGAATATTTAAATCATCTTAGTAAAATAAAATTTAGTGATAATATATAATGGAAAAAATATATGAAAAATTGATACGTTTATACAATTCATATAATAAAAGTGAAAAAAGTAAATATTGAATATTTTAAAGATTATGTTAAAGTTAAATCAAATTTTGATCATGAAAATAATAGAAAGTTTGATGAGGCATTCTTTTTAGTATTTTTGGAAATATATAACTGATGTTTTTACCACAAAAGATGAAAGCTCCAATAATTGGGACTATTAATTAACTTATAAGTTAATCGTCCATATTTATCTTTAATTTTAGAAGCCCTAGCTCGGTATCTCGATCTTCTAATTGGATCTTTGTGAATTGTGAAATCATCATAACGATTATCACCAAAATGTATTTTTTGTCCCGATGGTAATGCAACAAAGTATTTTTTATGCAATCTATTGGAAGGTTTCAAATCGATAGCACCCAATTTGATAGCTTTTTGTTTTAGCATATAATATGCTGGATTAATTTTGTTTTTTCAAAGAATCAATAACGTATTCAATTAATAATTCAGTTTTTCGATTTTTCAAAGGTTGTAAACATTCACATATTTTAATCAATGTTGAGAAAAAGCCATTTTCTCCACTTATGAATTTTTCTTTCAAATATTTTAAACGATGTTCAGTGATATATCCGATAATAGTTCCATCATTTTGATAATTATAATATCTCAACATACTATCAAATATTTCTGAATTACATTGGCGATTATATTTATAACATTTGTATAATAATTCGATGTAAAGGTCTCTCATATAATAATAATGTAGATTTCATTTTTTATACGGTTTAAAGAATTGTCACTATTATAAAATATGATAGAAATTTCTGATAAAAAACGTGATTATTCGTTTGTGGCAAATAATCATACCAATAAAAAATTTGTGAAAGCCATCAATTGTAGTAATAATGAGGTGACATACTTTAATAGTATGTATGCTATTCAACAATATCTTGGTATTAATGCAGGGATAGTAAAAATGGTTTGCGAAGGTATTAACCACTGCAAAACTGGAATTTCCAAAAAAGAATGGTATTTCTTACAAATTTGAATATGTGAAAAAAGAAGATATGCCGGATGATTATATCAAATCATCAAGAACAGGAGAAAAAAGAATGAGATTATTAAGCGATGAAGAAAAATGGGCTAAAAGAACATATACCTGTGAATGTGGTCAAACAATGAAAAATCAATATAAAAATTATCATAGAAAAAAATGTGGAGAAAGAAATTAGCTATTTTTTAAAGTTTATTCGAAGACACATTTTATTACAGTTATTAAATTTCAAAAGATGGTGATAATTCATTTTATCCCTCATCTTCATCAGTTTCATCATCAGATGAATCATCAGAAGAATCAATGGAAGAATCAGAATACTCATTAAAAAAAATGTATTTTTTAGAGAACATATTAGAATCAAAATAATCATTAATTTCAGTATCGTAAAGTGAACTTTTTGTTTCAGTTACTTTATCATAAATTTTCTTATAGTCGAGATCTCTACTATATTTAATCATGTATAATAATTTATTTTTCCAATAAGGATCATAAAATGGTTTTTTATTTGATGGCATGTCAGCAAGATCATTTAATTCATCAAAATCTTCAATGATACCCTTCCAGTAGTATGCGTCATCATGTGAATATGCCAGTTCATTGAAAAGTTTTTTTTTCCAATCTATATTATCCATATATGATATATGATATATTAATTTCTGTTTAAACCATTAAATTCTTCAACGGTATCCAAGAATTAAAGTCATCACTATATCCTTTCCATTTCACTAAAGCTTGTTTTTTCTTGTGATCTTTCCGGATGACTTTGTCTATTCTAAATACCTCTTGTTTTGCTTTCAACAATTCAGCTTCATAAAAGCTGCCTTGTATCTCTTCATTATTGAGATCTTTCAGTTTGTAAGTGATCGGATTGGTGTATTGGATTTTGTCGATAATGAACACTTCTTCAGTCCAATTTGGTGTATAACCTTTATCAAATAGCTTTCTTTTATACTTTGATATCCTGACCTTGTCACCTACTTTAAACTTAGATAATTTTGATTGCTTCATATCACCATATAGGTTGAAGTAAACAGTTCCTTTATTTTTCTTTTTTCTGGCTTCTGTTGGCGTCATTTTGATTGAACTGTGTTTAGACATATTATACTGTTTCAACAACATGGGTAATATATCCAGGTACATTGTATTGCCTTGGGTAGTGAACTGCTTCCACATCTTGGTTTTGATTGTTCTATTCCATCTTTCCACCACTGATGATTTTTCTTCATTTTCTGTTGAATAGAGTTTTATGTTGTGTTTATGGAGTAAGTCTTTCATATGTTTGTTGTAGAACTCTGAGCCTTTGTCAGTCCATAGATACTCTGGTTTATCCCCTTCTTTGAAAATCTGTTGGAATGCTTTGGTTACAGTTTCACCTTTCTTATCTTTTAACGGAACAATCCAGCCGTATTTACTGAAGATATCTATAACCATGAGAAGATACTTATAACCTTTGTTCCATTTACTCAACTGTTGCATTTCAACAAGATCAGCAGCCCATATTTCATCAACATGATTAACAATAACACGCCGTCGAGTAAAGTTACGCTTTATGGGTTTATGCAGTTCATCAGCTAATGTTTCTTGCCAGTTTTTACTCGACGGCTTTTGGCGTTTTTTGAAGCTCCAAGTCCAAGCTTTTTCTTTGTGGCTATTGCAGCTTGAGCTAAGCTTGTACCCCAAGGTCTTTCGCGATAAGGTATTTCAGATATTCTTTGTAGCATAATATCATCAGCTGCGTGTTTATCGGATAATGATCTAGCATTACCATAATCTATATCATGTTGTTGGCAAATAGCATCTAGTTTATTTATTGGTTCTCGATAATTGGGATCATTTGATGCTAATCTTTCTTCTAATTTTGTGCCAGGTCCACAATAATTGTATTTTTTCCCCTTAGGAGTTCTCATATGTAATTCTCCAAGTTTGGATAGTTGTTTTTGAAGATCGAAACCACTCCCATCGAGATCCTTTCTGTCAGTAACATATTTTTTATTAGGACGTACTTTGGTAGATAATTGATCAAGCATTTCAGAACCTGTCTTCTTTATAAAAGGAGTAGCTTTTTCTAAAGCATAATCAAGAGCCTTCTTTTGTAGCTTGGGATTTCTCAATGCTTCAGATCCGTAATATCTACCCATTTCTACAGCCTTTTTACCCAACCATGGGATACCATGTTGAATTAACATATCAGTACCAGTTGATGCTAAAGTATCCATTATGCCCGCCCCTTTGTGCGGGCTGCTCCGTTTCCCTGATTTTGTTTAACGAATTTGGTTTTTTTTATCCCGCATTCTGCACAAGTACAAAAAAACATTAATCTATTATTTTTTGTTTGGAAATAACCAGAAGGTTCAACACATTCAGTTTGTTTTTTCTGTTTAACACAATACGATTTTACCATTTATACATATATATTACACAATATTTTTGAAATAATTTATTATGAATTCATGATTATCACTATCAGTAGTATTCAAATGGAAATTGGTATTATGAATTGTTTCTAGAATCGATTTTCCTTTTTGTCTTTCAAGCAGATAATAGAGACACCAATATCCACATAATACAGAATCTCGATCTTGAATTTCATCTGATGAATATATCAAAGGTTTACCACTTGTTGCAAGATATTTTTCCACTTCTTTTGGCATAGGTAATCCGAAGCTGTCAAAATATTCAGCATATTTGTTTCCATTTCGATATGCAACCCAATGTGTGCCTGATCCGATATAATCATCAAGATTTATGATCCCCACTTCATTGTTTCTGATGGACATGGGTAATTTATCTTTGCTGAAAACTCCTCTGAAATATTTGATACCAAGCTGTTTAACCCAATTATTAAGATCAAAATTGCTAAGCGGAGTATTAATAAATTCTACAAGATATCCCCGATTAGTGGAATGTTTTTGAAAGGACTGTTTTTTCCCAGTAGTAACCCTTTTCCTTTTTTGGAGGTTTTTTTTTTTACTCCCATGCCTATGGGTTGTTTCCAAGTACCATAAAATGGAGGTGGTCTATAATCAGCCGGAAGAACCAAACCACCATTGGTATTTTTTGGAACATAAACTGGTACAGACCGTCTTGATCTTTCTCTATCCACTTGTAAACCTTTTCCTGTCAATGCATTCAACAATAAAGGAACGCCAATTGAAGCCAATAATGTACCCAAGAAACCACCTGATTGACTCTTTGTCGGTTTGATAACAATCTGTCCACCAGTATGAATTGCATTAACGATTTGTTTCTTTTGTTCATTTGTCAACCAATCTTTATACTTTATCAATTGATCAACTTTATTTTGTGGAATTAAGAACCCACCAACCTGTCCTTTTCCAAATATCTTATCAACACCAAGACTGGCAAGACCAGATAATGCTCCAGTAGCCAGTGGACCAGCAGCTTTTGAAGCTAGACTTGTTACAGCTGGAAGTGCCCTCGCACCAAGACTGAATAATGATGACCATAGGCTTCCTCCCATTTTGACTGCTTTTCGTATCTGTGTTTTAGATATTTTGATATCAGAACCAGTACCATTTGTCATTGATTTTCGTAATCTATTTATTTGGGACTTTGTTAACATAAGTTGGTCAGGTCCATTTAGTTCATCATGTGATAATCTGATTGTTATTGCTGAATTATTTCTCAATGCTTTTGCTAATTTTTGTTTTTGTCCTTGAGACAATTTTACACCATGTGAATGATAGCTAGTCATATCTTATATATGATATGTGTAGATAAAATTATATTTATCTGAATAAAAGCTTGCCGTCTTTCTGCACAAGTTCAGCATCTTGTTCGTATAAAGTAAGGGCATAAATTGAATAAGCTGCAGCAGTCGTACCTGACAGTTCATAATGGAATGCTAATTTAGTGGTACCATCTCTTATATCCATCTTTTGTTTTGTTAGGTCAAAGTACAAAAACCCGAATAATGATTTGAAATTAGATGTATTCAAAAGTGTACCTTGTCCATATTCATTATTAGCGTGAACATATTTCATAATGTCACGGTACACTCGGTTTATATTCACTTCTGGGGTATAGTGTACATCTGGATACTCATTACCATTTCCCACAACAAGATGGGCATTAGAAAGAGTTCTCGGATCTGTTGATACACTGAATGTGTTGTACAAGAAAGGATTGGCTGTTTGAGCATCAACATTTGCATCATTGATGATGAACACAAACACATGTCTTGGTCGTTCGATTCCGCTGGTGATTTGAAAAACGCCAGCTCGCCTTGTAGTACTGTTTGATCGTTCGATGTTTTCACGTAGATATATCCATTTATGCGGTTTCATAAACTGATTAATGTACAATGACTGTCCTTCTGAATTGAAAGTTATTCTTGGCACAACCAGTTGCATCCTCATTATCATAACACGGCAGGCAGCGCCGCCTGTTCTCCAAATAAGATTTCCATCAGATTCAATTTCAAGATTTAATTCCAACCTTGTTGCAGGAAGAAGCTCATCTCGCAGTGCCTCAAAAAATGAATAACGATTAAGAGAAATTTCTGTGGGAACATTGACTGAAGTACCCAAAAGAGTTTTTCTGGCTTTTGCTCCTACACTAACCGCAGCTTCTTGAAATCGAGGTTCTCTGGAAGTGTCTAAATAGAAAAACTCATTTGTTGCAGTTGATTGAGCATAATCTGGGCTATATTCCAACAGATTCTTGATATTGACAGCATGATTTGCATCGTTACAGTCATAAACTTTCCGACCATTTAGCTTCACATCGAAATTGTTGATAAATGAATGGGAGCCATTTACAATATTATTTTCATCATTTGCCACTAAATTAGCATTAGCCATTGTTTGCACTTTGAAGGTCATTGAGATTCTAGCATTATACCAGTCGAAAGGTGTTACCTCACCTGTGTTGTCAACTACAAACCTGTATCCAGTCTTCTTTTGAGAAGCATTATTTGCAGGGGCTGTAGTATTCAGTGGTGTTTCAAGTTCGAAAAAGACATCTTCATAACGTTCTAAATATTTTGGATTCCTGAATGATTTCATTATACTATTATATTACATAATTTTCCTCCTTCTGATTTTCCCACCAGATATTATCTGATTCACTCGATCTGCTATTTCCATATCAGAAAGTTGTTTTGTTACGCTTGACTGAGTGGACACACTAGTAGGTGACAAAATTGGAGGTTGTTTTTTGCTCAATAACTGAACTATCTTATCTCCGGCTTTATTTCCAATATGCTCTCCAGTTTTTGTAACAGCCTTTGTAGCTGCTGTTTTAACTCCTTTTTTAGCTAATTCTTTGGTTGTTTTTCCGAATAATTTTGATGCAATTGATGTAAATATATTCCCACCAACAATTGATTCATCGTAAATATTCTTTCTAACATAACGACCCATTTCTGGGTCAAATCTTCTTTTGAATTCACTTTGTCTCATTATACAATTTCATTACACAAAACTTGAACGTAGAATTAAACTCATAAACCAATCTATATTATTTAAATCAATGGGTCTGTTTAATGCATCCGTTACCGTTATTCTGATTTCGGATATAATATTCTTTGATACTGGACTGAATAAAGCTCTTTTCGGCTCAAAAGTAAATGGAAATGATCTTCTTAAATTATCTGTTGGAATCATTATTAATGTATTTGTTAATACTCCATCGCTAATACTGTCAGTTATAAGATCACAATTTATGTTTATGACATCAATACTATTGGTTATATTTGGAAGTTTGCTGCTATATTCAGTCTGTGTTATTATTTTGGGCTCAAAACCGATCAGATCACCGAATTTTGAATTGGATATATCTAATCTCCATTTATTTCCAAGTTCGACAACGACACGATAACTTGATAAAACAAAATACAGTTTGACAGCTACACCATTAGCTGGTTGATCATCGTTTTGTTTAATGGCTTGTGTAATATAATTTTTGAGATCATCATAACTGTACATACCATCAACAAATGTGATTGTTTCCCAATTGGCTCCACTATCTTTGGAGTATTTGATTTTATTATTGTTGTTTTTATTATTGATATTATGCCATGAATAAGTCATTGACACACGATTGACTGCTAGTTCATGTTTCATATCGCTGCCAAGATGAATTGGTGGATTAAACTTGATTGAAAAGTCTTCAGGCTGACTCCTACCTATTTTTTGACGATTAACGGATGATATCTTTATTTCTCGTTCTTGCATATATATCATTAGAATACATAATTCTTCAACAGCTCAATGAGTTGTTTATTGGAAATCGTCCCTAGTTGATTCAATTTATGGGCAATCTGTGAAAATTCATTTTTAACGGAGTTATTCCCAGCTAAAATGGATCCCCCGAGAAGTTCCATTCTGTCAAGTAGGTCATTTATATTATTGAAATAGACAACTCCTGATCCTATTTTTTTGAACTTATTACTGGTTTTATGGATTGGAATTTCACTCAGTTGGTTTAATTCATTGAAAACCATTTTGGCTATATCACTGTATTTCTTTTTTGAATTGAATCTCTTTGTGAGGAGATCAATGGTGTCAAAATCAACCTTCTTATCAAGCACTTTTTGTCCATCTTTTGATGCAATAAGACGTAATTGTCCCATCAATTTGGGGATATCAATCATGAGACCACCATACTGACCATATTGATTTATCTTATACGCATTCCGCTTTGGTTGTGTATGCAAGCCTTCACCACTGAGGGTTTTGAGACCTTCTGGTAAAATTATAATTCGATCTCTGTATTTTTGTAACGTTTTGATATCTTTGGTTAACATATCGATTTCATCTTGATTTTTTTGTTTCAATTTTTTTGTTCTTGATAAACGACCTTTTTGTCGACCTAGATCCTTCAAGTCTTCACCGATTAATTCATAATAAGTTTCGAAATCTTCATCACCCTTTTTCATTTTTTCCAACAATGAACTAGGTGGAACTAGATCATATTTCTTTAAAATTTTAATCTCATCAGAAGTAAATCCTTCGTCTAAATTCGATTTGAAACCAGACGTCATCATTTCCGGTTTGTAACCAATTTGCATTTTTGTTGCTTGTTGTGGTTGTTTTGGTTGTGGTGGTTGAATTGCCGACATCTCAATGTTCTCCAGTCCTGATGTTATAGCTTTTTGGTTTTCCTGCAGCTGCTTGATCAATTTGTCTTGTTTGGAATCAATTGTTTGTTTTGTCTCTTCCTGAGCTTTAATTATTGGTTTGAACGTTTCTGATAAACCCTGTTGTAAATCTTGTTTATTATGCTTGTATTCCTTCAACGTGTCTCTCACCTCTTTAGTTAAAATTCCAGCCTTAATCTTGGCTTCAGATATTTGTTTTAATCTTTGTAAGTCCATTATACTATTCGCTTACATAAACTTATCTAAACGTATCTAAACTTATCTAAACTTATCTTTCAGAAATCATATACAAATCCATCATTTTTATTGTCTAATTAAATATTATAATGGATATTCCAAACTATGACAATAAAAATGAAAACAATAATTTCAAACGTCTGTATGGATTTATGCCTAATGATACATTTAGAATGCTTATATGCGGTAATTCTGGTTCCGGTAAAACTAACCTTCTTTATCACATGCTTATGCAGCCATTATTATACTATGATCAAATACATCTTTATGCAAAAAATCTTGAACAACAAAAGTATAAAGATATGATTCAAAAACTGACTGATATATCAAATAGTGTTGGTTATGATGTGATAGTTTATAGCAATGATCAGATAGTTCCAGTTGAGAGTTTAATGGATGATGAATCACAAAAGATTGTCATATTCGATGACTTTATTTGTGATAAAAACCAAAAACCATTAATCGATTATTTTATAAGAGGTCGGCATAAAAACTGCTCTGTTATTTACCTTAGTCAATCATTTTACAAGACGCCAAAGGACATCAGGTTGAACTGTTCACATTTCTGTGTCTACGACTTCCCAAGCAATAATGAACAGAGCCTGATATCCCGTGAATTGGGAGTTGATAAGGGAACATATATTAAAGCCACCAAAAAACCATATTCTTTTCTCTATGTGGATAGACCTTCTAAGGTCGTAAAAAGAAACTTTTACGGAAATTTAAACTAGTTAGTGAACAGTCTAATCAATTAGTATAATGGGAATTTTCAATGATGAAACAACTTCTACATCAGGTTCTGGATCAATAGGACAACAAGGTCCTCAAGGACCTCCAGGCGTTGGTTTTATACTAACAGATAATGGTGATTATAACTTACAAAACAAAAAAATGGTTAATGTTAAACAAGGCACTGATCCTAATGATGCTGTCACAAAGAGTCAGATTCAATTGTTGGATGGAGCACAATCAGGTACAGTCGTCAATAATAAATCAGTAATTTACAGCAATACTGGCAGCGTTCATACCAATAGTATCTATCTACAAGATATACCAGACGGTGCTGGTAGCTCTAATGATGTTCGATTAATGACTGAGCATCAGTCTTATGAAAACATTCATCTTCATATACCAGATTTGAAAAACTTTGATGGTTATGGTGGACGAGCTAAAAGCGAAATTATGGTCACATCAACAGAACAACATATCACCGGACGAAAAACATTTTTTGATATTAATGTTTTAAAACCTGATAATGACGATCAAGCAGCGAATAAAAAGTACGTTGATGATTCTGTTAAAAAAATACCATCACCTGATTTATCAGGTTATTTGGAAAAGGATGGATCATCACCAATGACTGGTAACCTTGATATGGGTAATAAACAAATCACCAATCTTGGTGCTAATATACAAAATACCTATGATGTTGTTAATTTAGGTTTTTGTGATACCAAATATTTGCAAAAAGTTTCAAATAGTGATCTTGATATGGATCAACATCTGATAAAAGATATGGGTCCACCTGTTGATAATACTGATGCTGTTAATAAATACTACGTTGATCAGAATTTTCTTAACCGTCTAAAACCTGATGCATTGGATGGTGATCTAGACATGCGTGGTCATACAGTTAAATTTCTGGAATTATCGAGCGAGCCATCAGCTGCTGCTCGGGTGGCTGAGCTGAATCTCAAAGCCGATAAAAACTATGTTGACAATCGAGATACCTTTGTTATCAATACTGTTTCAACTTTAGTTAATACAGCTTTTAACGCAATCCTTAGAAAAGATGGGAGCAATTCAATGACTGCTGATTTAAATTTGGATGATCATAAGTTGATAAATGTTAAAGAGCCAACCGATGATAAAGACGGTGTAAATAAAAAGTATTTTGAAGATAAACTTGCTGAATCACATTTGATTAGCAGTCACAAAACAAACGAATTCAAATACCTGTATGACACAGACGAATCAGCTTCGGAGTATAATATAAGGGTAGATGGGTTCGAAGAGAACTTCAGAGAATCTGCTCATCAAAATAAAAAAGCTTATTCAATCACAATGATTAAGGACACTGATGGATCTAATGATTATCGAAGTGGTATCTCATTCAACATTTATCCATTACCCATTGGTACGTTCACAATGATATTCGAATACTATTGGCCTGAATCCACCAATGTATCATTGTCAACTCAGGGAACAACTGTCTATATTCACAAACAAGTCTATCGAGCATTTGACACGTATGGCAAACTTCTCGTTCAGATTAATAACAACAGTAAAACCACGCCTGATCGTATAACATTAGTCATCCATGGCAGAGCTGTAGTCCAGAACCCAGAAGGATACTTGGTTATTTATGGAATCAAAGGATGGAGTGACAGTGTTGATCCAAGGGTTTATGATGGGTTGGAAAATGAGATGTACGCTGATATTAATATGAATAATAATAGGATCGTAAATTTGGCTGATCCTACAGATGATAAAGAAGCTGTAAATTTACAATTTCTACAGAAAAAAAATGGACCAGTTCGGATTTTCGGAGATGTTATACATAATGGTTATTTCGTCACAAAAGGCGCTTATCTCAGATTCGATAAAAAAATATGGATCACAGATATAAGACTTGTGAGAAGAACTTATGAAAGAGTCACAGACACAATTATTATAACACTTCTAAGTAATCAAAAAAATAATTATATCTTCGATTTTCAAGATGCTAACACAGTATGGATAACTGTAAATAAATTATTCGATACTATTGTTTCACTGCAATGTGCAAAATTAAGAAACATCTATTTTACTATTTATCACAAAGCAATATTAATATAATAATATCATATACAATGCCATACGTAGAAGATGAAAACGGAAATAAGTTTGAATATACAGTCAGACATGAAATGCAGCAAGATATCATATGGAAAGAACCAATTCACGTCAATGATGATGGTCACCTTGACACAGAAGACCGTCATCTGATTATCAAAGATGGAACACAACAAAATCATGCAATATCTCTGAGTCAACTCCAGAGCCACACAGAGGATACTATCAAACCACTGATTGACAATAGTATAAGACAATCTTTGGTGCAATTGGATTCTGACATCAAAGGACTATTGGAGAATATGATGCGTACTAAAGTAAAACCTTTAATAATCAGCACGATCAATGAGGCTCTTAAAAAATCATAAAATTTTGTGTAACAATAATTATAAAAGACTATGATTGATGTAACAGAGTTCAACCATGTCAGCAACACATTATCATCTGACCGAATCGATGAATTGAAATCTTATTACAAAACATATCACAAAAAAGCTTATAAATCCTATAGAAAATGGAAATTAATCGGTAACATCAGTTCTGCAATTATTGCTGCTGGTGGTATATCCAGTAGTTTACCCACTTCAGGCATATCTCTTGTTGCGGCTACTGCTGTTTCACTTTTCATTCAAATATATTTGAAGCATAAAAATCTTGACATTAAAACATACCAATGTCGTTACGCCTTTCAAAAATACGAGCACTTGTTAATATATATAAAAAAAATCCTTAGAAGTGGCGAATTTGATGATGATCTCCTGAAAAAACTACAACATGCTGATTATTATATTTCAGACAACACACCGATTGTTGATAAACAAGCAAGGATGTATGATAAGTTATTTCACTGACCTATTTCACCACCAATCAAATCCAATACACTATCCCAATATTTTTTATAACTAGCCAATGTTCGGTCACTCTTAATACAAACAAGCTGACTGTGTTCTAATCCCATGGCGCTTAAAATTTGTTCTAATAAAAATTTTATACTGATAATACGTTTCCTTTTCCCATTAATATGGGGAAGAATTTTATTTATTTCGACGAAAATACGATGTATTTTTGCCCTCTGTTGATAATTAACACATATCACCGATGCTGCCAATAAATCATCGATTATATTTTCAAGATGATATTTTCGATTGTAAACGCTCTTTTTACGAAAGCGATAAAGATTCTCTCGGAAATTAACATATTCGTTTACTACTTTATAGCCAGCAACTTGCCCGCAATTTTTACAAACTGAATAACCTCTATCAAGAATTATATAAGCATTATCACAACAACATTGTTCGCTTTCGTTCGACTTACGATTTTCAAACTGCTCATGACAGAAAGGACAAGACTCTCCAAAATCCCTGAAACCTTCATGTATTTCTGAATCACAATTCATTCTACTATACAATATATTATTGTACACAATATTGTTTAATACATGTAAGAAAAAAATAAATGAAAAAAGAAGCCTTTGTTATGCAAAATGCAAAACCGTTTAAATATTAAACATTTTCAAACTCAAACTCAAACTCATATTTTATCAGAAAAAATACGATAACATTATCGAAGCTATGGAAATCAACTTAGGAGCTTTGAGCTTAATAAAGTGTCATTATCTTGCTTCGACGATAAACGATATATACATAAAAATGGTGTCACCAGTTTCGCTTACGGTCATCATAAAAATCCATTCATGCTAACAGAAAATACAAGAAACAACTAAAAAGATATGCATTGTTTTTACAGCTCTTCCATTTCTTCTGATGAATCATCAATGGCTTCAATTCTTGGACTTGAAGAAACTGACAACTTTTGGAGTCGTTTCTTAGCCTTTCTTGCTTTCCTTTGTTCCCCATCGTAGAAACGCTTCATTTTAATTGCTTTCTCCAACAACACTTTCTCAATTTCAGCTTCAAAGTTCCTTCGTTTGATTTCTTCATTAGCAGCCTGCCTAGCGTACTCAATTATGCGAGGGAAATGTGGAAAGAGCGAAAGAAATGATTCAATTTTTTGATCACTCATTGTTACCAAACCCTTGAAAAATTCAGTCGCGTTGAATGACACATTTCCCAAATCGCCACCACCAATTCCATCCGCCAGTGTTTTAAATTCTTCAATGTTGGTTAAACAATTATCACGGCGACTTTGCAACTGTCTCAGAGTAAGTGGCATATTTCACAGATTTTTTACACAAGCTGTGGAAGCTACACAGAATTCTATACAAACTGTGAAAGTTACGCAGAATTTTATACAAGCTGTGGAAAATTTTGTGTAATCATTTCATTGGCTCAAAAAATCATACGACTGTCACATGACCTTGGACACAATAGACTAAATTTAGACGCAAGCGGGAAAGTCCCACTGCATTACATCATTTCCGAGAAAGTGAAACAGTGTTTGGATAATGGTGTGAATGCGTTTCTTACGCGTAAGAAAAAAAGTAACGTCGAAGAGACAAGCTATTGACAGTAAAGAATAAATTTTTCATTTAAAAATCCTTAATTAATCTTAAGGATTTTTCCATAAAACATTATTTCAAATACCTAAATTTGATAAAACATCATAACGACTATCTTCTTCATCACTAATTGGAACATAATAGTTTCTTTTAAAATGCTCTGATTCTTTTCTATTCGGATGTATTTTTTTAAATTTATCATATGATATTGTATTTTCTGGAAAAAAATATTTTTTAAATTTCGTTACAAAAGTTTTACCATCATTAACACAATTAAAACAAACTGGAAAAAATTCATTTTTATAATTCTTAAATATTCTAAATATTCTATTATCTCTATCTTCAATAAATTTATTTTTGACAATTTCAACTAATTGTATTTTTTTACAATTCACACATTCAAACATTTTTTCAATCAATTCCCGATTATATAAACATTTCAAAATAAAGTAATAATCAATCATCATTTCTTTATGATGCACATATTTTTTAATTTTTAAAAACTTTTTATAAGATTCCATGCTTTCAGTAATATCTTCCCCTGATATCTCTTTCACATCTTCAATAAAATTTTTTTTAACATCATTTTTACATCTAATAAAAGAATTTAAACGATTAGTCAAATGGTTTTTTAAAATAAATATATTATATTCACTCATTCAATATACTATATATAAGCGGTTTCTCTTTAAGCCTTTTTGGATTTGACCTCGGGAAATTATTTGCTTTAAAATGCAATACTTTTGCTATTTGCAGGTTTGCGGTGTCCATGTTTTCGCTTGTAAATAAGTCTAAAATGCAATACTTTTGCTATTTTTTGTCGCAATTTTTTGACGCAATTTCTTGGCGTAATTTTTTAGCTCAATTTCGGAAAATGCGCCTATACCATCATATCCTATACTACTTGCGTTCATGTAGTGCACTGCCGAACTTTCTCACGTTTATATAACCCCTCCCCCCCCCCCCCCCCTTCCCCCATTCATTTTCTCCAACGCACGTAAAGCCAGTTTACGCGACAGTAGAAATCCACAATGATTGTCATGACGAGGTAGTCGTACTATCGGGGAGTTCATTAGGCAGACTACAGAAGACATCACAAGGGGTGTTTTACTGCCGGTGTGTATAGCTTTTCATGGCCTCTGGCAGGTTGTATTGAAGGTTTTTCACTGTGAGCCGAAAAAACGCCAAAGGAACTGATTTTCTTTTAGTTGAATCTTTAGTTTTAAATTTTATTTGTGTCATCTTTTTTTGTAGGAAATTGGTCCAAGATTGCACGAGCCCTAGGAACCCGGACTGATAATCAGTGTTGGCGTCGGTGGATTGTTCTGCGCAAAGATGACGTTAGTTTCTCTATTTGGTAGATACTTATAAGCACTGAGAAGTGAAAAAAGAAAACAAAACTTTTTCTTTGCATAATACCGGGAAAAAAATCTCATCAAATAAGGGAAATTCTCAGTAGCCTTCATTCGAATTTCAACTGCAGACTCAAAAGTGTGAACCAGCTTGTACAGCACAATATTATAAACATTATCATCGGAAAGAATTGCCCACTGCAAGAACAAGAATACAAGCGTAATTTTGAAGTCGAGAAGAACTTATTACCTTTCATCATCTTTCAAGTATTTTTTGTTTAGCGAGCCACGCTGATAAATTGAAACTGTGAAAGTGCTTTAGTTCCCAATATCTTGTTGGTTATTTCATCGACGGATATTTATGTGAGAAAAAACGTAACGTGCTAACGTGAGACTCGAATTTTGAATTTGAGGAGTATTGTGGGGCATCAACAGTCTAGGCCAGCAATGTGTGATCTTCTATTAGCCCATCACTTTCTAAGAATTTGCGAGTTTATCTCGCTTTAAAAACCTCTAATTGTGTGATAGGTAATGTTCAAAAAAGAAACACTACCACAGAAAGTGCTTTTAACATCTTTGATTTGTACAGAACACACAAATCAACTTCGTTCCCAGGGTCTTTCTCCGATGGGATCGAGGTTGCAGACTGATCTTTTGTCCGCAGACTCTCGTTTCCTTTTGTTTTGCCCGCTGCAAGATATCACCTCAGAGTTTCAGAATTTTTGCTACTCAGTTTGTCTACTTGCGGATCTTAGTACCATGCAGGAAATGTGTCCCATATGAACCTTGTTACTGGCTTGTCACGAGTCTCCCAGTTGTTCAGTGGTAAGAGCATCCCCGAGCGATGTACGGAAGGTCCTGGGCCCGGTTGTTCAAAAGCCGATTAACGCTAATCCCCGATTAAAACTTAACCGAGGTTTTCATCTCGCTCATTAAGAAATGCTTTTGAAAGCTAATTTCAAGATAATGGTAAAGAAAAGTCAAAACTAAGGAACAAATAATTCTTGTAAGAGTCTTTGATTAGTAATTAAACTCAAATTTCACGAAGTTCGAAGTTCGGGATTAGCTTAATCGGGCTTTGAACAACTGGGTCCTGGGTTCAACTTCCATCGGGACTCGGATTTTTCCTTTGTAGCGCCAGGCTAATGGCAAACAGACTGCAGATTACTAACATCATCAAGCGTTCCATTTACCTCTTAATCACTTCTTCTCTATTTTGATCAGTTTTTATACTACCGCCAAAATACTCTGCGAAAGAAAAAAGAGCTGGTTTCCAACTTCACTGGCCGAAGACAGGAAAGACCAGCGCTGGAACCTGAGGTTGGTCAAGGATTTACTTTACGCTGTTGTTTGTCACTCTGTGTCGATCCCAGTAAATGGCTGGGGTGGGTGACTGCCCTCCTTTTCCTATTCTCCCCCGTAAACTACCCTTGTACTCCTCTCTCCCTATAACGTTGACTGCCTGTCAGATGTGTACGATTTCCTTATTTCAAACATGTCGCGTTCACAAAACCTGCTGTAGATTATCGCTAGAGAAACCAAAGCTCAAAGAAAGAGATTTGTGGGAAAAGAAAATGTAAGTCTTGTGCATTGAGTTTGAAATTTGTACTTGTACTCCTTTCGCTATTTTCCCTTTCTCCCTTAGTCTCTCCAAGTTCTTTGTCTTCAAATTGACGACGAAATGAACAGGAATACCGCACCTTCACATTTAATAAGTTACCTTTGTCTCCTAAGCTACCTGTCTTTTCCCTTCCTTCGTTAATCTAGTTCTTCTTTGTTCTTACAATTTACGCGTCTTTTCATCATCAAAGATAAGTTCCCAGGCAGAACAGTAGATTGAAACTGTCACTACACTCGCCTTCCTTCCTTCCTTCCTTCCTTCCTTCCTTCCTTCCTTCCTTCCTTCCTTCCTTCCTTCCTTCCTTCCTTCCTTCCTTCCTTCCTTCCTTCCTTCCTTCCTTCCTTCCTTCCTTCCTTCCTTCCTTCCTTCCTTCCTTCAAGCTTACATTTGCTCTTTCTTTGCAGGATTTAGACATTCCAGACGTGCCTCTTGTGGTAAGGAATTGCAACTCTCTTCAAAGAGTGATTTCTTTTGAAGTTTTTGTTTCCTTGAAGATGGTGACCTTTCGCAAACTCATGCGTTTGCCTCTTTTTCAAAGTGAGGTTATCTGTATAAATCAATGGCCTCGTTCTACATACGTTTCCAGCGCGGAAGTCCGTTTACTTGATTTTGTTCCAAAATCGTTTGCTCGTCGTGTCAGCTTCGTTTGCTGTGATTTAGCAAAAGTGACAATTCCTTGTATTATTTGTTTGTTTGTAGAGGAAAGGCAAACCTGGTCGTGTTCCACTCCCACCTGAAGTGTCTCGAGAGAGGCGTCGATTAACCAGGGCAAAATCCAGGGCGAAAAAACGAGCAGAGAAAAGGCTAGCTGAAGAGGAAGCCAGAGAAAGGTCTACCAGGAAGAAACCACAAATAAAATACACAGAGGTTAACGAGAGCGGGGAGGAAGAGGAGGAGGAGGTGCAGATGGAAGGTGCGATGGATGGTGATGAAGGCGCAGTAGAAGCCACAGAAAAGAAGAACCCTCGAAACAGAAAAGCGGTAAGTGCGGGTCCTATTTGCCCTTGATCTCAATCCCAAACTAAGGAAAAAAGCCCTTACATCGACGTTGGTTTGCTCTTGCGTTTCTATTAAGATGTTTCGAACATGATTTCCTTAAAAAATTCAGAGATACAGTAGTTGTTACTGGTTGACAGTTCAGACGTTCGAGTCGCAAACACACGAGCTGCTACGTAAAACTCAATTTCCGCGCGTGGAGTGTCCACGCGCCACGCGAATGTCGCGTGCGTTCACATGCTTTCAGTCTTGCTCGAATGTTTTTGAGAAGAGGTATTGTTCCCAGTCTGGACGCATAAGGCTGCAATATGGCGTTTCCGTTCTTAATTCGTGCCATCCCTGTCCGACACAGCTTACATTCTTACCCTTATCCTTCCACAATTCTCATTTTTTACTGTTTTGTGACCTTACAGGGGAGAAACAGAAGCAGAATGCAACAGCCTCATCACCGAAATCTTATGAAAAACAAGCAGCTGTCCAAACGGAGGGAAGTCGCGAAAAAACGACACCAACGTCAAACGGAAACCACTGAAGGAGAGAAGACGGTCGCGGTGTCCGGGGCTTTAGGGCCTTTCTCTCTTCTTTTACAGGTTTGTTACATAAACAAGAAAAGAAAAAACAAGCTACGTTTGAGTAATATTAAAGAAGGAGGGCATACTGATGAAATAGACGTAACCTGTCAAAGATAGCTACCCTTTGAATAGGCTCCCAAAATGAGGCAAAGGGCGAAGAGAGCAGAACGAGCGGAGTGGAGCGAGCCGAGCGCGGTCTGAGGGCTAGAAAAAAAGGGAGACCCAGACCAAGCTCCACTTTCCTTTTTTCCCAATACCCCACTTGGGAGCCTGTTTACAGGTTAAAGAAAGCCTGCTTAGTCCTTGGTTTGTCTTTTTTATCTCGTCTTTTCTTTTGCCCTAATATTTTCCAAGGTCATCAAGGATCTACACTGGGAAACCCTTCCACCTTCCATACCTTACACACAAAAAGCCATCCTGTAGTAATAACCGCGAAATGTTTAAAAATGAAGAGCAGGGCTGAGAGCACTCGCCTCCCACCAATGTGGCTCAGGTTCGATTCCCGGACTCGTCGTCCCCTCTTATCAAAAACCAACATTTCTTAACTCCAATTCGATTTGGAAGGTGTCCCCAATTACGGCTATGCGCTAAATAAATTGACACTTAAATAAATTTATTTATTTATTTATTTATTTATTTATTTATTTGTTTGTTTGTTTGTTTGTTTATTTATTATTTATTTATTTATTTATTTATTTATTTTATACCGTTAATCTTGAAGAATGATTTAATCCCCCTCGTGAGAGGTTGTCTTGTACGTGGCATCTTCCTTGGGTCAAGGACAAAGCGTGACTTTTTGGACCCCGCGCGTTACGAGCACATCTCAGTCCAGTGACGTCAGAGACCAGTCATCTCTCAAACTACTCTTATCTAATTTGCTTCGCCCTTATGAACATCCTCGGAAACCCAGCAACTAGTCGGGAGGAAGGGATTTTCATGGGCGAAAGTTTGCAAAAAGAACGGGAATTCAAATGCTTCTGGAAGTGCTTCGGTAAAAGCAAGTGCCCAGAGGCTCTCCTGTTCTTGTTGTAAACGTTCACCCATGAAAATCCCTTCCTCCCGACTAGCTACCCCTGGATCTCCGAGGATGCCTTATGGATAAAATGTGTGGAACTGGACTCAGATGAATTTATGCGTCTCTCCACAGGCATTCAGCATCGATATTCCTACTGTTCTTCAAGCCATTCAAAATACTTCAACAACGTCATCCACCTTACCTCCCCCCTCAGGCACAAATGCTTCCTCAGCTACTGGGAGCACTGCAGGGGTAGAGAATATTACTCCAGGAAATCAACACGAATTGCAAACGAGTGACAGTGCCACAAACCATGATGGTCAGCAGTTACAAACAGATACTAGCGGCCACTCAGCTGTTTCCCAGTCCTCCGCTAATACTGAGGCTGGAGTTGATGACGTCACCCCTGTCAGTCAAACCAAACCAGATCAGGCGAATCAAGAACCAGCGCAGATTTCAAGCGAAACAGGGAAGCGCAATGAAAATGGCGGCGAGTCAGGAGGTAAAAGCTCTGTTTCAGATTCAACTGTTGGCTCGCAAAATGCTATTGTTAATAACATTGAGACGTCAAACGTAAGTCGAGCAGAGACTGGAAATGGATCAAATGGGGCTGCAACTGCTTCCACAACAAACCAGACTTCGCAGAGACGCGCGCCAGCAATTCCTCCCCTTCCCCCTTGTTATACAACACTTAGAACTTTTAAATCGCTCCAGATGCTTCGCCCTCAGCTGCAAAGGATAGCTGCCATGTTAAATCCGACTCCTGGCGGGAGCACAGCGGGCTCGCAAGTAGGCCAGCCATCAGCAGCAGCGTGTCCAGTGGTTTCCTCTGGTTGCCATAGTAGCAATGTGTCAAATGTCACGTCTGAGGCTCGTGATGAGTCAAGTGAGGGCCAAGCCCAGTCTTCTGCAAACACAAAGCGGGTTACAGATCAAAATGAAAGTGTGTTGTCAGGAAAAGACAATGAAGCTATAAACACAACACGTGATAATGAAACCACGGCAGGTGAAGATCACGTAGTATCTTCTGGGTGTACACGTGATATACAACCTAGTAAAGAACATTCTGCCTCAGCCGAGAATGTTGTTACGGAGGATAGTTCAGGGATCGGTGGCACTCAGCTATCTGATGGTAATACAGTGTCTGGCCTTGGGCAGGCAAAAGCTTCAGAAGCAATATCGTCAAGCACCAGCTCCCAGCTGGAGAAAGACACCGCAATCAATACAGGTGCTAATATTATTTCTACTTCAACTCCTGTGGAGAAGAACGTTACACCGGCCGTGACAGGAACTCGTCTTTACCGAAACTCTTACGAGTACAAACTGTTGTCGTCGCGATTCAATAGTTTATTCTTATGGCCATCTCTCCTGTCTAAAATTCCCGTTAAGTTTTCTTCTCAAATTGGACCTGTCTTTGTCGAACGACATCCTCCGCCTAAAGGAGGCCCCGCAAGGCAAGTTGTTGAAGAACTCCGCGCAATTCGGAAACGAAGACTGACTACAAAACCGCCTCCACCGGTTAAACCTAAACGTAAACATCCTGGTTTAGCGGCAGTCAGGATGGCTTCCTCGACGTCTTTCACCACCCCAGCACAGCAGATGTGTACTGTGGGGCAGAGTGCAGCGATTAAGATAGAAACCAACCCTGCAAGGCAGTCTGCTGTGGACCCTTCTAGGACAAATGAAGTAGTTATCGCTGCCTCGCAGTTGGTGTCGTTACAGGAGACGTCAAAGTCGTTGTCAGTGTCCGCTGGAGCGGCTAAAAGACCTTATAACACTCGCACGAGCAACCGTAAGATCATTCCAGTGAAACGAAGGAAAAGGATCATTGATAGCTCGAGTTCTTCAGAGGATGAGTCACTTGTCATCGATGACAAATCAGATGACTCAGATCTGAGTGAAAGCGAAGACCGCCAGATCACACCTCAGGCGGTGAGGAACACCAGACAGGCTTCTGCCAGGAACTTATCAAGATCCACAGGTGCTAACTCAACATCATGTTCCCAAGTGACTTCTACAATCACAGCAGAAAGAACTGGCAATACTAATGAAGCTACAACTACTGAAGTTGTCATGATCTCATCAGATACCGCCAGTGATGCCCAGCTTTCCGCGCAAGCAAAAGCTGGGCAGCGGTCAGACGCAGCTGCTAATCAGACCAGTGACAAGTCATCGCCATCCAGTTCCTCCAAACGGAAAAATCCGCGACCCTTAAAAAATCGCGGCGCTCGCTGGAGAGCTATGCTTCCGAATGTGCCAGCCGATGACAGCGATACGCAGTAAAATGTTTGGATCATTGATTTTGAGTGCGCGGAACAATCTCGTACCCAGAGTCCTCAGTCTCTTTGCCCAGCGGTTGGAATTGGAATTTTATTACCGCAGGATTTCTGCGGTAAAATAATGTAAGCTAATAAGGGGCAGGCAATAATAAAATACTATTATTATTTTTTTAATTCCCCAGAGTCTCTCCTGGCGACCAACCGCTGGCCAACCGTTTCTTTTGCGTGCATTTGCATCCAATTTTAGATACGCGACAGCACTGCAGTCGTCTGCTGAGCTTTTTTGTGCACGAGCGAGTACAATCAGCGACATCTGTGGGTGGCCTGTGCAAACACCAGTAGGAAGGAGACAGGACTCTGAGAACGACGCCAACGGTAAAATAACCTCGCAATCGTGATTTTCCTGGCCTGCGTGGCCGGCGTAATCGGAAAGGAGGAGGGAGGGAGGCGAGAAAAAATTAGGGGGGATTGGGGAGAGGCAACGCCTGCCGTAAGAACCCCATGCGCTTCATTTCTGATTGGTTAATTTCGAGAATGGGTCTCTTGAGAATTGAAGCAATTTTCTCGCTCTTAATTTTCCTCCCTCTCCTCAATCCCCCCTCATTTGTGCAGGATATAACAAAAATCCTTCGTAGAAGGTGTGATGTTTAAATTTGGGGCTCACGGATATCCTGCACGTATTTCTTGTGGGTGTTTTGTTGTTCACACCCTTACGGAGAACGTGATTTGTATTGTAAAAGTTCTGCATAAATAAGTTACCCATGTAATCTTGTTACAAAGTCTCTCTGATGAAGTCTAGTTATCAGGCAAAACCGGTCGGAGAATAAACCTTGACTCAACAAGATTTAGTTGCTGCGTGCTGCTCACAAGTACCTTGTTAAAAAATAAAAAAAATTAAAAAAAAAAAGTAACAAATAGTGAACGCATATTCTTCTTCATTATCAGGTTTTTATTTAGAAAGACCGCAGCATGGGCCAGGGCGGACCATTAGACCTGGTTTTCGCTAGCGGCACAAGCGCAGGCATACGAACTTCTCGTCAAGTGAAAACAAACGCGACGCAAGCACAAGAAAAGGAAAAATTTTGATACTTACGCTTATGCTTGCGTCGTTGGTGGAAACCACCCTTTAGAAACTAGCGAAGGGTGACATCCATACATGGCCTGTTGGTTTTGTCTACGCGAAGTGTTGGCGGGGGAGCCGCTCGTCGCGGCCTCTAAAGCCTGCCGCACACTTGAGGAAAGAGCTGAGCAAACTGCCTCGCGAGGCGATTAGCTCAGCTGTTTCATCATGTGTGCGGTTGCGTTTTCGTGAGTTTTTCGCCTCGCGAGGCCGTGAGGAAAATATCTATCATGTTTGATATTTGAGATTTCGCCTCGCGAGGCAAAATTCTCACGAAAACTCAACCGCACACTTGAGGAAACAGCTGAGCTGATTGCCTTGCTTGGCCTCGCGAGGCAGTTTGCTCAGCTCTTTCTTCAAGTGTGCGGCAGGCTTAAAATGCGATGATGTGTCCTTTTTTTCCGAGCAACTTAGGCTGGGAAAAAAGAGACGCCACACCGCAAGTTACGCGGTTTCTGGCGCGACTACGAGGGCGGCTTCAGATACGCCGCACATAGCAGCACAGCCTCCAAAACTTTATGGACGAAAACGGCGACAGCAACAACTCATCCAACTTGAACAAAAACAACGAACTACCCAGGAACCAAATTGGTAGGCGTGGTGTTCGAGTTGAAAAAGAGAATGAACAATTCACCGTCGTGTGCTCACGTTCTCCACAAAACCTTGAATTTGGTCATTTCACGTTGTTGTTTTGCAGAGGACGGCATATAGAAATGTACCAAAATGTAAAACGCACGTACAGAGCGATTGTTTCAGTTTTCTCATTAAACCTATTGTTTTGCGGCGTCGTTGCCGTCGCCGTCGTCGTTGCTTAACTTCACGGACAACACCCGAACAGCTACGCAGGTAGCTCGGGTAGGGGAAATAATCTAACAAAAATCCCGCAAACAGTCGATAGCAAAAGCAGCCATGGTGCTAGCAAACTGAAACATCTTGACCGTCCTTTAATGGAATGTATAAAAAAACACTCGAATCACATTTACTCTTACATGGGTCCGCCGCTTCCTGCGGAAGGAGTTCACTGAGTATAATTACAAAGTAACGCCTGATCGCACTGAGTTATCGAAACAGCAATGGAGATACCAGCCAAGTTTTAATTGGGCGTAGTTCCCTCGCAAAATTGCTCTAATACTCATTTTACAAGTTAAAGTGTTGGAACAGAATGTTTGGAACCGAGGAAACAATTCAAGAACTTTTTCCTCGTAGCAAAAAGGCCAGAAATCTATTTTATGGGGCCAAAAGTTTATGAAGTTATAATGTGCAAGAGTCGACCCAAAAGAGCATTCATTATGTTGCTTTGTCCACCTGTCGCTAAACTTGGTTAATCATCAAACACGTGTTTCACACGTGGGCACGCGATAAACCGTTAAAATGCATTGTCGTAAATGACAATCCATTTCAGTTAATTGACGTCACGCACAGGGCCACCTGTCTCGTGAACAATGCAATTTTAGTAGCTTCTCCCAAATTTGGTGCCAAATTGACGACTTTTCGATGTCAGGCCACCGACATTATTGTCGGCTACCCCTATATTTAAGTTAATAATCGTTCAGTTTATTAAAGTTTCGGGTTTGTGTTTTGATCTCTAATAGATCGGAGGGATAAATTGACTTTTTGCTTCGCCGTCTCGTAAATTCATCGCGGATTTTCTAAACTGATGCCAAAGAATTGACAATTCACGTTGCCGACGAAAAATTCTTATTATTAGGGCAAACAAACTGTCACGTCAAAAACTTTATTCTTGAAAAGGGAAGACGAGACCACCCGAAGGAAAGTTTGTTTTTTGGTTTTGTTTGTATTCTTAAAGATTTCTACCCTCAACAAAATCGCCACCGGTTGCAATTTTTTAAATCCTCGTAGATTTGCTGGGTTTTTTTTTTCTTTCTTTCTTTCTTTTCCATTGCGTGCTTAATTCAGTAGCTCATTCGCTCCGCAATGTTTATTGAAGGCCCTTCTATTGACACGCTCTTTAAATATTAAAATATCCTGCACGGTTGCAATGATGGCTAGCTTCGGTAGAACGCCAGAACTTACAAATGTTGTTTTGACGAGAGATTAAAAAATAAGAAATATATGTTTCGACTCATCCGCCAGTTTATTGGATCCGTATTTTGTTGGAGCACATATAACTGAAACCGGTCTCTTTTACGATGAATCGATTACACAGTGTTTATTGAAAAGCCGTAAAAACACACTTAAGATTAGAATATTCTGCGCGATTGCACCCACCTGCCGAAGAATAGTAGTAATTGTTAATTAATCGCATCTAAAGTAGACTTGTTAAATGTGCGATTACTAGCTGAAACAAAATATAGGCCGCAAGTCACGACGACACATTTGAAGGAAAACTCATCGATATTTATCCAGTATTGGAAATAACTTGAAACATCTTAGTTTCTGAAGGAAGCGATTCAGATCTATTTTAGGTAACATTTGCCTTAGCAACAGGAAAGCTGAAGAGCCGAGAGGAGATCGTTAAGGCGTTAAGGTTTTTTCTGATCAATTAGTCCACTTTCGCTTTTTTGCGTCGCCAAATTTTCGCCATTTTTTTTTTTTTTTTTTTTTTATCGGAAAAATTGCGTAGATTTCTTGTAACGAAAATCAAACCGCCTGTGTCAGGTTTTAAGGCGCCATCTTTTTTCAATAGGGTGTCAATTGAGGAGACAAAAACAAAACAAATCGGAACGAAAACAAAGGGGCGTATTTCCACGACAGGAAAAAAGAGGAGGTCCCGGAGGAAAACGGAATGGTTTCGATATTTTTGTAGGAAAATACGCAGGTTTTGCCCGTTCCGTTGTGGGACCATTGGCACTTATGGGAAGGGAAAGGGAGAAGGAAAACACGAGGAGACGCTGTAAAGCAAGGTGCGTAACCATGGTGACAAGCTAGGGTCCCAACACACCTCCCCTGGCCCTTCCACTTTCCTGCTCTGGCTACGCCTTCCTGAGTGTGCGCTTTCTTTTAGTCCTTCATCACCCGCGAGATTCATAAAGATCAAACGCAAACTCTTTGCGACGATATGTCGACGGCGTTTACCCCATGACGTGAAACCTACTGTTACACGGGGGTGTAACTATTAATTCCTAATTAACGCCCGCAAACAAGATTGAAGAAGCCAGTTTTAAACAGTTTTTTCTCAAATGGCATTTGTTGATGAAAACAATTTCACATTACCTCGTTTCACGGCCTTGTTATCTATAATAACTGGGGGTGTTATTATCCGGGGAGATCTGGATCCCAGTACTTTATATATTACGCGCCGACTTTCGCGCCACTGCCAGCCGCACTGTTATAAGAAGTTGTAAGCTGTTGAAAGCTGTTGTGTAGTTATTATTTTTTATTTATTTGTTTTCCAATACAACCTGCCCGTCATAGTTGAGTTTATTTTTCCTAATTTCAAGTTTCCTTGGCTGTCTTCAAAGTAAAAGGTCGACAAAACAGCAAGGTAAGCTTCATTGCTATTAATACAAGCTTATTTTCAGTTAGGCAATAAATTCAGTCAAAACAGCAAGATAACTTGTGCTACTGAATGATTGGTAAGGCTAGCGTAGCGTCTGGTGGGGAAACCACTGCTCGCAGGCTAGGAAAGATCGGTACTTAAAACTAGAAATCTACTTGCAAGACTAACTAAGAAACTTGGATTTCGACGTAAGTTTTAGCTTGTCGCTGTAATTTAGGCGAAATCGATTATTTGCTATTGAAGGAGAGAAATCATCATCAAAACTTCAAAGTAAGCAGTCGGTGCGGTGAGCCGGCGCCAGAAGATTGGCAAACGTATAAGTCAAACTTTTTAAGTCATAGTTTTGTCAAGTTGAGAATAGACCAACACTGTTTGATGTCAACACTGTTTGATTTCACCTGCTTTGCCTTGTCAATAGAATCTGTAGTCGGAATAGTATTTGCCAAATTTCGTATTTGAGCTTTTTGCTTGACTGTCCCTTGTTGTTGTCAGGTGTTGAATCTTGTGAAAGATATTACTGAAAATAGCAACAGTGACGTGAAAGTAAGAGGAAATGACAATCTTACCTATCTACGAGTATAAATTTAAAATTGACAGCGTACGATAGCCGAGGACGACTCGAGCGCGGAGGCTGTTTTCGTTAGGTAATTTATCAAGGCTGGTAGTACAGCCGTCTGACCTTCTTATCACTATTGGGGAATTTAGTTTCTTCGTCTTTGTTCAGGCGTCCGCTATTGTGGGTTTTTGATGGCGGCTGTATATTTTACTACAATACCTTGCAATACCAGAGACACAGAAAGCCTTAATTTTTGAGAAATCGCCCCTGTACTGACAACATCGTGTTTGCTGGGTTTGAATTTTATGATCGTTTTCAGGGTTTTCGTACGCTATGAAATATGGGTAAATTTACCAGGCGCCATCTTTTGCCGTAAATAGTTAATAAAAACGTTTCTAAAAGTGGTGAAAAAGGCAATACATCCGAATGGAACAATTTAAAGGAAAAGGGGGTGGTGTGCTTGTCTGTTTGCTTCTAACAATGATAAACATTGGCCTAAAAGATCCTTGCGTGAGACGACTGCGTCGAAAAGGTGTCTCGAGTTATTTTTAGATGGGGATCTCCTGGTTGCCTAACAACCAAAGCGTGGAATGAGAATTTAACTATTTTAATTGGTACTGAATTCGGTTGTTCGTATATTTGGTTACTATGTACTGTAACATTTCAATCAAATCAGTCAAAGCAGTTAGGGTTTCAAAGGTTGCTCCCAACATACAACAACTTAAGCCGGATAAGGTACTTGTTGATGTCAACGTTACGTCTTTTTGGGTTAAAGCCGAAACTGTGGTGCTGCGTCGGTTGGGTAGTGAAAAAGAATGTTTGGTTTTGTAAACAGAGTTTGTTAAGCTGGGTATTGACCACCACAAGGAGATACCAAAGCTGACGTGTTAGTATTAGTCCTTCTTCAGAGCCTATCAAAGAACTGTTGGTTGTGTGTGATTTACATGTTGGTCAGTGTTTTGGGTTGTTGGAGGACAATGGAGTAGTTAGGTAGCTTAGTAGGTAGGTAAGTAGATAACTGGTTGGATAGGTAGGCACGTGGGTAAGATAGGTAGCGAAGTAAGGCGAGTAGGTAGGTAGGTAAGTAGGTACTCAGGCACGGGAAGGTAGGTAGGTAGGTAAGACAATTACCCCGCCCCTGACCAGTGCTTATTTCCACAAAGGAAGTGAGGTGGGAGGGGTGGACCCGGAAGAAAAGGAGGTAGAAAGCTCGGCCGTGAGGTAGGCAGGCGAGGACAGGGACAAAATGACATTTCGGGGATAACGGACGCGGCAAAAATAGGGAGAATTTCCAATGTTTCATATTACTTTCCGACAGAAAAAAAAGGCCAAGAAGAAGGGAGAACCGCCAAGGTAGGGGCGGGAAATGAAAAAGGAAACGGAAAATATGAAGTTCAGATCTATAGCAGTACCATAAATATCGTCTCCTGGCTTTTCTTTTTTGGCCTGTTTGACTCTTTGTTACCGTGGAGCTCGTTGGAACAACAGCATTATCTTTTTTCTCTTTCACTCGCCAACTGATGTTATGTTGGTCTGACGATTAACGCCGCGCTGGACTTTCAGCCAAAGCTCGTTAGTTTTGTATATCAAGACAAAATGTTAAGAGTAGCCCTGTGATGGAATAGCATGGCAACCAGTCCAAGAGGGATTAAGCTCTACCTATTTGGGTGATCTATGGCTCAAGGGATTCAACAACAAATCATGCGTTGTTCCCGACTTATGAAATATAGATAGATTCGTGATGTGTGATTGACCAGACCTTTTCTTTGTCGTCAGTTTATACAGTAAACCATCCAAAAAAATATAACGGAACTGCAGCAACGGCCCGAGTGAATATGTTGTTTTTATCTCTGAGCCTCTTTTCGCTTCTCACTCTATAGACTGGCTGCTTAAAGTCTGTCTAAACTAGCAAAACATTAATTAAGCGGGAACCTCGTTTGTTACAGTTGTATCATTCCAAACATTTGTTTTGGAAGCAGGTGCCTTGATTTAAACCGTTCCTCTTTTTCGAGCAGCAAGATTTGCTTCCGAAACATCTTGTTTGCACGACTAAAACGCGAAAACATTTGTTTCAATGACGGGGGAATGATTAGAAGGGGTAATGTCAAGGAAAGTTTCCTGCTTCTTGGTGAAAAACTGAATTTGCCAAAGTTTAATCTAAGTACCTTACACTGCGCCACACATTGTTAACGACAGTCAAGGTTATGACGGTTTGAGGTGAATTCTTCAAAGGAATTAGAACACGTTGCAAAATAGTTTTTTCTGGTTTTGTCAAAGGAACTAGTGAACAAATGTTGTTCATCATGTCTCGGGGGCCGGAAAAAGGAAAAACTCTGAGTTCCTGAGGGAAGAACTTTTAAACAGATGGCCCGCCGTTTTCAAATTTGAATCATTTCCGTTCACTGCAGGCTACCCGTAAGTTTTACGCTGGAAGCTGGTGGTGGTAAAAATATATGGAACAGACCCAGTCCTTAAGGTCCATTGTTTCTGCGGCGTCACTTCCTAGTAGCCAGACCTTTAGCTGCACTCTTTTGAATTATTCCGGAATGGGAATACTTCAACTAGCCGGAAATCGCGTTCTTTGGGGACCTGTTCCGTTTTAGTATTGCAATGATTTCCGATAAAATTAAACAGAACCTTGGGAGCTGTATAATTGAGCTATTTTGGGAAGCGATATTCTGTGTACTTTCTTATTCCTAAACTGACTTGAATGAAAATACTGAGCTGGAAAAGCCCAAGAAAAAATGTTATGTCATGTTATGCTCTCCGCGCCTATACCGCACAGATGCCCTAGACCAGAAATTCAGACTTCCATTTTGATTTGTGTGTAGGTAGTAACTCCCCCGTCCCTACCACCCACCTCAAGGAAAAAAAATTCCTACAAACTCTGCCCAGCTTTTGCTAGATCTTGCGTGGGCTGGACATATGGACCTACACCGCTCGTCCTAGTAGAAAGCACGCACATTCCAGTCGTTTACTGTCTTTTGCGTGCTTTTCGTCCTCTGAAGCGCTACACCATCTGTGTACAGCTGCTACGCAGAGTTGACGCATTTCCTCGTACGGTTTCTCTGTGGGTGCGCGAAAAAGCTGTTGGCGCCTTGGCTGCGAGTTACGCTACTTACAACACAAGTATCCGAGTTTTCGTTGTTTATTGACATCATGAATTTTAAGTACAAAGCTATACTCCTAAAATGTTCGTACGAATACAGAAAAGTTATCTCATAGAAAGAGCAGTCCAGTATCTTTATTTCGTGCGTTCAGTCAAACTAGAGAAACGACAGTGGCAACAAAATAAGAATAAAAAACCAATCACTGATTATTTTTAAAATACATTTTGCGTTTTTCATGGAAGTGCGTTAGTCCTTTTTTGCCTTCATTAATAGCTGGACTCACAAATAATTAGGCGAATTCAAAATGATGGATGAAAAAATCTTAATCCAGTCCAGCTACATGGTGCTTTGAACAAGGCTCAGCTCACTCTGATAAGCTCTAAACGTATCTGCAACGAAAAATATCTCTGTTAGAGATTTTTTTTTCCCACTAACAATCCTTATTTCCTCGCACCGTTCATCATCAATGAACCATCTTGGCCACTTTGTTGTCCGTGGCACGTGCGACGTGCAGTAAATTCAACTTCCGAAAGCTTCATTCATTTTTCTTTTTTTTTTTATTGTTTTATTGGCGAGGGGCAGGTGTTATTCCAGTTGTCACGACACCTAAAATCGAGAAAGTAGGTTATCCTTGGGAATCGAGTCGTGTATAAACACATCCTCGGAGGCCAAGGGCAGATAGTGGAGTCAGGACGAAGTCAAAACGAACACGTTTACAAGAACCCTCGTTGGTTCTTGTAAACTAACCCGATTTGACTTTCTCCTGACCTCCTGTTCATACCATCCTCCGAGGATGGTATGAACAGTCATCGAGACGAACAACGTCGAGTTGCCTACCAAACAAGATAGTGACTGGTACATTTACCCATAACTCTTGGGGTACAAAAACCCTTAAAACGCGCATAAAAAAAATCACAGGAAAGCTCTAAAAACTTTTCGCAAAAAATATGGCTTTCTATGCGCCTCTTGGCTATGTTAGGTTTTTGGTTTAATTGTTTAATGATTCTTTAACCACAATAAAAGAAACCGCAGTCAAACAAAAAAAATTCTAAAATATGGCGGGATAGTAGCAGGGGAAACTTAATTCCCATTCTACTCTTCTTTCATGAATATAAAACTTATACACTAAAAGAAATATTAGAATATATTGCACATATAATAAGCTGAGACTATTCACAAGAAAGCTTATTAAAGAGGGATATTGCTTCAATTAATGCTGTTTCGAGCGCAAATAACTTAAGAGGGCGACTTTGAAAGAAGGTTCGCAAGGTGTTGTGGTAAAATGTACAATGTACAACGCCATCTTTTTTCTGTACGATGGATTGTTTTTCAACTCTATATGTTTGTTCACATATATATCCTCCACATTTTTGTCTTACGTTTCTTTTAGTTCTTCCTGGGAGACTGAATTTGTTTAAATATCATGAACAAAACAACTTGTCTTCGGTGATCATATCTTTTAAACTCATAACCAGTATATTTGGTGAAGCAGTGATATTGTAAGGTGAAAACGATGTTTGACTCTATCGGGGCTAATTGCTTGATACAAGTTTACGGGGGGGGGGGGGGGTGGGGATTTGTGGGGATGTACATATTAAATTTATTTGAATAAACCTCCAGCATTCATTCACACAATTCACGATCATCCATCTCAGGAAAACATTCATTCTAAAAAGCTCGAGACTGGAAATCCTCAAGCAATCCTTCCCCGGATTTGATTTAAAGAAACCGTTTCACATGAAAGATTTACCTAAGAAACCATTCAAAAGAGTTCTTCGCCGACAACTTTCTTATATTTAAGAAAAAGACAATGACTATACTGAAACGCCAATAAATAAGTAACATACCAAAAATAGGAAAATAGTGTCTTATTTTCTTTGCTTTCTAAACTTGTTATATCTACTTGTTACTCTGACTTTTTTCATTTCTTTGGTTACTTCAGTTTTCGTATAAGAAGAGATTCTGAACAGCATTTCACGACAAAATTCAACGCTAACACGTTCCTAGAATACATAAGAAAAACGGCTTTAAAGCCTTTTAAAAAACTGAAGACGTTTCGACGTGCGTACTTCAGTTTTCGTTTTAACAAATTAACAATAGTTGTTCTATCTAATTGACGTGTGACTGGCCCACATAGTTCCTACCCTTGCGCAAGAACATTGAAAGCCGAATTACTTCAAAGTTTCAAGGTTGAAGTTGTGCAATTCCTTATTTCTTTTGAAAAATTGGACTCCTTAAACAAGGTAGTGACAATATACTGCGTAATATACCTTGATTAAAGAACCAATCAGATACTCCAAAAGCGCAATATCCTGTTTATATCGACCTAATCGCCACCAGATCGTGACTGTGAAAGCGATCTGCAAATTTCCGCATGCTTGCATTTATACGAGCTAACGGAAGAAGTGAGTTCGTCTTCCGTTTGTCACATTGTAACTTCGCGCATGAGTTTTAGTCTATACTAAGTTGTCTGTTCCTAGCCTTGTATTTAAAAAATACACGTTCTTTCTTCTGACAAAGGCAAAAACTCTTATTTAGCTTTAAAATAAAACAACTATGTATATTTCTAAGGTGATAAGCCGCTCACCGCCCTCGATTTGAATTGAGGTGACGTCTTTATAGTTGACTGTCTTCCCAAAATACCCCCACAATTTAGGAAAAAATAGCGAAGGAAGTACGTTAGAACTATCATTCATTAATGACAAGTGGATACCATGAAATTCTAATCTAGAGTGATCCCGTTGTGGGTTATACGATAGGTCTCACGTACCCGACTTTTATTATACGCACGCTCGCAATTTCAAATTTTGAAGCCGCAACAACGCATTTTATGATGGCGAATTATCTGTTACCTGGCGGCGAAAGCTTCTAGAAAAGGAATTGTTTGATTTCCATTATTTTGCGCCTACACGACAGCTATCGCGGTGCTGTGTTTAAAATTTAATAAAAAGCGACCTTTTACAATTACAGCTTTTCTTCATAACCGGAGGGAAAAATTTCTGTTAGATGCACAATCTAAAGCTAAGAAGCGCGAGCAAAAAGAGAAAAGGACTATTTTTGAGAAGTGAAACGCTGTTCTGAAAACAAGATGTCAAAAACTAACAATATTGAGCATGGACGCGTGGCTTTATTAGCTGGGCAAACCGAGATTTCTCTTTATGGTAGCGTCTATCATTTCCGAGCCGTGCTTTGGCAAAATAATTTTCTGTCCTTAATTATTTCGCTCTTTAAATCGCGCAACGCAGTTTAAAACTCTGATGTCTTTTTAAATCCATCTACTTTGGACTGGACGTTGATATCAACAAACACTATATATTGATATTTGTGGGCGAGAGCAACGTTTAGTTAGTGGCTCGGATCAAAAGCTACTTGTGTGCACAAAGAAATGATGATAAAACAAAACATTATTTTGGTGTCACGTAATTGAGTACGAGTCGCATAAAATGCCACGGAGAGCGATTCTGGGCAAGAACTATATTGTGTTCGGGAAAGAAAATTCCACATGGTAAATAAATAGAGAATGAACTTCAATGATCCAAAATAATAGGTATATTGAATGGTGTTTTCCTCGCGTCTCATTCAAGTACTGTCAACAATATGCAAATTTTCCCTGTAGGTCGTCGTGGATATGCAAATTTTCAATATCCAAAACGACATATAACCGAACGACTGAAGAAATAGGGTTACTAAAAAAAGTGCCTTTTTTGAAAGAAAAGATTAGAAGATCGAACTTTAATCCTCATTCGCATAAAGTGTAAGCGGATTTCAACAATGGGATTACATGTGACACTTAGATGTAAAATCATCGGGCAAAAACTAAATCGCAATTGTTTTTAGGCAACTGAACAAAAATTCGACGACGGGATTCCAAGGGAATCTGTTTCTCGAGTCTCCAATAAAAAAAAGATTTCCAGTACATACAAATTTCAACCGCTAACGAGAACCGGAAATAAAGTATTTTCCATTTCCTGTACTTAAGCTACAATTTAAAACACCAAACCGCAAAACCTGGGAATAACCTTTACCTCACTGCAACAAAACTCGATCATGCAAAAACCGAAGCAAAGGTTTTGCGGAAATCTTTGATCACTCTACGGTGTCAAATAGGGCAATTTTTTGACTTTATAGCATGAATTATTTTCCTTTATTCAACATTTTGCACCCCAAACAGAGAAAAAAGTTCACCTCAATAACGTCCAAAAATAACCAATCACAATTCTTCGATGACTTTGTTTGGGTTTGCAATCACGTGTAGGGATCACGTGGGCATAGTTGATTTTTCTAACAAGACATTGATTGGTCGACATATAATTGGATCTGTCAAGACTAATAATTACCATGATGAAAGCAACAATAAGCTGTCAATTATTATTTTTAGTCCCCTCCCCGGAGAGTTGGGCCGGTTAAACTTGGGAATATGGAAGAAAACGAAGCCACGCGAATTAGAGGAAATTTGTAAAGCAAGTTGTTGAGCTGTGTTCGCGGAAATTCCCCCCGCGCTGACAGCGCATGGAAAACCGTTAAAAAAATCAGAAATATTTTAGCTGAGTGCGGCTCGTCAGCTTGGAAAATCGATCGAAGGAAAGTTCGGTGCGTCGCCTTTGTTACCGATTGAGCTGAAGTTTTGAGGATTTTTTGTGTGGTTGGGCTTATTATTCAAAATCGAGTGGACTCAAGACTGAGCGCATTCATAGGAGGTCGTTGCGATTTCTTCTACGCACGGAACACTCAACTCTGGAACACTTTGACGAATGAATCCGCACGCGGGAGATAAGGAATTGAGCGATCTACTAGACTTCAGCGCGGTTAGTATAAGTTGGAAAATTTCTGACACACTTGCATTCGCAACTTCACTTGATGTTGCGATTAGCGAGCGCTGTCGGCCGCACTTTATTAACGATCGTGTTTGCTTTGTTTGTTGGCGATTTTTTTGCTCAGATGTTCTCGCCGCCGGGATCCATGGTCGGCAGTAAATCTAGTGGCTCTCTGACGGAAGCTGGGTTATCGAGTTCCATGCACGCATCCCGAACAGGTGCCTTTGCATTTTGTTTGTCTGTCGTTCGCCATGAATTAAACTTGCTGTATAGAGCTGATAGAACCTGCTACTCACACTAGAGTACCTCAAACCGGTTCTTGGCTCAGTCGCACATGCTTCCATGTTCGCAGGACTTAAAAATATCGACTCTGATGGCTGCGTTTTATTTTTTCTTTTGTAGGTTCTTTGGATGAGGCACCCACGTGGCAGGCCAGCTCCGCGTCTGCTTACGAAGCTCGGGTAAGCTGTGAATACACCAGCTAAATTGGTGATGTTTTATGCGCTCGAAAATTAAAACAAATCTTCAAAACAAAAGTCATGTGAAACTTGGTTTACATGTCAACAGGAACATTTGTTCAAAATTAGGCCACTAATGCCGCACGTGCCCGAACGGAAACTCTATATTTTTGAGCGATAATTTGTTACTTTACAAAGATGCAAAATATTTTACTAACAAGTGGCCCTTATAGCCGTGTATGTTAGCGAAGCAGTGCCCGTTAAAATGCCGTACGTTATTACATCTCGGTATTTTTAACACTTCATTGAGCAAAACCTGAACCACTGAATAAATACAGCCACATATGAAAGATCGCCTTTTAATTTCACTTATTTCTGTATTCGCTTTTTTGTCCTTTTCAGGGATATCACACTGATGGTCACGGTGTCTATAGCACAATCGACGATGTCGAGAGCGACTTTATTTCCAGAAAAGGATCTAGCTTTGCCAATTCTTATCTCGGTTCAAATTCACTGGGAACTTTAGGTAAGGGGATCCGTTAACAAAGGGACAGAATTTTCGGCGAGATTTTAAATGTAAAATAATTCTTTGGCACTTTAATAGTCCAAGAGATAAGGCTCTGCTTGTCTTTGTTTTGTTGTTGTTTTGTCGATGGCATCACAGCCATACCTCGTTGCCTGCTTAAGCTTATATTATATTGTTCGCATGATCAAAGCTCTTCTGATCTAAACACTGGCGCGTGCTTCCTTTCAATCTCATCAAACTTATGCGTAAAATCCGTTGATGGAGGTGAAAGGCGAGGCGGTAGAAAAGGAATCTCAATTTTGCACGGATTCTTTTTTAGAAAATGATCGGTTTGTTTTTCCATGTTTATAATAACTTTCGATGCATGACGAGACCTTTTTTTCTGCGGTGAAAATTATTTTTCGCAAGATAGAGTTTGCCGAACTCAAGCCGTCAATCGGCGGCAAAGTAAGCTCAGAACGTTTTTAGAGATTTAGATTTTCCCCCTTGAATTTACGACAATTTTAATATTTTAACGCGCCATGCTTGGTAAATAAAATAACCATATTTTATTTTGGTTCACTTTAAGTATATTGAACTGCTGAAATAATTTGTTTAGATGGTCATTTGTGCTTTGGTGGACTTTTTCTCGTAAGGTTTGATTCTTCTATTGAACTTAACAGTAAAATGAGCCGTTAAGCTAAATTCTCATTTTAATTTCGTGAAAAAAATATTTTCATCCATTCTTTGTCTCGCGAAGCAGATATGATAATGTGAACGAAAATGCTTACTCTTCATTAAGCCCCACCCTCTCCGATGTATTTTTTTGTTATTATTTTTTTTATCTTACATCGAAACAAACTCCTCGATACATACCTGTAGTATTAAGGCCAATTTATGGCTCTTGGTACTAAATCAGGTGTGTGCAAATGCCTGTATCAAACACGTATTACATGGTTGATTTCATACAATGAATAAATTCTGTTTTTATGTCTACTTCACTTATTCACTTATTCATCGCCTCTTGGCTTGACCGACCATTTTAATTTTAAAGCATCCATTACAACTTCCTTTTCACAATCTTGTTTTCTACTTTCCAGGGAAATTTTAATGATGTTACACCAGGTGGAATCGTGACTTTATTAACTGTGTATATTAATGAAAAAAATGTTATTTTTGAAAGTGGTAATTGTTCACAACTAGCTGTTTTGCAGCTTTTCCCTAACTTCCTTAAGCCTGGCCCAAGTTGAAAAATAAACTAGCTATTTACATTTTGATAAAATCTGCATCATGATCTTTGATAGGTTAAACAGCGAGTGTTTTAGTGTACACACTGCATTGAAGCTGTTCTCTCAAAGGCGACATTAGCTAAACACAGGTTTTCCAGCTTTGATCATTTCATAATTTTATTTGACTTTTTATAATTTACATATTATTCAAAAACACAACTCCAACTGTTATATACATTATTGCTAGTCCAGTTCACTTTCAACTGCATTATAAAATAACAGTATATTAATTAATGGCAAAAGTATTGCAACCTGAAACAGCAATTAAACTTCTGCTTGAAAAGGGTATTTCTTAACAGCAAGTGAAGCGGTAATAAAATGATAAAAGAGGATTGATAAGCAAATTATGGAGTATAAACAGAGTACATGATGATCTAAAGAAAAAGCAATTTAGACCATGTGGGCCCATAGATTGACCAATTTTTTTTTTGTCTCCACCAAAATTCATGCCAAAGTTCAGCCCCACCAAATGTCTATTTTTGTAAACATGTCAAACAACACCCGCCAATCAAAGTTAATCAGACAGCTTGACTTTAAGTCATACTTTTGCACAGTACAGCAACCTCTACTTTTATTCTACCTCAACATTATGAGTATTTACAATTTATTTGGTTGTGAAATTTGGCATTCGATTCCTCGACCTAAGTTAACAACATGTCTCTTCTCTGGTGGAAAAGAAGTGAGTTTTTGTTTTATTGATCACTCACAATTGAGAAAATTATAAACAACTTTAAATGGACATCAGCCTGATTCTAAACTCTTAAAACCTGTGGGCCAATTTTCTTGATCAACGTTTCTGTTAAGTGTGGACCATAAACAAAAAATGTTTGGTGCTCTTTATGGGCAGATTGATTGATGGAAATTTTGTAAATGAGAAAATAAAAACAGTTATCTGCACTGCACTGCACTGCAGTATTTATGGGCGCTTTGCTTATGCCAGAGCAAGAGTTTCCACATTTTTGGTTTTGTACGTCAACACATAACCATGCACATATTTTGAATGTACTGCACTAATCAACAGATTATATCTTTCCTTTAAATCCCTGTATCATTGTATTTCACTAATTGATTGGAGCTTTAGTTTTAACCTAGCTGAAGGAATCACTGACAACCCATTGTGGATAAAATTACCCAAACTCAACAAGTGTTTGTTTTTACACGAGAGGTCACATATGCAACACACACACACATAGCGTTTATGTCCCATTAGGCAAGGCACATTGAGCGAAGGAAAAAAAAACTAACTCATAGTTTCTCATTTGTTTCAATAACATGTTGCATTGTGGAAAGTAGGGTGACCACGTGACCTTTAAGTTTCGTCATGCCTCATGATTCTATGCTATGAGGACTAGTGCAATACTCAGGAAACACTTGTGACTACTTAAATCACACACACAAAAAATAACACAACAATAAAAATAAACTAGCCCACAGTTTTAAGAGTAGTGTAATGCTCTTTACTCACATTCTAGTAGTTTTTTGGGGAGCTCCCATTAATAGCAGAGATATCTGCTCACTGATGGGGGTTACCCTCAATAAATACAGGCATTTCTCTCTGTCTCTCAGTGTGGGCAAGGAAAGTGCGTCAGATTTTCTATTCTGTATCATTAATAAGCAGGTGTTTGCGAGTGCTCCTAAAGAATTTCCCTGGACAGTTGCCTATACAATGCTTTATATACAGTAGAAAAATACTGGTGTGGAGATTTTAAAAGGACAACAGGAACTCACGATGAAGTTTATTTTGCAGGATACAGAGAATCGGGGCTATCAGGAAGCCAGGTGGGTCTAATTTTAACTGAAAAACTGTTTATGTGCACTCAGCTGCATGACAACACTGTATTGGTCACATGTCTAAACTACACTATCTGCTTAAAGTTTTTCTGCTTCATTCAACAGAAGTGGAAAATTTCACATTTTTTTTGGGAGATAGTGTAATTTTTTACAGGAACTTAAAACAGAAGAGTAGATTTATAAATATATACATGTTTAGTGGTTTTGACTTTTATATCAGGAATTTTGGCGTCCAGTAGCAAAGACGTTTGAAGAATGCATGGGGTGTGATTCAACAGATGTTTTTTTAAGTTGTAAAATGTGCAGCTAAGTGCTGTGGCGAGCTTTAGTTTAATTGTCTAGTTTTCAAGGCATTGTCTCATTAAAATTTGGAAATTCTATGTATATAATTACATATCTGGTATATTTGCTTGGCTTAGCACAAGATGAAAAATATGGCTGCTCAAGTTCAAGCACACCAGATTACTAGTACCGCTGTAAGGCAACCATCAAAACATCTGAAGTTTTGATTTGTCGGCTTAAGTTATAAAAACTACTATTGTTGTATTTTGTATAACAATGGGGAACAGTAAAAATGCCATCCGTAAAGGTTTATTTAAGGTGCACGAGTTGTTTTCCTTTGAACTGCCTTTTGATGGCGTGTATCTGGTGCCTTTAATTTCATCGTGACATTATTCGTCTGTAATCCAAATAATCTCTGCTTAGTGCTTTTCTTAGTTTTAGCGGACTGTGTGACCATCTTTTTGTGTCTAATTTGGCCAGTTGCTTTGAGAATATGCCATACTGTTACCCAAGCAAAAGTTGAGCCATGCTTGAGCCACTCTTTGTTAGACAAGAAGAAGCTACAGCTGTGTGACTTGAATCTTTGTTATGGGAAAAGCCTTTTAATAATGCATACACTGTAGCTGAAAAAATGCCCTCCTTGTATTGTGCACCTGTCCAGGTTTCACCTTTTCATTACTCCCTCAAAAAGCTATAAGCGTCATTAATATATACCAGAAAGTTCATTTGGGAAAATAGAATGTAACAGAGGTGGTGAATAGAAAATTTGAGACTTTAGGGGGCAACAAGACTACTGTTCTTTTCTACGAGCCTAACACTTTCTAAACCTTGCAAAAGAGATCAAGGCTCGGAGACAGCTTCACCAAGAAATCAACTCTGGGAGACCTGTGAAATTTGACTGAAATTTTGCATGATTTGCCACTCCTTTTTATGACCATGGTCTCTAGGACTAGGAGAAAGGTCTGGTACTCTCTTTGGTTGTTGATTTTGTTATGAGATATATATGTCTTGTACCTCCATAGCTAGGAGCAGTTAATTGCTGTTCAGTGATTTCATTAGTAGGCAGCTACCAGTTATGAACAAAATCCACTGCCTGGACTCGCACATATATCATAGCCCGCTAGTTGGTGTTGATTTTTAGTTAAAGGCTTCTTGATGCCTACTTTAGCCCTGCCACAAACTTCAAACATTTTTTAATTTCGCGGACATTTAGTTCTGAATCCCTAGAAATATTCAAGTAACTGTGTGTCACTTTTCACACAAAAGCTGTAAGTGGCACTTAGAGCAAAACATTTCACATTCATTGTTATTGTTTTTTGACAGGCTGGCCTCCCTCCACCCCTGCAGAGTTCTCATGATATTTCTTTGTCAAGTCCAGACTGTAAGTTGCCTTAATTGTCATCTTCTGTTGGCTATAATAATAGAAAACACATTATCTCACTGGAACACTTTGAAACCCCACGAGACACTGTTTCTCTACTGTAAATTGTGAAGTTCCCTAAGTGATGAATCCTTTTAAGTAGCATTAAAATTTAGTGGCTCTTTTAATAATTCCTTAAAGCAGCAACCCTCTAAAATGTCACTCCTTAAAAGTAACGATCTCAACCTTAACTTTTTTCTTTGCCAAGATGGTACAAGAGAGTAAATATTATTAGTAGATTGCACTGGGCTGTCATAAAGCTTTGAAGAAGCCACCTTCACTAGGAAAGTAGCAGTCATAAACCAAAAAAGTCTGCCATTCCTGTTGTGTTTTCATCATTTTCAAACTTAACCCTCATCACTGTACATGTAGCTACTGCTGTAGGATAGTAATAGATTGTCTGAAACTTGCAATGTGACTGCATACAGTGTATAAAAGGCAACAACTGACATCTTTGAACTTAGTTATTGGAAAAATTAATCCACTTATGAACACCTTTTGCACAGAGATTGTACAACTGTTTCCACATTTGTTGCATTTTCATTGTGACATGTCAAGTGATACTTGACAATATTTAGCTAGATCCAAAAGTAGTGACAACATCCTGAAATTACAAAGTGAATTTGGTATCCTTTTAGCTAAATGGAATGGAAAAAAACTAAGAGCAGGAAAGAGGAACAAGCTGTAAGGCAAAACTTGCCTTTATCTACAGAATTTTCACAGAAATGACGTTTGGACACAGAAAAAATATTTTGTCCTAATTTTGATCCCATTGTCATTTACATCATTTAAGGTATGTTGCAGTTTCTCAGCTAACACTCTCCTCCACGTGATCATATTTACTCATTTACTAATGTTTTGATGGACTGCTATCAAGTGGCCAGTATGTATCAATAATTATCTGTCACTTGTCCATTCCACACTAGTCTCCAATGATGGCCAGTTGTTAGAGGTTTAAAATATGTAAATTTCACAAATTCGAGATTCAGCTGCAGTGGTCAGTCATGGTTATCTCATTAAAGCGAGTCACATGTTTCAGTTTACAAGTTTTCCATTCTATCCTTAAGAATTTGGAGTATGTTATAACATGTATCACACCAACATTCTGCACTGCCCTGGTTCTTCTGGTTATTTTCCACTCCCCACACTTTCACATCAGAGTAGCACTGCTTACAAGCATCTCATCTAACGGGGGAAGTAATGCATGGACTCAGATAAGCTTTTGACTTGTTTGCTAATGTGTTTTGTTAAAAAGTTTCTTTTACATCTCTTGAGCAGGTTGAATTTAATATCAATAGTACACATACATGTATGTGTGGTCGCTTGAAACGTTTTTGGGTTTAAGAATTTTCAAACCATGAGTTTGATTTCTATTTCCCTTTGTCTCAGATTATGATAATGATCAATGCTACACAAAAGGAAAATAAAAATTAATCTTCCAAGAAAAAATTTAAACCACAGCATATACACATACATGTATCTATACAATGTACGTTTTGTGGTTTAAATTTTTCTTCTGGTTCAAAATTTTTCAAACCACTTTAATTTTTATTTTCCTTTGTGCAGTATTCATTATGATAATCTGTGGCTCACTTTAACATTTTTTGGAGCACAACATGTGCAACTTGCGTACAAACCCGTGTGTAATTCATTTGTGAATGGAAACAAAGTTCAGAGAGAGTTGCTCTGCTCCAATGAGCATTTGTGTGAAAAGGTTTTTGTTATTGTCAAACTATTCAAAGTATTTTTAAAAGGTTATTGATAACAATACTTGAAAATTCATTTGGTGTATTTAATGAAAACTTTTCTATTAAACAATGCACTTGAAACACATGCAACTGCCTACTTATGATTGATGGGAAATTGATTTAGAAAATTGAAATCACAACCTTTCATGATAAATCAACATAAGGAGCGTCAGTTGTGAGAGATCAATGATTTGTTTGTTTGACTTTAATGTGTGTATTAAAAATACTTTTTGACTCATACTGTACAATTTGGGTGTTAATTTCATTTTACTTGTTATTAAAGACAAAATTAATAAAGGTACTTCTCAGGGAATACTGTCTTAGCTCATTATTCAAAGCAAAGGGTGCATTGTTCTGTAACATTTTGTATAATGAAGCACTTAAATTAAAACAGAAACAATTGAATTTGGTTTTCAATCCTGATAATAATTAAATTGTTGTGGTTTTGTGGTATGCGAGGAAGTGGAACAAATATTTCTATTGTACGATTTCAGTGCTCAAGGCATTGGAAAAATTCGGAAGGAAAATTGATTTGTGCCTTGGTCTCATACCTGTAGATCTATGTACAAAGACAAAGAAGATTGTGGTTAAAATGATACATCATTTGAATCAGTTAAGGTTTCAATTCGGCTTATTGTTTTTAATTTAAAACAGTTTAGGTCTTTAAATTCTAAACATAACATTTTCGAGAACATTTTAAGCGGTCAACTTAAAATGCCCTGTTTCATTTTTTTCTTTATGCTTTTGTGCTTATTGGTAAATATGCAATTAACAATAAATGCCCTGACAGTATTTCCTCTGTGTGGTGCATTTTCATCTTAAGTGATTTAGTCTGTCATCCGTATAAATTAGGTTGTTATGCCAAGAGGTTTGTTCAGTTGGTTTAATTTGCCACTGGACCTTTAATTTGTTTCTGTTACTACACTGAACAACTCTGACTATAAATGGCATTTGGCTGATTAAGATAGCCACCCTGCAGAGGAGATCGTTGTCTGCATCAGCAGGTGCTAAAAAGGTCTTCTCCAGTGAGTAAGTACTAATCAATATATGTTTTTGTTCAAATTGCAAAAACAAAATCCCAGTGTGAATGATAGTGCACTTTTGGTTAACACAATATACAAGATTGTAAGGAATGAAGATACGGTTTTGTAGCTAAAATAAGTGCTCAGTTGGCATTTCGAACATGATTTATTTGCCCATTATGCCAGAAGAGAACTGATCATGAGCTCCAAACACATAAAGACCTATACTTTAACTAAAATCAGTAGCTAGTTAGTGAGATACATAAACTGACTTGTAGGTTTGCTATTGAAGACATGCAACAGAAATCTCTTTTTCTTTGAAGTTTGAGTTCTAAACTGGCCAAACACCTAATTAGTAATCAGTGTGAATTTTGCGCAAAACTATTTGAAGCATAATTTATTTTTAAACTTAGCAGTGTTTAACACAGCCACCTGCTGAGAAATGTTGTGGCATTGTGTCGTTATTGTTAATTGTTTGATTTTACAAACAAAATAGTTATGAACCCAATACACTGTTTAATTAAACTTAACAGAAAGTTCAATTATATACAGCTAACAAATACATGCACAAGCCTTTTTGATTTGTTGTTTAAATATTCCTTGTTTATATAAGCAAACCCAAGTTTATCGATAAACTTACTTAATTTGTGTGATCACGAAGTTGGAAAGTCAAATTAAATCTCATTCCCCCCTTTGTTTGGCTTGCTTAAGGTAATAATTTGTTCTGGTCCCATGTTATAAATATGAGTGACAAATAGGAAAAGTATTTTTCTCCATTCTGTTGTGACTCCGCTTGGTTTTCTAGCATTTTAAGAAATAAACCAGGATAATTTCTTAACCTCTATATATAGGTATCCCATTCCACAACAGATTTTTTTATCAAACAACTCTTTGAATAAATAACCTATTTATGGACTTTTAAACATTCATCCTTTATAGCTGTGTGAAAATGTAATGCCCATGGAAAATAAGCGCAAAATGAAATACTCAGGATTTTTTGTTTATTTATAAGTTATTTGTTCTTTGTTTCAAACTTTGTGGTGTTGGTTTGTTATACCTAGCTAGATTGTTATAGCTTTATATGTTTAAGTTTTTCTTCATGTCGATGTTACTAGAGAAACAAAAAAAAGTTGAAAGTAGAGATCTATTTTTTTCTTAATATTCATTGGTGTACTTCAGAAAATCTGAATCAATTAGATCTTGCCTTTTAAATCTAAAACTAGAGTCCTTGGTATCTGGGGCTTTCTAGAAAATAGTATCCATTTCAAATCTAAGGATTTTACTTAACCTTGGATGTTGGTGGTTAATGAATCTTGGGCAAACTTGTTTATTCTAAAATGCCCTCAGTTAGAAAAACATTTTTTGGTTTAATCTTTAGTACTTATTGCGTTTTGTTTGCTTAAAATTTTCCATCATTCAGCCCCTAAGCTCAAATTTGATGAAAAAGGTCAGCATTGACTCTTTAAAGAAAGGAGACAGGAAAGCTCCAGGATATGATAAAACAAAGAGAGAGGAGGGGTGTCTGAGGAGAAAGACCATATGATTGAAGTGTTAATAATAATAATAATAATAATAATAATAATAATAATAATAATAATAATTTAATACCTGAATAATTGAGCACTCCCTGCATGTCTACCAGGCCAATGTACAATGTACCAGTACATAAAAATACTTTGAAATGTCTGAGAAAAATAAACTATCTATAATCATACTCAAATGTAAAAGACTATTAAGTGGAATTTGAAAGTTGTTAAAAAAAGCGGTCTCGTAGTCTCTCTTGAATTGGTTAATAATGACACAGTCATTAACACTGCTTCTTATAGAGGTCCAGCTGCAGTGTGGCACTGCGTGTTAGAGCAATGTGCCCTGACTAACCTAGACAAGTGAGAGAGAAATGGGACTGGGGAGAGAGTTAGTTCTCCACAGTTCCCCCATTTTTTCTCCCCCTTTCTTGCTCCCCATGACATAACTTACCAGTGTGGAGCTATGTGGATCGCAGTTCAAATACGTTGGACCATTGGCCTTCATCAGAACAACACTAGTTTCATGAAGTAATCACCTCCAGTGTACACCATTTTAGCCAGCAAAGTGTCCAGGGTGCCCACTTTTTTGAAAAAAAAATTCAAAGAAATTCCACTTAATCCTTTAAAAATTTTACCAAACACATGCATCTAGGGTACCAAGTCCTCAATTCCTGGTCAAAAGCCGGATTGTATTTCTACAAATTTGTCGGCAACTCTGTTGATTGTTAAGGTGGTTTTCCTTTTGTGTCATTTTCATACAGTCACTTATCACTTAGCAGGGCCCAAATTCAGTACTTAATCACTTGCTATATGTTAATTCTTTGATTCTCTTTCTAGGGAGAGGGAGGAAGTACAAGTCAAGTAAAAATAGCAGCTCCCTCACTGTAAGTAAATATCCAGTTGTACTGTACATGTCAGGGTTTTCATTTATTGTTGGGGTGTTCAGATCAGAGTACAAGTACGAGATTGAATACAAGTATGACTTTCAAATTTCAAATCAGTCACACCCTCAGAACCCTCACTCCTTTCCGTTGTTTACCAGCAGATAAGGACGGATCGGTGTGACAAGCGGTTATCTAAACTACCCAAACTAAATTTGAAAAGACACATTCTTACTCAATCTTGTTCTCGTTGTCAAATCTGAAGGTCCCTAATGGTGAATGGATGGGCACCACTTATAAACTTGTCTTTTTAGACTGGTTTTAAATGTCTCCAAAGGCAGGTACATCTGTAGCGTGTTCAAGGGAAAATGCTACTGCTCCAGTCCCAGCTTCTAATAAAACCCTTGCATGTTAGATACCAGTCTGATATGATTCAAAACAGTACTCACCTCCTTCCAGGAAGCCTGATTTTTAGAGGCTGCATGGTTGCTTAATTGCATGGTCTCACTCCCTGTTCTCCAGCTTTAACTTGATGCCAGGAGGGTTGAGGTCATAAAACTTTGTAAAACTACTGTTGGAAGATTGAAAGAGATTACTGCTGTGTATTAGCTGCATAAAAACACTTGAATCAATTTACTGGTGCCATCAGGTGGCTCTTAACAGACACTCCTCCGTAACAGATATCTAAGTTGTTCCCAGCTGTAACTGATTCAATAATTTTACTCAACTGAACTCTCTAAAGGTTTGTTTTCATTGGCATCGAGGTTGGAGTCGTAATTAAAAGCGTAGAGTATTACAATCTAGTGAAAATTAAACAACAGAGTTGCAAGCACAGAGTTGCAAGCAGAAGCAGAAGAATGAACCAATCACAATGCTTGCATGGTCTCATGCACGCCATGTGTTTTGCTGTCCCAAGCCAGTATTCAGAGGACCTGAAAGCAAGCATTGTGATTGGTTTATTCTTCTGCTTGCAATTCTTACAATCTGGTTTTCGCCAGGTCATAAGCAACAGCTGAATCATAGGGGCAATCACAAGAAAAAGGAAACCTTCTGAATCTTGCGACTCTGATTAAGTCGAGCTCACCACAGCATTGCTATTTGGTTGTCACTAGGTCATAAGCTCAGACTCTGACTCCATCGCTAGTGAAAACCAGCTTAAGAACAGAAAGTTGGTGCTGGTCATGGTGGTTTCTATCACAGGGCACTTTACATTTGTCAGAACTGGAAGGCTTGACCATTCAGTTTGCAAACAGGGTGTACCAATATGAATGACTGGTTATATGTGCAAGTCCTTCATGATCAAGTGCCTGCAATTTTTAGAATGTAAAACTTTAACCCTTTAACCCATAATATCAAAGACAAATTCTCCTATCTTGTCCCCATACTTTTTCTATCAAAGTACTGTGGAGAAGTTATTAAAATATCAAAACAAAATTCGCGTGGGTGATCATATTCTTAATTCTCATGACCTCAGAAGTTGAATAGTCATTGATGTTACAAGGAGAAATTCAATACTGATCACTGTTGCAGCTTAAATGGTTAAAGAATTTACCATTACCTGTATAAAGCAGATAGCCTTGAGGAAATGCGCTAGTGCCCACTCAATACAGGGTGTTTGCTTAATACAGTCTCCTATAAAATAAAAGAATAAGGCAACATCAAGGTTCTTTCAAAGGTATTCAGGGGTAACAGGTGTTACAGACTTAATGACAGCTCTGTAGATTCAGCGACACTTCCCGGGATCCAAAGGATCAGAGATCAAAAGATACCATGCTTTTGCAATTAGGGATCAGAGTTTGGATAAACCTTGAAAACGGTCCACTCCTTCCTTGTCGACACCTCACTATTAAAGCCACCCCATAATTATATGAAGCCGAAGTTCCAGCAAAGCAGAATAATTATTGCTGAAAATAACTGAATGCGCTATATATTATGGCCACCATATTGTGGTCCAGAAGTTGTCCTTTATAATGCGGGGGGTGAAGGGAACTTTGTGATTCATTAATGGCAAGGTTTTTTTTACATAAAGTGTGAATGGCATCGTTTCTTATGAATCTTCATTTTGTAAGAGGCTGTATTACTTTTATTCACCACAAACCACTATTTCATTTTGTCTTAAATTGTTTTTTGAGAGCTGTCATTGGAATTTGGAAGCCAAGAGTGGCCATGCTTGGCCCCATAGCTTTGATCCTTTAGGTGACATTTGTTCAGGTTTGGTACTGTAGAATTCTGAAAGTAATGTTAATTTTTTACCATGCAATTAAATACTGAAATGCCCCCCCCCCCCCCCCCCCCTCTTCCCAACACACACACCAAAAAAGTAGCAGTTCTTTCAAAATGGCCACACACGAACAATAAAATATCTTGTATTTATGGTAATGTTTCAAGCGGAGCACTACTGTGTTTACAAATAACCAGAATGCATGAGACTACAATTAAGTAAATTGTCTAACTGGATAAACATAAATTGTCTAATTGGATCAACATACAATGAAAGTATCTAAGGCATGGGTCGCACTTAGCAAATTTTTGCAAAAATCTTATTACTTTGCAGACAAAACCTGTCAACACAACACTTTTTCTTGTGCAACCCTTACTTTTCCAGTTTGCAGAATTTTTGAAAACGCGCAAAACATCAAAGACGCCATAGTGCTTGAATGGGTGGGACAGGTGGATTTTCCAAAAATTGAGCTCAACAATTGGGATCAAAGTGGTAACTGTCAAGGCTTGAAAGATGAACGGAACATGTGCAATAAAGTTGAAAAAAGCACAGGATTTGATTCACTTCCCACTCTTTCTTTGCCATGGACAGACCTGAACCAGGTTCATTGAAAGCTGATTAACATTAATCCCCAATTATTAAAAATTAACCGAGGTTTTCATCTCACATATTAAAAAAATATGGTTTTAAAAGCTTATTTTAAGTTAGCAGTATAGAAAAGTCTAAGTCAAAACTGAGAAACAAAAATCTTTTCGAAGAGTCTTCAATTATTAGTCATTAAACTCAAATCAACGTTCACATTAACCCAGGATTAGTTTAATTAGGCTTTGAACAACAGGGCCCTGGATTTTATAACCATTACAATCCCTTGTAATTCCCCGCTTTTTTAGCACTGAATGTGCACTATTTTTATATCCTCTGGTGCAAAGTGGCAACCAAATTTATAGTAATAGAGAGGCACTGAGTGAAGCCCAGGCGAGCACTTCACAGAGTTCGCCTTAGTAATCATCTCCTGAGCTTAAGGAGTCAAAGCGGTTTTACGAGAAATTGTCGACTGATCAAAACGAAACATTGATCAGTTTGTGGGCCATGAAATTTGGACAGTTTTTCTCCCACAAGTGCGACCCCACTCAGTTTGACTAAAAAAATTTTCTTTTCCCTTTGCAGTTTTCAATTTTTGCAGAGTTTTTGTCGGAAAAGTTTAAAACTTTCGACCCATGCATAACACAAAGTAGAACAGTTACAAAAAAAAAATGTCGCATTACTGTCTCCCCTTTTCGATTTACATGATATGTGCTATGAGTACAAATATAAAAGGTGTAATGTGGCATCAAAGTCAAGTGATACAGTAATTTCTGTAGCTGTCATGCAAATACGAGCACTTCTTTGATGTACCAGCTAAGTAGGAATATTTTGGGCCTTGTTAGTTTGCTTTGTCAATTACTTAGGCATTGTTTTGCCAACACATAACCTGAATGGCTTTGCATGTTATGTGTCCTATATTTTGTTGAAAAATTATGTTTCAAACGTTTCTGAAAGTAATAGCTACCTGAAAGTTGCGGCCTTTTAGCCTCGCCAAATCCGAAAGTAATGGGGGCTATTTTTGGAACTCTGCAGTATAATTTTCGCCCAAATAAGTCACCATCTTGAATGTAATAATGAGAATCACTAATAAACGGTTTGTCACGATATATGAAAGGATAAACTTTTTTTAAATAAAATATGTTAATTTGGTGGAAATGAAAAATGTGATAGTGTCTAAAACTTTTACTCTAACAAATCACTCTAATGTGGAAAGTAAAAAAAATGTGAAACCGGAAATATTAAGATCAAAATTATATTTCATGCTTATGATGATCTGAAATTACTATTCTTATGTTGAAATCAAATGATAATTATTTGTATTGAAGGTGTGAAGAAAAAAATTATGTCACCTCAGATACAAATTTCCTGAGATTTCATTTGAATGAAAAGTCAGGCATTAATTATCCTTTACTTTTGTCTACAGAAACAGTCTGTCATTTAAATTGTAATGTCTCATTATGTTACACTTACGTCTACTGTTCCAGTGTTCAAATATCACTGAAAAATCAAGGTCTTCTTCAAATAATTATCTCAGTCAACTAAGATGCATGTAAAAAAAATCTCACCTGAATTTAACACACCATTCAAATCTTCTATTGCTTGTCACAAAATGGTCCAAGCTTCTATGAAATGTTTAAACTTCTGAGAGAATTGCTTCCAGGACTGGTCTCCAGTGATAACAACATATCTGTTACATGCATCAAATAACGTACAAAAACAAAATTGCCAAGGGAGGAGAGGCTGAGATTTTTATATTTGAAAAACGTGTAGTGCATTTCTAAAATGGTTACATGTTTACTCAGCAGTTTAAAAGCTGGAATTAAACAGTGGTTATAAAACGCTTATGAAAACTTGCTTTTTGCCTTGATCTTGTGAGGGTATTTATAAGTACATATTGGTGTGCTTGCCAAAGACTTTGCCAGACAGGCAGATCAAAGGAATATAGAGCTTATTGTCATGCCTGATAGCGCTGATGGATTTAAAACATGCAGCTGAGAAAATTCCATCTCTTGCACAAGCTGTATTTTTCTCGATTGCACAATGATTTCCTGATTTGTTCTGGTGGAACTGTATGCTTTTTCAATTCAAACATCAGCTGTGAAGTCTAAATAATAAAACAGCTGTTTAAGTAGGAAGGAAGCAGTGGAAAATTCCTTCCCTGACTGTGGTATCTTCTTCTGGGATAAAATTACAAGTGAACAAGGCCGGTTCTGCCAAAGCTCACTGTCACCTTGTGTCACATGATAGCTTAATTATAACTTGAGTGCCTGTGATTGGTAAAAAACATAACCAAGATCATTGTTTAGATGGAGGTATCACCTTACGGTAATTAGATTATTGTCCTAATGTTGCCTGCATGAGGCACTGTTAGGGAGCGGGTAAAATAAGCCAGACAATACTTGGCCTGTTATTTAGTGCAGTGATTTTTCTAAAAGGTTTTTCCATGTGGAGACATCCGTATCCTCATCAGAGGCCCCTGCTTTCGTACCATGCACGGGGAAAGGTATTGCTGATATCTCTGAGTACATTTGAGGCATTTCTATTGAGTAGTGTTGTTTGAATATTGGGTTTATTTACACGGATGTCACATCACTTTGACTTCAAGATGTGTCCTCAGAGATGAAACAGAAGGTCTTAAATATTACCTGTGTCATTTCTCTCAGCTGAGATTGTGAGCCTAAATCAGTCATAACAGGATGTAGATAAGCCTTGTGCAGATTTCAGAACTTCCAAGAGCTTTTCAAAGTGGTTTCTTGATCCCATATGCTGAGTAACTTGAAACAACTGTTACTCTACTGTGACCCCCTGTGAAAAGACAATTTACATGTGCTCTTCCTCCACAATTATCCTTCACAATATCAGAATAAATATATAAGAGGGTGATTTCAGGGAGTGCTCTGACAAGCTAGCTTTTTGAAGTGACTCCTGTCCTCATTTGTCTCTTGATCTTGGTTTATCTTTCTGTGTGCTTTGGCATCTAAAACGCATCCTTATCATTCTTTTGAGTGCTAAAATCAAATGCTGTTTTCTTCATTTCAGGTCTATTCGCCTGGTGCTGATGACATCATGCCTCATCCCGGGGATACTCTAGCTCAATCTCATTACTCTCCAAAAGGAGGAATCTATGCGGATACGTACTACATGGGTAAGAAGGGATTATATCACTTGCTACTTCCCCAGAACTAGCGGATCTTGTGCTTGCCTTGTGCTCTTGTCCACCATCTTGGATGAAGCTCTTGTTACAATCTCCAATCTACCCTTTGCTTTCTAGTGCTTTTTGAATGTCGTTTTGTCTGTTTCTGGGCTGGCCTACTTGCTTAACGCTCTTTAAAGTGAAATTAAAAACCAAAAGGTTAAATAAGAGTTGGTTTGATCTAGTTACCTGAAATCTTCCCTCACTGCATCCTTCGAGTTGTCTTTCTGCTTGATAACGAACCAGTGTATTTGTTTAGTGAACAGCAGAGTTGATTGAACTGCTCCATCCAGTCTCGAGGGCAGCAATTTACTGTGAATTATCTCACTCAGCTGTCAAAGAAATTTAGCAGTGCAAGATGACTGTAACCATAAACAAATGGGCAAAAGAACCAGGCACAGTTAACACTATAGTCATCCAGTTGTTGAAGACAAGTCACTGTCATGACACATGTGTTAAATGTGATGTTGTTCAACTCCTTCCTTGTGTCTGGCCACTAATGATTATATTGAAGACCTGCAGTGGCTTAAATACACACATGATTACTTTTTCATTGCAGGCCATTTCAGTTAGTGTAGTTCAGTGAAGGCTGTTATATGCATTTGTGTTCTTTAAACACTTGATTTGTGGTTTCCAGCTGAAGTAACATTATTCTGTCATCAACCAAATGTGTGTTTTAAATCAAGAGTTTTCCATGTGACACTCTCTTTTGTCAATTCGGTTTTTTACTGAGATTTCTGCTTTCATTTTAGCGTCATAATACTTCATTCCCTGCAACTTAAGTTGCCAATTACATGATCTAAAACCCATGTCTGAACAGTTCCCAAAAGAATGAGATTTCTCAAGTGGCCAGATTTGATTTCATTTTCAAATTACAAAGTTTTTTTTTTTCGTTGTAGTTTAGGGAATAGTGATGCAGCTCTCTGCACTGTATGTAGTTAAGATACGTTTCTTTTAGACTTTTCAGTTGTCTATGTTGTTTTTGTGTGCACACCATCTGGCTTATAGATTATCAATTCACCAGATGAGAAAGATAAACCACCATATGCATCTTGACCAAAGCTGATGTTCTATTTTGTTTGATCTGCTTTTAAACTTAAGCCATGTCACTGTCATGCCAAGGGCTTAACTTTTTTGGCCAATTTGCGGTTTCAAATTCGAAGACGTTAGCTTTCAGCTACTCTCCAATTCAAGTGAAAATAAAGTTTATGTGTGCATGTAGACGTATGTTCAAACAATTGAAGGGCTCAGAGGTAACTGACCTAAATGCATTTCAGATCACTTTATGTTTTCTTAGCTCAGATTCACCGGAATTTTTTGCGTGTGGCCTTGAATTCCTTCAGGAAACATTGTTTCAATGTTTTATCCCATGATTTGCGCTTTGTTTTGTGGTAAAGATGGAAATCTTGTCCATAATTATTTGCAAACAAAGTGTAAACCAGCAGTTTAAGCATTGGAGCAATGCCATTCCTGAAGGAATTCAAGGCCACATGCGAAAATGAAATTCCTGCCCAGTGAATCCGAGCTAAAACAGCAAAAAGTGATCTGAGGTGCGTTCGGGTCAGTTATGCTCCCATGAGCACTTCAATTCACTTTGCTGAAGCTGGTTGCTTTTTTTCAATCCCTTTGATCATGTCTGGAATAATTGTAAGCTGCATATTTGACCCAATTTCCTGTTTTGATGTGAAACCAAAAGATTGTTGCTGATTCCAAAAATTCTTTACACTGTTTTGTCTGCCTGCAACACTTGACATGTGTAAATTCTGGCTTATTTGTCATTGTATACAGCTATTTGTTTACCCAGCAGGCATGGATTTATAGAACTCTGTAAAGTCTCAATATTTCGTTCAAGTCAAATTAGCTGCAAAGGTGGACTATTTTACGTCTGGTGATTATTACACCCCAAATCAGTTCAGTTCAGTTGATTGTTTTGCCATAAATTGTTCAAAAGCAAGAAAGCCTAATTATTTAAACACTAATGACGAGGAAGCCAAAGGGAAACCACCGGGCTTATAAGGAAAGTGCTCCCTCAGTTAACATAGTTACACATGGGACCAAAATCAATGGCAGAGCTACAGTAAATCTTAAAATATATTACATGGTCATATTAATCATAGTTAGGCTTAAAAAGCGAAAATGAAAGTGAAAAGCAGAGGTAAATCAGTATCGTCTTGTACATCTTCCTCGTGGCTCTGTTACCAGACAAGAGAATTTGTTTAAAGTGAAGACATGTTTTCTTTGGTGATCATTTCTGATACCGTTATGATCTGAATGTTTGATTTATCAAGCAGTGATATTGTAAGGAGAAATCAGATGCCCATCACTGTAGAGCGTTTTCATTTACTTGACTACCGGCCATATTTGTTTACTGAGACAAAAGAAAATATTTGCATAAAAATAGAGTTCATTTCCCAGAGGTTTAGTTTGGGACACCAACATGGCTGCCATTTCTTTGTTTTGGGACATCAAAATGGCCGTTGTGACGGGGTCTTGACAATCTGCGAGGCAGACGTGCGAGGCACTCAGGTTAACCTAAAAAACACTCCGGTTAGCCTAAATAGCACTCAGGTTAGTTTAAATAGCTCCCCGGTTAGCTTAACGGTTAGCATTTACGTTGGGGGTTGTTCATGCCTCGCAAGCCTCGCATGTTTTGTTCATGCCTCGCACATTGGCAACACTCAGTTGTGACTTCATGTGAAAACATACTATTGGTGCTTAAATGGAAATGTCTATTTAATAAAGCAAGTTCATAAGCAGTTCATAAAGTTAGTATGGACCTGTATAGAATAAAATTAAGAAGAATTTCTTGTCATCGACCAGCAAGTATTTCTCCCTGTTTTTCTATCTTGCTTAATTGTTTTTCTTTTTCTTTTCTTCTTTTTTAATGATATTTCTGGGGTAGACATGAGTGAAAACTCACCATTCAAATGGTAAAATGTCAGGTCCCTTGTAGGTGGTGAAATTTGCTGTTGGTGGGCAAAATGTTCAAGTAGCTGCATCCCTGTTTGATTCATGCTGAAAGCTAGTAATGTTTCATTTTCAGACTGTTAAATTAATGTTCTCTTCTTTCCTTATTGATAGATCATGGTTCACCTGATCCATGGGGGCACTCGGGGCAGCTTGGCCCAGGATCTTATTCAGGTTCAGCAGGATCATACAGCAACAGTTACGGCATGCACCCAAGAGACGGCATGGTAAGGCTCCTTTGACTCTATGCAGCACTACTGTACCTTTGCTTTGATGTTTTGTGGGTGGGATGTTTTTTGTTTGCTTTTCTGTTATGACAAGGGGTTTTGTTTATTTGTTTGTTTTTAGAGCGATGTTCGTGGTATTCCTGTTTCAGCCTTAGCAAAGGGCCCTGCTATTCATCAGTCTAGGGTGGGCACTGTGTTTATGGTATTATATGCACATACATTTTACAGTCAGCAGTGTGTCGACCACTTCTTCTAAATCGCTTCAGCATGCTAATCAATGCCCTAGGTGGATGTCTAGCCTGCCCTTTGGACTGTAATAAGTAACAAACTTGCTTTAAACCCTTGTATGCGCATTGTTGGGCTCATCATCACATAGCCCTCCGCATGAACGTATGCTCACAAGTTTTGTTATAAATTGCTCCGTATACAAATCCGTATACGTACGATTATTCCATGACTGCACATTGGATGTGAGACCATAGATAGCCAACTCACGCTATAATCATTTCATATCCAATAATCGTAAGTGGAATAATTGTTTCATTAAAAACAATCAGAAATATTACCAGATTGCTAGATCTTGCTGATTTAGCTTTGCAGGAACAACCAGAAGACAATTGAATGGTTCACATTTCTCAGGCATGGTATAGTGGCTCATATACCATGGCCACAAGGCCAATCAAATCCCTGGGATTGCATTATACCATGATCCAGTTTTTAACAAAAAGTGTCATTTCCACTCCCTATAACAATTTTCAGTACAATAAATATTCAGTATAGATGAACAATTTTATCAAAATTAAGGCCAGCCATTGCTGTTCTCAAATGACATAATAATTCTCAAAATTCAACATTGACTTCTTGACTTTGCCCCAATTATAATTCTCATTCTTGATAACTTGTTTGAAAGCTTGTAGTTGGTAGATGATTTTATAGAGATACCCAAGCTATATGACAAACAACTGGGTTGTGATTTTTTTTTCTTTTTTTGATTGTTCAGTGTAAGGGAATGAAAATTGCTAAAATCTTTTAGCCAACATTCGTGGGGAAGGGATGTGTACAAGCCCAATTAACAGCTATGTAGGAGGCTAACTCGACTCAATCTTTTATTCTAAGAAACTTTTCGGGTCTCTTTTCAGCTTTATATAACATCAGTTTGATATTAACAGCTTGTAACTGTCTGTTAGTCATTATTGTGCTTAAGTACAACTGCATTGCCTTTCGTCACAACTGCTAACTACTGAGACCCTTGCATACATGTACGTGTAACTAGTAGTGCACAGCATGAAATTGCTGCAGTGAGTCAGTAGAGCTAGTAAAGGCATGCAATTGAACCTTCACTAGTGGACATCAGGCACCCATTCAAGGCTAGGCAGCCACACTGAAGGACGGTGCCTTTTTTGTTAGTGTAAACATCATAGGATAGTCCAAGAAACTGCGTCTTGAAGGATGTTTATCGACTCCTAATTAACAAAGGTGGTGCACAGTTTGACTGTGAAAAGCAGGTCTCAGCAAAGGCCATTCAGGTGTTGAATTTCAATGATGAGTTTTGACAGAAGTGTTTGTGGACATTATTGAGAAATAATTCCCTCTCCACGTTAATGGTCGTCTGAAGCCCACAATGGATGTGTTCTGTTGCTATCTGCTGTGGGCCAAGCGGAATTATGATGCGATTGGAGCCTTTGGAACAAATTTATGGCTATTTTAGAACTGTTAGTGGATGTGGTCGCTTCCTCTGGCAGACTACCCTACCTTAGGAAGGTATATATATACAGAGAGAGAGAAGCCGTTAGAACTGAAACTCCACAAAACTGCCTCAACTCCACCCAAAAACCACACACGACACAAAAGGAACTACAATAGAGTTCCTGTGAGAAATTTTTATTGAAAAATTGTTCCTAATTGTGCCTTCAAATACTATAATTTTTTCCCCATACAAACCCTTATAATTTCATTATTTCACAATGGTCATCTTCCGTAACTAGGCCCTATGCCCCACTGGGAGCTCAAAGGACTAAGAGAGAGAGAGAGAGACAATGGTCATCTTGATGCTCAAATTATGTGGGGCTGGTGCTTATGTTACAAAGGTCAACACAAATCATAGAGCTTGAGCTTTGACAAAGCAACCAAAACTAAAGTGACATCTTGCAGAAGAGTGAGTCATGTGTGACTGGCATGTGATATGCTTCCATCCGACTGGTGATTGGCATGTGTCTGACACATGATATGATCCCTTGTTATTGGGTGATTTTTACTGCCACATAATATGCCTACTTTTGATTGGTTGGAGGCTAACCTGGGATTGTCTAATACCAGGTATAAGACACAAAAATGGGTATTTAATTCAGGCAGGAAGGGGTTAAGTTAATTTACACATAACAGAATCCAGCAAAATGGGTGTCATGCTCATCCAGCAGGGGTTCAACGTAATGTAGTTAGCAAGATTCCAGTCTTTGGTTAAAGAAATGTTGGAGCCACAGTATCATGAATGGCCTTCAACAAAGTTGGTAGTCATGAATCACGGTGAATGTTTGCCGTTACATGTATTATTAAAAGACAGTAAAAGCCATTTAATTCCTGTGCTAGGAATATATGTTTAGATTTTTGTGTCGGTGATGTCACTGCATTAACTCATCAGTTTGAAAAAAATTCACAGGGATACCATCAACTAGCCCATGGTGAGCCAATGGACAGACTTTCAACACTTCCACCGATGACATCCTTTAGACAGGGAATGCACCATGGACAATCATCTCCCTATCTTCATTCTTCTGTGTCACCTCCGCTCAATGGAAGTGATCCAATGGGTAAGAATTAAACTGAAAATATTGGCCGTAGCATTTCTGTGTCTTTGATGTCACTCTTCATCAAAGCTGAGGTTTGTAATTCAGGCATCTAAATGCTAAGTGCCTTCTCAGGTCTACCTTCCATCCATGTGTGACTGTGACAGTAAATACAGCAACTAGTTGAACTAACTGGAATCTCATTTAACGTGAACTCTTGCCATATCAAACCAAAATTAATTTCCCCTGCCTCACTGCACATAGTAGGGTAAGTTTAATCTACATAGTAGATTCATAGGCCTAGTTTTGCCCCCACCTCCTCCTATTACTTCTACTACAGCATCATGCTGCAGAAATTTACACCCTTAGAATTTAACTGTTGATTGTTTTTCCCCAAAGAGGCTTTGTTGAGTTATCAGAATTTGTCAGTATTAGTTAAGGATGAGTGGTAACACAAGTTTGTGTAACAGGGTTGCCATGGTCAGACAGAATTTTTTCAAGGTCAGGGAATTTTGTTTTTTGCTAGCCACCGGGTTTGGGAAAGGGTTTCCTTGTTGGCAAATGCAATGTTGTTTTCAAAAGACATTTGTTAAGGAATTGATTTTTATGGCTTTATTGGTAGGGAAATTGTCTTGTGTAGACCTTGAAAGCTGGTTTGTGGTCAGTGAAAAGTTGGGGAATTTTTATGATTGTGATAAGTGGCAACCCTGGTGTAACCCGACTGATAAGTTTGGTGATTATCATACTGTTTGTCATTTCTGTGTAGCTACTCACAGTTCAAGAGCACCAGCATCCGGCTCTCAGACTGGAGACACTTTAGGAAAAGCCCTAGCATCGGTAAGGTTCAGCTGGTGTTTTAGTTGATATAGTTGGTAAAATAAATGTAACAGTAGGTCTTGTTATACCATTAGATACTGCTGTGTAATGTCCAGTTCCAGACAAAAAATCCATACCCACCCCGTGGAAGGTCATTGGAAATTTTTAGGGAGAGGGGGGACGTAAAAATAAAAATTTTAGAAGCAAAGTATGAAGCTAAACTGGAATTTCCTAGGGGGAGAAGGGGGGGGGAGCAAAACAAAAAACCTCCCGTGGGGGAAGTAGGGATGTTTTTTGGAACTGCACAATATGAGCCACAGGGAAGAAGTATTGAGCCATTGTAGTGTAACTGTGTTAGTTTAAAACATAAATTAGAGGAAAGGGTTGTTAGGGTGGCCTTATGAATTCTGTCCCTGGTGTAAGGGTTAAATTTCATCAATTTAGTTCATGGTTAAATTCTTTGAATATGGTCACCAGGATTTCATCTATGACCCCAGAGTAAGTCAAAATGCTCTGCAAGATTACTTTCAAACAGAAAATTTGTATGTCATAAGAATTAACTCACTCACATCTAATCAAGGAAGATTCAGTTGTTCAAAAGAATGGCTTTTCAGTTTGAGTCACCAGTTTCTCAGTAAAAGCCTTGTTGCTTTTTGAATAACATATAGTTCGACAATTCATTTTGTTTCAAAATTCTTGGTATAGTTTGATAGCTTTAATTTGATATAGGGGTTTAGGTATCTACAGTTTAAACTAGACGCTCTACATTGCTTGGACACGAGACACCTCTAGAGGTATGCAGTAACCTTAAGGGAGTTTTTCTATTTTGGACTGCAGTCCTTTAACAAGGCAAATTCTATTTCAGATTTACCCAACAGACAATGGTGGTTCATACTCATCCAACCCGTCAACACCAGTTGCATCTCCTCCTCCCTTGGCCAGTGTTAGTGAGAGACCATTATCAGGTAGGACCTTATTTGTTGTGGTCTTCTTGCCCTCTCAAGCAGTTGTTAAGGGCTTTTAGAAGGGAAAATGGTTTATTTGAGATAACGTTAACCAAGGGAATGACACTGAACCATAATTTGGCAGATAGAAAGGTCTTATCATCCTTAACATTTCTAAGCACAACAAGTACTCCTATAGATCACGTGACATGTCACATGTTCGATTTTGTGATAAAAGTAAAGATTTGACCGGTAGGCGATGGTTTTAAGAGAAAACATCAAACAAAAACACTTTTCTATTAAAGATTAAATAGCAAAAGAAAACATTTTATATTGGGGGAAAATTTCATCCTGTTCTATGCAGTCGAACTGAAGATATTGGGGACCTGTCATGGTTTCCAGACACCCTTCAAACGCAGGCCTTAAATTGCTGCTTGAGCTGTGGAGGTTTGTGTCCCTGGATGAAGTAGGGTGTACATTATGGTGAAATTGGGAAAAGGATGTAGTTGAGTCTACTACCATTAAAAATAGGTACACAATGCGTACATGTGGGTACCCAGTAAAAGAGCTTCATGACACTAATTTTGAAAAATTTATCAAGTCTCTATTGCAAACTTGTTCCATCTATCATGATCAATGATTGCAGATCTCTTCTACCCAGTCAATGTTGTAAAAAAATCCTGCCTGTGGCAAGTTTGTTTAGGCGAAATCAAGCAGTCTTCATTTCATACTGCCTTGACAGAAAAGTAGTCTGATTCATGTTGCTAATCAACCATTTTGTCAATGTCATAGTTTTCAGTCTGACTGCACTGAGAAATAATCTTCTAACTTTGTCATATTTCTTTCCATTGGAAATAATAGCTACATAGACACCAGTGGAATGTATTTATAATTTTTGTCATCTTTTTTGTTAATTTAACTGAAAACCAATTAGGTGCTACAATAGTCATAACGGTGATGTTATGGTTTGCCTATTTCAGCTGGGTCAGGAGCCTCAGGACACTCTGCAAGCTGGGGAAGAGCAAACCAACCAACCTCGCCTCCATACGAGAGCCACTTACACTCTCTTGTAAGCAGCATAACAAACAATCTTACTTCATTTGAGCCTCAGTTAGACTTCCATGGCCAAGGCATTTAGAACATTGTGGGCACTGAACATCTTAATCCTCATTAACCCTTTAAGCCCTAACAAAGATCAGCATCAAATTTCTCCTTGCAATATCAATTGTTATTCAACCCCTGAGGACATGAGAGTTGGGTAGTCTACAGCTCAACTCATTGGGTATTAAATGTCATTGAAATAGCTAACTGCTCTAACAGCTGGATTACTTGTTAATGACATACAGTTGTTTCAAATTGCTCTTGGATTCTAATGGTATCCCAGTTGTAGAATTGCACTTGTACTTAGAATGAACCGTTATGTGACAGTTTGTCGTTTTCATAACAGCAAAGCCGAATGGAGGAACGGCTTGATGATGCCATCCATGTTCTGCGCACCCATGCTGAAGGTAGCCTCCCACCTGGAATGTCACCTGGAAGCGTACTGAGTGCAGCAGCAGCAGTAGCAGCAGCAGCTGCAGGTGGTGCAGCTGTTACGGGTGTTGGTTATTCTACCTCTGTTGGGGGCAGTGTTCCTTCAGTGGTACAACCCATGGAACAAATGGTAAGTCAGGGTGTGTGTTACCTTATAAGCTCAACTGGCCTGCCGCTGTTGGTGGTGTTTAGGCAAGCAAAGAATTGGTGCTTGAGCCATGTACACAAGCAGTGAGGGACTAGGGGAACTGGAGAGTAGAGATGGCACAGTGGTGAGAGCTCTCACCTCTCACCAATGTGGCCCAGGTTTGATTTCCACTGTTGATGCCAGACATGCACATGGGTTGAGTTTGTTGTTGGTTTCCATCCCTGCTTCAGAGGTTTTGCTCTTGGTTCTCCAGTTTCCTCCCTCTACAAAAATCAATACTTCTCCAAATTCCAATTCAACTTGGCGCTACCCTCCCTAAATGTTACTTTTAGCTCTTCTTGCCTTCTACCACTTTTGCGATCATTGTTTATCAAATTATACCAGCCAATTAAATGTGGCTAAATGAAATTTAGGCAAGGTTAATCTCGAGCTAATGCTGCCAGCGGTCTCGCCCAGTTTGGACACGATCCTTGGGGGCACCCCTTTGGAGTTTGCAGGGGCAAACTACGTACAGCCTTGGTTGCTAGCGATCTTTGCGATCACTGCTTCTGTGAGCGAATCTTTGTGGATTTATCATACAAGCTATGTTATCTCTCAAGTGTCAAACAGGTTCATGTGTAACCAATGTCTGTGTTAAATACAGGATCCAGGCATTTGATCAATGCAAACCAGCTTGACAATCAAAATATGACACGGTTTCTAAATTGTTGTTTTTCTCTTAAGACGTTGGTGTAAGATCTAGTAAATACTAGCCTTAAAATCTTTTTGCTCTTACTGTGGCCTAAATATAAGGTGCAGTTTCTTGGTTTGGCTTTCTTTCTGTTATTAATAGTTTCTGAAACTGTTGATTGGGCTTGGTCTTTACTCATAACATGGGAGGTTGAAAGTGCAGTGTTTGTATGTAGCCAGAACTTTAATGAATGTTTGCTTAGGAGAAGCTGGACCAACACGCAGGAGATAACGGAGGAGAAGAAAGTGCTCCCTTTGCTCTGACATCTGCATGTGGTTAGACTTTCTAGTCTTCTTGGACAATGATGAAAAATCGTAGGCCCCGTCTCACAGTACTTTCACTTAATGTGACTCTGGGGGACATAAAAAAACACTAGGGCTATAACAAATGTCTGGCAGTGACCACCCGTAGTGTTTATCTCAAATCTACACTCATGTTAGGGCACATTCATAACTCATTACTTTGTTAATAAACTGTGCCATAAGCCATCTGGCAAAGTCCACCACACAGTTATGTAAATTATCCTTGAAAAGCCCTGAGGGAAGTGGATGGTAAGATATTTGATATTTGAGGTGTCCATTAGCAGAGGTTCAACTGTTATGATAAAATACACATGCAGGATGTGAATTAAAGATCTTTGTTGTCTCTACAGAGTGGTGCACATAGTGGAATGGAAGATGACCCTGGTATGGCTTCTCCTAGTACTTTATCAAGTAGAGGAGCAGGCTCACAGATGTCACCAAGTAACTCAGAGACCAGTGAATCAAGATGTATGTACTGTATTCATCATTTGTAAACCACATGAATTTACTTCCAAGATTGTTGTCTAAAAGAAATTCGAACGTGACCTGGGGTGCTTTCCGTTAAGCTATAATTTTCTGGAATCTTTCTTGAGTCAAATGGAACAGCTTGCTCTGTCTAGGCAAAAAGCATCATTTTCAGTTAAACTTGAGCTAGCATGGTGTAATTCATTGTAAAGGAGTTTAGTTATATTGGGATTCCACTACACTAGTGTTTGTTCTAAAAAAATATTGTCTTTTGAGGGCCCTGTGGGCACCCTTCCAAAAATTTAGAGGACCTCTTTTTCACAAAAGGAGTGTTGAGACATTTGAACTTTCCATACACATCTTTATTACAGATTGAATTTTCACTGAAATGCACCAGGTTTGTAGTAGAAGAACTCCAAAATGAATATCAATTATCATGCTGTAAAAAGCTTCTCAATCCTTTTATACCTGAAGTTTAGGCTACAATCTATTTTTAATTGGGGTAATTTAAGTAAACCAACCTGAACAGTAACCTCAGTGTCACTCGTTTTGTATTAACATATTCATGTCTGTTTTTAAAGAGATCATAGACTGTACAGAAAGATAATCTTAAGCAATTAATCTATCAGGAAGGGTATTTCATCTTTTACCTTTTGAAAATGCCAAATGGAGGTTTCGTGCCTGAGTGGTTACGGCACCCTACTTGAAATTCTGAGGTCCTGGGTTCAAGTGACACTCTGGCCGCTCCCTGGAGTTGTTTCTCGGTAGCCCTGAGTTCAACTCCACAGCCGCAGTTGTAAACAGACAGCTGGCTGTTGCCTCCAGCCAGATGGGATTTTTAACCATGTTTAACCTCTCAAGCCGTAACAGTGATGAGCATCAAATCTCTCCTTGTAATATCAATGCTTCTTCAACCCCTGAGGTCATGAGAATTAAGGATATGATCACTCTAGGTGAATTTTCTTGATATTTCAAAAACGTCTCCTCAGTACTATGGGACAAGATAGAAGAATTTGTTCTTTGATATTAGGGGTTAGAGGGTTAAATTTAAATGATTTCTTTGATTTTGCAGATGGCTCTAAAATGGACACTGGGGGAGAGGCCTCTAAAAGCAGCAAAGATTCCTCATCCAAACAAGATATGAAAAGCAATGGAGATGAAAGGGAAAGCAGAGACTTGATTGTGGATGATGATGACGACGATGACGATGACAAATTAACAGAAGATGGTGATGATGGTGGTGGTGGCAGGGTCAGAGTTGTGAGAGAGCAAGAAAGAAGATATGCAAATAATGCCAGAGAAAGGTACAAAAAAAAAAACTAGCAAAATTTTTATAGAGCTCCACTCTGTGCTGTTTTAATAGCATCCTCACTGTCTAGTTGGTATTGCCAGGGATTTGTTTTGCTTACTGTTTTTCCATTGTTGCTGTACCCTAATCTCCACGCACGAGCCTTAAGCCTTGTCAAAAAGTATTTGGCAAGAAGTGTGCACGAAAAGGCATTTTAGTTGTTTCACAAATGTACTTAAAATGCTCTCTGTAAAGTCAGAGATCTGCCATATTCTCTGTGACTAAAAAGTAGACATTTAAATTATTGTACCTATTATTAAGTGATTGGTTATGTGGTGAGAAAGTGCAAAGGAGGTAGGCTAACGCTGGTGTTTTAAGTACTTAAACGTGGAAGGACAGTCTCCCTTGTCCACACAAAAAAGGCTCAAAATAACTTGACTTTTCCAGAGGTTCCTCGAAAACAAAACCTGCCCTGATGAATTTGATGTTCAACGTACAAATTAGTGCTGTGCACCTTGCCTTAACAGGTTGAGAGTTCGAGACATAAATGGAGCCTTCAAAGAATTGGGGAGAATGTGTATGATGCATTTACAGGGTGACAAATCCAACTCTAATACTAAACAGACTAAGGTGAGACATAAGGCTACCTACAAACTCAAATAATCATAACTCTTTATTACAGGATGAGGGTTCGAGACATCAACGGTGCCTTCAAAGAATTGGGCCGAATGTGTCAATTGCATTTAGACAGCGACAAACCCCAGACCAAGGTAAAAATCCAACAGGTCTTTGTATGAGTGACAGTTGTTTCACTTGCAAGAGAGGAGGTGTGTCCTGTGTTTTGCAATCTCTGTGGCTGGCACTGTTGCTTCTGTGAACACCACTTCTTGTTTCTTCTGTTTTCGTAGAGTTGTCTTGGTTTTGTTGTCATTCACTTTCAAAACTGCAGTGAGCGATAAGAGCTGTTGAGAATATTGTCCAATATCCTGCCAAATTACTTCCCTCCCCTCCCCTCCCCTCCCCTCCCCTCCCCTCCCTTCTGTCCTCTCACCCCAAAACATTGTTCAACGAGGAATGGGTTTTGTAGCGGCAAATCAGATACCATTTGATTTTGGGTTGGGTTTATCTTCCAATCTCTTTCTCTTACTCATTCATTTTAACTGTATTTCCTGTTCGTTGACAGTGTCGTCTGTATTCTTCCCTCTTACACATTTTATGCCTTTCTGCACCCATTTGGTAACGTAACGTAACGTAACGAAAGAACATAGCATAGCATGGTATGACATAACGTAGCTTAGCATTACTGTCATAACGTAACGTAACGTAACATTATCAAAATTATTGTTTTCAGGAAATTAAATAAACATCACCACCTTCGACTGGGTGATTAGGCTCGTTTCAATATATCAAAATTCAGCTTGACAATGAAGCCAAGAGGACACAGAGGAAATTCAATTATCATGTTTATTCATTTCTGTTGTTTGTGTCTTCTGGACCTCAATATCAAGTTGAATTTTAATATTTCGAAAGAAGCCTATTGAACAGAGAACCATACCTTTGCCCAACCTTTTTTTTTAATCTACCAATGCCTACATGCAAATTTCTTCATCTTGTCTTAGTGGTGGGTTCTTTCTTTCACAGCTTGTTATCCTTCACCAAGCGGTATCCGTTATCACAAGTTTAGAGTCGCAAGTACGAGGTAAGGTATTTCTGACAAAAATTTACAATGTTATACTCACAATGTACACATCTCTCCAAGATCTGTTGGTGTCCAAATTTTATACAAATTGACCCACTGTTGAGAAAGTAATGACTTCTTGTGCCACATGTTACTCTTAGGAGTGAGAGGGTTAACTCAGAACCTCACAGCTCACTATTAAACCATTCCGTTAAACGGAGTGCCACCTGCCTGTTTAGGGAGTGTGAACATCCTAACGGATGACGTTAGGGACGGATTATTATTGTTTTGGAGCGGGGGGATGAAATTTTTTCGAGACACATTTTTTTTTGTGTCGTTGTCTATGCTAACAATTTTTTTGTCCGGTTGCATCTTCTTTTCCTGATTTTTCATCCTCCCCCCCCCCCCCCCCCTCTCTAAAAAATAATGGTCCGTCCCCTAGCTCTATCTAACCTGATCCAGGCTCTCAGATAGTAGACCCGGTGAAAGGCTGAAATCAGAGAGCGAACGCGAAATTTAAACGCGCGGAAACTTCGCTTAGCTCCGGAGCAGGCAAAGCACTATCCAGATGTGGGTCGTGGCACCATTTCGGTTTCAAGCTGAGTTGGGTGATCAAACCTTTCCTTTGACTTTGTTATAGAACGAAACCTGAACCCAAAGGCAGCGTGTCTCAAAAGGCGTGAAGAAGAGAAAGTAGAAGAAGAGGCTCCCGAGAAAAGAGCTGTTCCAGGTGTGGACAAACCTTTTGATACCACAGGAGCCGCAGCTGGTCGAGGAAGAGGAAGACGAGGAAGAAGGTCGTCAAGAGGTGGGTGGGTACTATTCAGTTAGCAGACAACTAGCCTGCAGAACAAGCGCGAGGCGAGCGCGGAGCGCGTGCCACGCACGAGCGTGACTCGCTCTTCGCGCTCTCCTCGCACTTGCCTCCGCTCGCCAAATCACGCCTGTTCTGCATGCTATCAGACAACCTACTTGTCTGAATAAGTGCAAGGAGCTGGCATATGAAGGCTTACAACCTACTTTCGTTGGTTTTCTTGCCTATCAACCTGACTAAGTGCTAGGAGCTGACATATGAAGGCGTGTAGGCAAATTGGGCCTAAGGAAGTTTGAAGGCAAGCCCTGAGAAGCTTCTCAAATGTAGCTGTTGTAACAGACTGTCATTTGAGAGTGGGGCGCTTTAGCCACAGAAGATGCTTATCTTTTTAAGCGAGTACCATCACTAGAAGGTTGCTTTCTTTGGTTTGCGCGACAGTGTCAAAAGGGAGGACCAGTAGTGCGATGTAATTCTATAAAGATGAGTTGTACACCCGTGGATGGACACAGCCTCCTACGCAGACGTTCTTTGGCTCTTCACGTCACGCACTTCACGAGGAGCTCGTGACGTGACGAGCCAAAAGAATGTGTCAGTGCATAGGAGGCTACCATGGACACCAAACATGCCTGCTAACAGATTTTGTTTTACGCCTTCCCACTCTCAGTCTATTCCCTTTTGAGCACTACATTATTTATTTGATACATAGGTCCTGTTTTCTTGCGTAGCTGCTCTGCGTGTTAAATTTGTGGTGGCTTAACGGTATTTCCTGGGATTGTAGTTGTCTCAATTGTCCCTACAGTGTACCTCCATAAAGTCTCATTCAAAGCTCTTATATTTGGGCTGTATTCATTTGTCACTGATTGGTCCGCGCATGCTAAGATAATTTGTTATTTCTTTTGACAGGGGCCTTTAATGGAGGGGGCCGAGGCATGCCCTGTGGACCACTTGACGGATATGAACCCACTGACCACGGAGAACCACCCTCCTTAAATGCGTGACAAGAGTAGACCAGGAACAAAGTTTTTAATGGAGATGAAAAAAGCTATCAGAGTTTTATGTAATTTACAGATAAAAGTACTAAATGCAGCAAAATAAGTTTAGAACAAGAGAAAAACAAAACATAGAACGGAGAAAGACAATCCCACCCATTTTGGCGGCGTAACACTTCCCTTCCATGACACAGTTCGAATGAGACTTTTCACGAACGAGGTTCGGGATATTCATGGCGTGACTTCCTTCCGATGTAGCGCGGCGGTGTCACGAGTAGGAGGCTTAACCCTCTTGTCGATCAACAAACTGGCTGCCTGTACTTAGTAACCATCAGACTATTGTGGGTGTGATTATCGAAATTTTCCTCGTGGCCGATTTTTGAATCATCGCAGCCGAGCAGTCGGCCAGAACGAACCCCCGTTTTTTTTATACCCCCAAGGCTGATTTGATATACACGCTGTTTTGTCGAGTTCGTGCTAAGTCGTACAAAATTCTTCTATAAAGTTGTAAATAAAGTAATTATTACGTCTTGTCTGACATTCATGCCAGTACTATGTAACTATTAGCGCTGTCGATTTCTGAGTTAGCTGCAAAACGTGTTCTGCGTCAATGTACATTTCGTCACGTTCAAGTTGCGAGGTTGTTTGTTTATATCAGCTCAATCTCAAGAATCTTCTCAGTGTTCCTGGTTTTTTTTTTTTTTCCACTGGAAGATTTCAACACCACCACCATCATTTCACGAGGTGTATATTATTCTTGGTCTTGCTCGGCGGAACACATAACCATTAGGCAATTGCTAATCCTTATACATGTCCACTAGACTACCAAACATTTTAGATGATATTTTTATGAATTACAATAACTATTTAGAATAGCAATGCAGTAGTCACCAGAGTAGATGTCATTATTAACGCCTTGATCACCCAGACACAGCATCTCGTCTCTTTACATTATAAGCGGTTCTCGTTCGAGTGATAAAACTAATTTGCGTCCTTCTCAACCAATCAGAAGTAAATATTAAAACCATTCGTGACTTTGCTCGCGCATAATTTCCCGCGTTTGTCGCCGGCCTCTAATTGGTTCATCTTGATGCTTGCGTCTGTGATTGGTCAAAGAATATAACCTCATTTTGGGTTTAGCCTTGAAATGAAAACTGGTCCAAAAGGACCTACTACTGTATATTATCTTCAATCCAGATTGCTTGTAACGCATTCAGGAATCTTGCTTTCTGAGAGTCAACTCTTGCACAAATGTCAAGGGTTCTTGTATCAGCTTCAAAAATGGCTGTGTTTGGGTGATAATTTAACAAGAGCGCCTTTCAGCATTCTCCGGAAATAGAAGAGAAATAGTCGCTGATGTACATAGAATTAAATACTGATCAGTGAAATAAAAGCTAAGTTACATGGCCTGTTTGTTGTAGTTTTTAGTTAGACTTAAAGCTGCGGTTTTCCTTGCTTTAAACTCCTGGGCTTGCATCAGTGCAGTGGTAGTGCGATTTTCCGTTGCCGTAGAGTGTAATATACTGTCTTGTCACGGAAACCACTCAAATCTGTTAGTCCGCATGGCGTTTAATAGCTGCCATTCCTCCGACAGGAAGTTCATCCATATCCTTAGCATCGGATTCTCTGATTTATGCCCAAAGCCACCGATCCATGAACGAAGACTACGATTTTAGAGTTGGCAAACGTTTTTAGACCCGAAATTTTGTTTGTTTGTTTGTTTGTTTGTTTGCTGATCTGGTTTCGATCCAACTTTAGTTTAAAAAGAGGTAAATCGTATAAAAAGCAACTGCTTGCAATTGCTTTGTCGGATCAGCACGCATTTGCGTCTGTCACCTTTGTCGGTGGGCGGAGCGGGCTCCAGGGTCTGCATTCACTTCTGGGATCGAAGCAATGAATTGTTAACAGCGGCTTTAGCCTGCCACACATGCCTATAGCGTACAGGGTATCGCCTGTAAACACAAGGAAGCCATGATACCTACATGGGTTCCATAAGTTTAATTGTAGCTGGGTTTCTTTCGTTGTTGTTGTTGTTTTTGTTTTTTGTTTTTTGTTTTTTTTCGTTAAGTTTATATGAAAGACTTTTTTTATTATTATTATTTGCTTGATCGAATCTTCATGTTGTTCTCGTATGAAAATCAAAAAAAAAAATTCCCTACCAATTTTTCTTCCCCTCGTTATGTGTAATTTCACTTCCAGTTGGATACAAAACCACGCAAGTCGGGAGACTGGGGATAGTGCTTTTCGCGGGTTTCTCTATTCCACGGTGTTTTTCTTTCTGCAAAGGAAGAAACATGGCGCTGCGGTGCGTTGTGTACGGCTGTAGTAACAAAAAAAGACGATAAAAAGGGGATTTCTATCCGCCAAATTCTGTTCTACGGAGATACGAGAGCGGAAGCGGTGAAAACTGGAGACGAAAATGGGTCTCATTCCGTTCGTCAATGCAAGTCGTAAACATTGGACCCCGAGCAAGTATTTGGTGGTGTGCTCACAGGCAGCCCAAGCTCAAGATCACAGAAAAAAAAAACAGCAATAAACTGTGTTTGCAAGGGCCACCGCGACAAAATAAAAGTATCGGATCCTGTAGTGAAGGATCTAATCAGCAAAAAAATTGTAAAGGAATTAATCTAAAAAAAGAGCAAGGTTGATTTCACGGTCAGGGAAGTATATTTTCCAGTATTTCGAAAGGCACGGCCTTTCTTCTTCAGGGTATGTTTGAGACTGACCCTGTGGCAAGATACGTTACAATTTTAAACAGTTACAATAGATACCTGAAGAAAAAAAAGGCTAAAGTCAAATAAACAAAAACGTTACAATTTGAAATTTGAATGAGAACCGTTGAATTATAAGGATTTGTATGGGAATACAACAGATTTGTGTAAAATGGTAGAAACAAACATTGTTTTGTCAATAAAGTCAACTTACCTTGTTTCTTCTTGTATTCTTTTTTATTTACCAGCGTTTCAAGTTGATTCGAAACGATTTCGGCGAGCTAGCGTCATTCGGGTTTCCACAGCAGTAGCTTTATTGACAAAACAATGTTTGTTTCTACCATTTTACACAAATCCGTTGTATTCTCATACAAATCCTTATAATTCAACGGTTCTCTGATATTGAGCTTGGGCTGCCTGTGAGTTAACCTTACATGTTCTGATTTCCATTTACCTTAATTCATCAGACTCGTATCCAGTCGCTATTTACGTGGTTTTGTGGGGTGAAAAGATTGGATACTTCTGGCCATTACAAAAATTTTAAGACGCCCGGTTGTAGCCCGAAATACTAGACGTCATGAAAATATTTTTGGTGTAAGAGCAAGTTAGCGGCCCGGTCAGCGGCCCGGGGAAAAATGTTTGGAAATTAAAACTGAGTCAATTCTGCTCCTATAGTAATAATTCTAGTCTCTAAATAAACGTTACCAAATGGAGAATACGGGAAAATAGTCTTTGACATTTGGTAGAATTATTTCAGAGCTTTTAAACTTGTTACAATCCGGCATGAGAGCTGTGCCGTGCGAATGAAAAAAAAAACGCGGCCACGAAACAAAATGTTCAAAAATTAATTCACACATGAATATCGATGGTATCGAGAATTTAATAAACGATTAAACTATCTGTGTAAAGCTTGAAACACGAAACGTAGAAAGAAGAAAATATTTTCGTTTACAAATGATCTGTTTAAACGGCCGTCGGGATCACCTAAACATGGAATTTTTTGCGAGAGCAAGTTAGCTCCTGGGGAGAAATATTTGGAAATTCAAAACTGTGTCAATTGAGCTCCTAATGAGAAATAATTCTAGCCAATAAAAATAGAATTCTAGTTAAGAAAATATGAATACAGAAAAACACTCTTTGCTGTTTGGTAGAAATATTTCAGAGCTTTGAAACTTGTGTGTGTTTTCAAACATGAGAGCCGTGCAGTGCGAATGAAAGAACACGGCCACGAAACAAATTTTTCAAAAATTAAGGTTACCCTATACCTTCAGAGGTGTCTTCAGAGGTGTCTCGCGTCCAAGCGATGTAGCGCGTCCGGTTTAAACTGTAGATACCTAAACCCTATATCAAATTAAAGCTTATAGACTCTGGCTGTCAAACTAAACCAAGAATTTTGAAATATAATGAATTGCCGAATTTTTAGCGCTGTTTTCTCGAATCAATTTTTTCACTTGGAGGAACCACTTCAAAGAGCTAAAACTCAAACGGAATTTGTTCGTTTGCCTGTGGACAGTAGCTAGTTTAACATATAAACAACAAAAATGTGTCTGCGTTTTTTTTCTTTCAAAATATTTTTTCTCCGAGAGCGATTTTTGTACGATCACTCCAAATTTTTTTCATCCTATTTCGAAAATGCTCTATAACTTTTCATTGAATATGGCAAAACGCGGACACGTTTTTTTAGCGCTTTGTGTCTGGAAACTGAGGAGCAAATTAAATGATTGAAAAACAAAACTCGCTTTGACTTGTAGCTTTGAAAAGGTGATTCGGACGCTCACATTTAGAGGTCGTGAAAAATTCGACAATTCATTTTATTTCAAACTTCTTGGAATATTTTGATAGCCAGCTCTATAAGCTTTAATTTGATATAGGGGTTTAGGTATTCACAGTTTAAACTGGACGCGCTACATCGAGACACCTCTGAAGGTGAAGGTATTGAAAGCGATTAAAGTGTCTATGTAACGCTATTTTAGAGACCTGAAAAATACCGTAACTGATCACGAACGGGTGATATAGGCAAATGCGAGGCTTCTTTAAACTTACTTTCCCGGCCGGCTTTCTCTAACTTGCTATCCGTCGCTCTCCTTTGCTTAATCGTCTCCACTTTTTTTTTTCTTTTGCTCTCTCTTTCTCTTGTTTCCACGTTTGACAACATATCCAACAAATACATATGAATTGACTTTGTATTTTGTATTCTTTAACATTTCCGTTGTAAACGCATCTCGCCATCAGGCAACTTCCCCCCAAACAAACACGGGCGCGTTAGCATTGTGGGATTGCGTACGGACTGACGGAAGTGACGTCATAAGAAAACCAAATTTTTTCACATTCATGGGTTTCCCAAATTTTCTTAGCTATGGGGCTCTGCGCGCGC